>NC_062575.1:52672252-53358918 GCF_022837055.1 Prionailurus viverrinus
TATTTTCTATTTTTTCAAGTTTACTTATTTATTTAAAGCAATCTCTAGACCCAATGTGGGGCTCGAGCTCAATCGCACAACCTCGAAATCAAGAATCACATGCTCCACTGGCTGAACTGGCCAGGTGCTGCCTAATTTTTTAAAATGTAATTTTATTTATTTCAAAGATTTTAATTTTTAAAAATTTTTTATGTTTATTTATTTTGAGAGAGAGAGAGAGGGAGCATGTGTGAGGGGGAGAGCAGGGGAGAGCTGTGGAGGGGGGGTGTGTGGAGGGAGAGGGAGGGAGAGAATCCCAAGCAGGCTCCATACTGTCAGTGCAGAGCCCAACATGGGGCTCAGTCCCACGAACCATGAGATCATGACCTGAGCCGAAATCAAGAGTCAGATGCTTAACCGACTGAGCCACCCAGGTGCCCCTTAAATACTTTTACTTAAAAATAATTTTTTTTTATCGTTTATTTACTTTTTGAGAGAGAGAGACAGAGGTGTGAGCAGGAGAGAGGCAGAAAGAGGAAGATGCAGAATCTGAAGCAGGCTCCAGGCTCCGAGCTGTCAGCACAGAGCCCGACGCAGGGCTTGAACTCACAGACTGCGAGATCATGAGCTGAGCTGAATTTGGGCACCCGACTTGACTGAGCCACCCAGGCGCCCCTAAATATTTTTATTTTTAAGTACTCTCTACCCCCAATGTAGGGCTCGAACTCACAACCCTGAGATCACGTGCCTTGCCCCATTGACTGAGCCAGCCAGTGCCCCTAATCCGATGTCGTTTAAAGAATCCTAAGAATTAGGCGGTTCGAACAGGAAGGGCGGGAAAAGAATTGAGACTGGAATAAGACACCACACGTGCCTTTGTTACAGAGTTCTCCATCCTGACTGTGTTTAGAATCATCTGGGGAGCATTTTGTAAAAATCCCAGTGTCTCAGCTCCACCCCAGACCAATTAATCAGTCTCGGAAGGTGGGGCCCGGGCACTAGAGTTGCTGAAACGGTCCCCAGATAATCCTAATGTGCAGGTGGGGCTGAGAACCACCGAGGTGGTTAATGTGGAGCTGCCACCTGGGTGGAGGTAATTATGTAATCCCTAAACCCAGGGGCCTGATCTATTGACTAACTGCTCTCCACCCCCTTTCAGTGACCAAGTCTCAGTTTTGGCAGCTGTTCCGATTAGCTGTGGCTGAAAAAAAACAAAACTACCCCCTCCCCCCCGGGTATATATCCCATGGTCTCACCAGGGTCTCAGAGAGATATTTGGACACCATGTGCATGGCCACATTATTCACACTAGTCGAAGGCTAAAAAGCAACCCAAATGTCTGCTGAACGGATGGATGGATAATCAAAATGTGGTTTATAGTTTACAATGGAACATATTCATATTCAGCCTTGAGAAAGAAGATGGGAGGGGCGCCTGGCTGGCTCGGAAGGTGGAGCACGCAACTCTTGCTTCTGGGGTTGGAAGTTTGAGCCCCGCATTGGGTGCAGAAATTACTTAAAAATAAAATCTTGGCTGGGAACACAAAGTGGTGCAACCACTCTGGAAAACAGTACGGAGGCTCCTCAAAAAACTAAAATTAGAACTACCCTACGACCCAGCAATTGCACTGCTAGGTATGCTGTTTCAAAGGGGCACATGCACCCCCATGTTCATAGCAGCGCTATCGACAATTGCCAAAGTATGGAAAGAGCCCAAGTGTCCACCGATGGATGAACGGATAAAGAAGATGTGGTATATGGGGCGCCTGGGTGGCTCAGTCGGTTAAGCGTCCGACTCCAGCTCAGGTCACGATCTCACGGTCCACGAGTTCGAGCCCCGCATCGGGCTCTGGGCTGATGGCTCAGAGCCTGGAAGCCTGCTTCTGATTCTGCCTCCCTCTCTCTCTGCCCCTCTCCCGTTCATGCTCTGTCTCTCTCTGTCTCAAAAATAAATAAACGTTAAAAAAATTTTTTTTAAATAATAAAAATAAAAAAAGAAGATGCGGTATATAGATACAATGGAGCATTACTCGGCAATCAAAAAGAATGAAATCTTGCCATTTGCAACTACGTGGATGGAACTGGAGGGTGCTATGCTAAGCGAATAGACAAGAGAAAGACAAATATGTGATTTCACTCCTATGAGGACTTTAAGATGCGAAACAGATGAACATAGGGGAAGGGAAGCAAAAATAATATAAAAACAGGGAGGGAGACAGAACATAAGAGACTCTTAAATACAGAGAACAAACAGAGCGTTGCTGGAGGGGTTGGGGGAGGGGGGCATGGGCTAAATGGGGAAGGGGCTTACGGAATCTATTCCTGAAATCATTGTTGCACTATGTGTTAACTAATTTGGATGTATATTATAAAAAATAAAAATAAAAATAAACCTTGGCGTGCCTGGGTGGCTCAGTCAGTTAAGCGTCTGACTTCGGCTCGAGGCACGATCTCACAGTTCGTGGGTCGGAACCCCAGATCGGACTCTGTTGTCAGTGCGGAGCCCTGCTTCGGATTCTCTGTCCCGCTGTCTCTCAGAAGCTCCCCTGCTTGTGCTCTCTCTCTCAAAAATAAATAAACATTAAAAATAAATAAATAAAAATAAAATCTTAAAAAAAAATACAGGGGCGCTTGGGTGGCTCAGTCGATCACGCGTGTGACTCTTGGTTTGGGCTCAGGTCATGATCTCACGGTTTGTGAATTCAAGCCCTGCATCAGGCCCTGTGCCTTCAGTTCAGAGCTTGGAGCCTGCTTTGGATTCTGTGTCTCCCTCTTTCTCTGTCCCTTCCCTACTCTGTCTCTTTCAAAAATAAATAAACATTAAATGTTTTTTAAGATTGTGATAAAATAAAAGTTACCAAATAGTGTCCACTATTCTCATTCTGTTTCTGAACTTCAAGCCATCTAGATCCTTGTCTCATCCTCTGGATTAGGATAAGGGGTAAGGTCATGTTTAGAAAACGGACTTTCCTAGGGGGCCAAGCGGTATTTGGAAGAAATAATACAGATTTGAAGAGACGTGTACTTCCCAAACTCTCCCATTTCTTTTCTTTCTTTCTTTTTTTTTTTTAACATCTATTTATTTTTGAGAGACAGAGGGTGAGAAGGAGAGGGGCAGAGAGAGAGGGAGACACAGAATCTGAAGCAGGCTCTAGGCTCTGAGTTGTCAGCACAGAACCTAACGAGGGGCTTGAACCCACAAACCATAAGATCATGACCTGAGCCGGAGTCAGATGCTTAACCGACTGGACCACCCAGACACTCCAGCCTCAAATCATTCTAAGCAAAGTGATGTTCACTCTGGACTTGTTTCTTTTTTTTTTTTTTTTTTTTTTTTTTTTTAAATTTTTTTCAACGTTTATTTATTTTGGGGACAGAGAGAGACAGAGCATGAACGGGGGAGGGGCAGAGAGAGAGGGAGACACAGAATCGGAAACAGGTTCCAGGCTCTGAGCCATCAGCCCAGAGCCCGACGCGGGGCTCAAACTCACGGACCGCGAGATCGTGACCTGGCTGAAGTCGGACGCTTAACCGACTGCGCCACCCAGGCGCCCCTGGACTTGTTTCTTTAGCATTCAGGATACTGATGTTTTATGTTCTCTATTTGCCTCAAAGTACAACGGTCACATATTGTAATTAACAAGTAGATTTTCAGGGCTTAAAAAAAAGGACAAGGGTCACCTGGGTGGCTCACTTGGTTGAACAACCCGCTTCGGCTCAGGTCATGATCTCACCATTTGTGAGTTCAAGCCCCGCATCGGGCTCTGTGCTGACAGCTGGGAGCCTGGAGCCTGCTTCGGATTCTGTGTCTCCCTCCCCAGTTCACTCTGTGTCTTTCTTTCTCAAAACTAAATAAACATTAAAAAAAAAAAAGGCAACTCATGATCTGGCTTCTTTTTCTTGCTTAAGATTTTATTTTTGGGGTGCCTGTGTGGCTCAGTCGGTTAAGCAGCTGACTTCGGCTCAGGCCATGATCCCACAGCTGGAAGACTGGTGAGTTCAAGCCCCATGTCGGGCTCTGTGCCGACAGCTCAGAGCCTGGAGCCTGCTTCGGATTCTGTGTTTCCCTCTCTCTCTGCCCCTCCCCTGCTCATGCTGTCTCTTTCTCTCAAAAATAAACATTAAAAAAAATAAAATAAAAATATTTTAAGTTATCTCTACATCCAGCGTGGGACTCAAACTCACAACCCAGAGATAAAGAGTCACATGTTCTACTGACTGAGCCAGCTGGGTGCCCCCACCCTCCGATTTCTTAATTGACGCCTTTATCTCCCTCAGTCACCATGCCTCGGTCACCTGACTTGTCATCATTCTCCACATCTCCACTCGGTCATTACTTCCTCTGAGAGATCTTCTGTGATGCCACAGGACAACATATCCCCCCCCAGGGTTTATGTGTCACCTCGCACAGGGCTGGGCCCAGAGGACGTCTTCAGGGAATACAGAAAGAATGAGCTCATCAGAGAGACTAAAATCAGAAAGATGGAGAGTGTTGGCAGAGAAAGGGAAAGAGAGTTAGAGAAAGAGAATGGCGTGAAGGAAAGAGGAAGATAGAGCGCCTGTTTGACCCCGTGAGAGGGTGCACGCCGGGGGGTGGGAGGGGGGAGAGAAGGAAACATTATGGAGAAAAAAGAAAGTGTGAAGAGAGCTGGTAGAGGGCAGTGTCCAGGTAATCTAATGCTGTGTAACAAGTGATCACAAAACTTTGTGGTATAATTTGACAGCGGTCCTTGATTTTGCTTACGGATCAGAACTTTGGGCAGGGCTTGGAAGGAATGGCTCGTATCTGCTCCCTGCGGGGTGGCTTGACCAGCCGCCAGAGCGTATACTTCCAAGATGGCTTACTCACATGGCCAGTGAGTTGGTGCTGGCCGGCGCCTGGCGCTGTCGCCTGCCTGAGGGTCAGGCACTTTGTGGCTCTTCTCCACGAAGGCTTCTCTCTGGGCTGTTTTGGCTTTTCCTAGCAAGGAGGCTGAGCTTAAAATCAAGTGTCCCAAGGGAGGGAAAGTGGAAGCTTCCATTTCTTGTCTTTCTTTACTCAAAGCTTTACTGAGATATTCACGTAACACAGAATTCAGCGGGGGCGCCTGGGTGGCTCAGTCGGTGTCCGACTTCGGCTCGGGTCACGATCTCCTGGTTGGTGAGTTCGAGCCCCCCATCCGGCTCTGTGCTGACAGCTCAGGGCCTGGAGCCTGCTTCAGATTCTGTGTCCCCCCTCTCTCTCTGCCCGTTCCTTGCTCATGTGCTCTCTCTCAAAAATAAATAAACGTTAAAAAAATTTAAACTTAAAAAATAATAAATAAGTAAGTAAGTAAGTAAATAAATAAATAAATAAATAAAGAGGGGGCAGCACCTGGGTGGCTCGGTGGGTTAAGCATCCGACTAGGGCTCAGGTTTACTGGTTCAAGCCCCACACGTGGCTCTATGCTAATGGCACGGAGCCTGGAGCCTGCTTAGGATTCTGTGTCTCCCTCTGTCTCTCTGCTCCTCCCCCACTCATTCTGTCTCTCAAAACGTTTATTTATTTATTTATTTATTTATTTATTTATTTATTTAAATTTTTTTTAACGTTTATTTATTTTTGAGACAGAGAGACAGAGCATGAACAGGGGAGGGTCAGAGAGAGAGAGGGAGACACAGAATCTGAAACAGGCTCCAGGCTCTGAGCTGTCAGCACAGAGCCTGATGCGGGGCTCGAACTCACAGACCTCGAGATCATGACCTGAGCTGAAGTCGGACGCCCAACCAACTGAGCCACCCAGGCGCCCCAACGTTTATTTATTTTTAAGAGAGAGAGAGACACACACACAAAGTGTGAGTGGAGAGGGGCAGAGAAAGGGAGACACAGCATCCAAAGCGGGCTTGAGCTGTCAGCACACAGCCTGACACGGGCTCGAACTCATGACCTGTGAAATCATGACCAGAGCCAAAGTTGGAAGCTCAACCGACTGAGTGACCCAAGCGCCCCTCAGAGCATACTTTTCTGACTCCAACACTGAGTCAAAAACACTTTTATAGCTCTCTCTTCTTTTCCTTCACAGCACTTCATGAAGTTTCTATTTATATTTATGGGACTGTTTTCTCTCTCTCCCACTGTCTTGTGACTGTTCCTACATAAAGCAGGGGTATGTCCATTTTTAAAAAAAGCTCATTTACTTATTTTGAGAGAGAGGGAGAGACGGAACCCCAAGCAGGTTCCGCACTGTCAGTGCAAAGCCCAAGGCGGGGCTCAAACTCACAAACTGTGAGATCATGACCCGAGCTGAAATCATGAGTTGGCCGCCCAACCAACTGAGCCCCCCAGGCGCCCCTGGCGTATGTTTATTTTTATCATTATTGTATCCCCAGGACTTCCGGCCATGGGAGTGGGTCATCTCCTCCTCCCCTCATCGACGGAAGAGGAACTCCCATCAAAAGCCGTCAGATGACTGTAGCGTCAGCTGACCTCTGACTGCGTTCTCACAATAGACCTTGTGCCAGAACAGCCCGGCCCAGCTGCTCCTGAAGTCCAGCTTCACAAAACTACAAGAGATAATAAATATGCATCGTTAAGTCCCTCATCTTTTCCGTGATTCGTTTCACATCAATAACCGAGGGTAAGCATCGGCCAAACTTTTCTGGAGTGATGTTGTGATCTTGGATGAATTCCTACCCCTCCCCGAGTCCCAGAGTTGCAATCTGTAAAAGGGATGAAATATCGACCTTTGAGGTTCGCAGAGTATGTACGTGCCTCAGGGGCAAGATCAGAGCACAGAGTAGAAGCTGAATATGCCATCAACAGTATCATCTCCTGATGAAGCATGTGGGCCACATAGCCCGGGTTTGAATCCTATTCTTCACTCCTTCTAAGATACAAGACTTCGTTCGGGCTACTGATAACTTTGCTGGCCCTCAGACTCATTACGTATGAAATAGTTCTATTAAAGAACTTAACTAATCTCATAAAAATTAGAAAGATAGGGGCGCCTGGGTGGCTCAGTCGGTTGAACGTCCGACTTCGGCTCAGGTCACGATCTCGCGGTCCGGGAGTTCGAGCCCCGCATCGGGCTCTGTGCTGACTGCTCAGAGCCTGGAGCCTGTTTCATATTCTGTGTCTCCCTCTCTCTGACCCTCCCCCGTTCATGCTCTGTCTCTCCCTGTCTCAAAAATAAATAAATGTTAAAAAAAATTAAAAAAAAATTAGAAAGATAATTCCCATAGGCGAGCCCAGATGACTCAGTGGGTTCAACGTCCAGCTCTCGATTTCGGCTCAGGTCATGAATCTCATGGTTCTTGAGACCGAGCCCTGCACTGGGCTCCCCGCTGGTAGCACACAGTCTGCTTGGGATTCTCTCTCTCTCTCCTCTCTCTGTCCCTCCCCCACTTGCCAGTTTGTGCACTCTCTTTTTAAAAAAAAATTTTTAAGGGCGCCTGGGTGGCGCAGTCGGTTAAGCGTCCGACTTCAGCCAGGTCACGATCTCGCGGTCCGTGAGTTCGAGCCCCGCGTCGGGCTCTGGGCTGATGGCTCAGAGCCTGGGGCCTCTTTCCGATTCTGTGTCTCCCTCTCTCTCTGCCCCTCCCCCGTTCATGCTCTGTCTCTCTCTGTCCCAAAAATTAAAAAAAAATTTAAAGTTTATTATTTTGAGAGAGAGAGAGAGAGAGAGAGTGTGTGTGTGCAAGTGGGGGAGGGACAGAGAGAGAGAGACGGGGAGAGAGAGAGAGAGAGAGAGAGAGAATCCCAAGCAAGCTCTGCACAGTTAGCGTGGAGCCCAACTCGGGGCTTGAACTCACAAACAGTGAGAATCACGACCTGAGCCGAAGTCAGATGCTTAACTGACTGAGCCACCCAAGCGCCCCCCCCCCACCGTCTTTCTCTCTCTCTCTTTCAAACAAACAAACCCGAAAAAGAAGAGAAAGAATTCACTGAAAACCCATTTAAACTCCATGAAAAGACAGCTATTTTTTTGTCAGTGCTCTATCCCAGCACTGAGATCAATGGCTAACACATAACAGATGCTCAATAAGTATTTGTTGAATGAATAATAAAAAGGCACCTTGCTTAAAATACACTTTAGTTAGCACCAGGCCTACAAGGTCCCTCAGGATGCCCCACTTGCTTCATCTATGATTTCACCTCTTACCACTGCCCATCCTCTCACTCTGCTCCAGCTCCCTTGCCCTCTCCAAAGTTCCTCAGCTATGCTAGCACATTCCAGGTTCAGGGCCTTTGCACCTGCTGTCTGCCCTGACCAGAAATGCTCCATTGCCGTTTGTTTTCTTCAGTCCCTCCAGATCTCGGTTCAATATCCCCTTTCTGCGAGAAGCTTCTTTCTGGCCACTCCTGGAACCCTGTGGTCCCATCCGGGCTTACTTTTCTCCACAGCATTTCTCACGGTCTGATTTCTATTTGTCTTTGGGCTCTCCTCGAAAGAACGTTAGCCGCCTGAGGGCAGGGCTCTATTTTATTCGCTGCTCTATTGCCCAACGCCTCCACTACCGGGATTTCAGCAGGTGCTAGATAAATATCTGCTGATTTAAAAAGCCCCATAAGTAAAAAAATAAATAAATAAAAACTAAAAAGCCCCATTAGGTGAGCACTTGGATATTTACCGTCGGGGTGGGGGGGGGGGGGAGAAAGGGGGGCGGGGAATCGCGCCATTCTTGGGCCAGGATTGGCTGGAGCCCCGGTCACGTGGCCGACAGTCCTGCCGGCCCGCCTTTCAGGCGGGCGAGCTTCGCGTGGTCCCAGGCTCTAGGGGCGGGCCGGGCCGTGGAGGAGGTCCTGCGCAGGCGCGTTCCCTGGCGCAGGCGCAGACGCGGCCCGGGCGCGCGGCCGGCGGCGGTTGGCGGCGCGTGGGGCCGGCGGGCGGTTGCCGTGGGCAGGACCCGAGTGCAGGCAGCTGGAGCCGGCGCCATGGTGGAGAAGGAAGAGGCCGGCGGCGGCATCAGCGAGGAGGAGGCGGCGCAGTATGACCGGCAGATCCGTCTGTGGGGATTGGAGGCCCAGAAACGGTCAGGGCCGGCGCGGCTCGCGGGGCTGAGGGGCTGTTGGGGGCGTCTGGCCTGAGGCGTTCGCCGCCCTCGCGGAGCCGGAGGGTCGGATTTGAAGCGCGGAGGCGGGAATTACGTGCCCGGGGTTGGTAGCCTTCCTGAGAGGACTGGAGGGGTCGGTTAGCGGTGTTTCTGGAAGCTGAGGGAAGCGGGGACCTCCCAGGGTGGTGGGAGGGTCGCTCCGAGGGAGGGCCTCTGGAAGGGGCGGCGGGGGAGTCCTGCTTGACGATTCAAACTCAGGGACTCAGGCGCCCAAAGGGAATGATGCGGGGGGGGGGGGGTTTGCTTAGGGAGGAGGAGGGGCCGGCCGTGCAGGGGGAGGATGAAGGGGGGCGTCGTTCATTCATTCGTGGATTGTGGGAATCTCTTGGACGCTGGGGGGAACTGGCGAACCGAACGCGCGCGAATTTACGTTCTTGTGGCTTCGAAAGGGTGGGCCGCTATGAAAGGAGGAGGGTTTTTGAGGAGTTTTGCAGCAACATATTTCAAGTGGGAATCTTAAGGAGCTCGGGGAGGCCAGGGGTTGGAGGTGCACGAAGAGGTTGCTTATGCCTAGGTATGAGGGTGTGTCTCGAGAGGACTGGGCGCTAAGGTTGGGCATACCTTGGGTATGGGGTAGTTATGGGGGGGGGGGGATGAGGTCTTCGAAAGGGTTGATTGGTTTTATCAAATATTAAGTACCTGCCACGATCGCTTTTTCTTGGCGCTTAGCGAATGTTAGCGAGCTGCGTCCTTTGCCCACATGGAGCGTGCATTTCTGGTGGGGGAAGCAATTAACATAAATAACATATTAGGCAGTGCAAGTGCTGAGAGAGAAATAAAGCAGGGTAAGAGGATCTTTAAAGGATGCTGAGGTGGGAGAGCTATTTTGATAGGGAGGCCAGGGAAGGCCTCTGGAGAGGCCTTCATTGAGCCACAGACCTGTATGAAGGAAAAGAACCATATGGAAGAAGCTCGCTAGGAGAGAGAAAACAGTGTAAAATTCTGGAGGCCAGAGCATGCTTGGCAAATGAGAGAGAGAAGCAAAGAAGCAAGGTGGTTGGAAGCAAATAAGGTGTAGCTTTAAAAGAAAAAAAATTTTTTTTTTTAAATGTTTATTTCTGAGACACAGAGAGCGCGCGAGCGAGCATGAGTGGGGGAGAGGCAGAGAGAGAGGAAGACACAGAATCCGAAGCAGGCTCCAGGCTCTGAGCTGTCAGCACAGAGCCCGCCGCGGGGCTCGAACTCACAAACTGTGAGGTCATGACCTGAGCCGAAGTTGGTGGCTCAACCGACTGACCCACCCAGGTGCCCCGAGGTGTGTAGCTTTTTTATTCCGAGAAACCCATGGGAAAGTTTTGAGCATAGGAGTCACTGGAGCAGATGTGCATTTTATTTTACTTATTTTAGTTTTTGATTAAAAAATTTTTTTAACGTTTATTTATTTTTGAAGTGGGGGGAGGGGCAGAGAGAGGAAGACACAGAATCCGAAGCAGGCTCCAGGCCCTGAGCTTGTCAGCACAGAGCCTAACGCGGGGCTTCAACTCACAAGCTTCGAGATCATGACCTGAGCAGAAGTCGGATGCTTAACTGATTGAGCCCCCCAAGTGCCCCCCCCATGTACATTTTTCAACTGAGTCTCATAGCAGCTGTCTGCAGTAGGAAGAGCAGTGATTTCCCCCTGTACAGACAAGAAAGAGGCTGCACAAAGCAAATTGACTTGCCTCTAAGGAAATTCCAGGTGGAATAGAATTCTGAAGACCTGGAAATGTGAAATGGAAGGTGGCCCAGGAAATGGCCGACTACATTCTGGCAACCGTTTTGTTGCTGATGCTGCGTGATGTTTGGACCAAGTTTATCAGAAAACTGAAAAGGAGAGTAATAACCAAAAGGGCCCTCCAGGGAATTGATAGGGTCTAGCAGTTAAAAATTGGGCTGTATCTTTCACACAGTGTTTAAAATTTTTTGAAATGAGTTGCCAACATTTGAAAATCCAGAGAATTGGCTGAATTTGAGACAAAAATTGGGGTGCTTGGCTGGCTCAGTCAGTGGAGCATATGGTTCTTGATGTTGGGATTGTGAGTTCAAGCCCCACAGTTGGGGTAGAGATTACTTAAAAATAAAACCTTTAAAAAAGCAAGAAATTGACTTCATTTAAAAATACTTAATGACTTAGAATCCCTAAGGCCAAGGAAATATTCAAACAAAAAAATTAAAAACAAATTTATTGCCTTTGGAAGTGATTATTAACAGTGCACCCTCTAATGTGGTGAAATAAGAACTTCAGTGTGTCATCTGTGAAGTTTTCCTGCTGAATATCTTTTAGCCTAATCATGCTTTCAGAGAACAGAGGAACAGATTAAAGAACATTGAGGTAATGATAAGATGTCCAGGATGTGGGGCATTTTATAAGACAACTGTACTGGTTCTGGTCCAGAAGTCAATGTCATGGAAACAACAAAGGAAGGGAGTGTTCTAGGCTTAAAAACCATAAAGAGGTGAAGACAGATGCAAAATGTGAACCTTCACTGGATCTTGGTTCAAAAAGAAAACTCCTATAAAAACGTCTTTTGGATAGTAGTGGAGATTTGAATATTCAGTCCTATTAGGTGATATATATATATATTTTTAAATTTTTTTTAAAGTTTACTTATTTTGGGAGAGAGAGAGAGAGCACGTGCGTACACAGGGGAAGAACAGAGTGAGAGGTAATCCCAAGCAGGCCCCACACAGGGCTCGATCTCACAAACCTTGAGCTCATGACCTGAGCTGAAATAAAGAGTTGGACACTTAACTGACTGAGCCACCCAGATGCTCCTCTATGTTTTTAAGGTTTATTTATCTTGAGAGACAGAGAGAGAGACAGAGAACTCATGGAGGAGGGGCAGAGAGAGGGAAAGACGGAATCCCAAGCAGGCTCCGCCACAGTGTCAGCGCAGAGCCCAAAGTCAGGCTCGAACTCACAAACCATGAGATCATGACCTGAGCCCACATGAAGAGTCAGACGCTTAACAGACTGAGCCACCTAGGTGCCCCCCCCCCCATTAGATATTTGAGAATTATTTTCTAGATGTGGTAATAATAACATGGTTATGAAGGAGAGTGTCCCATTTTTGGAGGTGCATGTTAAAGTTGTGACATGCTGTGGTGAAAGTGTATGGGTAAAAGGCAAAATGCTAACTATTCTTTTTACTTTTCTGTGTTTCAAATTTTTATAATGAAAAGGTGGAAAAGAAATGTGTTTCTCTCTGTCCCTCCCCCTGCCCCATTCCCCAATCTGGAAATTTCTATAATTTTTTAAAGCTTATTTATTTTGAGAGAGTGCACAAGTGGGAGAGGGGTAGAGAGAGAGAATCCCAAGCAGATTCTGCACTGTCAGTGCAGAACCCAACGTGGGGCTCAAACCCACGAACCATGAGATCTTGACCTGAGCCGAAATGAAGAGTCGGATGCTTAACTGATTGAGCCACCCAAGCACCCCTCTTCTGCAATCTGGTAATTTCTGAATTCTGTCATCTCCTGAAGAATGGAAAGATCAGATATTCCACATTGGTTGGAGCCAAGCAGAGGCCACCTCTGACATGGCACGTGGTTCTCTAGCCTTGTCTCCATCAGTTCAACTTCCCTCATTGATCTGATTTGCCTGGCCCTACAGGTGCGACTTTCCATTTTTTGCTGTAGGACGTAGCCCACTTTATGGGTGGGGCTCAAGGAATGAGAGCTGGCTCCCAAGGTTATGCACCAAGTAAACAGGAGTTGAATCTAAGTGACTCCCTTTCCCCTCCCTCAGCTCATTTTCCACAATCGGGGCTCATTCTTTCAGTCAAATAATCATAAAGGAAGATGTTGAGGCTGGCAGCTGTGTGTGTTTTCAGAATGCATGCTTCAGCAGTTTTTGCACTGCCTTTCACAACCAAGGCATGTCTGATGTTTCTTGCACTCAGTAGCAGTTGATCCCGTATCTAAGAGTGAGGAAGGACGGAGGGTGACCCAAAAGAGCAAAGTAGATGATAAGCTCTATGAGGGCAAGCATTTTATAAATGTTTGACAATTAAAATAGGGGTTTGACTGGTCTTATTCAATTTGTAGTGCTTGCAAATTTGTAGACATTCACATGTATTTGTCGAATGATGAAATGATTGTACGTTGCAAAGATCTAGGAATTCAAGAAACCTGGGTTCAATCCAGTTCTGCTAACCAGCTCTCTTGACCTTGGGTCAGTCACAAAGTTTGTTGGCCTTAAGTTCCACATCTGCAAAAAGGAGGAGTGAGTGTGACTAAATTTTTAAGGACTCTTTCAACTCTGAAATTTTGACTTTACAAAAAAGGTACTACAAAAACTTTCCTGATTTCAAAGCCTCGTTATCCAACACTGCCACTCTTCAAAAGAACTTCAGTTGATTCCGTAGGCACACATTTGCCATAATAGTGACTGAGTACGTACTGTGTCTTAGGGGCCAATCCTGATTGTTTCACTTAAGGACCAATTTATTGTAGTGTCGATAGTGATTAATAGTTCAGTTTGAATCTCAGCGGCAAAAATTCTTAGTTATTTAACCTTGGATACATTTCTTAACGTCTCTGCTTCAGTTTGCTCATTTGTCAAGTGGAGATAATAGAATTTACATTATAAGATAGTTGAGAATTAAAGGAGATAATGCAAGGGATGCCTGGCTGGCTGGCTCAGTCAGAAGAGTGTGTGACTCTTGATCTCAGGGTTGTGGGTTTGAGCCTCACGTTAGGTGTAGAGATTACTTAGATGGATAAATAAAAACTTAAAAAATAAAAATAATAGATAATGCATAAATAGTGCTTATGCACAGAAAGCATTGAGTAAATTATAGTTACAGTTATTTGACAAGTATAAGTCACTAGCAACAGGAGAAGGGAAGCTACATAGGAAAGAGGTTGAGATAAATAAGGCCAATGTAAAGTAAAAGTCAGTGGGGTGAGTGGAGACTCCAGAAGGGTGAGGAAGATTGTAAGGGGAGTAGATTTGCCTGAGCAGATTGTGGTGGGGAGCAGCCTTAAGTTCTGTTTTGGATTTTGACAAGACATTGAAGTAAATTTAATGAATGGGCAGTTGGATGGAACAAGATGGTAGATTTGAATGAAAAGTACTTTGCTGTTAAGTGAAGGTGAGATTATCTCTGAAGGAGAAAGTGGTCCAATCTGCCAAATGCTGTTGGCTTTACCATTTATCTGGTTGCACAGACCAGAAACTTAAGAGTTCTTTATTCATCTCTGTCCCTTGGGCCCATGTCCAGTCCCTTGTCAAGTCCTGTGTACTCTGCCTCAAAGGATCTCAGCCACCTTTCTTTATTTCTTATTCCAAGCTACCCTCATTATCTCTGATTGGTCACCTCAGTAGTCTTCTCAACTGCTCTCCTGTGTTTCACTTGTGATTCTTTATAATCCAGTCTCCCCACAGCAGCCAGATTGATTAAACAAAAAAACAAAAAAACAAAAAACAAAAAAAATCAGATCACACAGTTCTCTGCATAAAGCCTTCCAGTGATTTCTTCTTATATTCAGAATAAAATCCAAAGCTTTTAAAATTCATTACCTTCCATGCCGTGCCCTGTCTGATCTTGCCTATATCTCTCTGGCTCACTTCATTTGAGCTCTTGAATCTTTCTGTTCCTCAAATATGCTAAACCTCTCTCTGGCCTGAGGTCTTTGTGCTTACCCTACTTAAAATAGTCTTATACCAGATTTTTTTATGACTCACTGTCGTCACACAATTAGACTCAATAAAATGAATGTGAATTTGGTAGTCTTAGGAATTTTTAACCATGAGTGGAATTCACTTGGCTTGACTTAACTTGTAGTGTGTATTGTGAATTCAGAGATTGTGATATAAAGGCTCTGTTCATTCCTTCCCAGAAATTTAAGAGGTATTCCTGTGGCAGAGGTCAAAGAGGAGAGAGCAAAGTTGGCAAATATTTATTTAGAACCTACTTGTGTGCAAGGCAACGTGGAAGAGACATTGAAAGAGGAAAACTCATAGATTGTGGTCAGAACTGTATTCTCATCCCAGTTCTGGCCACTTAACTACCTGGGAGAGCTTGGGCACCTTTTCTGAGCCTCTGTTTTCTTTATACTCTAGGCAGACATGAATCCTTTCCTGTGGAAGCGTGATAGTGTACTCTGGGGTCTGTGGAGCCCCTTGGACTTCTAGAGAGACATCTTATGCAATACTTAGGATGTGTATGCTTTTTTTCCAAAAGAAAAATGGCAAAGAACCACAATTAAGGTTTCAGTGAGGTGCTATGTATAATTTTATGCCTCGAACCTAGTGAGCCCTCTGTAGAGGGTAACTACTACCATTGTTGTTATCAGTGGACTATATACAGAATATATCAATGTAATTTTACATTATTTGTGGTATTGAGAGGCAATATGACTTAAAAATATTTTTTTAATGTTTATTGCTGAGAGAGAGACAGCATGAGTGGGGGGGGACAGAGAGAGAGAGAGAGAGAGAGAGAGAGAGAGAGAGAGAGACACACACACACACACACACACACACACACACACACACACACAATCTGAAGCAGGTTCCAGGCTCTGAGCTGTCAGCATAGAGCCTGACACAGGGCTTGAACTCATGGACTGTGAGATCATGACCTGAGCTGAAGTCAGACACTTAACTGACTGAACCACCCAGGTGCCCCGAGAGGCAATATAACTTGAAGACCACAGACTTTGGAGCAATGTTGCTTAAGTTGATACCTGCTTTGCCATTTGGCAGTTGTGTGATTTTCGGCAAGTTTGTTTGTTTGTTGTTTTGATGCATTTTATTTATTAAGTTCTTATTTATTTTGAGAGAGAGAGATAGAGTGAGTGGGGGAACGGCAGAGAGAGAGAATCCCAAGCAGGCTTTGTGCTGTCAGCACAGAGCCCGGATGTGGGGCTTGAACCCACAAACCGTGAGATCATGACCTGAGCCAAAATCAAGAGTCAGACATTTTGCTGACTGGGCCACCCAGCACCGAGGCACCCCAATATTTGGTAAGTTCTATAACTCTCTTTTCAGTGTATTAGTTTCCTGTTGCTGCTATAACAATTACCACACATTTAGTGGCTTAAAACAACACAAATTTATTCTCTTACAATTCTAGAGGTCAGAAGTCTGAAATCAGTTCCACTGGGCTAAAATCAAGGTGTTGACAGGGCCATGTTCCATGTGGAGGCTCTAGAGAATCTGTCTGACTTTTCTAGCATCTAGAAGTTACCTGCATTTGGCTCGTGGGGGTGCATTATTTTGCCTATTACAAACTACAGTTTTCTTCTCTGCAAAATGAGAGTAATAGTGCCTTTTCTTGCAGAGTTGAATACATAAATTGCTTAGAATGGTGCTGGGCATACAGTAAGTATTTACTAAGTGTTACCTATTTTTTTTTTTTTTTTGATGGCTACCTAGTTTTCCATGGTATATACATATCAGGGCAGTGTGGCCTCAGAGCCCCGGATCTTAATTGCTCTCTCTTACTGTTGCCCTTACCAAGTAGCTGATTATCAGCCAATTCCCAGCTATGTAATCTGGGGTAAGCTAGTTGACCTCTTTGTGCCTGTTTTCTCAGCTGCAAAATAGAGATAAGAAGTTACCAGCTCATAAGATTGCCCTGAGGATTAAATAACATAATACGTGTGAAGAGTGCTTAGCACGTAGTGAGGTTTTTAAAAAATATTTTATTTATTTATTTATTTATTTATTCATTTATATTTATTTATTTATTTATTTATTTATTTATTTATTTATTTATTTATTTAATTTGAGAGAGAAAGAGAAAGAATCCCAAACAGGCTCCTCGCTGTCAGCACAGAGCCCGATGCAGGGCTCAATTCCAAGAACGGTGAGGTCTTGATCTGAGCTGAAATCAAAGTGTCAGATGCTTAACCAGCTGAACCACCCAGACTCCCCTAAGACTTTATTTTTAAGTAATCTCTACACCCAACACGGGGCTCCAACTTAACCCCAAGATCAAGTGTCGTATGCTCTACTGATTGAGTCAGACAAGGGCCCCAGCACATAGTGAGGTTTCAGTAAATGTTAACTGTTACTATTTTATTATGTAGTAGATTTATGTAATTCTGCGGATGGACAGCTGGGTTTCTTTTAATGTATTCTATTAATTCAGCAGCTGTTTGAGTAACAGTAAACTAAGTGCCAAGCATAGTCATAGGTGTTAGGAATACGGTGGTTTCTGGACCTTACATTCAAATGGAGAAGTGGACAGTGAACATATGAACAAATTCCAGATAGAAGAGGGTGTGGACATAATTTCGGATTAAGTGGCCAGTGTGGGCTTCTAAGGTGGTGACAGTTGAGTTGACCTAAAGAATTGCTCGTGCAAAAAATGGGGGAAGAAGCAGAGAACAGCTAATGCTGAAGTCCAAAGGCTGGAGCCTGGCTGTGGGCAAATTAGCAGTGGGGAGAATAGGACGATCCAAGATGGGAGCGGTATGCAGGGCTTTGGGTTAAGGAACTTGCATAGGGAACCACTGAAAGATTTGAGCAGGAGAGCAGCATAAACTGGTTTAAAAGATCTCTCTTCCTGAGCAGGGACAGCAGATTGTAGGGGACAAGAATGGAAGCAGGGAAACCAGGTGTAAAGCTGTTGTAGTTTCGAAGGTGAGAAGCGATGGTGTCTGTGGAGGTGAAAGGAAGTGGACGGATGTGATCTTTGTGCACACCAGAGTATTTCTGTAGGATTAATTCCTAGAAGTATTCATACATCAGATATGAATACTAATAGCTGCCATTCATTAAGTGTTGACTATGTACCAGGTACTATTTTAAGTATTTTTCGTGTAATTGAGCCATAAGTAAGCTGTCGGCTCAGGGTCTTTAGCATGGTTAAGGATTAAAAATACAAATGTGATCTTCAGTGTTGATGGCAGTTGAAAAAAAAAAAAAAAAACCTCCCAAGCAGTCAGAGTCTAGAGCTCTGTAGGATGTAGGGATCTTGGAGAGGCCACGTGGCTAAATGTGATTTATGTCAGAGACATTTATATGTTGCAGTGCTCTAAGAGCTCAGAGGAGGGAGCGCGTACTTCAGTCAGCCATAGAGAGGGGGACTTTTTGAGGAAATGGCATTTGAATTGGGGTTTGAAGTCTGGGGACAAGCTTGACTTGGCCTAGAGAGGAAGAGAGAGCATTTCAGGTGTGTGGAATGCTGGGATGTAAAGTTGACAGGTGTGGGGGGGTAATAAATGGAAGGCAGGTCTGGGTGGCGGTAATCTGGTGGTGGTAGGGGAGAAGGCTGGGCAGGTGGAAGGGAGCCAGTACTGAAGGAATTTAAATGCAGCTTTAGAATTTTTTTGTGAGATTTTTTTGTTTTTTTTTTGAAAATCAGAGTCACACCTACCACTAAGCCCTTTTGGTAATTAGGAGTGGGATAGAGGAGTTCAGTAAGTTGAAGTAACATATCGAGCATCTGTTACGTGCCTGGTATTATGCTAGATGCTTTTGCACACAATTTTACCAGGTTGTCAAGGGGATTCATTGACAAGATGTCAGATCTGGTATCCCCATTTTACAGATGAAAAACCTGAAGTTCAGACAGCTTGTGCAGCTTGTCCATGTCACCCAGCTGGGAAGTGGCAGAACCAGAATTCAAACCTGTCTCCAGACCTAGAGGGCATTTAGTGATTAGCAGTGCCCTTTGAGGAAGGAACGCCAGAGAGAACAGAGCCTGAGAAGAATTCAGGGGGGGTCTAGGGATGAGGAGGCTGTTGGTATTGTTTGAAGATACGGCTTCCCAGAAGAGAGCTGGACCAATCTGGGCCATTCTTGGACTGAAAGGGAACTTGGCATTCTGGAATTCCAGGGTGGGTGCGGGAGGGGCAGTGTCAGGGAAGACTTGTAGACCGACAGTGACTCCAGAGCCCTGGAAGGTACAGCCAAATGCAAGAGTGTTCAGCCTTTCTGATATCAAAGGTTCTTTTTGGAAACATTGCCTGTCAGTATATGCTGATTCTGGAGGGATTGGAGCTCCTCTGGAAAGCCACATGGCCTTTCTTCCTCCACCCACTGGTATAAATCTTTGGTAAGCAATGTACGCTTTGCTAGCATGTTATTTACCTTGCTTGTATCTTGTAGGCCCTCTTTCCAATTCCCTCCTATTCTAACGAAGTGACATTGTCACTTGAAAGGCTCGTGTCCGCTAGCCTGTGGTTGATGGTGGAAGGTCCCCATAGAATAAAAGCGATAACAGAGAAGCTGAGACCCAGACATAGGCCTTTGAAGGAAATTCTGTCCCTATTCTCTCCCTCCCCACATTTTACCCTTTGATTGTATTAGTGAAGGAAATTCAGTATCTCTAGTATCAAGAATCAGTGCAGGACCCTCTTATCAGCCACCATCCTCATTAAAGGCCTCTAATTACATGCAAGTGCTCCTAATTTTTAGGACTACTTTTGAAAGAGTTTCTTTTCTGCATGTTCTCCCTAATACTAGTACAAGTTGAAAATGGGCTCATTTCATAAATTAAGAGCAAACTCTTCAGCCAGCCAAACTTGAATTTATGGGAGATCGTTCTTAGTTCTAACTATCCCTTTTCAGTGTGAATAGTCATACATTTGCTGCAAAAATATTAATGGGTTTGATTACAGAGTGCGGCCCAAGACCCTGATGGGGTTGTTTCATAGTACGTGATGTAAACCAATTCTGAAAAATTCTGATTGTGAAACACTTCTGGGTCAAGGGGTTTCTTTCAGCTAAGATTTCGTGGAGCTATACTGCTTTCCACTGACCTCAGATTTAAGTCCAGACTTTTTCTTTTTTTTTAAATATTTATTTAGTTTTGGGAGAGCGCAGGTGGGGGAGGGGCAGAAAGAAGGGGACAGAGGATCTGAAGTGGGCTCTGGCTCTGCGCTGACAGGCTGACAGCAGCGAGTCCGACATGGGACTTGAACTCAGGAACCGTGAGCTCGTGACCTGACTCGAAGTTGGACGCTCTACCAACTGAGCCACCCAGGCGCCCCTAACTCTGGACTTCTTGAGACAGCCCAACCTCTGACTACCTTCATTTAGTCTCATCTTTTGTCACTTTACAGACTAGGATGATCCGAACACTTTCCAAATACACCCTCTTTCATGCTGCTACGGTTTTGCTTGTGTGTGACAGCCTAGATAGTAACTTTTCTCACCTCCTCTTCCTGCTATCATACCAGTCTGGGCCATCGTCCCCTCTCTCAACTGGGACACCCTTCCCCCAAGGGTCCCCCATCCCATGGCTTTCTATGGTGCTCAGAGTAAGATCCAGCCCTTACAATACCTGTAAGAGCCTTCATGACGTGGCCCCGGTTCCGTCTGTGACCCGTCTCCTACTGTTCTTCCCTTTCCTCGCTGTTATTTAGCCGCTCTGTCCTTCCTGTCCCTGAAACATGCTGTGCACCCGTCTGCTTTCAGGGCTTTTGCACTTGTTGTTTTCTTTCCTGGAATGCTCTTCTCCCAAATATCTGTATATTTGTCCATTTCATTTTGATTTTTGCTCAGCACCTTTTCAGAAAGGCCTTCAGTCTGCATGCAATAGCATCCTCCATCATTCTCGATCCATATCCTGCTTGATTTTCATCACTTTTTTACGCCCAACGTGGGGCTTGAATTCACGACCCTGAGATGGAGCCACATGCTCTACCGACTGAGCCAGCCAGGCGCCCCTGATTTTCATCACTTTTTGGTATATCATATATTTGTCTACCTCTATCATAAAATGTAAGCTCAAGGAGGACAGGGATTATGTCTATTTTGTTTACTGATATATTTCTATACCTGAGAAGAGTGCCTGGCACAGTAGGTGCTTAGTAAATGTTTATTTTTATTTTTATTTTTTTTTAATTTTATTTAAAAAAAAATTTTTTTTTTTTCAACGTTTATTTATTTTTGGGACAGAGAGAGACAGAGCATGAACGGGGGAGGGGCAGAAAGAGAGGGAGACACAGAATCGGAAATAGGCTCCAGGCTCCGAGCCATCAGCCCAGAGCCCGACGCGGGGCTCGAACTCACGGACCGCGAGATCGTGACCTGGCTGAAGTCCGACGCTCAACCGACTGCGCCACCCAGGCGCCCCTCAACGTTTATTTATTTTTGGGACAGAGAGAGACAGAGCATGAACGGGGGAGGGGCAGAAAGAGAGGGAGACACAGAATCGGAAATAGGCTCCAGGCTCCGAGCCCGACGCGGGGCTCGAACTCACGGACCGCGAGATCGTGACCTGGCTGAAGTCGGACGCTTAACCGACTACGCCACCCAGGCACCCCTAATTTTATTTTTTTAAATGTTTATTTATTTTTGAGACAGAGCGAGACAGAGCATGAACGGGGGAGGGGCAGAGAGAGAGGGAGACACAGAATCTGAAGCAGGCTCCAAGCCGTCAGCACAGAGCCTGACGCGGGGCTCGAACTCACAGACTGTGAGATCATGACCTGAGCCGAAGTCGGACACTTAACCGACAGAGCCACCCAGGTGCCCCAGTAAATGTTTATTAAATGAATTCTTTGTAGGATGGATTAGAGCCTCTTTCCTAGATTTGAGGCCTTGGTGCTTCCGTGCATTTAATGAAAACCAAAGTTACTTCGCTGTTGCTTTGGCTTGTTCTTAACGACTCGGTGAAGCTTCCACTGTTCTGTGGCATCCGGTTAACAGTTGTCTGCCTTATAGGCTGCGGGCCTCGCGGGTGCTTCTTGTCGGCATGAAAGGACTCGGGGCTGAAATTGCCAAGAATCTCATTCTGGCGGGAGTGAAAGGACTGACCATGTTGGATCCTGAACAGGTGAGATGTTTGGCCACCTCAACACTCTTTCTTCACAGTCTGCCCTCTTTAGTATAAATATAAACACTTGGAGATACTCTGAATTCCTACATGCCCCCGCCAAGCTGTGCAAGGAGGGCTGGCATTAGTGGAGCTGTGGCCTTTGGCCCAATGGCACTGGCACATCCTAGGTGGTCGACCACTCTCCTTGAGCTTGCCAGTCTGTAAAGTGTAGTTAATCTCTCGCTTGGAGGGTTACTGTGGGGAGGAGAGGGGGTGGTTTTCTTCCTTGTACCTGTACACCACCTGCATGACTAATTAAAAGTGCAGAATTGCCTTGGGGCTTTGTCACAGGTTAGCCTTTACCCTGAGTGATTCGGCTTTAGAAGGTTTGAGATGATGCTCAGGAGGAATCTGTACGTTTGAAAGCTGTCTCAGGAGAGCTTCTTTGAAAAATGTTGGATCAGAGAGGATCTATGCAGACTGCTTAGCATAGTGCTTGCATGTAGTAAGCATCTGATAATTAATTACATCATAGACCATTTAATTGTTGCTATAATAGTCGTTCCCAGCTCCTGTGTAGCTTTTTCTGACCAGTTTCTCCAAGGTGAAAATAACTTCTTTCTCTACATTCTCATGCTATAACATTTTAATTTTCAAAAAAACATTTTAATTTTCTTTTATACAAAAACTTAAATATATACAGAAGTAGAATAGCATTTGACACCCCATCTACCTGGCTTCTATAGAGATCAGTTTTTATATTTTTTTATCGGTATTTTCTCGCCTGTATTTTTTGGACAGTATTTTTATTTTATTAAAAAAATGTTTTTTAATGTTTATTTTATCTTTGAGACAGAGAAAGACAGAGCATGAGCAGGGGAGGGACAGAGAGACAGACAGACAGACAGAGAATCCGAAGCAGGCTCCAGGCTCTGAGTTGTCAGCACAGAGCCTGAAGCAGGGCTCCAGTTCGTCAACCACGAGATTATGACCTGAGCTAAAGTCGGACACTCAATGAACTGAGCCACCCAGGTGCCCCCCCAATTTTTTGTAATGTTTATTCATTTTTGAGAGAGAGAGAATGAGCAGGGGAGGGGCAGAGAGAGAGGGAGATACAGAATCCAAAGCAGGCTCCAGGTTCTGAGCTGCCAGCATAGAGCCTGATGTGGGGCTCAAACTTGTCAACCACGAGATCATGACCTGAGCCAAAGTTGGGTGCTTAACCGACTGAGCCACCCAGGTGCAACCCCCTTTTAAAAAATAAAACTTTAGGGGCGCCGCACCTTGGTGGCTCAGTCGGATAAGCGTCTGACTTCAGCTCAGGTCGTGATCTCATAGTTTGTGAGTCCTGGCCCACGTTGGCCTCTCTGCTGTCAGGGCAGAGCCCGCTTCACATCCTCTGTTCCTCTCTCTTGCTGCCTTTCCCCTGCTTGCGCTTTCACTGTCTCAAAAAAAAAAAATAAATAAAAATAAAACAAACCCCAAAACCTCTGAAGATTATGTCATCACATGATACTATTAGTGTCTTTCCTTATAGGCAATGAATAAGGGTCCTGTTTCATACATGGTAACTACCACACACAGAGTGTGGTATAGGCTCTGTGGAAGAAGGTAAATGTTAATGAAAATTTTAAAACATTTATTTTGAGAGAGAGAGAGACGGCGAGAGAGCGCGCATGTGCATGGGGGTGGGGCAGAGAGAGAGGGAGAGAGAATCCCAAGCCACTCTGTGCTTGATCTCATGATCCGTGAGATCATGACCTGAGCCGAAATCAAGACTCGGCTGCTTAACCTACAGAGCAACCCAGGTGCCCCCCAAATGAAATTTTTTAAAGCTCATCTTGTTTGGGTTTTAGGAGAAAAATCATACCTGGATTTTTTTTTTTTTTAATTCTTCTGCAGTGAAGACACGTGGGTTGGCTCACTTAATATCACAGTCACAAATTGATTTTTGACTTGAATTCAAAACCTTCTAAGGAAAGAAATTCCTGCAGGCAAGCCGCCAGATTATTAACAGTCTGAGCTCTTGCCTTTTTGACATTTCCCCAACCACAGTGCCCCCTAGAGGCATCTGGAGGGAGAATTTGTTTGCAGGGAAGGATGGTTTCTAAACATGGAGGCAGGCCCTTGGTGTGGGAAAATGAAACCGGATGGGGATCGTGACTTCCTCATATGGTTGGGAGCGCCGGAGAATGGGGAACCATGATCTAATACTGAGCGGTGTGTGATGCAGTTCTGTCACTGCCTCAGTCCAGTGATGGGTGCCACCAGTGTTACAGTGACCAGGCCGACTCTCCTCCCTTCCCTCTCTGCTTTGAGGACTTACAGTACTTTTCACCTGTCTGGCACTGCAAAGCCTAACTCTTCTGACTGGTTTTCAAGGCCCAACACAGTGGTTCTCAATCCCATCTGTGCTTTGAGTATTAGGGGGGGGTTTGAAAGTTCTCCAAGTGAGTCTAGAAGTCAGGGAGAGTTGAGAACTACTGGCTTTGTATAACCTGGGCCCAGTCAACTTAGCCTGACTCCTACCTCATATGTTTAGTGGTTCATGGACACACTTTGGTTGTTCTGCCTTTTGCAGTTTGCTTGTACTTTTTTTCCGTGACTGGGAACATCTCAGGGAGACCGTGCTACCTAGTGCAAAAGCTCTGGAATTATGTAGATTTGGGCTCAAATCCTACCTCTTCATGCTGGGTTAAGTCTCTTAACCTCTCAGAGACTCTGTTTGCTCATCTATTAAAAATTTTTTTTTCTTATTTATGTATTTATTGTAGTAATCTCTGTACCCAGTGTGGGGCTTGAATTCACAACCTCAGGATTAAGAGTCACATGTTCTACCAACTCAGCCAGGCAGGCACCCCTCAGTGTGCTCATCAAGGATGTTAATTCCTGCCCTACAGAGGTTTTCATTTTGTTTACATCAGCAAACATCCGAGGGTACCTGTTGGCTGCCCTGAAGCATTCTAGATCCTTATGATACAAAGATGCACAAGATTTGGTTCCCATTCTCAGGGTTTATTCCATAAACCGGAGCAGCCTACCTGACTCAGGTTTTGGTAGGGGGACACGAACGGCTTCCTGGAGCTGTGATCTTAGTTGAGGCTTAAAGAACAACTGGAGGTTTCTCAAGTTGAGGGGCTGTATTTTAGGCAGGAGACATTATTAGCAGTGGCACAGAACAGCATGGTAGAAATAGAATATAGCAAGCAGTGCTGTTTGGTGTTTTTAGAGTGTGAGGCCCGAAGTGGTGGGGGTGGATGCAGGCTGTAGGTAAGGGCCAGATCACGAAGGGCCTGTTAGTAAGCCTTGCTGGAAGCTCATACTCAATCCTCTAGGTGGTGAGGATTTCATTTAAGAGTTTCAAATGTGAGACAGGTGACCTAGCCAACTTCCGGCTCTTCGTAGATCACTAGCTACTGTGTATGATTGGCACAAGGTCTGGGGCAGAAGACCACTTAGATAGAAGGCTGCATTAGTAGTTTATTTTTTTTGTTGTTTTATTTTTTTCTTCTATTATTTTGCATTCATAGTTTAGGTGAGAGATGAGAAGAGTCTGAGTAACAGCACTGTGATAGAAACGGCAAGAAGCACTTGAGGTGAAAATACCAGAGGATAGAATCAGTAGGATTGTATATGGGAATGTAGGGAAGGCAAGAAATGACTGCAGCAGTGAAGCTTCCTCAAGGTGCTGGACGCTGTTCTAAAAGCAGCACTTGTAGTATCTCATGTAGTCCTCACAGCAACTCTGAGAGTCAGGGATTATCATCCCTATTTTACAGAAAAGGAAATGAATTGTGGGCCCACCCAAGGTCACAGTAGTTGCTGTGACCAGGACCCAGACAGTCTGACTCTTTGTAGAGCCCATGCTCTTAGCCATCTCAGCAGGTGGCTGCTCTCAGGCAAATATCAGGGATGTAAAGACTGGGTTCCTGACTCAGGTGACTGGATGGGTGGTTGGTAGGCTCATCAACAGACAAAAGAAAAAAAAATAGTCAAATATGAAGGGCCTGCGGACTTACCCAGGAGGAAATATCTGGTGGGCAGTTTAATAAAGGTCTCAGATGGATCAGGAAGCAATCTGTACCTGTAAGAACGAAAGAAGCAATGAGCATGGAGCTATGCCAAGTGGAAAGATGAGTGACTCTGAGATGGAATCCTGGGGCCGCCACACCCAAGAGGGCCCACGTGGAGACTGGGTGTCCGGTGGGGCAGGAGCAGAGCGGCACTGATAGAGTGATTAGTTAGTGTACTGTTTTTCTTAACCTCCTCATTTTGCACGTGATTCCCATGTACTCGCTCGCTCAAGGGCACACAGTTAAAGTGATTGAGCCAAAGATTTGAATCCAACTTGAATTGTTTCAGAGCCTTGCTCTTAACTTCTATGATGTACAGCTTCTCAGTGTGAAATGAGATCCCTGAAGAAGCAGGACAGGAAAGGTCAAGGAGACTGTTAAAGGGCTGGCCTTGAAAGGGAGGAGGACCAGCTCATTTCCTTGGAGAAAAGTTAGCAAGTGCGAGTATGTGCTCTGGGTAGTTGGCCAGAGGAGAGGAGAGAGATTGTTTGTATTGAATCCAGTCTTGGTGAAGGTAGCAAAGTCATACTGGAGATTAATGGTTAAATTAGATGTTTGATGTGGAAAGAATGGCTCTGTGAACAGTGGGAATCTGTAACCCTACTGGCAGCTGTCAGGTGATTGTATTATCTGGATTTAAGGTTCTTCTCTGCTGACATCCAGCCTCGTGGGTGAAATCCTCCCTTTGCTCCAGCCCCCCTCTTCTTTCTTTTCTGAATTTTAATTGAATTTAAGAGTTCATTTCAAGCATTCTTTTTTTTTTTTTTTATTAAAAAAAATTTTTTTTTCAACGTTTTTATTTATTTTTGGGACAGAGAGAGACAGAGCATGAACGGGGCAGGAGCAGAGAGAGAGGGAGACACAGAATCGGAAACAGCCTCCAGGCTCTGAGCCATCAGCCCAGAGCCTGACGCGGGGCTCGAACTCACGAACCGCGAGATCGTGACCTGGCTGAAGTCGGACGCTTAACCGACTGCGCCACCCAGGCGCCCCTCAAGCATTCTTAATTATGTTTGATTTTTGCCCTGGTTTGATTTTATTTCTTTAGCATATTTGTGTACGTATGTATGTATGTATGTATGTACGTACGTACGTATGTATGTGTGTGTGTAACTCTGCACGCAAACGTGGGGCTTGAACTCAGGACCCTGACATCAAGAGCTGTGTGCTCTTCAGACTGGGCCAGCCAGGTACTGCCCCTCACTGGTCTGATTTTTTTTTTTTTTAATTTTTTAAAAAGGTTTATTTGTTTATTTTGAGAGAGAGCAAGAATGAGCAGGGGAGGGGCAGAGAGAGATGGAGAGACAGAGACAGAGAGAATCCCAAGCAGGCTCTGTGCTGTCATTGTGGAGCCCCAGGGCTCCATCTCACAACTGTGAGATGATAACCTGAGCTGAAATCAAGAGTGGGATGTTTAACTTACTAAGCCACCCAAGTCCCCCTCACTGGTCCGATTTTAAACCAATCGTAGGCAGGGACTACATCCGTTAAACTACTGTTGTTTGTCTAGGAGTATCCTTAAAGTTTGGCACAGAGTAAATATTTGGGGTAAATTCTTTGCACTGATAGTTGTGTCACTTTATTAGCAGTTACAGATTTAATCGTGGAAGAAGAAAGAGTGGACATTTCTGTTTAGAGTGAATTTTCTTTACAAACACCAGGGGGTGCTCTTTAACTATCAACGCGAAGTGAAAAAAAAATTAAAATGTCTCTACTTGAAAGCCTTCGAAGGATTGAGTGTATGGAGGATACATTAGGCAAATTCCCACTGGAACAGTAATACAATTAAATTGTAGGTATTTTAGTTATGCTTTGAAATGGAAGGGTTCGTTGTCTTTGAAAAATTTTTTTTCCCCAAAATTCACGCATTAAAAAAAAAAAAATTATTCCTAGGTATCTCCAGAAGACCCCGGAGCTCAGTTTCTAATCCGTACTGGATCTGTTGGCCGAAACAGGGCTGAAGCCTCTTTGGAGCGAGCCCAGAATCTCAACCCCATGGTGGATGTGAAGGTGGACACTGAGAATATAGAAAAGAAACCTGAGTCATTTTTCACTCAGTTCGATGCTGTAAGTTTCATAAAGAGTGTAAAATCTTTAGGCTCAGTACATTGCCTTTGTAGTCTCAAGTCTTGTATTGTCTTAGTGTATGTGCCTTATTAGCATATTGCTTTTCCACGTTGAATGTGTCGGTAGGTAGATCCAGTCTGTTGGTTCTGCTGTGGCTGTTTGTGACTTGCTGTCTGCTGGTTTCTTCTTTGGGCATATGTTCCTTTAGACCAGGTTTCATCATTGGTGTTTTGTATTCCTTCCAGAATCTTTGCACATAGCTTTGGTACATTTTATTGCAAATGTTTTCTCCTAAAAACAAGTTGGTAGTTAATTTCTGTAGTAGAGGCTTGCTTTTTTTTTTTTTTTTTTTTTTTTTTTTTTTTTTTTTTTTGGTTAGAAATATCAAACTACAGCTTGTGTTTTGTCTTAAAAAAAGAGCACACCTGATCCTGGTCCATGTCTGTCTCTTTCACACAGCCACTTTGACCACGTTGCCATGGATAATGAGACAAATTCACTAGTCATAAGCCAAATGAGGCATATCCAACCTCATTTGGTTTCACTGCCAGATCTGTGGAGAGGTGAAAGGATAAGTTAAATTCGGTTCCAGCGTCTGTGACCTTCAGACATGGTTCCCTGGACCCAGGAAAAGCTAAACAAATGTTGGATAACCATGAAATAGTCACAGATGATCTACTTGTTTTTTAAATGAAAGGCCCATAACACGAGAGGTTAGAATTTGGGTTGGGTAGTTTGTTTTTCCACATTGTTATATTTCATATGTGCATCTGTTCAAATATGTGCTTGGAATGATGGATCATCTGTGCGTTTTGTCTGTTTTTTTGTTTTTTTTTTTTCAATTCTCTCTTGTATCTTCCAAGTATTGGAACATTTTCTGTTTGGACTGTTTGGACCATCTTCTCTTCATTTCTTTATCCATAGTAACCACATTTAGTTAATTCTAGCTGCCCCTTGAATTTCTAGCACTTAGAGAGAGGGTTTCTAAGAACCGAAGCACCGGGCCGGTTGCTTGTATAAAGCCTGTGTGCTGGGTGAGGTGACTGCCTCATTGGGCCACGTTTGACTGGTCCTTGGAGATTTTACATTCACTTTTGACTCTGCAGAGTTCCCTTTGGTCGCTTGATTGCATGTTCAACTGTGGGTATCTTGCCTTTTAGATATGATTTTTTTTTCCCTTAGGTGGCTGCATCCTTTGAATGACACCAGAGGCACTCATTTCTGTGGGCTGTTTCGGTATTCAGGCTGCCAGACAGCAGCAAAGAGGTTCTGTCAAATGAAAATATCCTTTTGTAACTTCTTCTCCAACTTTCTATGTTTAGAAGAAAACATGTGCAATTTGGAACTTGTTTTCATAGCCCTTATCACAGAGTTTCTCCTGAAAAGGTGTTTTATGCCGTAAAACTTAGCTATTTCCAGTGCTTCAACTTACTGGAACACAACCTAGGGGCCTCAGAGCAACATTGATAATTCCATTGAGTGAATCACCGGTTCATTGTCTACGTCTGAATGGAAGGTCACTTGGTGTGTAACCTTTTCTTTTGTCCTCAGATTCAGATAAAGTTTCACTTTGAAAACTGTGGAAAACTGTGGAAAACTAATCTCAACGGGACTTGTTTATCTTTTTTATCTTAACCTATCAATCAGAAGAAGGGGGAAAAATGCCCTCGTATTTAAAGTGACCTTTGGGTCACTTAAAACTGGTTTTGCTTCTTGTGATAGCTTATTCAGATTTTAATAGATTTAGTAATTTAAAAGTAACTTACGCTAAATTGTTACTGTTTTTTTCCACTTCACGGAAACTGTGAGATGTGGTTTGTTTATGTTTACAGAATAGAGGAAATAAATTCATTGAATAGCTTTTACTTTCTAGCCAAACCCATTTTGTTTTGATTGCTGAAAGTAGAGGTCTTGCAATTTATATTTCTCCTGAAACCTGCAACTTGTCTTTTGTCTTCTAACCATAGGATCCAAAGAACCTGTTATACCAGTTCAAAACTGGCTTTAGACATGCCCAGAGAGACTGTTCATTAAGATTTATTTAGACATCAGGGCAGTGATTCACAGTTTGCAAAACTCACACCCAGCGAAATTTTTTCTTTCTGCAGGTTTGTCTGACTTGCTGCTCCAGGGATGTCATAGTTAAAGTTGACCAGATCTGTCACAAAAATAGCATCAAGTTTTTTACAGGAGATGTTTTTGGCTACCATGGATACACATTTGCCAATCTTGGAGAGCATGAATTCGTAGAGTAAGTTTTGGGAGAGGAGGGGAGAACGTAACATTTTCAGAAAAATACAGTTTTACTCATTGGTGGGGAACAACCCATCTAAGGAAAGTGTTCTTAGAATATTCAGAAACCATTTCATTTTCAGCTCACTGATTGTATAGGTTGTGTGTTCAGAATCGTAGGAGATGCAGCCCCGTCTTCCAAAATAATGTTCTGATCTAAATCCTAAATAAAGCAGAGTTCTTTAGGAATCAAAGTACACCATTGTGGGTATTTGATGGGCCTGGACTTCAGTTGGCGAAACCACACACCTCCTGTATAGGGGAGGCTTGCTTGGATTGCCTTTCTCAGTTTTGGCTTCTGTGTTTTCAGGTTGGTAGTAAAGTGAGTACAGAGTAGTCAGATGGGTAACTCTGGAGGCACACTCAGCCAGTCTACCTGGGAAAAGCTCCAAAGTCCAGACACTGCTTTGGTGTAACAAACACACCTCATCCTCTCATTTTGAATATCAAGGTTGCAGACCGTGGGGATTCTCACATGATGGGACCTGCAGTGGTTTGAACTTGCAGCTTCTAGATGAGAGATGGCAGATGATACCCGTATTGTAAAACTCTGTGGTGGGTTTTTGGCTGTTGTTTCTTGTATGTCCCTTGCTAATAAGAGGTAAAAAGACACCCTGTGTGGTAGGTGAAGCTTCCTACCAAGAATCAAGAATTGGCTTCTGGGGCGCCTGGGTGGCTTGGTCGGTTAAGCGTCCGACTTCGGCTCAGGGCATGATCTCACGGTCTGTGAGTTCGATCGCCGCGTGGGGCTCTGTGCTGACAGCTCGGAGCCTGGAGCCTGTTTCGGATTCTGTGTCTCCCTCTCTCTCTGCTCCTCCCCTGTTCATGCTCTGTCTCTCTCTGTCTCAAAAATAAATAAACGTTAAAAACAAAAAAAGAATTGCCTTCTTTTGTTCAGCTTCTTTTAAAAAAAGCTTTTTTTAACGTTTATTTATTATTCAGAGACAGAGACAGAGCATGACATGGGAGGGGCAGAGAGAGGAGGAGACACAGAATCTGAAGCAGGCTCTAGGCTCTGAGCTGTCAGCACAGAGCCCGATGCAGGGCTCGAACTCATAAGCCGCGAGATCATGACCTGAGCTGAAGTCAGACGCTTAACTGACTGAGCCACCCAGGCACCCCTCTTTTGTTCAGCTTCTTAGGCAAATCACTGAAATTTCTGTGGTCTGCAAGTCTTTTTCCTTTCATCCTTCCTTTCTTTCTTTCTTTCTTTCTTTTTTTCTTTCTTTCTTTCAGTTTAAAAAAATTTATTTATTTTAGAGAGAGCACGAGCCGAAGAGAGGGGTGGAGAGAGAGAGAGAGAGAGAGAGAGAGAGAGAGAGAGAGAAAATGAATCTTAAGCTGGCTCCATGCTCCATGTGGAGCCCAGTGCAGGGCTCAATCCCATGACCTTGGGATCATGACCTGAGCTGAAATCAAGAGCTGGACGCTCAACCAATTGAGCCCCCCATGTGTCCCTGGTCTGCAAATTTCTTGTCTGTAAAATCAAAATGAGGGAAGGGCAGACATGTTCGAGATTTCTCATAACTTTGGCATTTTATGGTTTTCAGAAACTCTAGTTCTCTTGGCATACTAGAAATAGAGAAGTCACAGTAGAGAAAACAGCCCAGGTTATCTTAATGTGAGTTCCCATGGCAGAGGGGAGGAATTAAGTTTGGCTTTTATTTCATGATTCAAGTGAAATTTATAAAGCTTATTGAGAGCTTGCTATATGCTAGGCAGGTGTGCTAAGCAATTTATTATTGTCTTTTTTTAAGTTTATTTATTTATTTTGAGAGAGAAAGTGCACAAGCAGGGGAGGGGCAAAGAGAGAATCCCAAACATGTTCCATGCTGTCTGTCAGTACAGAGCCCGACTCGGGCCTCTATCCCGAGGACCGTGAGATCATGATCTGAGCTAAGACCGAGAGTTGGACGCTCAACTGACCAAGCCAGCCAGGCGCCCCTGTTATTTCTCGTCTTACAGTAATTCTGTCAGGGATTGTTATTCCCACGTGGTAGGTAATTTACTTATCAGATAATCATTGGCCACCCTCGGATTTGAATCCACCCAGATCTGCCTGACTCCAAAGCTTTTGCTCTTAATTGCCATCCTATTCTGTGAGCTGATGATTCTCTTTTTGTTCTAATGGCATGATTCAGAGAGTAAACTCCGTTCCCGCTTTGTCACCCTCTAGGGAGAAAACCAAAGTTGCCAAAGTTAGCCAAGGAGTAGAAGATGGACCTGATACCAAGAGGGCAAAACTTGATTCATCTGAAACAACTATGGTCAAAAAGGTATGTGTACTGTGAAGGGGTCAAAGATCAGAAACTTTGGAGCCTTGTAGGGGACGGGCCATTACATCTGCAAGCAGGGGAAGCACGCGTGTAGTCTTGAAGGGGGAGGTGGGGTCTGGACAAGCCGGGCCAGTGCTCGTCCCACTTAAAGGGGATGACTGCTGCTTAGTGGCAGCCAGCTCTTGCCATGAAGACGAGTAGGGACCCAGTGATGCAGGGTACGAATTTTTAACAGAATTGGAGATGTGTTTTTTATAGGCTCTGTCCCAAACTTTTAAATACCACCAGTCTGTTCACCTTGGTTTGAATGCTGTTCCTTCACCCCATGGAGACAAAAGAAAACGTGCCTGCAGGACTGACGTGGTGTGTGGGCCGATTTGGGCTTCTAGTATCTGGAGCAGTATGAGAACCACTGTTCTTGAGCAAAGGCCATCCCTTTTGCATAAAATAAATCTTGGGGGGGATAGTTAGATAATTTAGGAAGGTCCTACCTAAGCGGGCAGGAAGACCGTTTAAGCTTGAATTGCATATGCTTTGCTTCTTTACGATGAAATGTTTGGGGTCGTCTTTCCACCAGATTACCTTTTAAGAATAAAGGCCTCCGTGTTGACAAGTGTTACTATCCGGTGTGTATTTTCTTGTTTTCAGCCTGGTTCGCGCAGTAATTTAAATTCGTTTTACAGAGAGAGGAGTGGCGGGGACTTGGAAGGAGATGATCTCGGCAGCTAGTGTTGGAATCTGAGAAGGGAGTCATGCGATGGGGGAGACCAGACAGAAGGGGCCAGGATTGGTTTTGTGGAACCGAGGAAAGACTTGACCGAGCCCATATTTACTCTTTGCTTTGTAGTTTGAAATGTTGAGAAAGAAAAACAGCTGGTCGGAGCTTCGAGTTAAAATTGCTCTAACGGGGGGATTCTGAGAGTGCAGAAACCACAAGAGAGACTGCAGAAACCACAGAAGTGGAACTCTGTTGAGTTTCCCGCAGGGCTGCGCTGGAGATTTTCGTCTTCTTGCTCTGTATGTTTGTGTTGGAAGAGTTTGCTGCTGGGAGTGTGATACAGAGGAATTATTAAGCCCTAATTTTGGTGTCTATTCACAGGACTGGTAATTATCCAGAGTGAACATTGGTGTTTTGGCCAAAACTTGGGTCCTTTTCTTTCTTCCCTCTTTTCTTTCTTTCTGAGGCCCAGTCGAGCTCTATCTGAATAGCGCCGTGAGTTCGGTGGGGGGAGATAAATTGTTAACTAACGGAGGAGCACAAAAGGAGCTTTGTGGGTGCTGTCAATTCATAAATCACACCCTCTTACAAGTGTGACACTTGGCCTTGGTGTGAAGGGTTTTATGGCCTAAAGGCCTTCCCTGATTGAGGCGGGTCTTTTACATTCAAATGGGGAGAGCGGCCAGCTTTGTTAGCCCTTCACAGCTGGAAGTTTCCCTTGAGTCAGTACTGGTGGTGCCCACTGGGGCAGATCTGGAAACCCCTTCGGGGGGCCACTTTAGCGAGCTATGAGGAGAATGCGGGCGGCCCTGGTAGGCCCCCGGTGGCCTTCGCGTACCATTCTTAGGGCTCTTCAGTCACAGGGCTCCTCGTGCAGCCTCTTCCCACAGGGGCCGAATCTGAAGGTATCAAAATATTCCCCAGCTGACATTGTTAGTCAGCTGTTTCACTTGGACAATGCAGGCCTGGATTCCAGCCCCGAGCCCTGAAGGTTGTGAGGCATGCGGTGCATTCCTCACTACGGTCCCTGGGTCCCTGGGATTCCGAACCTTGCCTTTGTGCCACCTCACCGAGCCCCCGAGAGCGCCGTGGAAGGACCCGCTGTGACCGGTGGGGCTGCCGCTTCGCCACCGCAGTTTGGGCAGAGACCGCTCCGTGATCTTGAAGTTGTCTTCCAACTCAAAAATTCCTTGATTGAGGTCATGCCCTTTTGCCTAAATTGTACAGAATGAGTAGTTGGGTTATGCTCAAAGTGCAGGATGGGGGCGGGGAGGCAACCACTTCCTGTTTCCTGCGAAAGGTTTCTGGTTAGGGTTCCCTCCCCCCCCTCCTTAGGTTCAACCAAATGTTGTATAGCCACGTTTGCTTCAAGGTACACATTGTGCTCCTAAATTAGAAACGCTTAAAAAACAAAGAGGAAAAATAGAGCTTGTGGTTTTCACACCGCTTCGGAGGATATTGGGCCTTTCTAACACATGTGTCATCATGATAAATACAACAGTGGGAAAACGCATAGCCCAGAGGTAGGTGCTCAGTGGTTTGCTTCCTTTGGTGCCCAGGAAAAGGTAGGAGACAGACTTCATCAGAATCAGGTCTTGGGCACGAGCCTGATGGGGAGACATCATCAGTGCACAATAGATAAGGAGAGAGCAGTAGTTTTGTGATAGAGAACTGTCCAGAAAGGTTTCCCAGAGGAAGAGTTGTTAGAGGCGGCACGTGAAGGACAGTTTGCCAAGCACCGAAGCCGGGACGGGCATTTAGTCACAGGAGATAGGACCGACAGAAAGCACAGATGTAGGAACAGGATGAGTCTGGCTTCCCTCACCCCCAAACAGCCAGCTCTTTCTGCATCTGTGAGTTGTAAAATGCCTACTGTGTGCAGGGCCTCTGTTGGGTGCAGGGAAGCACCTCCAGTCCTGTCGTCTCCACGTACAGCGGTCACTAAGAGAAGTTCCTTGACCTGCCCGAGATCGATGGGACCGATTTGGAGGGGGGCACAGGGGCTGAGGGCACTGGCTTGCCCTGCGACTTAAAAGGTGAATCCTCTTGGAGTTTCTAGGATAATTTGAAGTTTTATGGGGATGATGGGATAAAATATGCAAAACTTGGGACCTTTCTGGAAAAACCTTTAGGGTGAAAGGTCTCCTTTATTGTTAGATGCTGCCAGACACCAGTAGATGCCCGGTGGTGGTTGCTCTCCATAACAGCTCTTTAAAAATTAAAGATAAAGTAGGATTTGTTGGGGACATGCTAAGAAATACAGATTTAATTTCACCTGTTTCTGAAATAGTAGGGGACTAATTTGGGCCCTGTTAATACTCTTGTCATGAATCAGTTGTGAAATTCCACAGTTGAGTAGTGATTCGTTATTTTGATCCCCCTTTCTGAGCAGTTTATGGACAATTCATCTCCTCTCACCCCCGTCCTGAAGGGAACATTCCAGGGACAGACTGGTTTCAGCCTTCCTCTTTTAGGTGGCATCTGGGTTTGGCACAACGAGGGACTTGTTAGGGTCTCTCCCACTAGAGTCCAAGCTCTGTAGGGCAGGGCGGATCTGTTCGCCACCGTGTTCCTAGTGTAGCACCGGGCACGGTCCTACCCGGGAAATGTTTGTTCAGTGTGATGCGGCTGCTCCTGTGACATAGTGTGTTGGCTTTGGAGGAGATCATTGTCATTTTATTTTATTTTATTATTACTATTACTTTTTTTGGGGGGGGTGGGGAGAGAGTGTGAGCAGGGCAGGGACAGAGAGAGGGGGACAGAGGATCTGAAGTGGGCTCTGCGCTGACAGCAGCAGCAGCCCAGTGTGGGGCTCGAACCCACAAACCACAAGATCACAACCTGAGCCAAAGTCGGAAGCTCAACCAACTGAGCCACCCAGGCACCCCAAGATCGTGATTTTAAAAAAGAATTTCCGAATCGATTTTCTTTGTGATCAACCGAATGTATTAACTTCCTAACACATTGGTTATAATGGTTTAGGTTATCTGAGCTGGGCTGAGAGAACACAGTTCCAAAGAGAACAGGGGGGCTTGGCCAGGAATATTTAGAAGTAAGTTCATGGGGTTGCCTAGACCAAGACCTTTAGGCCAGAAGTGTTCAATACTGTGCTAATTGTCAGAATCACCTGGTTTGGGGGCCCGGGGCAGGAGATGCAGGGTGCAGATTGCAGGGCTGGGTGGAGTGCTGATAGGTTTCCCACGTAGGACGGTTCTGTGTGTGTGGTGGCCGGTGGGGTGTGGGTGCTGCTGCTGCCTTGGGGGGGGGGGGGGTCTGTCTAGAGATGAGGGGAGGCGGTCTCTCCCAGCATCACATCACAATCCAGTCTTTTTATTGTGATACTTGATACCCCAAAATAATACATCAATACAGATTACAGAACATGACAATAAAACACTGTCCAACTTAAAAATCAAAACATTTCCTGTCCTGTTGTGCCAGTCTGCGTGTTCCTTCTCTGTCTTCTCTCCAGGGCTGGTACGTTTGTGTGGATTTTCGAAAGTACCCAGAAGGGGGAGGGGCGGTTATAGCCCTGCTTGATGCGGCATCTTAACCCATGTTTGTAAATCTAACGCTAGAATGTGATGCAGGTATAAATTAAGAATGATAGAGCTAACTACCATGTAGTTACCACCTAATTTCAAGCACTCAACTTGACCAGCTTGGTCAGGGTCCCCTGACCCCCTGGCTCTCCCTCCCCAACGTAAGTAACCACTGTCCTCAATTGTGGTTCTCATTCCCACCCATTTCTTCTTGCTACATATGTATTTCCAAGCAGTATACAATTGTTTGGTATGCTTTCTAACTTCTTACCAATCAGTTTAATATTGTATGCATGCTGCCACCTGCTTTTTAAGAGCAGCCTTATGTTTGTGAGGCCATCTGTGTTTGCACGCAGTTCTAGGACTTTGCTTTCCATTATGGTAGCCACTAGCTACGTATGGCTATTTAAATTAAAATGGACTAAAATAAAATTAAAAAATTTAGTTCAGTCTCCCTAGCCACATTTCAAATGCTCACCAAACACATGTGGCTCTGGCATCTGTATCGCAAAGCACAGATACAGAACATTTTCATCATGATAGTGAGTAATCTTGGACAGCAACGCAGGACATTTTTTCTTATTTTGTTGTGTTGTTTATTTTTTTGCTGTAGAGCGTTTGTTGTGTGAATATATTACTATTTATTTATCCATTTTTCTATTGATGGGCATGTGGGTGTGTAATTTTTTTCTGTTACAAATGGTGCCGCAGTTGAGGGCAGGGGAAGGAGGGGAGAGAGAAAGAGAGAGAGAGAGAGAGAGAGAGAGAGAGAGAGAGAGAAGATAATCTCCTCGGGTAAATGTGTGATTTTTCTGGGGCGTATACTTAGGAGGGAAATTAGGGTATGTGCAGCTTCAACTTTACCAGACCTGCTAAATTACTTGCAAGTAGTTTTATCAATTCACATTCCAGAATCAGCAGTATGTAATGGTAACATTTGGTAACTTCAGGCTCTTTTGCCACTCTGCTAAGTGTGACAGCTTTGTCTTGGATGGCGGTTGTCATTTGTTAGAATGTTTTTGAAAACTATAGACTCCCACGAGTAGGTGTGGAAATCCAGCCTAGAAATCTGTAGTTTTCAAAGTCGTTTCAAAGATTTACATTTAGCTTTACAGCCAGAGCTGTATCCCTTATTATAGATGTTCAGGCTGCTTCTTAAAGTAAGATACGTTTACAGTCCCAAAATTGGAAGATACAGAACAAGTTGAGAAAACATGAACCTTGCTCCCCAATAATTACACATTCCTTTCAGTATTCCTTCTACTCCAGTATGTGATACAATTGGATTTCTAATTAACACACATAAACACATATGAGAAATACATAGTGATCTTATATACACATGACTTACATGTGTATCGTCTTTGCTTTTTTTGTTTTTTTGCTCAACGTATTTTCTGTAAGCACAGGAGTGGATAGTCTGCTTTGGAGAGTGTGGTTTTAAGAGGCTGTATTGGTTTGCTGATTTCATCTTGCCTCGGAGTGTTAAACCTGCTCCTGTTGCGTTGATGTATTTGTACTTGCCCGCTGTTTGGAGTGGCTCAGCACAGCCCTACAATTTGATGTCTGTCCAACCGTGTGGGAGAGTTCATCTTTTATATTTACTGTTGGGCCTTTTGGCAAATGAAAAGCAGGTTGGATCCTATCAGCTCGCAGATTTTTATTGACAGTCTATTCTATGCAGGGCTGTGCCTTTCACTGGTCCCTGCCTCAGGAAGCTGATACCCATCTGAGGAGAGGAATAAGAGGGCTTAGCCTTAACTAGACTATCAGATTGAGATCTTTAAGACTCAGAATTGTCCGGAAAAGAAATGGATAGTGGAGGGAAGTGAGTCAGGCATTCTACCCAGAGAGATCCATGAGCTGAGGGCATGGAGAAGTGGGAGGGGTGAGTGAGATGTGAAAGTTACCTGTTACAGTGTGTTCATTCAAGTAGTTTGGCCGCTACCTGGCAGGCACTGCTGGGTGCTTCATCTGAAAGACTGTTCTTTCTCTGTAGGTGCCATTAAGCATGTTTTTCACATTGTAAATCCAGTGTCAGGTGCGTAAGATGGGTACCACCGTTTGCATTTGTTGTAGTATAGATTAGGTGACATGGTTACGTTTGGTTTCGTTTGGTTTTCTAAAGTAATCTCTGTACCCAACATGGGGCTCGAACTCATGACCTCTAGATCAGGAGTCGTATGCTGTACTAGCTGAGCCAGCCATGCACTCCTTTTTTTTTTATTTTTAATTGTTACAAATGACAGTGGTAGACTGTGTGTGTGTGTGTGTGTGTGTGTGTTTTAAGATTTTATTTTTAAGTAATCTCTACCTGCAACGTGGGGCTTGTACTTACAACCCTGAGATCAAGAGTTGCACACTCTGCCGACTGAGCCAGCCAGGCGCCCCAGTGGTAGTAGACTTTGAACAGTTTGAACCAAAAAATGGGACATTATGTTAGAGGCAGCCTGGAGTAGCACAAGAGGCATTAGAACTACTGTGACCTGAGAAGGGGAAAGACCAGGCCAGATGGGGAGACTTGGAGGCTGTAGGAATTTAGCTTTTCTATAAAGAGTCCTGCCTGCCCTTCACATGCCTCTGTTTTTAACTTTCAGATTCTTGATTCCCAGAATAAAGAATCTGGTTGGTGTGACTTGGGCCGTGTACCTACCTTTGGCCCTGTCACTTGTGGCTGGAGGGCTGGTACACATATCAGATGAGGCTAGTAGGGCCCGCCTCCCCAAATACCAGGACACCCCCCCCTAAAAGTTGTCTGCCACAGACAGGCCTGAGAGGTAAATTCATTTGTCTGAGTTCACAAGTTACTAGCAACATTGTGAGTAGTTCTGCCCTTAGACTTGGGGAGGAAAGAGGGCCTCTGTCCCTGGCCCTAGTACTCTAGAAGGTCCCACCCTGGCCTCCTACCAGCCGTTCCCCTCGCAGAGTGAGAATTCCATGGGATTAAGGAGATATGTCCATCTGGAGTCCATCCCCCCACCCCTCTGTCCTGGACTCCCTTGTGGATACTTGGGACCCCTGGAATCTCCTGCCAAACAGTCCCAGGCTTACTTCCCAGGCTTTGGTGAGCTTCTTCCCTGATCTGCCTTTGGAGTGCAAACTTTGCAACAATGTCCACATACCTAGGCCTGAAGGGCAGGTGTTTTAGTCAAGAAGAGTGGCCTGGGTGGCCACACCCAAGTTGCACAGCCTCTTGCCTTGTGGGACAGAGCCAGAGGTGGGAAGAAAGGGGGAGGAGGGGGTGAGGACCAGCTTTCTAGTGCATCTCATTCTGACATAGAACGTCCCAGGAGTGTGAGGATTCCACATTTGAACCCTGTCTTCCAGGTGGTAATGAAGAACGTATATCTGTCAAGGCAGGAGAATACAGTATACTTTATTTTTTTAATTGTTAGTGTGACGTATACCTAAATATGTAGTTGTGATACGGGTTTCCATTTGTACTTTTTAAAAAAATTTTTTTTACATTTATTTTTTTTTATAGAAATTAAAGCTCAGAGACTTTATTTTTATTAAAAAAAATTTTTTTTTAACGTTTATTTATTTTTGAGATAGAGAGAGACAGAGCATGAACGGGGGGGAGGGTCAGAGAGAGAGAGAGGGAGACACAGAATCTGAAACAGGCTCCAGGCTCTGAGCGGTCAGCAGAGCCCGACGCGGGGCTTGAACTCACGGACTGCGAGATCATGACCTGAGCCGAAGTCGGACGCTTAACCGATTGAGCCACCCAGATGCCCCTTTACATTTGTTTTTGAGAAACAGAGTGAGACAAAGCGTGAGCGGGGGAGGGGCAGAGAAAGAAGGAGACACAGAATCTGAAGCAGGCTCCAGGCCCTGAGCAAGCAGTCAGCACAGAGCCTGATGCGGGGCTCGAACCCACGAACTGTGAGATCATGACCTGAGCCGAAGTCGGATGCTCAACCGACTGAGCCACCCGGGCGCCCCTCCATTTGTACTTTTACAAAACCTGGGCCCTGAAAGTTTAGAGGTAGGCCTGCCTGGGACTAAGACTCAGTTTTTTTTTTTCCTTGTTTGTCATAGTGTGACCTAACAAATTAGTGAATTCTTAGCCAAGTAAACTACAAAAATTCCGAATTAAAATCTAGGTAGTTTATGAAACCTAGTGAGAGTTTATGTCATCATTGTGATGGTGTTCCCAGACTGCGGCTGGCTTTATTGTTTTGTAAGACTTAGGAAGGATCTGGCAGTCTGTATCAGGCAATAAATGTCAGTCAGCTGATTATTTGACTTGACTTTTGAGGTCAAACAGACCCACTGACCAAAAGGTTTGAGGTCAGGACAAATATTTGTATACTAACTTTTACGGTGGGTTTAAATCCCAAAGGAGTATTTATGGGGGAAGCAGAAAGCCACCTTAAAAATGGACTGTTTCAGGGGTGCCTAGGTGGCTCAGTCAGTGAGCCTTTGACTTCGTCTCTGACTTTGGATCAGGTCATGATCTCGCGATTCATGAGTTAGAGCCGTGCATCAGGCTCTCTGCTGTCAGCACAGATGCCTTGGATCCTCCCCCCGCCCCCCCACCTTGTACATGCTCTCTCTAGCTCTCTCTCTCAAAAATAAACATTAAAAAAACATTTTTAAAAACCTGACTGTTTCATCTTCACTAGCTATTTGAACTTTCATCTGTCAATTCCATTTTGATCCTTAGTAGACCGTGCAACTGCCTGGGAGCAGTTAGATCTTGGTTCACTTAGCCTTCTAAATTATGCTGTGTCTCTTTTCTGTTTTAAATATCTGGGGTGTGGTGTGTATATGTAGTGAGAAAAGGAAGGAGAAAAAGAGACCTATATCTCTGGAAGTTTGAAAATACTTGTATATGCACATACCATCTCAAACTTTATAATAGTAGTTAGTACTGAGAACCATTTTTTTCTGAACGATTTGAGAATAAGGAAGGGGTCCATCCATCACTCTGAAATACTTCAGTTTGTATTTTCTCAAACAAGGCATTCTCCATAGAGAAATCAAACCAAACTTCAAAATCAGAAAATTCAAATGAATACATCACTACCATCTACCGCAGACCCATTTCAGCTGTTACCAGTTGTTCCAATAATGTCCTTAATGACAGAAGGATCCAGTTCAGGATCATGCATTTATCTGGATTTTCATGATGCTTTTGAAGATTGCAAGGCAGTTATTTTGTAAAAATTTAAAATGTGCCTTAGTTTGGCTTTGTCTGATGTTCTCTCATGATTAGATTCTAGCTGCACACCTTGGGCAGACACACCAGAGTGTGGGTGCCTCTCATCCCATCCTGTGGTCTGGTGCTGGCTTCCACATGCTCCTTTACTGGCAGTGTTAACTTTGATTTCAGAGTAGGATTATTCAAGGTCGATTTCTCCTTTGAAAACAATTCCTCTCTGCCCTGTGCAATAATATGTAATTTTCTGAGAGGTATTTTGAAAATACGTAAGTACCGTATTCTTCATCAAACTTTGTTAATTGCTTTTATTTTATTTTTGTTACGTGCTAGTCAATTTAGGGGTTCCATTTTTATTCCTCAGATTTTATGTATTTCTCATATGCTTCTTCACTCGCTAATTCATCCAGTTCTGAAGGATTCTTGAATGTTATCTTGATCAGCCAACCATCCTCATAAGAAGGTTTGTTGACAAGTCCTGGGTTTTCTGCAAGAGCTTCATTAATTTCAGTTACTTCTGATAGAGGGGAGTAGACATCACTAGCAGCTTTCACATTTTCCAAAGCACCAAACTCATCTTATGTGTTCGATTTTGTCCCAACTTCAGGCAGACTACAGTTCTGTGCAAAATTGCTGATTCCCACTGTTCAAATACCGTTTTCTCTTGTTTTCAAATACCATTTGTGTTTGTCTGAGTTTACGCAGGAAGAGTGGAGCAGAGCCTATGCCCACCCTCAGCCCCCAGGGTCACAGCAGGCAGGGTGTGTGGAGGGCACCGAGGGTGCGAAAGCGGAAGGCCATATGCTCCGTGCCGCTCATAGTGCCATGTTCGCAGGGGTGTGGGGGTCACAGTAATAGTTAATTTTAGATTTATGACTAATGAATTCTAGTTTATTTAAGTTTATTTATGTTGGCTCCTGTTTCCTCTCGATACCTCCCCGTCATTCTTTGCGCGCTTCCTTATTCTAGGCACAGTAGTACATGGGCTCTGCCCCAGCTTCAAAATCAGCCATGTTTCCAAAGAGAACTATTTCTCTGGTGGGGGTTAGAAACCATCTGGCTATTACGTGTTCTCACTGCTGTCAGGGCATCGTCACTTTGATACCTTGTCCATGGACATAGCTCTGTCAAACTTTGGTTTGTGAGCATGATTAATTCCAGAAACATGGTTGTAATCCAAAGCACTTGTATATCAAAGCAAATTCGAAGAACCATTGGCTCAGCTGTGATGATGTGACTTTCAGTGGCACAGACTACTCGTGTTGCAAGACATCACTCGTTTATCAAGTTAAAATTTATTAGAAATGTTTGCTTGTCTTGTGGAACATTCGCAGAACAGCTTATTTGCAATCCAAAGTTTTACTATATTTGTGTGTGTACACAGACACGCTTGCATCTCCGTTTACTTTCTTGTCTATATACATATTGAAAATGAGTTCACACCAGTAGCCCACCACAGGCTTCACTCTCGTTTTTTCCCTTTCCACAATTAGGACTGTCTTCTCTGACAGTGAGAACCCTGGGTTTCTCGTATATTCACTTGTTGCATAAGTCCTTGGGGGGAGTCAGTCTCCCAGTGCCGCCCCTCCTACGTTGCTCTGCTCTATCCCTATCAGGCCACTCAGCCCCTCCACTCACACTCTGTTCCCTACCCTTCCTTAGTCCCAGCCCTTGGCTTTTGGACTGAATGATTTAGGAAAGTAAAAGGAAAACCACTTTCTTACTCATATTTAATTGTTTATATGTATTTTAAAATATAACTCTGTGATGGCAGTTTTTTTTTTTAATATATTTTTTTATTTTTTTTAACGTTTATTTATTTTTGAGACAGAGAGAGACAGAGCATGAACAGGGGAGGGGCAGAGAGAGAGGGAGACACAGAATCTGAAACAGGCTCCAGGCTCTGAGCTGTCAGCACAGGGGTCGAACGCAGGGCTCGAACTCACAGACTGTGAGATCATGACCTGAGCTGAAGTCAGACGCTTAACCGACCAAGCCACCCAGGCGCCCCGTGATGGCAGTTTTCAAGATCATTTCATTTAGCATAATAGGTTTCAGCCACGCTTCCTTCTACCACAGGGTTTTGCAAATGCCTTTCCATTCCCACAGCCTGGCGCTTTCGTTCCATAACCCTTATTTGTTTTTCTGCTTTGTATTTTGCTTGTATTTATTGGTATCGTTATCATCAAATCATTTTTCTACTGAGACCTATTTAATTTTTCTTTTGACTGTTAGAATGTTTTCTTGAATATTTTTAGGCACACACACTTGCTTACTCATGCAGGTATGTCTGAGGTGTGAACACAGAATTCAGGAGAGCCAGAGTGGAACTGGGTCTTTTAGCTTCGCTCTGACCTCTTTCAGTGCAGGGAGTATGTGTCACTCATTGCTGTGTCCCCAGTGCCCAGAGGAGCCACACGGTAAGTGCTTAATAAATGTTTATTGGATTTGAGTGGTCCTCAGCTTCCTTTAACAAACAGTAAACCTTGAATAATCACATTTCTCCTAGAAGATGAAAAGCTACTGCCTTGTAATTTAAAGCCGACATTTTTTCTTCCTAACCAGTTCTGCCTTTTTTCAACAGAAAGTGGTCTTCTGCTCCGTGAAGGAAGCGCTGGAGGTGGACTGGAGCAGTGAGAAAGCGAAGGCCGCTCTGAAGCGCACAGCTTCGGATTACTTTCTCCTTCAAGGTGAGGGCTTAGAGCAGAGCTTCCAGATGAGCGCCATGTGCTCGGATTGCTGCGGGTTTGGCTGTACAGTCCAAGGGATTTCTTGGTGTTTGCCCCAAGTCGAGCTCCTCACAAGCTGGTTCTCAGTGCCCCCCCCCCTCCCCCCCCGCCCCGAGAACATCCAGGTGGATGGAGATGAGGCCCCTCACTGAGCTCTGCATAACCCTGACCCATTCTCAGGGAGACTGAGGTCGACCTGTCGTTTGTATTTGTAAAGTTTGCAGAAATGTAATTTTGGGTGCATTTGGACAGTCTTCAGCCTTCCTTTCTCCAGGGCTGGGTAAGGAGCCACATCCCCACCTCCTTCCTTCTAGTTGTCTGCGCAGACTCCGGGAACACCTCCTACCCCATATCAGGACAGATGTGGCTGTTTGTGATAGCTACACAAAACCAGGCGCTGTGTATATAGATTGAAATGGAAATACGTAAAACTGTATAAAACTTCTTAATAAACTGAAGATTGGAGGAGGCTAAGGTTTATGTCTTCATTAGCTAGGAAGAAAGCTTTTCCCATATTATCAGTGATGTTCGCCAGATCGGGGTTGGGAAGAACTAGTTCAGAGCACTTAGTATCCATTTGTGTAGAAATCATCCAGTGGGTTAGGTGGGAATGAGTCTTACGCACGTGAGTCTGCTAGGACTCAGAAAACACCTCCTTCCCTGGACTGGGACAGAGCAGCAAGCGAGGGAGTGCCCTCTCCAGTCCAGGGTTCAGCATGAGCTTGGGGCCTGTGCCATCGGGAGAAGCTGATCACTCAGTGCCTGGCACTTCGAGAGCCCTCAGTAAACAGTGGCCATTAGTTTGCAGAGCCTTGGGGTATAGCCTGAGCGGTTCTGGCTGCGGCTCATAAAAGCGGTCGTCTGGTATTTGAGCTTACCAAAATCGGGTGATACTCAGCTGAGGGCAGTTTTGCCCGCCAGGGGGCATTAGCAGTGTCCAGGCGATTTTGGTCGCTCGGGCTGGGGGCAGGTGGGGTGGGGAGAGGGCAGGCATGTTGCTAAATATCCATGGTGCAGGACAGCCCCCGACGAACAAGGTTATCCAGCCGCTAGTGTCAGTAGCGCCATGGTGAGAACGTGATCTAGCCCTTTGCAGCTTCTAGAGTATTTTCTCCTCCCATCTCCTCATCACAGCACCCTTGTGAGGTGGACAGGGTGGGAGTTCTCCCCAGCTTGGTCTCTTGAGGTGAGGAAACAGAGACCTAGAAAGGCCCAGTGTTTTATCTAAGAGGATGCCGATTGGCGGTGACAAGGGAGGTAGGACCCTGACACCTAATACCGTGTGAGACCCGTGAGCAGCAGCCCGGCTCCATTCGGAGTGCTTCTAGATAGGAGCTTATGGGACCCTCGCCACACTCGTGTGAAGCAGCTGCCGGTCCCCGCCTACAGCTGTTGTAAAAGGCACGGACCGATGAAGGCCCAGACCTGCAGTCATCCCTGCCCTTGGGAGGCCGTCACTGAGGCGGGAAGGCAGAACTAGTAACCTGGAAACAGTGTGGGGGGGAAAGTCTGTATTTAATCCGGGCACTGCTGGCCTTCACCGTCAGAAGTTACAAGGGGCGGGGGGAATAGAGCGTCGAGAGGAAGAAGCTGTCGTTTTAGTGCTGTGACCTCTACGGCAGGCAGTGGTGCACGGTTGTTCAGAACAGATCTGGTTTCTCAGTCCTGGTTTTGTCATTGTTTTTGGTGGCTGATAGCCACAGAGTTAAATTCCCTGAAGCTCACTCAAGTTCACCTCTGACCTTGGGGGTGTTAATAGCACTTGCCTCATGGGATTTTTGTGAGGCTTGTATACGGGCAAAAGGCTCCACGCAAAGTGAGGAAGTCCTAGAGACCTGCGTTGTCTGTGAAGTTGGGGGCTTTGGTTTTGTTTTGGGCTTTTTGTTTTTGGCATGAGTACTTTGCAGCTGTGGAGAAGTTTTGGGATTGACTCAGTTTCCCTTAATTCCATACTTGAGTCGCTATTCCCACTGGATTTTAATTTTCTGCCTATGACACTTTGTTGGGTAATACATCCCCTGTGTTTGTTTACTTCTCTCTTCTAAGCGGTACTAGTTACGTTTTCGGTTTCAAGGTTCAGGGCTTTGGATTTGAACGATGTCCATTAGTTAACAGTCATAGAAACTTTTTTACTGTAGTAAGAAACATACCATACAGTGTACTATCTTAATCTTTTTCCCATGTACGGTTCTGTAACGGTCATAGAATTCTAGAAGGAGGCGGGCCCACATCGCCTCTAGGCCAGGAATGACAGGTGTGGGCTTGCCACTCTTCCCTCTCCCCGCCTCACCTGTGGCAGACGTGGCTGTGAAGGACCCTCATCGTTGGCCATCGAGTCCAGATTGTCAGACCAGTTTCCCTAGGCCTCAGAACCCTCGCAGTGAGTGACACGAGAGGGGAAGGGAGTCTCCGTCACTGTAGAACAAATGAGTGCTGTAGTGTGGGTTTCACACCCACGTCTCCTGACTCTTCGGGGGCTGGTGCCTTCAGCCCACACCCTGTGCCCTTCCTGGCTGTTTTTGGAGATCCGTCACAACCTTGCCTGGGCTTTTCTCTCTGCAGCAGATGACAGGTTCTGACCTTTCGTGTGTGGTGTCCTACACGCATCCCTGCTGATGTGTTCACTTGGTCTCCGGGCTCTGCTGTATCTTTGCAGAAGGGCTGCAACTGGAGCTACAGGGAGTGCTCCAGGTGCAGTGAGCTCGAGGGCCAATTTGGCTTCTGGGAGCTTCTCCGAGAATGCATACTTGATTAACACCCTCCGCTGCCTACTGGACTAAAGTCCTGGAAGTAGAGGGAAATGGCCCTTGTGACCTGGTTACGCCAGTAGCTTAGAACCCTCCGCCTGTAGGTATGAACCTGACTCTATGAGTGTATCATCTTCATCTTACAGCCAAAGAAATCTTTGGATTTTTTAAAAGTGTTTATTTTAGAGAGAGAGCGTGAGCAGGGAAGGGGCAGAGAGGGAGGGACAGGATCCGAAGCGAGCTCTGTGTTGACAGCAGAGAACCCGGTGCGGGGCTTGAACTCACAAACCATGAGACTGTGACCTGAGCTGAAGTCAGACGTTTTAACTGACTGAGCCACCCAGGTGCCCCTTCTTTCAGTTTTTCTGCCCAGCCGCTCATGTAGCTATGAAAGTGTCCTGTAATTTGACCTCACTGGATTCACGCAGCAGAGCGCACCAGCTCCTACTTAGGAAGTTTCCTTCTGCCAAATACACTTGCCATCAACTGTCTTTGTAACCTTGGGCAAATAACTTGCCTCTCTAGGACTTTGTCCCCTCACTTATAAGATGATAAGACTAAGTTGGCGAGCCTGTCGCTAAAATCTTTTCTCAGTCTAAATAATCGGTGTGTCCAATAAAATACGAACTTCTTGAGGCTTGTATTTCTGTTTATTATTTTTATACTTTCGATTAATAACTTTTTTATTTTTTATTTTAGAATAGTGTCACATTTGTTTATTCTTTAAAAAATTTTCTTTGTTTAGTTTTGAGAGAGAGCGAGCGAGTGTGAGCGGGGGAGGAGCAGAGAGAGAGGGAGACACAGAATCCAAAGCAGTCTCCAGGCTCTGAGCTGTCAGCACAGAGCCCGATGTGGGGCTGGACTCATGGACCGCGAGATCATGACCTGAGCTGAAGTCAGCCGCTTAACAGACTGAGTCAATCAGGAGCCCCTTAATTAACAACTTTATTGACCTATGATTTATACCAGAATATTTACTTATTCTAAGTGTGCTTCTTTTAAGAGTTCTAGAAATCATTTCATTAATTCAAACAGAATATCCTCTAGGTAGTCCTGAAGTTCACTTTTAACTAGAATCATTATTTTTGCCCAGTCTGTTTTGATTGCTAACCATAGCAATAAAAGCACAGCCCGAATAGAGGCTGATGGTCTCATGTCATGGAAAAAGCACGGACTTTGGGGACTACCAGAGCTGAGCTCAGATCACAGCTCCGCATCTAGCTCAGCTGGCTTAACCTTTGGTACGTGAGCTTCCAATCTAGGTTACTGACTTGGGCTTAAGGGAGCTAAGGGATAAATAACCCTGCCTTTCCTCAGCTCTAAGAAAGGTAATGAGATGGTAAATGGGAGAGGTGAGTGTCAGGGGCACAACTTCTATACTATTTAATATTCTCTTTTGACTCTTTTTCAGAATATTTTCTGATCAGATATTGAGGAGGACTGAGATTTTTTTTTAATTTTAACTTGTTTTACTTTTTATTTTTTAAAATTTACATCCAAATTAGTTAGCATCTAGTGCAACACTGATTTCAGGGGTAGATTCCTTAGTGCCCCTTCCCCATTTAGCCCATCCCCCCTCCCACAATCCCTCCAGTAACCCTCAGTTTGTTCTCTATATTTAAGAGTCTTTTATGTTCTGTCTCCCTCCCTGTTTTTATATTATTTTTGCCTCCCTTCCCCTATGTTCATCTGTTTTGCATCTTAAAGTCCTCATAGGAGTGAAATCATATATTTGTCTTTGTCTTGTCTATTCGCTTAGCATGATACCCTCCAGTTCCATCCACGTAGTTGCAAATGGCAAGATTTCATTCTCTTTGATTGCCGAGTAACACTCCACTATATATATGTATACCACATCTTCTTTATCCGTTCATCCATCGATGGACGTTTGGGCTCTTTCCATACTTTGGCTATTGTTGATAGCGCTGCTATAAACATTGGGGTGCATGTGCCCCTTTGAAACCGCATACGTAGTAGTGCAATTGGTGGGTCATAGGATAATTCTATTTTTAGTTTTTTGTCGAGTCTCCATACTGTTTTCCCAGAGTGGCTGCACCAGCTTGCATTCCCAGAGAAGATTTTTGTATTTTTTTTTTTAATTTTGTTTTTAATGTTTACTTATTTTTGAGAGAGAAAGAGAGAAAGACAGAGCACGAGCAGAGAGAGGGAGACACAGAATCCAAAGCAGGCTCCAGGCTCTGAGCTGTCAGCACAGAGCCTGATGTGGGGCTTGAACTCACCATGAGATCATGACTTGAGCTGAAGTCGGACGCTTAACTGACCCAGCCACCCAGGCACCCCAGCTGTTTGTTTTTTTTAAGTCAAGGTTTGTATACCTGAAATTGATGTAATTCTAAAATGGCCTTGCTTTTGTTTTATAAAGTCAAACAGTGTTAACATTTGACTTCAGGGTGTGGGATGGCCTTGGGGAATATCCAGGTGAACAGTCAACTTTCTAGACACTACTGTGGTTTTCATGTGGCATGTGAGAGTGGTTATTGTGCATTTCACTACTTGCTGCCTTGCCTGGCACCATGCTGAGCATCCGACATATTGTCTTCCATTATCATGACATCCTTTGAAGTGTGGTTGTTGTCCCGCTTTGTTGAAAGAGACCAAGGTTGAGCATGGCTGTGATTTGCTCAGGCATATGCTTGGTTTTATAGACAGAACCAGGATTGAGACCATGAGGTCTGTTTGACCCATGGACTCTGCTCTTCACATCTGTTATATGCACCTCTAAGTGATTTCGTTACCTTTCAGATCAGGAGCTCTGCCTTTTAGGGAAATAGGATGGCCACTACAGTACAAAAAACCCTGGTTCAAATACATATTAGGCACAGAGGTGCTCTGAATTCTGACCCCGATAGTTTTCTTCCTTCCCTAAAAAACACTTGAGTTTTATTTTTGTTGGGAATAATATCACAGTAAGCAATTTTCAGAGAATTCCCAATGATGTAAAAAAGTAAGTTTTCTTCATTAAGCCCTCCCTATTTCCACACCTCTTCCAATTTGTCAGGGAAACTACTAAGAATTTGTTGCCTGTCTTCTTGCAAAATGATTAACAATTACAATCACGCATGTGTGTGTGTAACCAAACTTTTCAACGCTGTCGGGCAGCTTGCTTTTTTTCACCAGATGGCCTTACACGATCTGGAGAGATCTTGGAGCATATATAGAGTGACCTCACATGTCTTGTTGGCTGCATGATGTGTAGTGTTCCTTTGGGTGTACCATTGTTTGTGACGTTTCATCTTAAAAGGCCATGTAGGTTGTTTTCAGTTTTTCCTAGGCCTTGGAATTTGTTCCCGAGAGCCTTTCTAGGATGGTGTCTTACACATCTCATGAAACCTTAGGAGTTCCTTATGAGGATGGAGTGCTCGCTTGGCTATGGTGTACACCTGAGAAGACCTCACAGGGAACCTGACTTTGTGTCCCCATTGCCCTGTGGAGCATATAGTAGGTGTTCCATAAAGAAATATTTTTTTGCCCTAGTGACTGACTCAGGCTCTTCTGGTCATTTGCTCCCCTCTAGAGGGAGAAGGGCCTGCCCGCTGATGTCCCTGGAGGACCATCTTGCCAGTCTGCTCCTCTAGGCACCCATCAGACTCTTGATTCCCACGTCGCCCTGGCCTGCCCCTCACACGGAGGAGTTTCTTACCACCCCATTCACAACAGCCTCTGATGAAGCAGCTGCCCTGGGGTGTGTGTGTGTGTGTGTGTGTGTGTTTGCCTCGTTTGGGTGTCGAGTGTTTTTCCAGTTTACTTCATAAGACAGTGGCCAGACTGCATGCTTCCTGCTGCATTTTTCCACTATCTTGAGAGTTGGCCTCACCATCTGTGAGCAAAAGGTCTCATCTTTTTATTATTCTCCCATGGCATGTTGCAAAACATTAAGCGTGAGCTGGTTTCCTGTGGCAAAAAGTTGACTTTGATTTGTTCTTTTTGAGGTTACTGTGAGTTTATCATAACAGGAGTGCTAAAAATATCAGGTCTAGTATGGAAACAGCATTCACGTACCAGCATGAACCAATACCATGCAGGTTTAGCCCAGAGCAGGAAGAAATGGCCTTCATCACAAGATGAGAATTACTTAGCAGAGAATCCTTGGCAATCTGAACTTTCTTAGTCTCTGTTCTGATGAGTCGTGGAAAAGTACTTAGGCCATTTTTGAGCCATAGAATTAAAGCTGAAAATCATCTTAACCAAACATTGTTTGAGCACCTGCTATGTGCCAGATCCTGTGCCTGGGAATCCTCATCAGATCCTTGCCAGTGGAAAAGAGAAACATAAACAGTTCTCCTCCTCTTGAGGAGAGCTGTACCAGAGCCGTGGAGATGGCGGTCGTGTTGTGCTATTCTGTTCTCCAGCCTGTGTGAATTACTCCGTAATAAACTGCCATGGAGCTCAGGGAACTGGGGGTCTGGCCGTCTTTGGGAAGCTAGAAAGTCTTCACAGAGGATGAGACATCTGAGCTGGCTTTTAAAGACGAGGGGGGCGGGGCACCTGGATGACTCAGGTTGGTTGAATGTCCGACTTTGGTTCAGGTCATGATCTCACTGTTCCTGAGTTCGAGCTCCGCGTCCGGCTCGGTGCTGACAGCTCAGAGCCTGGAGCCTGCTTCCGATTCTTTGTCTCCCTTTCTCTCTGCCCACCCCCACTCACACTCTGTATCTTTCTCTCTCAAAAATAAATAAGCATTAGAAAAAAAATTTAAATAAAAAGAAGGGGTTTGCTAGGGGCTGAAGAGAGGCAAGGATATAGCAGGTGGACGAGCAGTCTCTGCACCAGGTCGCTGGCACCAAGACCATGGTGTAGTGAGGCTGGAGCTCGCCGGGAGCTGGCTGGAGGGAAGGTCGTCAGGGCCCTGCTTTTCAGCCTTTAATTCTCTCTCTCTCTCTTTTTGTTAAGATTGGATTTTTAAGTGATCTTTACACCCAATGTGGGGCTTGAACTCACAACCCCAAGATCAAGAGCCACACGCTCTTTCAACTGAGCCAGTCAGGCGCCCCCAGGCTTTTATTCTTAATAGCAAGTCATTCCCCAACTGGTAGGATGTCAGAATCCCTTAGGGAACATTTGAAAAATACAGATACCCAGGGTCTAGCTCAGATTTAGGGGATGGAAGTAACTAGGTGAGGCTGGCATCTCTGCATGTTTGTGCAGCCCCCCAGTTTCTGAAGGCTCAGCCAGTTAGAGGGAAACTGCCACAGAGAAGGCCATCCTGTGTCCTGTGTCACAGCTTTGAGTCACTCGTTGTGTTCTTACTTTACAACATATTAAGTATTTATTTTGAATGGGGCCATTACTACACTGAGGCAGGAAAAAAGGAACTAACCCAGGTAGTTTTTGAATATATACTCTCAGACTAAAGAAAAAAGAACTATAAACAAATACTGGACTCAAGTTAGTTGGTTTGTTTTTCACAGTGGTATATGGGTTAGCAATTCTGAAACTAGTTAGTTTGTTCTAGAATGGAGCAAATTGGTAAATACATTGTGAATGATGAGAATCAGGTTTTTTTATTGCCAGAAAAAGGAGTTCCTAGAAGTATGGAAGGTGGGAGAGTCTAGGAAGAGCCCTGTGGGATCAGATGGGAATTGGAGTCACCAGGTAAACTCTGGTTTTTCCGTGTAGATACACAGATAGACATGTGTATGTATGTGTCTTCACATGATATGTATGTATTTCCTAGTTCTGTTTGTTGAGAGGGCTGAGAAGCAAAGACACTCTGGTAGCAAGCCGTGAATACGCCTCGTGCCCAGACCCTGATTGTTAATCTCCCAAGATCTAACCTCAGAGAAATGGCTGTTTCTGGGGCTTGGGTTGGAAAATTACAGGTGAGCTGGGAACATTCTATGCCAGAAAGTAAGGAAGCGCTCAAAGAATGACAGGTCATGTCAAGGACACAGGAGTCAACTTGAAGGGGCTCCTCCTGGTGAAATCTGGGAAAGTTGGAGGATCAAGTAAACAATAGATTATAATCCTTAAATAAATTAATTTAAAAAATAAAAATAAAAGAATATGGGTCAAAGAAACATTATAACCCACAGAATAAAAAAGAGCCCATGAATCTTATTGATACTTAAGTGAATAAGTAAATAGATGGGGGGAGGGGAAAGTTCTCCCCCCACCCCCCACACCCCCACCATAGAAGAATAAAGCAAAATCTGTATATGACCATAACCATAGTAGTAAAAATTGTCTCCGTCAAGAATCCTTGATGGATGCTAAAACTAATGGGAAGGTTTGCTGTGAAACAGAAACGGTATCTCTTCCCAAGGTAGTTTTTATTTTATTTTATTTTTTAATGTTTGTTTATTTATTTTGAGAGAGAGTGCACAAGTGGTGTAGGGGCAGAGAGAATCTCAAGCAGGCCCTGCGCTGTCAGCACAAAGCCCAGTGCCGAGCTCCATCTCATAAACCCTGAGATCATGACCTGAGCTGAAATCAAGAGTCAGATGCTTAACTGACTGAGTTGCCACCCAAGTGCTGCCACCCCCCAAGTTAGTTTTTAACTAATTGCAGAGAGAGACTTTAGAGAGCCCTGGCAGATTGTATCTCAACCAAGAGATCAAAGCTGGTGCTCCAGAAATGGGACAAATAGAGCTCATGCCTCCTGAGAGGATGCACTGAGAAGGACACACCAGCAGTCTGAACTTCCTGTCCAAAGTGGGTAATGTGAGTCTGATTATGAGGAAACCTCAGACAAACTCTGATAGAAGAATATTGTACAAAGTAAATGGCTTGTACTCTTCCAAGTGTCACTAAGGACCGAAGAATTCTCGTTCCAGATTAAAGGGGAAGAGAGAGACTGGTTAACTAAATGGAATGTAGGATTCTGGATTAGATCGGAAAGCGGGAGAGTTTTCTTTTCCTTTTGCTCTCAAGGACATTAGTGAGACAGTTGGTAAAATTTGAAAAAGATCTGTAGATCAGATAATATCCTATCAAGGTTTATTTCCTAGTTTGCCTAATTGTTTTGTGGTGATGTAAGAGAATGTTCTTGTTTTTAGGAAATACACTCTGAAGTATTTAGGGACAAATGCCAGATCATTCAGGAAAAAAGAAGTATGTATAGATATAAAGAAATACTGATAAACATGGAAGAATGTTAACATTTGGGGAATCTAGTGAAGTTATACAGGAATTCTGTCTAGTTTTTCTGTATGTCAAAAAAGTATTTCAAAAGCTAAAAATAATGAAAAGCAAGAACAATCTCCGAAAGAACTAATTCTCAGCACCTGGAATTATGTTAATATTTTATAGCTGATGAGTACTCCTTGCAACGGGCTTTTTGATCTGTGCTGTGTCCATAGAATGGCGTGTTTAATTTAAGTAAGTACATCCTCATCATCTCTTCAAATGGTGGCGAGATCTGAATCTGTTATTTTCTGTGTACAGTTCCTCTAGAAAAGAGCCATATAGATTCCCTAGATTTTCAGGGGTGCCGAGAGACCCTTGCTGGGAGAGAAATACCGCATATCACCAGTGAGAACAGCAAAGCCTTGATGAATCAGGCAGGAGATGCTGTGCGAGGCTGGGATGGCCTCCATTTATGGGCCTTTGCCCTGCAAAAAAGAATTTCTCCTCTGTCAAGCAGGAGTGGTAGGCAGACTTCAGGGGGTGTATTTACATGTAAACAGTTCACACTCCAAGCAAGCCTTTAAGTTCTGTCTGGAGCTGGGCAGGACCTTATTAAAAAATACAAATGGTAGCCTGAGGGCAAGTACTAGGCGGGGCTAAAGGCAGAGATCTAGATGGTGGCCTCTGCAAGTCATTTCCCCCTACCGACCCTCATTGTTGGTTGTGGGTGGATTAAAGATGAGGTGTCCCAACATGCCGTCTGTGTATACACAGAGTGAATCTGTTGGAAACCAGTGCTCCAAATTGAGCTGTTAGTTTTATTCCAACCTATTTGCTGTATTCTCTTCTGCAGAGCTTTTGTCAAGTTCAAATGCTTGATTGGTGGCTCCTTTCACCTAAAGCCCCAGACAAGCACTCTGTCTGATGCCAGAGTCCAGCCAGATGCCTTCATCCGTGGCATAGTCCTATTACCAGCCTCTGCCTTCAGAGTTCCTCCTCCTAATCCATTTCCAGTCACCAGACTGATCTGTCTAAAAAGTGAAATCCTTCCATGCATCTTTTTTCCCATCAGGATGCAATTTAAACTCCCTGGATTGGCATCCTAGACCTAGGACCTGCTGGCCTCTTTTTCTTTTTTAAAGTTATTTATTTGAGAGACAGTGTGAGTGGGGGAAGGGCAGAGAGAGAGAGGGAGAGAGAGAATCCCAAGCAGGTTCTGCACTGTCAGCGCAGAGCCCGATGCGAGGCTCGAACTCACAAACCGAGAGATCATGACCGGAACCAAAATCAAAGAGTCGGACACTCAACCGACTGAGCCACCCACGTGCCCCGAGCCCTACATTCTTATTGAACTACTTGCTGTCACCCCGTGTCGTCATCCCTTCATTTCTACACACATTTCCATTCCTTCTGCCTGCAACATCCTGCTTCAGCCCTTCCCTCTTACTCTCATCGCTCAGCTCCAGCGTTACCTCCAGGAACCTAACTCCCCTTATCTGAGTTGCGTTTCCTTCCTTGGTAATCCCATACCACCCTCCTGACAACGTAGCTGACTTGACGTCTGTCTTGTGGGCTCCCTTGTCTCTTGACTGTCCTGCACAGGCCAGGTGCAGAGCCTTGGTGAATGTGAATTGATTGCTGAGGTCACCTGTCCCAAGTTTGAAGAATTTTGCTAATTCTTAATCTGTGGCTTCATTAATTTCTTTGGGTTCATGTAAAGCCACCTAGATGGTGCCAATTTGCCTAGTCTTTGTCCTTTCCCCCACTATGCCACCAGACCAGAATTAGCTGGAAGCCCCACACTTGGCTGCAAGACTGTGCCCTAAGCACGTAAAGGATTGAGAAGTGTTTGCACTCTCCTTGGACTCCCCATGTCCACGGAGCAAGCAGCTCCTGTGTCTGCTAGGAGCTGGCAAGGTTAAGGACCTCCCTCAGGGAGTTTAGGATCTTTTCTAAGGTGGCTAATCTTGGTTTGTGAATCTAGCCAGTCAAGTTTGGAGTTCGCATTTCCTTTCTCCACCAGTAGAATCTTCTCAGTCACTGAAGCATTGAAGTCTCCAGCGTTGATCTGAAGGAAGAAGTTCAGGTCCCAGCCCTGCTAGGTATTTCCTGGCCTTGACGTCAGTTCCTTCACTTAGTGGCCTCTGTAGAAATGGAGGAAAGTTTGATAACTTTATACTCCTGACGATCATGTATCCTTGAGCCTTTGAAATAGTTCTCTTTTCTCCTTTTTTAAATTGTAAAGGTGAAACATATTAGTAGAATATTCAGATACCTCAGAGGAAACCGCCATTCATTGTGTATTCTTCTAGAGCTTTTTCTTTTCTTTCTTTTTTTTAAGTTTATTTTTCAGTAACCTCTATGCCCAATGTGGGGCACATGCTTCACCAACTGAGCTAGCTGGGTGCCTCTAGAACTTTCTAGTATCTTATACCTCATTCTTCATCTCTGTATGGATTCTGTTGCAAGGTGTCTTGATGATTTGTCAACTATTGTAGACTTCAGAAAACTTTTATTTCTTTGATCCCTCCTTTAGTTCTCCCTGCCCCCACCACACTCCTTACTTATCTGTCTGCTTTTATGATATGTAATGATATGTAATTGTCTTGGTCTCTAGACCTCAGCTTGATTTGGTGATCAGTTCTCTCTCTCTCTCTCTCTCTCTCTCTTTTTTTTTTTTTTTTTTTAATTTTTGAGAAAAAGAGTGTGTGTGCGTGAGCAGGGGAGGGGCAAAGAGCGAAGGGGACAGAGGATCTGAAAGCAGGCTCCACACTGACAGCAGTGAGTCTGACGCGGGGCTCAAACTCATGAACCATGTGATCATGACCTGAGCCAAAGTTGAACGCTCAACTGACTGAGCCACCCAGGCACCCCAAAAGGAACTTCTTATTTTAGAACTTAACAACCTTCGCGAACCGGGTCCGAGGCAGCCATCGCTGTTTGGGCCTGGCATTCCCCAGTGGGTGTTTTGGTGTCCATCAATGACAAGAACTACTGAGGAGGAGACAGCCACAGGAAAATGAGTTCCGATAATGGGGCCAGCACTTGAGTGCTTGTTGATTTGCTGCTGTCATGACCGCAGATGTTTAAAAATAATTTGTAGGAAGGGTGAAAGAAGGAAAGCAGTGGGTTTTTTTTGTTGTTGTTTGGGTTTTTTGGTGCCACTGCCTTATCAGTGGTAGAGAACACAGACCAGTCATTCAGAAAGGAAGGCAGTGCCATGTGAGAGAAGAGAGGTGAGGGGAAGGGCAGAGGTGACCCGTAAGTGTGGTCTGGCACCTTCCAGCCGGCAGCAGATAGTCTGGCGCGAAAACCCACCCTGGTGAGGCACCTGCTGCACTCTTCAGTCTGACAAATGGGTAGAACCCTAAGTCTGCCTCATTGGGTCGCAAGGATTAAATGAAGGCCCGGCATATATTGTGCATTCGTAATTGGTGGTTAAGTGTTTCACCTGTGTCAAAATCGCGTTAAATCTTCATAATGCCCTCGTGAGAGCATGTCTTACTATGATCATCCACTTTCATATGAGGGTATTGAGTCTTAGATAGGCTAAGTCATTTGTCCAGGGTCACCAAACCTAGTAAGTGTTCAAGCATTGCCCCCCACAGTCAGATTTTAATTACAAGGGACCCTTGAACAACACAGATTTAAAATGTGTGGGTACACTTACACGTGAAATTTTTCTCGATGAATACAGGGCGGTAGCGTAAAATGGGTTTTCTCTTCTCCGTGATTTTCTTAATATTTTATTTTGTCTTGCTTACTTTATAGTAAGAACACAGTATATAATACACATACCATGAAATACTATTGTTTATATTGTTTGTAAGGCTTCTAGTCAACAGTAGGCTATTCGTAGTGAAGTTTTTGGAGAGCCAAATGCCCCTAAACCCCTGTGTTGTTCAAGGGTCGACTATATTAGCATTACTAATAATGGCATTATGTCTGTTTTAAAAATCTGAACTTCTCAAAAGCCCTGTGACATTTCCTTATTCCACTTGGCAGATGGGAACCTGAGGCCCCTAAGAGCAGACTGTAATAATGGGCAGCATTGTCGGCGAGACCTGCCTGGTTGTCTGCTCTGCGGCCCCAGCGTCTCCCCCACCCCCGACATCAGCCTGTGCTTGAGCTCCTCTCGGGCCCCCAGCCCAGCTGCAGTTCTTGTCTGGCGCCTCCCATCTTTTCTCTGACTGTCAGACAACGGTCACGGGAATGTCCTGTGCCATCTTCCCTCGGTAAGAGCGGTTGGCAGAGAGCAGCAGATGCCCAGAGTCAAGGTCATGTGCCACTCAAGTGCTGGGCTAGAGAAAAGGCCCTGTCTCCCTGCTGCTTGTGACCAGGCAGGGTGAGTGTGAATGCAGAGGGCCCTGTCAGAACCCCTCTGTGAGTAGAGGGTGAGGTTGGCAAAGCTGATAGAGAAGGGGCCTTGCAGCGGGGGGCTGTGGGTCTCTATCCTCGCCCTCCGCATAATTTGCTTCTGCATTTGAGAATTTCTTTGTCCTTCTCTTTTTATAAGTTACAGTCTTTGCATACTGTTCTACTTTCAAAGGTGAGATTCTAGCTCAGGAATCACTTGACGTTTTTTAAAGGAGAAATAGAATATTTGGCTGGACTCGAGTTTGACTGAGTGAGTGGTTTGCATTATTCTAAACTGGTGGGCTCGGGTGGGGAGCCAAATCCATTGGAAGGGCTTTTTTTCTTGCTGACTAGCGTTTTTCCTACCTTGTCTCTATTCCCAGGAAGGCAGTGTAACATTGAGGTTCCGAGTGCGTGTGGTGGTGACCTTTGAGTCCATTGTGACTCTGAGCCTCTAAGCTTCCGTTTCCCACCTCTAGAGCAGAGTGGTGACAATTGTACCTGCCTCATTCTATTTTATCTCCACGTGGTGGATATTCAACCACGTGGTTGAATATAGGATATAATAGGACTTATTTTATTTTGAGAGAGAGACAGTGTGTGTGTGAGGGGCAGAGAGGGAAGGAGAGAGAGAGAATCCCAAGCAGGCTCCACACCATCAGCACAGAGCCTGACTTGGGGCTCAAACTCATGAACTGAGAGATCATGACCTGAGTTGGATGCTTAACCAACTGAACCACCCAGGCACCCGAGAACTTTTTTTTCTTTTCTTTTTTCTTTTTTTTTTTTTTTTTTTTTAAGATTGTGTTTTTGGGGTGCCTGGGTGCCTCAGTCAGTTAAGTGTCTGACTTCAGCTCGGGTTATGATCTCACGGTTCGTGGGTTCGAGTCCTGTGTCGGGCTCTGTGCTGACAGCTGCTTCAGGTTCTGTGTCCCCCTCTCTCTCTGTCTGCCCCTCCCCTGCTGTCACCCTGTCTCTCTGTCTCTCTCAAAAACAAATAAACATTAAAACAATTTTTTTTTAAGATTTTATTTTTAAGTAATCTCCACACCCAACGTGGGGCTCGAACTCACGACCCCGAGGTCAGGAGTCACACACTCCACTGACCAAGCCAACCAGTGCTCCTGTAGGACTTGTTTTAAACCTAAATGTTGTAAAACCCATGTGACTTAAACCTGCTTAAACATAATTTTAATAGTTGAATACTATTCCAACCTCTCAACATATATTTTATGTAACCATCCTGTCACCTAACGTGAGGTTATTTCCAGATTTTCAGTGGTATAAATAACGTAGCAGTGACCATTTATACATAATTCAGTCACTGGCCAAGGGTCACGACCCTTCATAAAGATCCTGTGAACCACATTTTCTCACGGTTTACTGAGCATGTACACGCCCACCAGAGCTCTGAGTGACAGAGCAGTGCCCTCTGCCTTCTTGCTTAGGTTGAGTAACCTTGGCCTTTAATTTGGTAGGCAAAACATGTCATCTTGTTTTCAGGTCATTTCTGAGAAGTAGCACTCTCCTTTCCTTCCCCCCACCAACAACTTCCACGCAGCTACTTCAGATGCTTTTCAGAAGAAAGTGAGACGTAAATAACAGGCAACTTTCTTTTCTGTTTTGAGCTGATATGTGATGAGGTCCTACACCGGGTTTCTCTGGTGAATGGTGGCTAGGACTTGGAGCTCTGGAGGGGCATTTCAGAGCAAGCCTGAGGCCGCTCCAGCGGTGAGCCTCTCTGGAGAGCAAGATCAAAGCACTCTGTGGCCGTGGTGACATTCAGGGCTTATGAGCATGCCCTCTGGATTGCAGGGCCTGGGGCTGTCTGGGTCCCTTCTGAGCCTCCAGCACAGCTCAGCACAAGGTGTGGGCGTGGAGTGCAGGTGCTCAGGAAATGTTTGTGGATGAAAAATGAATGAATGAATGCATGCAAATACCTACTTATAAGTTTCTGCGTTAAAGAGTGGGGTAAAAGAAGGGGGAAGTGGGGGCGCCTGGGTGGCTTAGTCAGTTAAGTGTCTGACTTCGGCTCAAGTCGTGATCTCATGGTTTGTGAGTTCTAGCCCTGCCTTGGGCTCTGCCCTGACAGTGCAGAGTCTACTTGGAATTCTCCTTTCCTCCCTCCCTCTCTCTGCCCCTTCCCTGCTTACTTGCTCTTTCCCTCTCTCAAAATAAATAAACTTTAAAAAATGTGTGTGTGTGTGGGGGGGGGGGTAAGTATTGTGGAACTGAGCTGAGCAGATGACCAGGTGCCTCCAAAGGTAGGAAAGAGTTTGAGAGGGCCAAACTCCCAGTGAAATGTCCCTGCCTTCTCCAATCCAGCTCTGTCCCCCTCCTTTGAGCTTCATGCCCGTTGGCTGGCTTTTCTGCACCTTTAACCCTCAGCTATGGCCTTGAAAGCCAGACTTCATCTTGTTTCCCTCTTGAGGGCACATGTGATGCACTGTGTATCTTTTTTTGTTTCTTGCTGGACCTTCCAGATCTACTGTGTTTGTAAATGACATGGTAAGGAACAGATCCATCCTGGCTATCTTGAAAACTCTATTAAATTCTGTTAGTAGAAAAGCAGGCCTGGTTAGTTAGGATGTGTGAGGACCTTGTGTCAGTTGTTGTGAGCCCTCCTCTGTGTGACTTTTTCTTCCTTGGCCAAACATTGAGGCTTCCCACAGAGCAGATATTTTCTCAGTGCCTACCGTGGGGCGTGCCCTGTGCTGGGCATTAAGTAGAGAATAGTGAACAAAGCAGATATGGTTTCTTCCCACAAGCACAAAAATCCAGGAGAGGAGACAGGTGAGTCCTTGCACAAGTGAATTTATAGACGCCTGTAAAATGCCATACTGAGGTCCAAGCATCGGAGGAAAGAGTGTAGGGTGTGGAGAGTATCAGGATTGTTCAGAGCCGAGTCCCTCTAGTCTCCAGAGCTGACAGCTGAATTAGCGATGGTAATAAGAGTTAAGTGGGAGATTTCAGCGTGAAGTGTGTCGGTTTCTCTGGGGACGTGCAAGCTGGGTTTACGGAGACCGCGGAAGAGCCGCCGTTCCAGAGTAGTGTCATTTACCCAGTGCTTACGCTGCTCCCTGTGCTGTCCTGGCTGCTCTCAGGGTATTATCTTCACTTCTTAAACCCCGTAAGGGAAGTGCACTTAGGATTCCCATTTTATAGAGCAGCTTGGGCTGTTGTCACTTGCACAAGGTCACAGTGAGTGGAAAAATCGGGATCCAACCCAGGCAGCCTGGCCCCAGAGCTGTGGTTGTCACTGCTGCCGTCTGCCAATTTCAAAGCTCCTCAGGCTCTGAAGAGCAGCACGTGGATGTGCCAAGGGTGAGAACGTGCCCAGGGTCAGTGTTTGGGCCTGGTGGCCGGTCAGGACGAGATGGTTCTGCCCAGTGAGACCACCTCATTCTATCTAAGAGTGCTCTCTCAAGGCACCTTTTCTGGTTCCCACCTTTGGGTTTTTTTTCTTTTTTTGTTTTTAATGTTTATTTATTTATTTTGAGAGAGAGAGAACATGAGCACATGAGGGGCAGAGAGAAAGGGAAAGAGAGAATCCCAAGCAGGCTCTTCACTGTCAGCCTGGAGCCCCACACGGGGCTCGATTGCAAGAAATGTGAGATCATGGTTCGTGAGATCACGACCTGAGCCAAAATCAAAAGTCGGGCGCTTACTGACAGAGCCACCCAGACACATATTTGTTTATTTTTATGGAGGTGTACTTGACCTGTAATATTCTATTTTACGTTACAACATAATGATTTGATATTTGTATATGCTGTGAAATGATCACAATAATACTAGTTATTAGTATCCTTGGTATGTATTTATTGAAAGAGCAATTGACCAAACAAGAGATCTAGTGTTTTGCCTTAGAAGATAGACTGTAGGTTAGGAGGATAACTTTTCCTTTTCTTACTCGAGCTGATTTCCAGGCCATTCCTAGAGATAATGAGTCTCCACTGGGTGAGCCAGCTTGAGCACGGGTCTGTGGGAGGTTGGGGAGATGGGTCAAGGGCGTCTGGTACAGAGAAGCTTTAGGTGTCAGGCAGATGAGGTTTTTGTGTAGATGTGGCTTTTCCCCCTTCTCAGTTGAGCTGTTTTGGGGGGACAGCAATTGGGTTGGGGCTAATTTGCAACATTGACTTCACTTTTTTCCCCTATAAAAGTGTTGGTTTTTTTCGTTGGCCTTAGTGATTATGCTAAATATAATCAACCATTTAAATGTAGTAAGGAATTTGCAGAAAGAAATACAGTGATTAATAATACTGCTTTCCAAATTTCTGTTGTAACATGAATCTGATATTCTGATTCAGATTAAATGTGAGTTTGAGTGTCAATTTCTTTTTACAGAAGAGCAGTATATTCACATGTACATAATTTTTCTTTTAACATATGAAAAGGTTCTTGGTTTCTCCTTTTTGAAGTTTGCCTTTTTCCCTTACACAGGCAAGTCCTAAACTTGGGCAGAGACACTGGCCTATCATCTGTAGCAATGAATGTCATTCCCCCAGACTTTAACAACCTGAGTTAATTAAAAGGTTCAGAGGAAGTTAATCAAGTTTGGAACTCTAATTTTGTGCAGTGTTTTGATATGATTCGATGAGTCATCTTTTGGCAGAGCAGCTCTCCATCCCCGACAATATTTGATCTTGATGGAACAGTTTTATAATCTGGAAACTGGTGAGGAGGTGCTCTTCAGAAATGCAGAGTCAACGTGTGTGTGTGTGTGTGTGTGTGTGTGTGTGTGTGTGTGTGTGTGTGTGTGGCTGGCTGGCTGGCTGGCTGGCTGGTTGGCTGGCTGGCTGGCTGGCTATTTGGGAGGGGTCAAAAGCAGAACAAAGAGAGAATTTAATGAGCAAGAGCTTGTTAGGGGACAGGGTCAGTTCTGGGGCTGCTCTCTGCCCAGGACATGGGCTTCTCCCCGTCCCCCTCCACGCCTGCTGACTGGAGCGCTGACATTTGAAAAAGAGTTGAAAAATACAGCTTCTGTTTGCTTTGCTGCAAGTAAGTGGCTGGACGGACTGGCCCCCTTCCCAGAGGCCCTGAGAGGACTTCAGATGTGGTCAGTGAGGTATCTGGACGGTGCCGGCCTGCCGGCCCTTGGCCAGGCGGCCTGCACCAGGACCGGGCAAGGGGCCCAGAGAAACAGCGGGGCCAGCTGCTGGCTGCCTTTGCTCTCTTTGTGCCACATCTTCCCTCTTCCTGAGATGAAGCTAGTCTTACACTCTGAAGATTAATGGGCAAGGTTACTTGTGGCCTCTGCCTCTGCTTCTCACCCATTGAATTAAGAACTTAGAATTAATGGACCAATTGGGAGAGGAGAGGGCAGGACCCATCTGGAAAGTGCATCTCACGAAAAAGTGGTCAAATGTGGGAGTCCTCCTGAGGTTGGGGCAAAGAGCCAGACCACTTGGAACCCTTGGGGTTGTGTTCCTGATTTTCTGGCCATTTCTTCTGGATTCGATTAGGGTTAAGAAACACAGATTAGGAAGCCAGACCTTAATTGGTATTTCTGCTCCACTGCTTATTGTTGGCAGTTGTGTTGAACAAGCCACTTAATCTCTTTGAACTTGGGTTTCTTTATCAATAAAGTGGGGAGCTTAATCGGACCTGCCTACCTCCCCAGGTCATTGTGGATGAGTGGTAACGCACTTAAATGTTTAGAGTAGTAGTGTTTGGCACGTTGTAGGCACTGTTTGTGCTATAGTTATCAGAATGGTGTGAACTTTGTTCCAAGAGCTGTATTGTCTAACCAGAAGATGAAAAGTTTTGCGGTGGGGTGAAAAAATTCTCTTCTCCCCGTCCCTCATGACAGTTGGTGCTTCTGTCCCAGTGACACAGAAGTGAGGGGCATTGGAGGCGGCCAGCATGGGGCTCCTGCTGCCCACCGCCCTGACGGCTGGAAATCAAGCAGCCTCCCTCAGTTTCCACACGGTTGCCACAGGGCCTTGGATTGGGCAGTTTGAGCGGCCCACACTTGCCATTGCCTCTGTCATTGCTCAGGCAACACTGGTAACTCATTCTGGGTCTGTCCTTGTGTCCTCTCGGGAGTGATCGATAGGAATGATGATGACATTCAATACAGTCCGCTCAGAGTAGCCTCTGTTTTGGCCACACTAGCAAATTTCCAGATTCCTTTATCTTCACAGGACATTGTTGAAAAAGAGGTTTGCACTAAACAGGGATTTAACGGCCGCTCCTGCCATCTTCTCCACCCTGCCCCCAAATGCTTATTCTGCGACTGCATTTATTTTCTCCAAATTGGAATTCCAGCAGCACATCTGCCGAGTTCAAAGTGAGGCTTAGGTGATGGCAGGACAGTGCTAGCCAGCATCCACGTTGTCAGCAGCTCGGAGTCAGCTGCCAAGTGCTCAGGTAGAATGGAAGGTTCTAGGAGCTCTGCTATTGGAAGAGAGGAAAGGAACGATATTCAAAACAGATCCTCTGGAGTCCTTTCTTCAAAGTTCCCGACTTGCAGAGCCCCGTCCTGAGAGTGTGAAGGTTGCCAGAGAAATTTGGACCGGGAGCCTGTCTCTGAGAAAAACTCAGCCCAGGGCAGGTCGGGTCTTTCTTTTACCTGGGCCTCCATGGTTTGGAGCACTTCACAACAACCCACTTAGGAACTTCCCTCGGGCTTCGTGGGGGCCATCGGTTGTGGTTCCTGAGTCCTCGCCCCCCACCCTCCCACCCCTCCATAGGTGCAGCCTCCAGGGCCTCAGCCTCCGGGCCACAGCCTGTGCTTGGCTATCTTGCTGGTTGTCAAGCCAGGCTGCTCATCACTGAGACGGTTTGTGAGTTGAGTCTTCAGAAAACAAGTAGGGCTGGGCTGATTCCTTAGTCTGGGGTGGCTTCCAAATACTTGAATTTTTACAGAGCTTCGAAGTAATTGTGTCAGTTTTCAATCCACCTTAATTTTTAGGGAAGAGCCTGTTGTACTGACGGAAAGTATAATTTGTTGACGGAGTTCACTTTTTCGGTCCGCAAATCCCCATGAGACTTGCAAGCACTTTTTTTTTTTAAGTTTATTAATTTATTTTGGGAGAGCGAGCAGGGGAGGGGCAGAGAAGGAGGGAGAGGGAATCCCAAGCAGCCTTCACACTGTCAACGCAGAGCCCCTTGGGGGGCTGCAGCTCCTGAACCGCAGGATGATGACCTGGGCTGGAACGGAACCTGGGCTGAAATGCAACGCTCAACCGACTGAGCCCCCCCAGGCGCCCCAAGGGAAGCGCCTTGGTAACTGCGAAGCCCCCTCCAGGTGTGGGTTGCTGTCCCAGCGCCCCAGGGTCCGCATGTCTCCACCCCCACTCTGAAGCAGCTTGGGTGATGCGGGAGGGGTGTTGCCCCAGGGATGAGGCCCCGGGCTGGCAGTAGGACGGCCTCAGGAAGCACACAGGGGACAAGAACACCATCCACCCTGTGTGCGGTGAACATCACGGATGAGGTGCGGTGGCAGGAGAGGGTGCCGGTACTTTGATCAGTCTTAGGCTCCTTCCTGTGTCTTTTTGTTGGGGTTAAAAATTCAAACCTCATTAGGGTCTCGTTATGCAGGAGCTCTGATTTGCTGCCGTCATCTGAACCTTTCCTCTGCTTCACAAGCGAAATTAAACCTTCGTTCTGGAGGTTGACACACGAGGGAGGTTTTGTTTGTAATGACCTGGCTGTCTGATGAGTCTGAGCATTTGGCTGGCCTTTCTGGTTGAAGCAGCCCTTTGAACTGATGCCTAGAATGATGCCTCCCACCCCTGACCTGTCTTCTGGGGCATAATAGGGTCTTTTCCCTCTGCTTGAAGCTTCTCTGCTTCCCCGCCCCCCAGACTCACATACACTCGACTCAGTAACTGCTTCCTCAGGGAGGCCTTAACTGATGCCACCCTACCGAGGACGTCGTATCCTCTGTTACCTTATTGTGGCACCCGTCACAGTAATTTTAGTCATTTTTAAAATTATCGATTGCCTTTCTGGCTATGTTTGTGAATAAATTAAAAGTATGTTACCTTTCACTTGGCCCGCTTTTTTTTTTTTTTTTTTTTTTTTTTTTGTAAGTTTTATTTAGGGGCGCCTGGGTGGCTCAGTTGGTTAAGCATCTGACTTGATTTCAGCTCAGGTCACGATTGGGAAGTCGAGCCCCGCATCAGGCTCTCCGGTGACAATGCAGAACCTGCTTGGGATTCTCTCTCTTCCCTCTCTGTGCCCCTCCCCTACTTGCACTCTCTCTCAAAATAAATAATAAAAAACATTTTTAAAATATACTAACAGGGGCACCTGGGTGGCTCAGTCAGTTAAGCGTCCGACTTCAGCTCGGGTCATGAACTTGCAGTCCATGAGTTCAACCCCCACGTCAGGCTCTGTGCTGACAGCTCAGAGTTGGAGCCTGCTTCGGATTCTGCGTCTCCCTCTTTCTGTGTGCCTCCCCCACTCGTACTCTGTATTTATCTCTCTCAAAAATACAAATTTTAAAAAAATTATTTTTTAATTTAACAAAATAAAGTTGTATTTATTTAAGTAATCTCTGTACCCCACGTGGGGCTTGAACTCACAACCCTGAGATCAAAAGTTGCACGTTCTTCCGACTCAGCCAGCCAGGCGCCCCTTACTTGGCCCACGTTTTAATTAATGTACCATTTTCTGTGTTTTCGTTCTCAGCATCTGTAAGCATTTGTTATGAAAAGACCTGTCTCTAACCTGCCTTTTTTGTCTTTCCAGTGCTCCTGAAGTTCCGCACAGATAAAGGAAGAGATCCTAGTTCTGATACCTTTGGGGAAGATTCTGAGTTGTTGCTCCAGATACGAAACGATGTGCTTGACTCCCTGGGTGTTAGTCCTGACCTGCTTCCTGAAGATTTCGTCAGGTTAGTCTTCATGTCTCCCACAGGTTAGCCTGTATCGAGAATTGCCTGCTTCATTTGGGGAGATCCTTTATTAAGACCAAAAGCCCTGAGGAGAGCCTCCTTTGCTGTATTCTGCCTGCTCCCATTGACCTCTGGTAAGAGAGGTGCAGGTTGTCTTTTGTCATAGATACTTTATATTCACGTGGCTGAAAACTCAAGGCAATAGAAAATCTAGATACACTATATATATACTCTCTATATATACTCTGCCAACAGCTCAGAGCCTGGAGCCCGCTTCAAATTCTATGTCTTCCTCTCTCTCTGCCCCTTCCCCGCTCATACTCTGTCTATTTCTCTCTCTCTCTCTGTCTCTCTTTTTCTTTCTCTGTCTCTCTCTCTCTCCCTCTCCCTCTCTCTCTCCCTCTCTCAAAAATAAACATTGAAAAAAAAATCTATATACATTACTCTATACCTTTCTCTTTATATCATCTTTTGGGGAAGTTTCCAGATCAGTACGTAGTTCCCTCCCTTGTTTCTGCAGCTCTATGGTATTTCAACATGGGAGCACTATAGTTTATTGAACTCATCCCCTACCGACTCAAGTTGTGACCAGGCTTTTGCTATCACATAATGCCATAGTGTATGACCTTGTGAGTCACGTTTTGTATGTGTGCAGGTGTAACTGCAGGATCTATTACTGGAAAGGCAGTGGCTGGGTCAGAAGATTGTAATTTATCATTTGGTGGCTAGTACCCCATTATTCTCCACTGGTAGCTTATCAGTCCATACCTCAGCAGCAAAGACATCTACAGTCCTAGCACCTCACCCTTGGGCCCTGGGATGCTTTCGCCCTAGACGACCAGTCTTTTACTCTGATACTCAGCAGGTTTAGGATTTGCTTGGAGAGGTCCAGAGGGCGACTGGGTCTGGGTCCCCTTTCCAGGCAGCTCTGGGATCATCTCACTGTCATGCTTTCAGCGTCTCTGCAGGGTGCCCAAAATGCCTCCAGCTTATACCACTAGCTATGGTGGCTGTATTGGGTTTATTTAATTTAGCAGCTGTTATGTACCGGGCATTGTGGTAGTTGTCTTATGTACATGGTCTCCCTTCGCAACGACCTATTATTTAGGGGAGGAAAAGCTAAATTAAAGCTCAACAGCTAATGACAGTAGCACCACGTATTGAAGATTTTCTGTGTTTTACCTACCTGTACAGCTACATGTAATTGTCACAATAATCGCTTGAAGTGTGCGTTATTATTTTTATTTTCCCATTAGTTAAATGAAGAAACTAATGCTCAGAAAGATGCAATCACTTGCCCATGGTGTTATTTTTAATTTTTTACTTTAATTTTTTATAGTTTATTTATTTATTTTGAGAGAGAGTCTGTGTGTGAGAGAGTGGGTAAGGAGCAGAGAGAAGGGGAGAGAGAGAATCCCAAGCAGGCTCTGCAATGCCAGCACAAAACCCAGTGCGGGGCTCAAACTCGGGAACTGCAAGATCATGACCTGAGCCAATACCAAGAGTCGGATGCTTAACCAACTTAGCTACCCAGGCACCCCATACTTTTAATTTATTTTTTTTAATGTTTGTTTTTTGAGAGAGCATGCATGCACGTTGAGTGGGAAAGGGGCAGAAAGACAGAGGGGGACAGAGGATCCAAAGTAGGCTCTGCACTGACAGCACAGAGCCCTAGGTGGGACTCGAACTCCTAAACCCTAAGATCATGACCTGAGCCAAAGTTGGATGCTCAACTGACTGAGCCACCTAGGCGCCCCTTGCCCGAGGTTTTAGTATGCAGCCAGCCAAAATCTCACTTCGATCTTCCACACTGCTAATTTCTTTTTTTTTTTTTTTTTTTAATTTTTTTTTCAACGTTTATTTATTTTTGGGACAGAGAGAGACAGAGAATGAACGGGGGAGGGGCAGAGAGAGAGGGAGACACAGAATCGGAAACAGGCTCCAGGCCCTGAGCCATCAGCCCAGAGCCTGATGCGGGGCTCGAACCCACAGACCGCGAGATCATGACCTGGCTGAAGTCGGACGCTTAACCGACTGCGCCACCCAGGCGCCCCAACACACTGCTAATTTCTGGTAACAACACAGTACTACCTTGATTTCTTTTCAACAATAGAGTATATCAGGGTTCCTCCCTTTCCTGGTCCTGACTTTCTTCACTTTGGCCGGGAACCTCATTTAGACCCTACCAAAGCCCAACCAATTTAGGCCCAGCAGTGGGCCTTGAACCACCTGCCAAGCCGTCGGCCAAAAAGAGGCAGCAGTCTCCGGGGCACTTGTGTAAGGTGGCCCTGTGTGGTCGGGCTCACAACACTGCGGGCTGGGTGGCGTCCCTGTGTCCTGCTAACAGCCAGGTATGCGTCTGTTGGAGGAGGAACAGTGTGTAAGAAGCAAGTGAGTGGCGTCTGCACTGTGCTTGTTATAGGAGGAGGGGCTGGGCCACGCGGGGCCACCAAGCAAGGCCGACGCCGAGTGCCGGGCTGTGAGGATGCAGCTTAGTGACTAATTTGGCGTCTTGAGTGAAGAACGGCCTGAAAAAAGAACAGTCTGCCTGTGCACTGCAGGCCTTGCCTTCCCGAAGGAAAAAGCCACAGCCTAACCGGCTGCTGGCTGGTGTTCTTTCCAGAGTGTTTTCTTTCCCTGTCCACCCTCTTTGCAAAAACTGCCTTCCCTTGTCTAGCTCCTCATGTGCTCAGGCGCTCCCACTCTGTTGCCCTTTAAGTAAGAGGTGTCCGGTGGCCTCTTGAAGAGTGTCTGTGTGCAGGTAGATGGAGATACGGCCTGACATGGGCTAGAGACGCTGGCGAGGAAATGAGCCGCCGCCTGGCAGCTGAGCTGCCCTCACAAATTGTCCTCTGCCAGCTCTGAGCAGGGTGCACTCGCTTGAGTTGAGAGAGCTGTGCACAAGTCTCCATTGCCCTCATCTCTGCAATTTCTAACACTGTCCTTTGTTATTTATTCTCTTTCGGAGAGCTGTATTGCTTTTCTGATTATGAAAGTAACAGATGCCCCTTGCCAGGAAGTATTGAAAGAAGGAACAAGATCGCCCATAGTCCCACCCTTGAGAAGTGGCCACTGTTAATGTTTTGGGTTTCACCTCACAGACTTCTCCGTGTATTATTTATTCTAATTTTCCTTTCAATTTTTGTTTAAGTTTTATTTAAGTGATCTATCTCTACACTCAGTGTGGGACTCGAACTCAAGACCCCAAGATCAAGAGTCGTATGCTCTTCTGATTGAGCTAGCCAAGCACCCTATATTTCTTTCTTTTTCTTTCTTCCTTCCTTCCTTCCTTCCTTCCTTCCTCTTTCTTTCCTTCCTTCCTTCCTTCCTTCCTTCCTTCCTTCCTTCAAAAAATTTTTAATGTCTATTTATTTTTGAGAGAGAGAGAGAGGGAGACACAGAATCTGAAGCAGCTCCAGGCTCCAAGCTGTCAGCACAGAGCCCAACGTGGGCCTCGAACTCATGAACCCCAAGATCATGACCTGAGCTGAATTTGGACACTTAAGTCGACTGAGTCACTCAAACACCCCTATTTTTTTCACTTTTTAAATAGCAAAATGAGATCACACTTTCCTTACGATAGCCTTATTTTTCCAGCATGTGTTCAACCTGTTTGCGGCAAAAATATGGATCAGTAGCCTCACTTGTACTTCATGTTTCATTGTTTGATAGATAGATGGTTGTTTATATAACCATTAGTTTATTGGTGGGTATTCAGGCTGTTTATAGTTTCTCAGTATTACAAACATTTATGATGAACATTCATAATTTGTGCATGTAATTCAACTTTCGCTGTTTAAAAAGGTTTTGGTTTTTTTTGTTTTTTTTTTTTTTAAGTTTATTTATTTTGAGAGAGAGAACCAACACAGGAGGGGCAGAGAGAGGGAGGGAGGGACAGAGGATCCAAAGCAAGCTCCATGCTGACAGCAGAGTCCCATGCAGGTCTCGAAGTCATGAGCCGCGAGATCATCATGACCTGAGCCAAAGTCAGACACTTAACTGACTGCGACACCGAGGTGCCCCGAAAAAGGTTGTTTTTTGTTTTGTTTTTTTTTAATATATATATATATATATATATATATATATATATATATATATATATATTTAAGTTCATTTATTTTGAGGGAGAAAGCACGAGTTGGGGAGGGGCAGAGAGGGGGAGAGAGAGAGAGAGAATGAATGAATGAATGAATGTATGTATGTATGTATGTATGTCAAGCTGGCCCTGCACTGTCAGCACAGAGCCCAACACAGGGCTCAAACCCATGAACTATGAGATCATGACCCGAGCCAAAGTCTGACACTTAACTGACTGAGCCACCCAGGTGCCCCAAAGTACAGCCTTTTTAGGAAGCAGTTTGGAAATGTGCATCAAGAATCCTGTTCTCTCTTTGGTCCAGTAATTCTCCTTGATTTACTTGAGAATATACCTTTAAGAAATAATGTGAGCAAAATTCATGTACAAAAGGTATTCATTATCATATTTAAAAGAAAAAGAACTTGGAACGGCATTAAAGAGTTAATGACACAGATCAATGCAGTGCTGTGTGCAGGTTGAAATGATGTTTATTATAGAGAGTGTCAAGCATACAGAAAAATGGAAAGAATCATCCAGTGGTGAATGCCAACGGACCACTCAGTTGGATTCAGTCGTTAATAATTTGCTTTTACTTTGGCGCGGGGAGGGGGGGGACACTGATGACATGATACTTAAGCTGAATCCTTAAGGACACATCCAAGTTCATCAGTTGCTTTCAATTCTGTGTCTCTTTTAATTCAGGAGTTGGCAAACTGTGCTTGCCACCTGTTTTTGTAAATAAAGTTTTATTCCACACCTCCTCATTTATGTATTATCTGTGGTAGCTTTTGTAGTTTTTACAGCTCTGTGACAGCAGACTCGAAGAGTTTAAACAGGGACCATATGGCACATAAAGCCAAAACAATTTACTGTCGAGTACATTACAGAGAAAGTTTTCCAATTCCTAATCTAGAACAGTTTATCCCCCCCCCCTTTTTTTTTAAGTTTATTTATTTCTCGTAGAGAGAGAGGGGGAGAGAATCCCAAGCAGGGCCCTACTGCCAGTGTGCAGCTGGACATGGGTGGGGCTTGATCTCAGGAACCGTGAGCTCATGACGTGACTCCAGATCAAGAGTCAGCCGCCTGACTGACTGAGCCACCCAAGCACCAGGCACCCCACGCTTTTTTTTTTTTAAGGAGTCCAGGCCACCCATATTCTGGGTTCTTCTGATTGTTTCTTGACGTGATGCTTGTATTTTCTTGTTTCATTTTTATTATTTAGACTTGTTTCCTCAATGGTGTTTTTACAAGAGCATGTGACTTCATCTCAGGATCATGAGTGTGAGCCCCATGTTAGGTGTAGAGATGATGTCAATGAATAAACTTAAAAAATCTTTAAATAATTTATATACAGTAAAATTTATCTTTTGTTAGATAGTAATGTGAGTTGTGTGTGTGTGTTTTGTTTTAAAGTTCCATGAATTCATAGGATGCCTGGGTGGCTCAGTCAGTTATGAGTCCAACTCTTGATTTTGGCTCAGAGATGATCTCGGTTTTGTGAGTTCGAGCCCCATGTCAGGCTCTGCGCTGGTGATGCTTAGCCTGCTTGGGATTCTCTCTTTCTTCCTCTCTCTCTCTCTCTCTCTCTCTCTCTCTCCCCACGCCATCCCCCTCCCTCCCCGTCTCCCTGCTCCTCCCTTTCTTGTGCTGTTGCTGTCTCTCTCAAAATAAATAAATTTTTAATAAATAAAGTTCCGTGAATTTGGAATTCAGAGCTCCTGGCTGGCCCTGTCAGTAGAGCACGTGGTCCTTTTTTTGCAGGGGAGGGAAGGGGTCAGTGGGTGGGGAAAGAATCCCACACAGTCTACACACTGTCAGCACAGAGCCTGACACTGGGCTCACACTCAAGAACCATGAAATCTTGAGCTGAGCCGAAACCAAGAGTTGGATGCTTAACCAGCTGAGCCACCCAGGTGCCCCAGAGCATGCGATTCCTGATCTCAGGGTTGTAAGTTCAAGCCCTACGTTGGGCATAGAGATGATTTAAAAATAAAATCTTAAAGAACAAAAAAAGTTCCATGAATTCTTACAAAGGTATAGAGTTATGTAACCACCACAGTCAAGATATAGAAAAGTGTCATTACTGTAAAAATTCTCTTGTAGAGTCTTGATAACAGGGCAGCACCTTCCTTCCTGCACCCAGCGATCTGTTCTCTATCCCTGCAGTTCTGCCTTTCCAATAGTGTAACAAATGGGATCTGTTCAGTTCATGTAGCCTTTTGAGTCTGGCCTCTTTGACTTAACTTAATGCACTTGAAATTCATCCATGTTATATGAAGTCGATAACTCATTTCTTATTGCTGAGCAGTAGTCCACTGTATGGATACACCAGTTTGTTCACCAGATGAAGCACATTTGGGTTGTTCCCAGTTTTGGGCAATTAACGACTAAAGCCACTATAAACATTCATGTGTTTTTGTGTGAGCATAAGTTTTTATATCTCTTGGGTGTGTGTACCTAAGAGTGGAGTTGATGATTCATATGGTAATTCTCTGTTTAACATTTTGAGGACCTGCCAGACTGTCTTCCGCGGCAGCCACACCATTTTACCATTCCACCAGCACTTTGTGCGGGTTCCAGTTTCTCCACATCCTTGCCAACAAGTGTTATTGTCTGTTATTTAGCCTTAGTGGGCAATAAATCCTATCTCACTGTTGTTTTGATCTGCATTTCTTTAGTGACTAATTATGTAGAGCATCTCTTCATGGGCTCACTGGCCATTTGTGTATGATCTTCAGCAAAATGTCTGTTCAAATCATTTGACCACTTTTTAATTGGTTTATCTTTTTATTGTTAATCATAATAGTTCTCCGTACACTTTGGATTCAAGTCCTTTATCTGATACATAATTCACAAAAATTTTCTCCTAATCTGTGGATTGTCTTTTCACCCTCTTTGAAGTGAAAAGTATCCTTTGAAGTATAAGTTTTTAATTTTTATGAAATACAATTATTCTGTTTTTTCTTTTTTTATGTGTGCTTTTGGTATGATACCGTTTAAGAAACCATTGCCTGATCCAAGGTCGTGAAGATTTATTCCTCTGCTTTCTTCTAAGAGTCTTGTAGTTTTAGGGGCACCTGGGTGGCTCAATTAGTTAAGCATCCAACTCTTGATTTTGGCTCAGGGCATGATCTTACGGTTCTTGAGGTCTACCCTGCGTGTGACTCTGCTGACAGAGGGGTGACTGCTTGGGATTCTCTTTCTCTCTCACTCTCAAAATAAATAAACATTAAAAACGTTTTGTAATTTTAGCTATTACATTTAGGTCTGTGAGCCATTTTTGAGTCCGCTTTTGTGCATGGTGTGAGGTAGGGGTCCTGCTTAATTCTTTTGCATGTGGAGACCCAGTTGTCCAGTATTGTTTGGTAAAAAGACTTTTTCTTTCTCTTTTGAATGGTCTTACCACCCTTGTCAAAAATCAATTGACCATGTATGTATTTCTTTATTTCTGGATCCTCCCGTGTACTTCATGGATCTATGTGTCTGTCCATATAGTTACCAGTACCATAGTATTTTGATGACTATACTTGTGTAGTTGTGAGTTGCAAAATTGAGACATGTGAGTTCATGTCTCAATTTTTTTTTCAAGATTGTTTTGGCTCTTCTGGGTCTCTTCCATTCCTATGTTAATTTTTAGAATGCATTTTTCCATTTCTACAGAAAAGGCAGCTAGATTGGGATTGTGCCAAATATATAGATTAATTTGGGGAGCACCGGCCCCTTAATGATGTTAAGTGTTCTGATTTTTTTTTTTTTGAGTTTTTTTTTAATGTTTGTTTCTTTTTGAGAGAGAGAGAGAGACAGACGGTGTGAGGAGGGGAGGGGCAGAGAGAGGGAGACACAGAATCTGAAGCAGGCTCCAGGCTTTGAGCTGTCAGCACAGAGCCCGACACGGGGCTCGAACTCAAAATCCGTGACCTGAGCCAAAGTCAAACGTCCAACCGACTGAGCCACCCTGGAGCCCCAAATGTATCAATTCTTGAACGTGGGATATCTTTCCATTTATTTAGGTCTTTTATGTCTTTCAACAATGTTTTATAGTCTTCAGAATATAAGTTTTACACAACCACTGTTAAGTTATTCCTAAATATTCTATTGTTTTGAAAAAAAAATACTGTTGGGTGGTATATTATAAATGAAAGTCTTCATTTCATTTTCAGAATGTTCATTGCTAATGTATAGAAGTATACATTTTGTATGTTAATCTTCTGTCTTGCAACCTCGTTGAATAAATGTAATAGTTCAAATAGTTTTTCTCTGGATACCTTAGTATTCTCTATATAGCAGATCATATTATCTATGAATATGTATTACTTCTTCCTTTCCAATCTGGCTGTCGTGTCTCTTTTTCCTTCCTTAATTGCCTTGGCTGGAACCTCTAGCACAGTGTCAAATAGAAGTGGTAAGAGCAGACATTCTTAGGAAGAAAGCTTTCAGTCTTTCACCATTAAGTATGATGTTAGCTGTGGATTTTTCATAGAAGCCCTTGATCAGACTGAAGACATTTTCTTTCAGTCTTTCACCATTAAATATGATGTTAGCTGTGGATTTTTCATAGCCCTTGATCAGATTGAAGAAACTTCCTTCTGTTCCCAGTTTGTTGCATGTTTTTAGCACGAAGAGGTGCTGGATTTTGTCACATGCTTTTTTTTCTCTCTGTCAGTTGAGATGATCGTGTGTTTATGGTCCCTTTATTCGGTTAATACGCCGTACTGACATTGATTGACTTTTCAGATGTTACACCAACCGTGCTTTCCTGGTTGTGAGTCCCATGTAATCATGGTGTGTAATCCTTTCTGCATGTTGCTGGTTAGGTTTGCTAGCATTTTGCTGATGATAAACTTTTAAGAGAAGAAGGGCAAATATTAAATTGTCCAGTATTGGGTGGCTCAGTCGGTTGGGTGGCCGACTTCGGCTCAGGTCATGATCTCGCATTCGGTGGGTTCGAGCCCGGTGTCAGGCTCTGTGCTGACAGCTCAGAGCCTGGAGGCTGCTTCAGATTCTGTGTCTCCTCTTCTGTCTGCCCCTCCCATGCTCATGCTCTGTCTCGCTCTGTCTCGATAATAAACAAACACTAAAAAAATAAATAAATTGTACAGTATCACACAGAGTATAGGTGTAATTTTTTTTTTTTTTTTTTAAAGAAAACCTATTTCCACATTTGATTGTCTTTGAGTAGAGGGATTATGGATGACTAGTTTTTCTGTGGTATCGTTCTCTATATGTTTTATAGTTCTGTAAAGGACCTTGATGATCTGGAGTCAAAGTTACCGCTGTGGCTGCACAGACGGGAATGCCAGTCCCAAGCCAGGCCAGGCCGTGAGGAGATGTGCATCTTCACACACAGTAGGCACGAGTTGAATTGGCAGAGACTTTCTGGAGGACATTTTGGCACAATGTGTCAGGACCCAGAAATTCTACATTTAGGAATTCGCCATAAGGAATTATTTGGACACCTGTGCCAAGATGTGTGTTGCCGTGTGGAACAGAAGTATCAGTCAGTAGATTACAGAGCAGAGTGAATAATTTTACTTGGGTTTTTGATTATGTGTGTTTCATACGTGCACTTTGAAAAATCAGGAAGAGTGTGTACCACACTGGGAAGTTTAGAGGTAGTCTCCTGGTGGTGGGGTCCTTAGGTAAGCTCTCCCCTTAACTTCTCTGTGTTCTGCTTTGCTCATTTTAAAAATACGTTTGTGGCGCACCCGGCTGGCTCAGTTGGTTAAGCATCTGGCTCTTGATTTTGGCTGTCACAGTTTTGGGATTGAGCCCTGCATTGGGCTCCATGCTGACAGTTCAGAACCTGCTTGGAATGCTCTTTCTCCCTCTCTCTCCCCCTCCCCCACTTAGGCTCTCCCACGCACGCGCTCAAACTCTCTCTCTCAAAATAAATAAACTTTTAAAAAGTAAAAATAGGGGCGCCTGGGTGGCGCAGTCGGTTAAGCGTCCGACTTCAGCCAGGTCACGATCTCGCGGTCCGTGAGTTCGAGCCCCGCGTCGGGCTCTGGGCTGATGGCTCGGAGCCTGGAGCCTGTTTCCGATTCTGTGTCTCCTTCTCTCTCTGCCCCTCCCCCGTTCATGCTCTGTCTCTCTCTGTCCCAAAAATAAATAAATGTTGAAAAAAAAAAATTTTTTTTTTTTTTTTTAAAGTAAAAATAAAGGAAAAATGCCTTTGTGTTCAGGGCTGAGAACTGGCAGAGCACACTTCCTCTGGGGAGGTGGTAGAAAAGTGTTTTACTGCCTAGGACCTGTGATTTGGAGGGGCAGGTGACAGCATGGGCCAAAATTTGTCTTCTGGATGCCCCATCCCGGTCCAGAAGGGTTGGTATCTATAGGAGGAGTGAAGACTTTCTGTCCCCATGCTTCAGTTTCAGGCCCCAGATTTCCCATGCCTCCTGCATGTTAACACAGGCCTTCTCCCTGACATTTGTCTGGGAATAGCATCTAGGACCCACTGCCCGTTGTGGGTAAGAGGAGAATTGCGAGAATGTGACCGGGGCACCGAAACATCTGATATTTGTTGACCTTATTTTTAGGAAGCACAGATATAGTCTTTCCTTTAACTTAAACAAAAAATGTTGTGAAACAATTCCTGCCTGCCAAGGTTCAGAGGTCTTTCCCAGCTAACCTCCTGGACCAGATTTCATTTTCACGCCTAGGTGCCAGCATTACCATTGCCGTGTGGATGGACTCCTCCTGGTAGGAGATGTTTTCATTCTCGCAAGCCCACTCCTGACCTTTGCCAGATGTCCTACCAGCCTTCCTGTTCCTCAGGGCTCCATTTTATTTGTGTTTTCTTGTAGGTACTGCTTCTCTGAGATGGCCCCTGTGTGTGCAGTGATTGGAGGGATCCTGGCCCAGGAAATTGTGAAGGTAAAGAGTCCTGAGGAGCAGATCATTGGTCCACCATGACCTTGTCAGAGTGCCAACCGAAAGAACCATGACTGCCTTAGAGAACTGCCTGGTTTCTCTGACCCCATTCATCCCTGTTTCGTGCCCTGTTTCCTTTCTTCCCTTTTCTACCTCATCCTGTTCTCTCCCGCCCATCCCGATGAGCATTCAGCAAATGATCTTTGAGTGTCTGCTCTGTGCTGTGCCCGGAGCTGGGAATAGTGTCTTCAGGTGTACCTGCCACTGTCCCCTGACTGTACTGATTGCTTGCGTGGTGCTTCTGACCCTTGTCACGTATTCTGCTTCTCACAGCTCTGTGAAATGGTACTGTCATGATCTCCGTGTAAGGGGAGGACATCGAGGCCCGGAGATGGGCCTCCAAGACCTGTGCCCTTAACTTCTCCTTCAAGCGGTGTTTCTTTGTCCTCGATCGTGGCATCGGAGCTTCTTGTTAATGCACACGCCATGGGTGTTTATTCAGAAGGGGGCATTCGGTACCAGGGGAGCGTGTGCACGGTGCTGGGAGCCCCATGGAGCTCTGGAGAGGGTGACCTGTGAAAACGTTAGGTTTGATGGCATCGTCCCTCTCAGAAGGGAAGTCGACTGGGGGTCCCGTAACTGGTAACTAGCACAACGTTTTGAGTCTCTTCTGGAACATTTGGGTTGTCAGAATTCTAGCATATTCCCAAATGCTTTCTTTGGGGCTTAGATACTTGCCCAAAGATGTTCACTTTGCCTTTTGTAGGTCCTTGACTGCTTCAGTAGATTGGCGGTGATGATTTGTCCTTTTTGTTCTTGGAGTGGGGTCGTGCCTCGTTAAATGATTTTCCGAGCCCATTCACACGTCATCTTGGAGCTCGGGAGAGGCGTGTGGAGACCCCACTCTCGCTACTTTGTCTTGAAGTCAGTACGTCTGCTCTGGAGACATTTGACTGAGTCTGATGGTCCTGCCACCGTCTTCTAAAGGCTCTTGTTTCTCTTTCCTGGTCCTTCTCTCTGAACCAAATTCTCTCCCTCAGACCCTCTTGTGTCCCCCCTGCCTCTTGTGTCCTAGGGAGCAGGGCGAGCACCAGGGAGGTAGAGGGAGGAGAGAGGGATGTGATGGCCACGCCGTTTGCCTCGCTCGTGCCTTCTGGTGAGCCCAGACTGCCGTGAGAATCGTGGTGTGTGCGCCCGGTCGGTTGGTAGGGCTGCCCAGAAGCCCGCGCTGAGGTTGGGAAGCTGCCTATAGACAGACTGGGCGGGAAGGAGGGCGGCGATGGAAGAATCCTAAGGGAACAGACGCGTTTCCGTAGCCTGTTACCGTGACAACACTGCAACGGCGCGTATCGAAGGCCCACCCTGTACCCTCACTCGGACCACGTTCTTCACATGGATGTGCTCATCTCTTCCTCACAGCAACCCTTGGAGGTGGGAACCGGTGCGACCCCCGAGGCACAGAGGAGGAGCCGAGGCGCAGAGGCGCAGAGAATGGCGGCACCAGGATCCGAGCCCGGGCCGTCTGGCCTCGGAGCCTGTGCCCCTCCCAGCTCGGCCCTTGTGCTTCAGGTGCTGTCCGCATGGACCCGGGACACCGCCTCTGTGTCTTTGGCCACACTTTGTACCCCCCGCCGAGAAGCTGCTCCCTGGGTTTTTCACGTGGGATGGAGATTAGGGGTCGGGGCAGCTGGGCTTGACCCCATTGTTTGCAGTGGCTTCCCTGCGTCCCAGTCCTAACCTCTAATGCAGCCCCCTCCTTCCTGCCTGCTGGGGACAGCTGTTGCCCGCATCTTGTTTCTGTTTATCCCAGACGGCCAGAGTACTCTGCATTCTTGGTTGCTGGGTGTGTTTGGAATCTCCCCCTACCCCCATCTTGCTTGGGAAGCACTTTACCTTTTGCCCCGTGTTCACCCCATGGCCTGGTGTCTTGTCCCTGCCACCCCGCCCTTACTTAACACAGTATTGCCTTCAGCCAGTTGGCACCAGGGTTCCACAATCTGAGGGCCGCAGACCTTCCCCCCTTCTCTCCTGACGACCATCTGACCACCCATAATAATAAATGTTAGGAGGCGGGGGGCAGACGTCAGTCTCTTCCCTTGGAACCCTCTTCTTTTCTTCCTTCCTGCCATCATTCCAAACACTACATCTTCCGTCCACGTCCCTTGTCCTGTCATGCTTCCCTAGGTGTAAGTCGTCCTTCCTTTGTCTCCTGCTGTCCCTGCTAGGCCTCTCTGCCTGCAGTATGGCGGCGGCAGCCATATCGGGCCCCGTTGTATCACCTCCTGTAACTTGAGTTCTAGGGTCTAGAACTTCTAACTGTGGGCTCTTGGGCCCTTCCACCCGGCTGAGTGCCTGGGATCTCCTCACAGTTTGGTGAGAGACCCCCTGGCTCCTGTTCGTAATAGCACCTCCCACTTTTTGAGAATTTATTACGGGCCAGACGCATTGCAAGCTCGATCGTGTTTCATGTTCACCAAAAACTATACCAGGCAGGTGCTGTCGATTTGCCATTTTGTATGTGTGCGCAGGGAAGCGGACCTCTGTCTTGACCATGCTTCAGAATCCTCAGTACCTAGCACGATACCTGGCACAGGGGTGGATGCTCTAGGTGGTTTCCGTGGATGGATGGTTGAACAACCACTTGAAGTAGGTATAATTATCCCCATTTTACAGATGAAGGAACAGATTGGGATTAGTGCCCAATTCAGAGAGAAGTTCAAGATATTTCGAGCGTTTTCCTAACCTTGTAAAAAAGGTCCTTTAAGAATGACAGGCATGGTGCTCCTGCATAGAGGTTTTTGCTTGGATGACGTCCATGTCTTTAAATGGCAGTCCTTTTTGATTAAGAACCTCTGAGAAAACTCATTGACACGTATGAGTCCTTCCTCTAGTACACATGATTCAGCATGTAATTTCAGGAGGGCTAGCCCCATATTTAAAGTGCTGTGGGGTCCCCTGGGTGGCTCAGTCGGTTGAGCGTCTGACTTCGGCTCAGGTGATGATCTCGCGATTCACGAGTTTGAGCCCCATGTCAGGCTCCGTACTGACAGCTCAGAGCCTGGAGCCTGCTTTGGATTCCGTGTCTCCCTCTCTCTGTGTCTGTCCCCAGCTCGTGCTCACTCTCTCGCATTCTCTCTCTCTCTCTCTCTCTCTCTCTGAAAAGTAAATAAAAACATATTAAAGGTGCTGTGGGGGTGTGGCACCTGGGTGGCTCAGTTGGTTAAGCCTCCAACTTTGGCTCAGGTCATGATCTCACGGTTTGTGGGTTCGAGCCCCGTGTTGGGCTCTGTGATGATGGCTCAGAGCCTGGAGCCTGCTTTGGATTCATTCTCTCTCTCTCTCTCTCTCTCTCTCTCTGCCCCTCCCCTACTCATGCTTTGGCTCTGGCTCTCAAAAATAAAACATTAAAAAAAAATTTTTTTTAATGTGCTGTGTACTTCTGTTAGCCTCGCGAAATAATCGCCATTTCCATGGCTAAATAGTACCTCCCAGCCTTTCTGGATCTTAGCCCTGGCCCACCATGCAGAAGATCGCAGGAAACGTGTCTCCTCATAGGAGAGCCGCTTCCGCATCAGTGTGTGGCCCCACAGGTGATGACGGCTGCCGCCTGCACCGTGTCGGGACAAGCTGCCTCCTTTCTCAGTTGGACAGTCATAAATAATTACTGCTGCCCATGGCCAGCAGGCTCCTGCACGTGGAGTGTACTTTCAGGCAGTTGAGGTACATCATCTCTTTTAAGCCTAGGACGGTACAGGTAGTGTTTTCATCTCACATGGGAAAACGGGGTTCGGCGAGGCTAACTGATTTGTCCAGAGACCCCCGACTGGTAAGGGACAAAGCAGAAGCCTGGCAGGCACAGTAATGTCTCAGACATGGCCCGTTAGCTCCCGGGAAGCAAAATCCACCTCCTTTGAGAGCCAGTGCCCAAACTGCGCAGTTTTAGAAGATCTTAGTGCTTGAGGTTTTTTTCTTTTTCTCGCCCTGTTATCCGTTTGAAAGCATCTGAGCTGAGCCCTCTTCTTGTTTTTCTCCCCAGGCCCTGTCTCAAAGGGACCCTCCTCACAACAACTTCTTCTTTTTTGACGGCATGAAGGGGAATGGGATTGTGGAGTGCCTTGGCCCCAAGTGAACCGAGATCTGGCGGCCCGGGCGACGCTGGCCTGCAGCCTGCCCGCGCCTTCCCGTCCCCTCCCCCCACGAAGGCGGCTCCAGGCGAGGGAAGAGCTGAAGTCTTCGGACCGGTCCAGACCATCTCCTGGGAGCAGTGAGGTTGTGCAGACACGCGACTTGCAAGCGCCAGCAGCTGCGACACGCGGGGTGTAGGGACTGGCCGCCCCCGTCCCGGCACCGTCCAGGGCTGTTCACTGGGCATCGCCAGAGAGCCCCCTGTGATGCGTCCCTCTGTCTGGGTGTCGCCAGGCCTCTGGGGCACCGCGGGAGATGCCCGCCCAGAACCAGCACGCCTCATCGCTTAGGATCCTCTCACCACCTTCTTGGACTTACTACCCGCCTGATGTCATACAGAGAAGAAGACGATGACTCCAGGTGGGGAGTAAGGCCGGGCCCCGTGAAACGCTAGTGGAGCCACAGTCCCAAATGCAGACAGGTGCCCTAGAGCGGAAACGACGTGGCAGGAGGGATGTATTTCCTCCAGAGTCGGAGATCCCGAAAAACAACAGGTGCCATCTGGTGTGCTGTTCTGGAGCTTTAGTTCAGGATTAGTTGGGTTTCAGCCTGGATTTTGGAAGAGAGGAAATGTTACCAAAGTTCCCTCGGGCATTAGGGCGAGACCTTGCAAAGTGAATATTAACGGGAAAACTTGTATTAAAAAGGCAGGTGCCGGGGTCCCAGCCCCTGGGGATTCTCATTTACTGGGGTCCAAGCTAGGATGTGAGAGCCCGTCTTCTCGGAGCCCCCATCCCCGATGCAGCTCAGACCATCATGGAGGCTGTTGCTTTCGAGGGCCCCGTCAGTCCTTCCTTTCCCCCCTGAATTGCAGCTGTTTGTGTGTTTTTTTATATTTTCTATATTTCCTTGGTTCTTTAAAAAGGAATGATAGAAATAAAGTTATTTGCTTTAGGATTTGTTTTTCTTCCACATTATAAACATCTTCCTGTGACAGGAAGTGATCCTACCAATTGCTTTTTTTAACCTGAAGAAATCTTACTGGATGCTTCGATGTGACTCAGAGATTCCTCCCCTCCATCACCATTCCTGCCACTGTTTTACTGGGTAATGCATCAAGAATTAGATTGTTCAAATTCTAGAGTGCATAGAAGCTTCTGGTTCCACCTGTCTCTTGAATAATTCAGGTCCATAGTGGTTGGTCTCAGTGACAAGAATTCTATTTAACGGGAAAAGAAGAAAGAAGTAAAAGAGGTGATACTGACGCTGCCTTCTGTTTAGATTCTCTGTGTACCAGGCACTGTGCAGACTCACAGTCACAATAGCTTCATTTTATTTTATTTTTCAAAGTTGATTTTGAGAGAGACAAGGGGGGAGCAGCAAAGAGAGGAGAGAGAATCCCAAGCAGACCTTGTGGTGTCACCACAGAGCCTTGATGCGGGGCTTGAACTCATGAACCATGAGTTCATGGCCTAAGCTGAGAACAAGAGTTGGATACTTAACCTACTGAGCCACCCAGGCGCCCCAGCTTTGTTTTAAAGTTCCGTGACACTTCAGGGGCGCCTGGGTGGCGCAGTCGGTTAAGCGTCCGACTTCAGCCAGGTCACGATCTCGTGGTCCGCGAGTTCGAGCCCCGCGTCAGGCTCTGGGCTGATGGCTCAGAGCCTGGAGCCTGTTTCTGATTCTGTGTCTCCCTCTCTCTCTGCCCCTCCCCCGTTCATGCTCTGTCTCTCTCTGTCCCAAAAATAAATAAACGTTGAAAAAAAAAAAAAAATTTAAAGTTCCGTGACACTTCAGTAATGTGCCTCAAGTCCCACAGCTGGTAGAGGTCAGAGCTTTCGTTGGTTCAGACACCGGCTTTGTCTTGACTCGGCAGCCTGAGTATGTTCCACTTCTCGTCACCCTCCTTGGTTTCTCCCTTAATGTAGAAGTGTGTGAGGTGTGAGTCTGGCCCGTTTGAACAAATCAAATCAGCAGCTCCTTTCGTATTTGCGTCCTGCTACAGTGAGAGAACAAAAAAATGGTCTCCTCGGGGAGGGGGAACTCAATTCCCCGACTCTCCTGGTCACCTCTGCCCTTCCCTAGGGGAGGCTAGGGCTGTGTTTCTGGAGGGGCCCCTTTCTGCACCCTGTCAGTGTCAAATCAGGGGCACCAATTATCAGTGTGTGAAAATCCCCTTTCTTTGAAATTTTGAGCTTGGTAATGTGGGGCCTTGGTCACAAGGGGGAGCAGGTGGGTCTGGATAGATAAAAACAAAACTGTCATCCTAGAATCTTTTCTGACGCATTTCAAACTTCACCTCTGTACCCCTTGTGGCAGAAATTGAGTCATCCAGAATGGACCCCTCGGGAATCTAGGGGTGGTGCTGGAAGCTGCCAGCCTCAGGCGAGAAACGTCTTTATTCTCGTATCTTCACATTTCATATTCTCCCATATTACATGATAGTATTACCATAAAAATGGATTTCCCCAAGTCTCCAGGAAGAGCACGATGATTATCCTGTGGTTTCTAATTCCTCCGGGAGATTTCTAGCCTACTTGGGAAGGAGGATCTAATCCGTAAGAGGTAGGGGCGCCCTGGTGGTTCTGTCAGTTGAGCGTCCAACTCTTGATCTTGAGTCCAGTCGTGATCTCACCGGTGGTTCAGGAGTTCGAACCCTGCATCGGGCTTTGCGCTGACAGCGCAGAGCCTGCTTGGGATTCTCTCTCCCTGTCTCTCTCTGCTCCTCCCCCGCTCAAAATAAATCAACTTAAAAATTTTTTTTTAATCTGCTAAGGTAACAAATACTTTTGGGATGCTAGAGTTGCCAAATGAAAGGAAGTGGGCTGACTTCGGGCCTGCCAGGTTTCTCCACTCCACACCCCACTTCTGTTGTTTGTGGTATGTGTAGTAGCCAAACTCTGTTAAGTGCTTAATGTGTCGAAGCCTCAGAACATTCTAGTGGAACAGGTGCTACTCAGAAAAGTAACACATGCAAAGGTAAAAAAGTACAACAATAAAAAAAGCTCTCTGTCCCATCAGAGCCCTACATTCTGTGGTTTCCCTTTGCAGTGCAGACCCCCCTTTGTCAGTTTCTGGCAATTTTTTTTTTTTTTTTTTTTGGTAAATCCAAACGTGTCTGTCTATTGAGGTATGTCCAGTTTGCCCTTTTCAGATAGAGAAATGGAGGCTTAGGTCGCGGTTGGCAGGTCAGAAGAGCCTACTGATAGCTAACCTCCCCACGCTGACTGCCTTCTGCCCTTAACAGCACTTGTACTTTAGCTAAAGTGATCCTCACAGGAACCCCGCAGGGGTGGACGCCCATACTGCAGATGAGGGCACAGCCTCCCCCAAGTAAGGGCCAGAATGTGGGCTGACAGGGAGGCTTCTACGCAGGACACTTAGTAGACACCATCTCGTTGCACCGCTGCTTGTCACTGACTCAGGTTTTGCCTTCACGAGGTCCTGAGACCTAGTGGTCACCTCTGAAAACCAATCAGGCATGCCCGGAGTTGAGGGAGGGCCTTCAGCTCGATCCAGAAGGACAGGTAGGTTTTGTGTTTAAGCTTGTAGTAAAACATTCAAGCAACACACATGCATAGGGGTGAAAAGTTGTTGCCCCCGCTCCCTTGCCCACTGCCAGACTCGTGTATTTTTTCATATCTGCCTCCCAGAGGTCACCCTTGGCAGCCTTGGAGAGTGAATCCTTCCAGATTGGCAGGTTTAAATTTTTTAATGTTTATTTTTGAGAACGAGCGCACACAAGTGAGGGCGGGGCGGAGGGAGAGAGGGAGGCACAGAATCCAAAGCAGGCTCCAGGTTCTGAGCTGTCAGCACAGAGCCCGATGAGGGGCTCAAACCCTCGAACCTCCAAGATCGTGACCTGAGCTGAAGTCGGACGCGTAATCGATTGAGCCACCCAGGCACCCTCCCCCCTTTTTTTTTAAATTTTTTTTCTTTTAAATCAGACTGGTAGGTTTAAATGCAGACCCTACCATGTAGCTATGTGACCTTGGACGAGTGACCATTTTGTGACTCTGTTGCCCCATGTGTCAAATGGGGTAATAGTACATTCCCCTGATATGTGGGAATTGAATGAATACATTCTTTGAATGGAAATTGCTCTGTGTTAGTTACTGTTATGCACATGTAGAATTAGCTTTGCTTGCATCTTGCTTTCTCTATGTCCTGGAGGTCCTTGTCAGTGCATTGTGCACTGAGTTCCAAAACCACACTGAACCAGAAGCTATTTAATCAGTCTGCTGTTGAGTGACATTGAGCTGGTTTCCTTTGGACACACTTGGGAAAGACTTCCCAAAGTCTGACATCAGGGAGTGTATAAATGCATTTGGGATGTTGATTCCTTCCAAAAGACTAGCATGGTAGCATTTTACATGTCATTTGTTGTTTGGAGAGATCATTTGGGCCCGTAGTGCAGAACTTGAAAGGTTTACAAAGACATGCAGTCTTTTTAAGGAAGAAAAAAACAACATAAACAATGAAAAGTAAATCTGTCCCTTCCAGAAGCCACCATTGCAGGGTGGGATTACTGGAGCTGGGTGGGGAGCACCAGTTCAAGTTGGGTATTAGCTTGCTAGAGGGGGCACAGCTTGCCAGTGGCAAAGGTTCAGTCCTGGACCTCATTCGCCAGGCGCTCCGAGTCTCAACTCTGCCAAGTTGCAGGACTTCAGCACCTTGGTTCTGAGAGAAAAGGCCACAGAGGTGACTTTAGGTGTTTCCATTCCCTCTGGAACAAGTGAGCCGCCTTTTGTGTTCCTAGCAGAGCTTTGGACTTTGCTAATAAAGTCTGGCCTTCTCTGACTTTGTCCCTGGACCCCTGACTCTCCATCTAACCTGGAGACTTCCAGTCCTAAAAAATGATAACTAAGGTCTATTAAAATGAAATACAAGGGCACCTGGGTGGCTCAGTCAGTTAAGCATCCGACTCTTGATTTCGGCTTAGGTCATGATCCCGCAGTTCGTAGGCTCGAGCCCTGAATCAGGCTCTGCATTGACAGTGGCAGCCTGCTTGGGATTCTCTGTCTCCCTCTGCCCCTCTCCTGCTTGCTCTTTCTCCTCTCTCTCTCTCTCTCTCTCTCTCTCTCTCTCTCTCTCTCTCTCAAAATAAGTAAACATTAAAAAAAAAAAAAAAACAGTTCTGCTTCTGGTATGATGCATTAGGTTTCTAACAACCATCTCCCTGCAGATAACTCTACATTCTAGACAAAATACCAAAAACCAAAACAAAACTACTGGAAACCTCAGGATAGCGATTAAAAAGCAGGTGGATTTGGGGGAGGCAGTTGAAAGTTGCAGCAAGAGCCCCCACCACAGTAGTTTTCTGGCGTGTGTGTGTTTGCCTACGGTGTTAACTGAGGGCAGGCCGCGGCCCCTGGCACTGTGCCAGGCAGCTAAAACTCAGGTAGAAAAGTGTCTATCTTACTGGCCTGAAGAAGCAGAGGACAGAACCCTGAATAACCACACCTACTGGAAAGGAGGGTGCCAGGGAAGGGAAACCCCAAGTTGTATGTATAAATTCAACCCAAGTCTCTTGCTGACCACTGGGCTATGGATGTGTGGGGCCAACTCAGCATAACTGAAGCAAACTGGATTTACACTGTCAGCAACTACAACAGTGTGAATCTGGGATTTCCAGATCTCCCCAAGACAAGAACATTCACATCCTTTGGAGGAATATAACAGAATCCAGAATGGCTACAATGTAACAATATCTGGGACACAAGGCAGAATTACCCAATATACATAGAATGAGGGAAATGTGACTCCTTTTCAAGGGAAAAGACAAGATGACCAAGAGAACCCAAGTGTTGGGGGGGTGGTGCTTGGCTGGCTCAGAGCACATGACTCTTGATCTCATGGTTGTGAGTTCAAGCCCCACACTGGGCGTGGAGCATATGTTAAGGAAATTTTTAAAAAGTTGGAATCAACAGACAAGGACTTTAAACCAATTACTACAATTACACTCATTGAGGTAAAAGAAACATACATGTATAATGTTGCAAAATAGGAAGTCCCCACAGAGAAAGAAAATGGAAACAACCAAATGGATGTTCTAACACTGAAAATACAATATCAGCAATTTTTAAAATTCACTGGTAGACCCAACAGCAGAAAGGGGATGAGCGATTTCATGCACTGGAACTACATTCATAGGAATTACCCAGTCTGAAAAAGAGGAAAAGACCTTTTAAATAAAGTCTTGAAAGCAGCCTTACCAAAATAACACTACAATCAAGGGAACTGTGATTCAGGTGATCCTGGATTTGTCATCAGAAATGGGAGGCCAGAGATCGGAACGTCGTCAAGGTATGGCAAAGAAACGGTCAACCCCAGGATTCTATAGCCAGTGAAGACCAGCCGTTTTCAGATAAACGGAGACTAAAGAGAACTTGTCACCGGCAAAAACGACACTATACAAAATGTTAATGGAAGTCCTTCAAGTTCAAGCAAAAGTTCTGGCCTTGCCTTGCAGAATCTGTAATGCGTGGAGATGTAACCTGGAGCTACAAAATGGTGGGAAGGGTGGAACGGACCAGCGGCCTACGCAGTGGCCGTGTAAGTGAAGTGGTTCAATGCTGACCCTAAATAGACCGAGAAGAGGTAAGGATGTGTGTTTAATCCCTAGAGCAGTACTAAAAGCTGAAGTACCAAGAGAGAAGTCTCAAAGCATTCAAAAAAGCATTCATAAATCCAACAGAAGACAGGAGAGAGGAAAGAGGAACGGAAAGGGAAAGTAAATAAATCGATAGATCCAATTTGGCCCTATCAATATTTCCACAAACTTGCTGGAAAGAGGAAGGAGTCGGTTGCAGGGGCAGGAAGCATCGGCTGCCACACAGCTGGGTGTGAACACCACCCCCCTCACCCCACCCACCCACCCACCCCACCCCCCCCCCCCCCCCCCGGCCAGGGGCCTCCGGCTCTGTGCACAGGCATTTAAGCACAAGGGACAATCTGGAGAAGAAGACGCACCCAAGTACCCACCACCATTTTGCCACTTGCTTTCCTCGCCATCATTTGTCATTCGCAGTGTTCTAGTTCATTCCGGCTAAGTGCTGTCTGTTCTGTTGCACGGCTTGAGACCCTTTCAGCTGCTGTCAGACACTGTGTCGGATGGTTGGCCAACACATGGACACTTGTGCGCGTCCACTGCTAAGGGAGGACACCCGGGAAGGCGATTGCTGGCATAGATTACGTGCATCCTTTGCTTGACGAGCTGTTGCCAAATCCCTGTCCAAAGTGATGAATCCCGGTTACCTTACCCCGGTCTTTCGGGAGAAGGACCATTTCCCCTGAATTTCCCCTTTACGGGTGAGGACTCCCCGAAGCACAACCTGTGTCTGGGCCAGTCGTGTAGGAGAGGGCATAGGGAAAGCATTTGGCCAGTTGCCCGTTTTCAGGAAGATAGCGGTAGGAGCCCCGCTAATTAATTACAGGCTTTTTATGCCAGGCCGCGTCTTAGGCTCTAGGGCAGCCGCGTGTAGGTGAAACTTCACTTTGATCTTAGCCTGAGGTGCTCTCCCAGATGTCACCTGCCTTCTTGAGGGTGGGGACAAGGTCCACCTCCTTACCAACACATTTCCCAGGGACTCCTCATGGTGGTGCTTCTGAATAAGTTACAGGTCACTCATTTGTTCGGTAAATATTTTGAGCTTCCAGGACATACTTCCTCCAGCAGGGAAGAAGTGAGAAGAAAGCACCAAAAAAAGATAAAAAACAATCCTGCCTTCAGGATGCCTGGCTGGCTCTCTGGGTGGAGCCTGCAACTCCTGATCTCCGGGTTGTGAGTTCAAGCCCCATGCTGGGTGTCCACATTACTTTAAAATCTTTAGGGGCGCCTGGGTGACTCAGTCTGTTGAGTGACTTCAGCTCAGGTCTGATCTCATAGTTGGTGGTTTCGAGCCCAGCATGGGGCTCGCTGCTGTCAGCCTGTCAGCGCAGAGCCGGCTTCGGATCCTCTTTCCCCTTCTCTCTGCCCCTCCTCCACTTGCGCTCTCCCCAAAATATTTTTTAAATAATAATAAAGTCTTTAAAGAAAAAAAAAACCCTGCCCTCCATGAAGCTTTGCTTTTGATGGGGATGCGTGAAGACTGGGTACATACTGTGGCACCCGTGCTGTTTAATCTCGCTTCAGATACAGCGAGACAGACCGATGTGCTCCATGGACCCCCTCTCCCACCTCCTCCCACATAGGGGTCACAGAGGCTTGAACCAGAGCATGCAGGGGAGAAAGAAAGCAGAAAGCATTCACTGTTCCAATCTGATTTTATTGAAAAGGAAACATACAAAAATCATGTACAAAAAAAATTAACCAAACATGTACAGAAAATTCATTCCAGTATCTACAGCAGCGCATATACAGTATTTTACAGGCTGGGCCATCCCTCCCCACTCCCAGACTCCTCCCTCTTCTGCGATTTCCCCCCCTCCCTGACTCCCCTGTCTTCCCCCCAGCGCTTCGCCCTGGGGACTAAGGCTGGGGCGGTTTCCGCCAAAATATCCCACCCCCCCAATGAATGCCAGTGGTCACACGTGCTCTCTCTAAACCTATGCAATGGGATTGATGGGGGCGGGGGGTGGTCACGGGCAGAGCACAGGATTCACAGTCTGGGCCCCTCCTGGCCACCCCCAGATGAAGGTGAGGCAGGCATGCCCACCACCCGCCGGCTGGCTCAGGGAAGATGGCTGGGCGCTGGGCTGGGGCAGCCAATCAGACCCACCCCGTTCTCTGGCTCCAGGAGGCTAGTGGTCACGTTTGGCTCATTTGCTCTTCACGGGCCCCCTCCCCAGGAGGAGGGGGGGAAGCACCAGGGGCCTGAGGCCAGGCCCAAAGTGAAGGAGCACTGGGAGGGAGACTCCCCCAGTGTCACCCCTGCAGCTGGAACGGGCAGCCAGCACCAGCAGCCTTTCCTGAGATGGTGGTGGGCGGCAGAGGCGGGCGGCTCTGTCCCCACCCTCTCCGTCACCGCCGCCTTCAGACGCTCAGTCCGTCAGCCCTCTCTCCCCTGGCTTCTCTGCCAGGGACCCAGGAGTCCACATCTCCGTCAGTGCACCCAGGCCAGGCCGGGGCTGGGGCTGGAGTGGCTGCCCTGGCCCGCCCCTGGGACAGGCAGGGCTGGTAGTCCGGTATGCTACATGGTGCAGAAAAAGTCCCCCGCGCTGGCCAGGGCATCAGGAGGTGGGAGGGTCCTGCCCCCCAAGTCCCCGACGTCCACCGGGCGGGTGCAGGCACCTAATTGGGCTCCATCTCCGGGGCCCCGCGGGCCCTGGGTAAGGGCAGGAGTCCCATGATGAGATTGTACAGGACCCTCCAGGGTGAGGGGCGGTGTCGCTGCTGCTCCTCTTGTCTCTAGGGAGAGAGAGAGAAGAGGAAGTTGGAGCGGGCTAGTGGCAGGGGCGTTGGGTGGTTAGGCCCAAGGGCAGCAAGCGGGGGAGGCACAGTCCTAAGAGCGATCTACAGTCTGAACCAACCCCTCAGAGCCTAGGTACTCTTGTCGTTAATTGGGCCCAAGTCCCAGTTCCTCGACCACCTGGGCTCATGTCGTCCCTCAAAGGACGACGGCATCCTCGTCTAGAGCAGAACAGGATGGAGAGGATGCAGACAAGACAGAATGCTCTCAGCACAGTGCTTGCTTGGAGCAGGGGTGCCCCTCGTCTCCAGTTTCCAGAAAGTCACCAAAGTCAGCCAAGGCTGGGGGTGGGGGAGGCGGCAGGGGAGTCTGGATGGCAGCCTGTCCCGCCCTCCCCTCAAAGGTTGGCAAGTGGGAGAGAAGGGAGCAGGGAACCCACGGTCTCAGCAATTCTATTTTTCTTTTTTAATGTTTATTTATTTTTGAGAGACAGACAGTTACAGAGACAGAGTGTGAATGGGGGAGGGGCAGAGAGAGGGAGATACAGAATCCGAAGCAGGCTCCGGGCTCTGAGCCGTCAGCACAGAGCCCGACGTGGCGCTCGAACTCACGAGCTGTGAGATCATGACCTGAGCCAAAGTCAGCCGCCCAACTGACTGAGCCGCCCAGGAGCCCCGGTCTCAGCAATTCTAGAACAATCTGTAAAAGGACAAGAACTGGGAACCACAGTTCACGTTCTGTGTGGAGGCTGTGTGGAAACATATCCAGGCAAAGCTAACCCCTGCCCTCCTCCCCAGTGACAGGATGAAGGCTTGGGGTGGCCTCCAGGCCCCTCTCAGTTCCAAATTGCTAACAAAGCGAGAACAAAAGATACTAGATACAAGAAAAGAGTCCCCACCGGTAAAAATTAAACGTAAGCTGTAGCACTCTCCCGCTCCTATCCTGAGTGCATGGCCGGGCCCTGTGCTTAAAAGCAGGGCCCACCTAGTCTCAGCCCCATGAAGAGAGGAGAAAGCCATCTTACAGCTGAGGACAAGGTCAGATAAGCCATCCTAATGATCCTAGTGGGTGCCAGGGTGTGGGATGCCTTGTACCAGCCCCTGCCCCCTCATTACTCCCTCCTTCAGCCAGGAGGTAGCAAAGGGGGCACGTCAGAATGACATTAGTTACAAAGCCTACCAATGGCACACTGCTACAGGGCCACCTGGCACAGACATCTCTGTGAGCAAGCTGGCAATCATCTAGTAAAGCCGGGGCGGGGGGGTGCGCAGCACCCCAGGATCTACCCTGGGGGTACACACAAGTGCACCAGAGATGGGCATCGTTTGGAAGACACCAAAAACACCACCAGCACCACCAGCACCGCCAAAAAAACAAGCAACAAAAAAAGCCAGTAACATTTGAAGCATTTTTAAAAATCCTAAATATCCACCAGTGAGAAAATGAACAAGGATACTATACGATCCGATAGAATGCTACACAGCAGCGAAAATGTATGAGCTAAAAGCTTCTTTGCCCCCATGGCTCAATCTCAAAGCACCATACAGGGAGGGGGAAAGTTTGGAGAGGAACACACCATGTCGTGTACATTAAGCCAAAAAGCATCCTACCAACCTAAGCACTGTCTGTGGCCTGATAAATATGTAGTGAAAGAATCAGCACCCGGGGGGGGCCAGGGGACAAGCCAACTTGAGAGGTTTCCTTCGGAAAGGAGGAGAAGAGGGTCAAGGGAAGGGAACAAGGGGCTTCACAACATCCGGGTTTTGTTTTTCTTTCAATAAGCAAGCCGTGCGGGTGTAATGTTCGGATTGGACAGAGCCGGGTGGTGGGCGCGCTGATATTTGTTATTCTCTGTTCTCCGCTGCAGGCTTCACAGATTTTGTTTTAGAGGCCGAGGTGTGGGCTTGGGGGCGGGGCGTCCCGCGGGGCGGGGCTCCAGGGCCCGCCCCCCGCCGCCCGGGAAGCTGGGTGACGCGCTGCCGGCCGCGCGCCGGCGGGTGGGAGGGGCGGGCGCGGCCGCGCCGCCGCTGCTGACTCACCGGCTATAAATAGCCCGGGATATATGAGCCGCTCCGCCGAGCGCCGCCCTCAGTCCCCGAGGCCGCGGGCCACGGGCGCGCCGCGGCGCTCGAGGCGGTCCGGGCCCCTGCCCGGGCTGTGCCCGCCGCGGCGCGGGCCCTTCGGCAGGTCCGCGGGCCCGCCGCCCCTCCCACCTGCCTGTCCCCGGCGCGACCCCGCCGCGCCGGGCGGCAGCTGCCGCACATCTGGCGGGGCGGCCCGCAGCCCCCTCCCGGGCGGGAAGTCCCACCTGCCGTCTACCCCTCCCCCAGCACTCACCCGCCGCTCGTACAGCGCGTTGAGGTCGTCCGCCATCCGCCGCAGCTGGGCCCCGATCTCCCGGGCCCACTGCTCCTCCTCCCCCCGGACTCCCGGGGCTGCCTGGGTGGGGCCGCCCGCCAGGGCCCCCGGGGCGCTGGGCACCGGCGATTCCAGGTGCTGCTCTGCCGGCGAGAGTGAGGGCTGAGGACCTGGGGAAAGCCGGGGGGGAGGGGGGGGGGGCGTGATCAGCACCCACCACCCCTCTAGGCCCTGAGGTGTTCCCGAGGGACCAATTAGCCAGGGCCCGCTTCTCCCTTTTCCAGCCTCCTGGTTTCCTTTCTACTCCCCGCCTCATTTCTAGCAATTCTGTTTTCCCCTCCTAAAGTCAGGTTTCTCAGCTTCTACTCCCCAGGTATCAGGAAGCAAGAAGAGGCCCGGAGGAGGCCTCTCTGGGGGCCACCTGTCTAGCCAGCTACCACCCTCACTACCCACGTTAGTCTGGAAGTCCTTCCTCTCATCCGACCTAACTCTTCCAAAACGGGACCAAATTTTGCCTGTTCCATTTACCAGACGGGGAAACTAAGGCCCACCCTAAGAAGTGGCCCAAGGTCACATAGGGATAAGGCGACTGACTACACCCAGTCACAAGCCTCAGGTCTCCTGCCCTCTCGTGTCCAACCACAGTGAAGCCACACCCCCCGGATGTGGCAGGGGCATGGAGACCAGAAGGCCAGACTGGCTGCCTCCGAGCTCGGGCCTGGGTGGGGGGGGGCTGGGATTCGGGAGATGCCTTCCTGCCTCACCCCCTTCTGAGCAGCCCCGAAGTCTCTTCCTCCCTCCTTGCCACACCAGGTCCCGGTGTGAGGGATCTCTAAGGCCTAAGATCGGGGCCTCAGTTTCCACACCTGTGACTGTGGGCTTGAAACCGGGTCCCCTCTTGCCCCCGCTGCCGGGGAACTCAGCCGGGGAAGTTTTCTCTCCCCTGACCTCCCTGGGCTTCAGGCACAGGGTGCGGGGGTTGGGGTGGAGAGAGAAGCCAGGAGCGTCTTCCCTGCCACCGAGTGTGCTCCCCGGGATGGGGCGAGCAGGGCACCACAGGGTTAACAGCCCATCCGGCAGGGGACCTTTAACCCTTCCTTTCCCAAGACTCACTTTCCCACTCCCGCCTCCCCCACCCCCACTTTCCCCGCACAATGGCCCCTCCCCCTCTCCTCTCTCCACCCGGACTGCGGAGAGGGGCGGCCCTGGCCGGAGATGCAGATGAAGGCAAAAGGCCACCCTCCCCTAAGTCCTGAAGTGACAGTCCTCTCGCTCTGCCCACACTCTCCCCAACCACGGTCCTCTGGGAGGTTAAGGAGACCCAGACTGGGGGGGGGGGGGGGGGGGGGGGGCGGTGCTGGGAAACAGCTGCTGCCCCAGGCCCGGAAAAGGCCGTGGGCTGCAACTCGGGGACTGCAGTCAGATTCCAGGAGGGACTTCCCACTCGGCCTCCCCCCTTCCCCCCCCCCACCCCCAGCCTCCCACTCCTTCTTCCTGCTTCTTGCAACACAAAGACCACACTGGCCACACCCTCCCTGTGGCCCGGCCGGCTCGCCGCCTCCCCCCACTCGCTCCCACTTCTCCAGTCCCTCAGTGTCTGTTTCCCGGCTCCCAGCATCCCGGGGCGCCAGTTGTGGGGCGGCACTCACCGTCGGGGCGCGGACCTCGGGGCCGGCTGCGGGGACCCCCAGGCCAGCGGGGGCCCCCCAGGGCGGCGGTGACGGCGGGCGGGGCGGTGGGGGCGCAGAGGTAGGCGGCGGGCAGCAGGGCGGGGGCGGCGGGGGCGGCGGGCAGGCCGGGCTCGCAGAGGCCGCAGGACACGGCCGAGGGCACCAGGCGGCTGAGGGGAAAAGGGCGCGGGCCGTCGCGGGCCAGGCCCTCTACGGGCTCCGGGGAGCTGCCCTCCTGGCGTGCTCGGGCCATGGCGCTCCCTGGGGCCTGCAGGACAGGGGGAGAGGGGTGCGGTCAGCGGGGAAGTGCAGAGGGCACCAGGGCCCCACAATACACACACCCTACCTGGGGGACACGGGACACCCCCTCTCCTGCACGCGGCCATCAGCACACTTGGGGGGTCAGGGAAGCCCAAGGATGGCTCCCACAGAACACAGGGCCCCGGATGGGGGACTGTAGGTGTGCGTGATGGCCCCACAAGACACACACCCACCGAGGATCTGATGCAGGGCACCTGGCCGGTGGGGACAGCCTCCCCCACACATGGTGATGGGCACACATGAGGGACAAGGAGGTACAGGATGGAGGCACAGCAAGTCCAAGGGCTCACGCGGGACCCAGATGGAGGGGTCTGTCAGGTGTGTGTGTGTGTGTGTGTGTGTGTGTGTGTGTGTGTGTGTGTATGAGAGCTGACAGCCTCACAACACAAACTCACCCAGCCTGGGAGTCCCGGGGGGGGGGGGGGGGGGGGCATGGCCTGGTGGGGCTAACTTCCGGAACACAGTGATGGGCACACACAGGGACTCATGCAGGACCCAAATGGAAGAGACCACGGATGGGTGCGAAAGGCCCACGGCACACAGATAAGGACTCACTCAGGACTGGCCAGCCTGACCTCCTCCCCCCTCATCTCCCACTTGCACAGAAACACCGAGATGGTTCCAGTCTCCGACACTGCTACCCAGTGCGGGACGCGCCCACGGTGGCCACAACGTGGACATACAGACACTCAGACCGTCCGAAGGCGTAGACACACAACATACTGGCTGGCGCGACCCGTCCCCTCCATCCCCGTGTACACACACACACACACACACACACACACACCGCCAGAATCTCACATGCTGACCCACTGTTGATATGCCCGTGGACACACACACGCAACGCAGCCATCGCAAACACGGAAACACACTGAACAGGCACTGCCAGACTTTGCAAACACACACGCCCCTCCCCCCCGCACACCCAAGAGGTAAGACCTACGCGCCCATCAACACGAAACACATCCACGGCCACATGCAGACCAACAGGACCGAAACACGCCCCCTTGTCACCAACTCTCGGCCCCCAGGACCCATGTACGTCGGGCCCCCACAGGCACAGGTCACCGGACCCAGATGCGTCACCACACACGCCGGGCCACGGCCACGACCCACGGATGCAGGCGAGCAGACATCAACTCACCCTCCTCCGCCAACTGTCAGCCCCGGACACACACGCACACACCGCGGCTAACTCTAATCCCACACAGCCCTGGCAACGCACACCTAAAGCACCCACAGAAAACACTGGTCTCACGTGACCGACATAAACACTACACACGCAGCCCACATGACACACATGAGCCAGCCGATCACAGAGAGAAGCCCCTCAGACCCAGCGCGCGCGCGCGCGCGCGCGCGCGCACACACGCACCTGGACAGAACACAGACACCGAGAGAACTCACACACGCGCCTGGACAGCACACAGACGTCGCATTCAGCACGCGCACCGTCACAAACGCTTAGCTGAGACACATGCCCTGGAGATGCACACACACACAGTCACAGACAGTCCACACCGTGGACGCAAGCCCAGCACATGGGGCAAGCCACACACAGACGGACCCACAAACACAGCTCACTCTCGCAGCACACAAACACTCCGTCCACCCGCCGTGGCACGCGCAGGCGACACAGACCCACGGAGTCACCCCCACACAGCGCGCGCGCGCACACACACAACTCTCACCGAGACCCCCCCCCACCCCAGGTACAGCACACATAAACAACACCCACCCCTCCGGCAGGGCACACACAGACAGAGCCTCGCATACATGAATGCACACGGGGACTCCAGCGCCCACGGCGACGGGCCACAGCCCCAACACTCCCCTGGACTGGCACCGCCACTCCCAGCAGACCCCAGCACAAACTCGGAGACAGGCACACGCACACACCCAGGCGAGACACCTGCAGATCCACAACCCCGCACACGCGCGCTCCCACGGCGGGCCCAGACTCCCCCCTCCGCTGTCACAGCACCCCCCCCACCCCGCCGCCGCCACGTGCGCCCGCCCCGCCCGCCAGGCGAGCGCGGGGCCAATAACCGGCTGTTGCTGGGGCGCAGCCCCCGCCCGTAGGAGCCGCAGACTCCACGGCCCGCGTGCCGCCCCCTGTCGCCGCCCCCAGCGGGCGCGCGCCTGGGGTGTGGCCGCCCCGACAAGCCGGGCCCCCCCCCCCCGCCCGCCCCTCCCGGACTGCGGGGGCCGGGGCAGTCGGGGTCGACTCACTTCCCCGGGCCCGCACTGGCCGCCAGGGGGCGCTGCCGAGCCCGCACCCCATTGTTTGTAAACAAACCCGCCAGACCGCTGAGGCACCTGCGCTCCCGGACCCTTAGCGCCTCCCGCCCAGCGACCCCAGCCCAGGGTCGCTGGTGGGGTGGAGGGCGGGGAGAGAGGGAGGCACGCTGTGGGGATGCAGCGCGCCCCCACTGCTCTCCCAGCGCACTCCTGCCACCTCCTCCAGGGAGCCCACCCGGCCTGGCCCATCGCGGCCAGCGAGGACTCGGGGTGCGCACACTCACCCCGGGGGCATGAACACGCCGGAGGGGGCGGCGATGGGGGGGCGGGCGGCTTCCTTCAAGAGGGCGCGCCCGCCGAGCGCCGCTCGCTGCGACGGCTGCTGCTGCTGCTGCTGCTGCTGCTGCGGCCGCTGCTACTGCTGCTCTAACTGCAGTGGCGGCTGCTGTGGCTGTGGCTGCCGCTGCTCCTGCTCCGGCTGCAGGCGCGTCCGCGTCGTGGCCGCCGCTGCCGATTTTGCTGCCGCCGCCGCCGCCGGGCGCCCGCTCGCATGTGGCTCGCGCCGCGTCTCAGGCCGCCCGGCGGATCCCCGGCCCGCTCGGCGGCCGCCCCGCCCCGCCCCGCCCCGCCCCCGCCCCCGCCCGGCGGGTCCCACGCCCCGCCCCCGCGTGACGCCACGGCCCCGCCCGCCCGCCCGCCCGCCGCGGACAAGTCGGGACTTGCAGGCGCGCGCCGCGCCCCCTACCTCCGCGCGGGGGTTTCCCTGCAGCCGGGGGCGGGGCAGTGCCTGGCCCCGGGGAGAGGGGGACCGAGGCGCGCGGACGGGGGCCCCGCCCAGACAGCGGGACAGCCGGACACCCACGCTGACACACTGACACACTGACTGAGACCCACAGACACACGCGCCCGGAGACGTGTACGCAGGCTGACCGACTGGCGCTCCGGGGTACACAAAGTCACGTGCTGACAGGGCCACGGGGACACGCCGACTCGCAGGCACACGGCCACGCACAGACGCACACCCCGGGCGGGGGCGTGGATGTGCAGACTCCCACACCGGGGCACACACACTCCCGCACCCAGGCACAAACGCATAGTCCGGCTGGACGAGAGGGTCACAGGCACACGCAGACCGACACCATGGCGGGGGGTGTGTTGCACAAGCACCCGCACTGATGAGCGCATCCAGACCCACAAACTGTGTTCACAGACGTCCCCACGGAACAGGCACCCACAACACACACACACACTCACAGGCTGAGAGCTTCTCAGGACACACGCACGCTTCCTGATAGGCGCAGCGGGACATACACACACACACCTGTCACAGGGACACCTGGACACACAGCGCGATCTAGGTGACACTCCCACTCCTACAGGGACACACGCAAACACGCCCACACCAATTCACAGCTGGCACGTTAAAACTGTCAGAAATGGACTTTCACAGACACAGATCGAGTTAGACATCAACAAAAATTGACCCCCGATACGGTCACAAAGTCACACCTGTAAAAGGTTCCCGGTAACTGGCCCACTGACAGGACACACTCTGGAGCATGCACACCTAGCCACACTTGCCACAAATCTGACGGGGCACCCAGGGAAGAAGGAAGCCCCAGGCACCTGACGGGGACATGCCCGGGCAGCCCCTGCACTGAGGTACACCCCTGCCTTCTGGCTTTCACTTCCCTTTCTCAGTTTCTCTTTGTCATTCTTGCCCTCTCTTGGACTTGGTGACCCTCTATCCTTCCCCCCCCCCCCCCCCCCCCCCGCCTCCCGCCAAGGGCTCCGGAGCTCGGTCTCCTGTACACCTTCAGTTCCCTCTATGTCCCCCCCACTCAGGGCCAGTGGCCTCTGAGTGCCCAGCACTGGGCTGACTGAGAAGGATGCCAGACCGGAGCAAAGGTGGGCTTCTCCAGGTTCTCAAATGTGGTTCCCCTGGGGGCCAGGTCCCTCCATTTCCCAAGAGAAACAGGAAATGCACATCTCCTGTGAAATCTCCTGACTTGAGATATTGGGGAGTTGGGGGGGGGGGCGCCTGGCTGGCTCAGTCCGAAGGGCAAGCAACTCTTAAGCTCCAGATCATGAGTTCAGGCCCCACATTGGGTGTAGAGCTTACTCACTAAATAAATAAATACTGGGGACTAATTCAGCCTTCCTTCCCTTCCTTCATTCATTCGTTTCCCTTTTCTTTCTCCCTTCCAGTGTTTTTCAAACTGTGGATCACGAGCAAACCATGGATTGTGAAATCACTTTTGTGGGTCTTGTTTTTACTGAACTTTATTGAGCTGTATTTATATGTAATTAACTTCACTCTTTTAGGTGTAAGGTTTGGTGAGTTGTGACTAATGCATGCTCTGTGTAAATGTGCGTGCACCACCGCAATCAAGATTCAGAACATTTCTTTTTTTCCATTTTTTAAAGTTTATTTATTTTGAGAGAGGAGAGAGAGCACGAGTAGAGGAGGGGCAGAGAGAGAGGAAGAGAGAGAGAATCCCAAGCGGGCTCTACACATCAGCGCAGAGCCCAATGCCGGGGGTTCGAACTCACAAACTGTCAGATCATGACCAAACCAAGAGTCGGATGTTTAACCCACTGAGCCGCCCAGGCACCCCAAGTTCCGGAACATTTCTATCGCCCCAAATACTCCCCTGGTGCCCCTTTATAGCCAATCCCTTGACTTGTGACTTGAGTGGCTCATGACCAGACTTAAAAAAAAAAAAAAAAGAAAGAAAGAAAAGAAAAAGAATATCATTTAAAACTATCATGAATGGGGCGCCTGGGTGGCGCAGTCGGTTAGGCGTCCGACTTCAGCCAGGTCACGATCTCGCGCTCCGTGAGTTCAAGCCCCGTGTCAGGCTCAGGGCTGATGGCTCAGAGCCTGGAGCCTGTTTCAGATTCTGTGTCTCCCTCTCTCTCTGCCCCTCCCCCGTTCATGCTCTGTCTCTCTCTGTCCCAAAAATAAATAAATGTTGAAAAAAAAATAAATAAATAAAACTATCGTGAAGTCAAAGGAAAATGTTGCTTTGTGAAAATTTTCTTTATACATCAGGAATACATACCAGGTCACAAAGAGTGTGTGTTTCTGACCGTAAACCAAGTTTAAAGGTGTTTGAGAAACGCTGCTTTAGACCTTTATGAAATGAGATCATGCATGGGAGTCAAGTGAGTGCAGCGTCTGACACATAGTGAGCACCTCATAAATGTTAGCTCTTATCACTAGTAATACTAATTATTGTCCGTGTTTGCACTGTGCCTGGCAAACCCAGCCCTGGGCTAGCTCACAGTCTATCCTTACTTACAGATCTGTCCCCTCCAGCTGCCTCATCTAAGACTGGACACCAGGAAGCCAGATGTGTTGGAATGTTAGAAAACAAAACAAAACAAAACAAAAAAACCGAGTGTGACGATTGGTGGGGAGAGAGGTGTGGGCCAAGAGTTTACCAGGCCATCAACATGGTCACCTGTTAAGATCCTTCCCATTGTCTAGTCCAGATCCTGTCCCAAATGCTGGCATCCTATCACCCCGGACCAGGGGTCTCAACCTCAAGAGCCATTGTTAGATAAGTGAGAGAAGTGCCTCCAGTGTAAGGCAACAGGGAGTAGTGAGGACTGTGGCTAAGTGGAGCAGGTGTTTTCCTTCTAGAGGCATAACAAACTGCGTGGGCAAAGAAAACTAAAGTTTGTGACTGGCTCGGAGGGCTGCCTTTTTGAGAGCCCCCTATCCTAGGGGCCCAGGGAAGGAGAAGGCCCCACCCACCTCCACCTCTACCTGGTCTGCTGAGGGACCAAGGGACTCTGTCTTCTAAATTCCTGGAAGAGCATTCTGGGCCTCCTTCCAATCCTGCCTCTGGTCCCTGCTCCCCTGGATAGGAGACAAGGGTCTATTTTTTTGGGGGGGGGGTGGAGTGTGGGGGAGGGACAAGGGTCTCTTAAGATGGGAGGAGTCACCCACACCTCTGATAGAGAAACAGAGATACAGACGGAGAGAGATACTGACAGAGAGAGACAGGAAGACTCAGCTCAGGGAAGTGGAGAAAGTCAGAGACTGAGGGAGGGATCAGAAGGAGAGAACATGAGAGGGCTCAGGGGTGGGGTGGTCGACAGGGGACAGGCTTGGCACGACCAGGGTTTCTCCACCTCCTCTCTGGGGCCAAATAGGATTCCTTATCATGGAGGCTGTCACGTGATTTGTAGGGCCCTCAGCGACCTCCCTGACCCCTACCCACTAGACGCTAGAGCACCCCACCCTTTGTGACAGTCACCAGATGTCTTCAAATATTGCCAAATATCGCCTGGGAGGCACAATCACCCCTGTCTGAGAGCCGCTGGCTCAGGGAAATCAGTCAGGATCCCCAAAGCTGTGGCTCCTCCCCGCCGAGCTTATTTGCAGAGCTCACCAAAGAGAATGGAGGCCTGAATTAGGATCCCCAGCTCTGCCCCCACCTGTTAGCAGTGTGGCCCTGGGCCTGTGGTCTGGTCTCTGAGCCTCAATTTCCTCATCTTTGAGTTGGGACAGCACAGGCCCCCGCCTCATAGGATTTTGAAGAGTAAGAAGGCCAAAAGAAAAAGAAAAAAAAAAGGGGGGGGTGGCGCCTGGGTGTCTCAGTCGGTTAAGCGTCCGGCTTCGGCTCAGGTCATGATCTCACAGTCTGTGAGTTCGAGCCCCGCGTCGGGCTCTGTGCCGTCAGCTCAGAGCCTGGAACCTGCTTCAGATTCTGTCTGTCTCTTTCTCTCTCTCTGCCCCTCCCCCCACTTGTGCTCTGTCTCTCTCTCTCTCAAAAATAAATAAATGTAAGAAAATAAAAATAAAAAAAAAATAAAGCTCTGGGGCCTAGTGGGTGATGAATGATACATGTGACCCATCATTAATACTGCCAGTGTGGGAGTCCATTGACTCTGAGAATCCCAAACAAGGATCTCAAGCTAAGACTCTCAGGTTGGGGCAGGGGTCTCAGACCAGTGGTCCACAGGCCAGCCACTGATGTGCTTTGCTTGACCTGCACGGTTTCTCATCTTGAATATGAATGCCTCAGGACATCTGGCTGGCTCCGTGGGTAGAGCAGGTGACTCTCGGTCCCCGGGGGCCTGAGTTCGAGCCTCACCGTTGGGCATAGAGATTACTTAAAAAATAAAAACGATTAAAAAAAAAAAAAAGCTGCGCATAAGAAGGCCTCTCGAAGGGACATTCAGCACAGTGAAGTGATAAAGCCCCCAGACTCTGGAGTCGAGCCGCCTGGGTTCAAATGATGACCTTGAGAAAGTAGCTTCCTCTCTCTGATTCCTCTTCTGGGCAAAGAGGGTCACCATGGGACCCAAAATGCAATGTGGGCATTGCATGGGTTTCTGTTTGTAGCGCACTTAGACGGGGCTCCCCCCCCCCCCCAGCCCCCGCCGTGGTTGCTTCCGTGGGAAATACTGGTTAAAGAAAATAGATAAAATAAATGGCCCCGCTGGTTTACTGCAGACCCACTACCTTCCCCAGGATCTTGTATGCCGTGCTGGGTAAGTAGATTTCTCAGCTCGGGGAGAGGGAGTTGGGAAGGACTTAACTTTTCACTGCAGGGGCTGAGTCCTGGCCTTCCACGGTGGGGAGGAGGGGGGGGGGGCCTCCTGGGTTCCCGGGTGCAGCCGGCCTCCCAGGCCCGGAGGCTGGACCGGAGCCGGGTGGGGGCTGGGCGGGGGCGCCGGTGTCCGCAGGGTCCGAGCGGCCGGCGCGTGTGAAGGTTACCGCTCCCCGGCGGGGCGGGGGCCGCGCGCTGTTGCTGGGGTCTGCGGGGCCTGCCTGCGCCCGCGCCCCCCCTCCTTCCCGGCCAGCCAGTGAGCGGTACCCGCCGCCGTTGCCAGGGGAAACTCGCCGCCCCGTTACCCAGCAACAAGCCTGGCCCAACCAGGCGCGAGGACCCCCCAGGCCCCGCCCGCCGCTGCCCACCGCGTGCCCAATGCCAGGCGGGCAGAGCCGGCCCGGCTCCCGGAGACGGCGAGCGAGCTCATTGGCCGCCGCCGCGCCCGCCCGCCCGGATCCGGGGGAGCCCTCGGCGCGGGGGGCGGGGAGCCGGGCCCCGGGGAGCTGCCGGGCGCACGGCCTGCAAGCCTGCGGCCGGGCTGGGGTGAGGCCCGGGCTGGGCACCGTCCCATCCCCTCCCCCTCCACCCCGCCCCGCACTCTCGGGCGAGGATGGGCACGCGGGATGGGCTGGAAACAGGGGCCGCGCATCCCGTCCCTCCACCCCGCCGGGAAGGTACGCAGGAGTTGGCCTTGTGAAAACAGGGACCACGCGTTCCCCTCCCAGAGGAGACCTGGGCGCCCTGACCCCACGAAGGCAGGGGCTGTTTGTCCTCCGCCACCCACCCCCCAAACCGGAGTCAGGCATCTTGAAGCTGAGGATTCCCTGTTCCTCCGAAAAGGACCCAGCGTCCTGACCCCGTAAAGACAGGAGTGCCCCCCCCCCACCACCTCCGCCCTCTCCAAAGGACCCAGGCATGCCCATGCCCTCGGTGACATCAAAGATATGAGCCCCTTCACCCCAGGGGATGTTAGTTTCCTAGCCCCAGGAAACAAGGGTTGAGGGTGCCCCCGAAAGGGGACTCCAGGCCTGCCTGATGCTGTGAAAGTTAGGACACAGCATCCCAGCTCCCCTCCCAAACAGGGACTCAGGCCTTTGGACCTCAGGCCCTGAGATGCCTTAGAGCCCCTGGGCCTCCGGGGCTTCCGTAGTGGTACTGGAAGACCCCTCCCCCCAACAGGCACCAGACCCTCAGGTGTCTAACTCATCCAGATGACCACCAGCTCAGACCCAGGGTGCAGACCAATCGTTTCCCTCCCCTCTGAGTCCTTTTCCCCCAGGGTCCAGCTTGGTCATCTCCCAAGACCCAGACATCTGACCCCACAGCTGCCCTCTGTACTCCCTGGCACTCACCCCCCCCAGCCCCCCTCCCCCACACCAGGGTACCAGGCCTCACAATGCCAACGACCCGGGAGTCTAAGCCCCAAGTGTCTCAGACACCTTCCTCCCAAACACCTGCCCAGGTGACCCAGGACCTCACAGCGTTGCAGGGGGCCTCTTCCCAGTTCCAGGACCCTGGGATGCCCTGGCCCCCAGGTCTGGAAGTTCCAGCCTTCCAGTGCCTTTAGTTGGCCACCAGGGATCCAGGGCTGGGAGCCTCCGGCTTCAAGGGACCCTGATGTGAGTCCCCAGGCCACTCCAGAGAGGCTGAGATTCCTCAGTCCCCACCCCGGAGAGACCCACGGAGCAGAGCACCTAGCTCCAGACCCTGGTGAGCCCAGGTGCGGCCTGCCCCTACCCCGGTACCTGGAGGGGGGGGGCGGAGTCGAGGATTACTCAGCCTCCAGAATGAGGCGATGACATCATCCTGGGGGGGGTTGACTAATGGCCGCGCTGGGGGGGGGGGGCGGGGAAGTTTACCCGGTAACAGCGGCTGCCGCATGGCCCCGCCCCCCCAGGAAAGGCCGGGAGCGGGAGGCATAAGCGCGCGCACACACGCACACGCGCACACACACACACACACACAAACCCACTCAGCACACCCGCCCCCTCCAGCATCCCACACTGCACACATCTCACTGGGGCAAGGGCAGGGATGGGGGCAGTGTTTGTGTGACCGTGTCTGTGTGCTGGAGGGTTCTCTGGAGGTCCGCGGGGTCAGCGGGCTGTGGGTCAAGGGGTTGACCTAGGAGGATGGTGGCTGTGTCTGGGTGCCTCGCGTGGGTGTGTGTGGCTGTGGGCGCGCTGTCACGTGTCGGTCGGTTGTGGGTGTCCATCAGACGATGCTGGTGGTTAGCGCGCTGCGTGTGTCCCACTGGGTGGCTGTGGCTGTGGGTCAGTGTGCTACCACAGGATGTCCTGGCGTGCTGTGTACGGGTGTGACGGGTGTATCTGCGTTGTTGCGGTCCATGTGTCGTTTGGTGCAATGTGCTCGTGCGCAGGGCTGAGATGGCGTGTGTCCGTGTGACATTGGGGTTGTGTGCGTGTTAGCGGACATGCTTGTGAAAGGGCTGTGTCACTGCGCCCGCGTGTTAGCGGATGCATCGGTGTCACTGGGGTAGCGTGCTGGGCATGTTGTGCCCCTGGGACAGCGTGTGCCACTGGGCTTTGCTCTGTGTGGAGGGCAAGGCGTGCATGCGCGTTACTGTTCCCGTGTGTGTCTGGACAGTGCCGCGTGGGGTGGCACCCTGTGTGCGACACTGTCATTATGCCTGAAATGTTGTGTGTCTGTGGCCCTACCTGGCCCTGAGAGTGTGCACCTCTGGGTGTCACTGCGATGATTACGTGTGTCCTTGCGGTTGTGTTGTCGGAGCGATGTTGTGCGTCCACGGGACTGTATACACGGCTGTGTCTCGGCAGTGTTGTGTGATTGTGTGTCCGTGGGATAAATCGGCTGCGGGATCATGAGGGCGTCGCTGCGATCGTGTGCGCGTGTCACTGACATCGTGTGTTCTAGGGACTCAGTCACGGGGATGGCATGTGTCTGGGCGACGTGGTCGTGGGTGTGAGGCCAATGCTGTGTGTCGTTGTGATTGTGGGTCTGGGCAGTGCTGTGCGTCCTGGGGCCGGGTCTGCTGCCCGTGTGATGCCGTGCGTCTCGGCGCGTTCCTGGTGCGTGTGTGTGTCGGTGTGCGTGTCACTGGGATGGTGCGTGGGGGGGGGGGCGAGGCTGCGCGTCCCTGGGACAGCGCGCGTGTGTGTGTGTGAGCTGCTGTGATTGTGTGTCAGCGCGCTTCGCTGGGTGTCGGGGGAAGGTGCGCGCGTCTCCGGGCCTCCTGCCCGAGAACAGCGGCGCTGCTTTCTGATTGGCTGCGGCCTCGCCAGTGAGAAGCTCGCGAATCCTGCGGTAACTTGGTAACTCGGTAACTCGGCCGCGCCGCCGCCGCCGCCGCCGCCGCCGCCGCCGCCACCCCGGGGATGGGGGGGTGGGGAGGAGGGGCCCGCCCCCGCCGCCCCGCGCGCGCAGGCCCCGCCCCCGCGGGCGACCCCGGCCCCGAGTCGCCCCGCCGGCTCGCCCACCGCAGTCTGCAGCTCGGTCCCCTTGACGCCAACTCCCTCCCCTCGGTCTCTGTGCCTCCGCCGCCCGCATCTCTGCCACTCGCTAGGTCTCTGGCTTTCCCATGTCTCTCTCTCCCTACCTCTGAGTCCCTGCCGTCGCTTTCTCCGTCTCCGTCTCCCACATCCCCTCTCTGTCTCTTCCAGTGTCTGTCTCCCCGTCTCTGTTTCCCCCATCTCTCCCTTCCTATCTCTGTCTCTCTGCGTCTCCGTCCCTCCGTCTGACTTGGCCGAGCTGTCCCTCCTCTCCGTCTCTGTGTCCCCTTCCTCTGCCTCAGTCTCCCCGTCTTTGTCTCCGCTTCCCCTATCTCTCCCGCCTCTTGTCTCTGTCTCTCCCTCCCTCCCCCCCCTCCCCTGTCTCTCTCACTCCCACAGCCGTGCTCAAAACCCACTTTTCATTCTGCGCAGACAGCGAGGGGGCTACTCGCTACTTGCATCGTCGCCCCCGTCCCCGCAGGCCCAGGCTTCTGGCAGCAGGCCCCACTCAGGGCAGACTTCAGGAAGGACTTCCCGCCCTGGTTCAGCACCGGGGCTTTATCGCTCGGGCCAGGCGGAGGCCAGGCGGCCCCGTGGCTTCCGGAGGCGCCCGGGCGAGATGAGCTCACTGCGAGTTGGCTGGGATTTCATCAGCTTCCTCCGCTGGAGTTGCCCCCGCTCCTTTTCCCCGCGCGCGGGCCGAGCGGGCCAATCCTTCGGGCGCCTGCTGCCCCCGAGCGGCAAAATGCGGAAGCGCAGGCGCCCCGCACCGTCCACCTTTGCTAACCAACCGTGTCACCGGTTTCCGAACGAACGCTGCAGCTACGAACCCATTTAATCTTCACGACGACCCCAAGGGGTAGAGGCTATTTTCAATCCCGTTGACAACGGGTAAACTGAGGCCAGAGAACTGAGGTCGGCCGCTTAAGGTCACATAGCTGGTGAACGGAGCTCTTTGCGGGCTTACGTGGGGAAAGCAGGGAATGCTTGTAACCACCACGATGACTGTGGTCATTCATTCATTCATTCATTTATTCAGCAAAGCTTTACCGAGGGCCTCTTCTGTGCCAGGCACGGTTGTAGGCACCGGGGATACAACAATGAACAGAACAGACAAAAATCCCTGTCCTCATGAGGCTGACACTCTGGATGGGGGGGTGGGGGGTGGATACAGACAATAAAGAACATAAACAATACAAAGTGAGTCTTGGAGTAAAAAAAGGAAGCAGTCAAGAGGGCTCAAGAGTGTTGAGGATGGTTTTATTCACTAAGGTGACCAAGGAAGGTCTTCTTGAGAAAGCCAGTTCAGCAAAGGCCCGAAGGAAGGGGGCAGTGGGGGGAGGGGGGCCGCAAGGAATGCCGGGACAGAGGGAAGTGCAGGTGCAAAGATCCTGAGGCCAGAGTGGGCGCATCCTGGATGGTGAGAAGGTACTATGAAGCTGGAAGGTCTAGGAGTGAGCGAAAAAGGGGAGAGGGGTGGGAGGTGAGGTCTGAGAGGGGGTTGAATCCGGATGAAGACTTTAGCTTTTCCTCTGATGGGGTGGGAGCCCCCCGGAGGGCTCTGAGCCCAGGGAGGCGAGCCGAGTTAGTTCTAACAGGCGCCCTCTGGCGGTCAAGTGGGAAACAGGCTGTGAGCAGACAGCAGGGGAGCCCGGCGAGGAGGCTCCCGTGATAAACTCTGGGTGGGACGGTGGCTGTGGGATCAGATTGAAGGGGGAGGCGCGGGAGGGGGCTGAGGCATTGGGTGGGGGTGTGAGGGAGAGAGGGGAGTTTGGGGAAACTCCAGGTTTGGGCCTGAGCAGCTGGAAGGATAAAGAAAGGGGTTGAAAGAAATAACGATAATTGGGGCGCCTGGGTGGCTCAGTGGGTTAAGCGTCCGACTTCGGCTCAGGTCATGATCTCGCGGTCCGTGAGTTCGAGCCCCGCATCGGGCTCTATGCTGAGCCCGGAGCCTGTTTCAGATTCTGTGTCTCCCTCTCTCTCTGCCCCTCCCCTGCTCATGCTCTGTCTCTCTCTGTCGCAAAAATAAATAAAAGCATTAAAATAATAATAATAATAAAGAAATAACGATAATTAATGGCTGTTGCCCCATGCTATGTACCTACCGTGTGCCTGACCTCATTCAATCCTTATGACAATCCTGAGAGGCAGGAGATGGGGCAGGATTCTGGATTTAGTCAGATCTCTGTACCGTAGTTTGCAAGTCGAGCCTACATAATTTGCTCAATACTGTTGGTGGATTCAACGGATAACGGCAAAAAGGTACAGCGCTGTTCTCGGCACTTTATTATTTCTAAATTTTTTTTTTAAATTTATTTTGAGAGAGCGAGCGAGAGAGAGAGACGTGGAGGGGAGAGAGAGAGAGAGGGAAAGGGAGAGAATCCCCAAGCAGGTTCTGCGTTGTCAGCGCACAGCCCGACGTGGGGCTCGATCTCGTGAACCGTGAGATCACGGCCTGGGCCGAAATCCAAAGCGGGACGCTCAACCGACTGAGCCGCGCAGGCGCCCCAGCACCTCACTTACCTTGCTGAATCCTTACAACATGCTGTCCACAAGCACCATTTTCCACGTGGGAAACTGAGGCACAGAAACGTTAAGTACCTTGCCTAGGGCAATACTCATAATTATAATAGATTTATGATAGAGGTGGTGGAGAGAGCTCTGGGAGTCAGAAAGATCCCCGTGGGTTCAAATCCCGGCCAGACGTGTGACCTCGGGCAGCTCACAGCATCTCCGGGCTTTGGTGTCCTGCTTTGTAAAGTGGAGGGTCGAAGAGTACTGTGGGAGCCGAGGCTTTGGGATGGGTTTAGGAGATAATTCACGGAACAAAAGGGAGGCCGCCATGTAGACAATGAGTGTTAACTCACTGGCATTAAAATAAAAACTGAAAAAAAATGTCAGTGTCAGCACGGATCCTCTTTCTGGGTTGGGGATACAGCAGTCGGCAAGCCAGTTGGGCCTTTAAAACGATCATGAGACAACAAATATTCATTCAGTCGTCCGGAGGGCCCTCCACGCTTTGAGTCGCGGGCCACCTCCTCCAGGCAGGACCTGCCGATCGCCTCCCTGCGTCTCCCCAGGGTCAAAGGAGTTCATCTGGTCTGTAGCTCAGCCCCGAAGGGCTTTGCCTTAGAAGATGTGTGGCTCTTTGCCTCCTATTGTGTCTGGCTGTCTACCCCAGTCTCCCTTTCCACCTTTCAGCCGGTGAGTGGGGTCCCCATATTTCTTTCCTCCACCTGGGACGCCCCCACAGTCATCTGGCTTGTCCCCCACGTTTCCCTCTAGGCTCTGCTCAGAGAAGCCCTCCCGGACCATCTCTGTCCCCTGGGAGCAGCCTTATCTTGCACGGCAGCCCTCCTTTGAACATCCTTTTGTTTAGCTATTTATGGTCTGTTTCCTCTTGGAGAAAGTGAGCTCCATGGCGACAGGGACAGCCTTCCGGCACAGCTGTACGTTCCAATCTCCATTTCACAGATCCGCAGACGACAACGAGGCCCGGCCCAGCGTAGATTGGCACAGGGCAAGGACGGGTTCGTCGAATGAATGCTCGAGCCGCATCTCAAGCGGCCAGAAGGGCGCCAGGCCGCCCCCTGGTGGCCAGGGCGAACGTGGGCCCGCTCGGCGGCCAAATTTCCCACCAGAGCTTCTCGTAGCCTGATAATGACGGACTAACGCGAGAACTTAACTCCGTTTCACATACAACCACAAGGTATTTTTTACGGGTATTTTTTGAGCTTCCAAATTGTATTTGCAAAAAAAAAAACACACAATTTTTTTTTTTACGTCTATTCGTTTATTTTCAGAAAGAGGGAGTGAGAGAACGAGCTGAGGAGGGGCAGAGCATCCAAAGCGGGCTCAGCCCTGACAGCGGAGACCCCCGGATGCGGGGCTCAGACTTCCTAACCGTGAGATCGTGACCCGAGCCGAGACCTGACGCTTAACCCGCCGAGCCACCCAGGCGCCCCTCAAAATCCTTTGAAACGTTGTGGACACGAAGGCCCGACGTACCTCCTTTTGTAAAACCCACGAACCCCGAGTGCAGAAGCCCTGGGGGGAGAAACCAAACATTACAGGTCCCCCGCCTCCTACCAGGACCCCCTGGGGACCCCCTTCTACTGACTCTCTCCCGGGCAATCATTATCCTCAACTCTACCAACAGAGATTTAGTTGTGCCTGTTCTAGAACTTCATGCAAATAGAATCAAACCGTATGTGCTCCTTTGCGTCTGTCTGGCTTTTGTCGCTCAGCGTAACGTTTGCGGGATGCACGCACGTGCTGGTGCGCCGGTAAGAGAACGTTCATGTTCACTGCCGTGTGGCATTTCCGCGTGCAAAGGCACCCCAGCGAGAGCACCCATTGTACCGCTGAAGAACATTCTGGTGTCTGAGTCTGCTCGGGGCGGCCACCACAAAGTAGCCCAGGCCGGGTGCCTTACACGACAAAACTTTAGGGGGCGCCTGGGTGGCTCAGTCGGTTGCGCGTCCGACTGCGACTCAGGTCATGATCTGACGGTTGGTGAGTTCGAGGCCCAAGTCTGGCTGGCTGAGGTCAGTGCAGACCCCGCTGCGGATCCTCTGTCTCCCTCTCACTGCCCCTCCCCCACTCGCACTCTCTCAAAAATAAAGAAAACATTCAAAAAAATGAAAAACAACCCCCCCCCCCATTTTATCTTCTCCTAGTTCTGCAGGCGAGAAGTCCTACCTCAAGGTGTCCCAGGGTTGGTTTCTTCTGAAGCCTCTCTCCTTGGCTTGTGGAATGGCTGCCTTCCCTGTGTCCATACGTGGGCTTCTTCCCTCTGTGCATAGATATTAATCTCCTCTTCCTTTAAGTTCATTTATTTATTTTTGAGGTGGGGAAGGGCAGAGAGAGAGGGAGACACAGAATCCGAAGCAGGCTCCGGGCTCTGAGCTGTCAGCACAGAGCCCGACCCCGGGGCTCGAACCCACGAACCGCGAGATTGTGACCTGAGCCGAAGTCGGATACCTAACCGACTGAGCCATCCAGGCGCCCCTAAGCTCTTCTTATGAGGACACCAGTCATAGGAGATTAGGGCCCACCTTAATGACCTCCTTTTCACTTAACTGCCTCTGTTAAAGGCTTATGTCCAAATTAGGTTACATTCTGAGGTGCTGGGGGGTAGGGACTCTGACACACGAATTGGGGAGGGGACACAAATCAGCGCATAAGCGGGGCGATTGTGTCGAAGCTGCCACGGCCGTTCATGCCCACGACACGTTTGGTGAGCACGTGCACGCATTTGTTGGGTAAATGTCCCGCAGTGCATTTGATGGCTCACAGGGTATGTGTGTGCCTCGGGCCGTCGTAGAACTTAATCCATAGCAGTTGGGGCGTTTTGTGTCCCCTCCAGCAGTGGGCGTCAGTCCCGGCTGCCGCGCATCCTCACCAGGCCCGTGACCTTGTCGGCCCTTTTCATCTGGGCCGTTCTTTTGCCGGTAAGCCCAAAGGGTTATTTGCGTGGTCTTAATAGATACTGAAAATCGCCAGGATCTCCACCACTCTTTTCAAGGGAAAATTGTGCTATGTTGTGTTCAGAAATCAACAAGGGCGGGGCGCCTGGGCGGTTCCGTCAGTTAAGCGTCCGACTCGGGTCATGATCTCTGGTGGTTGGTGCGTTCGAGTCTCCCCCCAGAGCCCCCAGAACGAAGAACCCTGCCCACACCTTGCTTTCAGACTTCTGGCCTACCAGAAGGGTCGAGAATACCCTCCTGCTGTTTTCGGTCACACAGCACGTGGCCAGCTGGAGCCCGTTTTCCTCTCTGTGAAATGGGCGTGAACCAGACCTTTGAGGCCCGTGACACAATTGGAAGGAGAGCATCCCTTTAACCCATAAGCGAGCAAACGTCTGTGACGTGTCTCCAGAGGCCACGGGCTGGTGTTATTCGGCCGGAGGGAGGGGGCGCTCAGGTGATGGTAAGAGTCACGGTTAAGTGCACCTGCTGGGTAAGTGCCTCTGGCTGAGATCAAACAACAGGCATTCATTCACCTGCACCTCTGGGGGGGGGGGGCGGGCAGAGACACAGAATCAATTTCTTTGGGCCCAGATCAGGATGTTGGCCGGGGGCCACAGTCCCTGGGGAGGTTCCAGGGGACAATCAGTCCCCTGGCCTTTTGAAGCTTTTTTCCCCAGCTGTATTTTTTAAAATGTTTATTTATTTTCGAGAGAGAGAGAGAGAGAGAGAGAGAGCGAGCAGGGGAGGGGCAGAGAGAGAGGGAGACACAGAATCCGAAGCAGGCTCCGGGCTCCGCCGAGCCGTCGGCACAGAGCCTGATGTGGAGCTCAAACCCGCGAACCGCAAGATCGTGACCTGAGCTGGAGTCGATGCTCAACCGACTGAGCCACCCAGGCGCCCCCATGTCACCCTGTCTTCTGTGTCAGATCTCCCTTTGCTTCCTCTTATAAGGACCCTTGGGATTGCGGTGAGCCCCCCCCCCAAGATTCCAGGGCCATCGCCCCATCTCAAGATTCTTAATCACATCTGCCAAGTCCCTTGTGCCACGTAAACAAATATTCACAGGTCCCAGGAATCAGGGTGCTGACATCTCTGGGAGCCAGTGCTCAGCCTACCGCACCTTCCAGTAGCCCGGTGGGGTACAGGCACTGTTATTATGTTACAGATGGGGACCCAAAAGCTCAGAGGTGTTAAGTAACTCCCCCAGGGTCCCACAGCTCAGGCGGCAGAGCTGGGATCTGCAGTCAGCCGGCCTGGCTCCAGAGGCAACGATCTTACCTGCTCTGCACCTGGCATCCCTGTGGTCAGGCAGCCCTGAGTTCAAATCCCAGGTTGGCTTCTGGGTAGCTGGGTGACTGAGGGCCAGCGCTATGGGCTCACTTCCTGGGCTGACTGGGAGGGGCAGGAACATCACAACTGTCGGGGACACTTGGGTGGCTCAGTCGGTGAAGCGGCCGACTTCAGCTCAGGTCATGATCTCATGGTTCGTGGGTTTGAGCCCCATGTCGGGCTCTGTGCTGACAGCTCAGAGCGATAATGGCGACCCCCTTGAGTTGCCCAGAGTTCCAGGTGAAAATGCTCAGTGCCCCAAAGAGGGACTCTAGGGTCCAGCTCCCTCTGAATCTTATCTTCTGACCTCCGACAGACATTCAGAGAAGGGCTTGCTTTCAAGTTTCACTTTTCTAACGTTATTACAGAGATCCAAGCAAAGACAGAATCTCATCGGGCTTTTCCAGTATCCCTCTTTCTCTCCACCCCCACAAGCGATGGGTCTATACATACGCGCGTATATGCGGGTACTATACATACGCGCGTATATGCGGGTACGAAAAAGCTTCGCGTATATGCGGGTACGAAAAAGCTTTGCTTCTCAGCCGGGGAGAGGCAGCCCCACCCCGCACCATGACACCACCCTTTGGTCATCAGGGTGGCAAAGATCAAGAAGTGATAAAATGCAGCGTCAGTGAGGCTGCGGGGAAACGCACGCCCTGGGCTTGCTTGAGGGAGTGGGAGTTGGCACAGCCTCTTTGCTGAGCTGCTACCTCCGGAGATGGTTTTACTGTCAGGGAGATGACGTGCAAGCCTCTCGATGCCTCGGGCCAACGGAGCCGGGGGCTCCGGCCCACACCCCGGGAGGTGCCTTTGACTTACCCACTTTTCATTCTCTGATGTAAAAGGGCTTCCAGCTTTGTATGGACTTCAGGCCCTAAGCAACCTGCGTCCGCCTTGGGTTGCTTTTACTGCAACGTGATAATGGGAATGAACTTTCGATCGAGGAATTTGTCTTTGTAGAAGCTGTAATAATGGTCTCCATACACGGAGAACTTAACTATTTTAGGTCTTGTGCCGAGCACTTGGTGTATTAATTCATTAATCCGTTCAATTCTGCACCACAAGCCTAGTAGGGAGGTGCTAGGATACCTGCGTCGCAGATGAGGCTACATTCCAGACAAGTTCTGCACAAGCTCAAGGTCACACAGTTGGTAAATGACAGAGCCAAGATTCAAACCCAAGCCTTCTGGCTTCAGAGTCAGTGGTCTTTTATCTTATTTTTTCATGGTTACTTATTTATTCTGAGGGAGACAGAGAGGAAGAGGCAGACAGAGAGGGAGAGAGGGAGAGAGAGAGAGAGAGAGAGAGAGAGAGAGAGGGAATCCCAAGCAGGTTCCGTGCTGTCAGCTCAAAGCCCGATGTGGGGCTCGAACTCACGAACTGTGAGATCATGACCGGAGCCAAGATCAAGAGTTGGACGCTTAAATGACTGAGCCACCCAGGCGCCCCCAGAGTCCATGGTCTTAATCATGACATTAGGAGTCCTTTTTGAGCAAGGTCAAGTACTCACAAAGACGTGTGCCTCAGGAAGTTCAATGCGGCACTATTGGCGATCTCCCCAAATTGGAAACAACTCAACCGTCCATGAGACCAAGTGGGGCAAATTATGGTCCATCTCCAGGATGGAATATCACACAGCAGTTTTAAAGGCTGTCAACTCTCCATTGTGGAAACGAAGATATACAGCCACAGAATCGGTGGCTCAGTTGGTTGAGCGTCCGACTCTCGATTTCAGCTCAGGTCACGATCCCAGGGTCGTGGGATCAAGCCCCGCGTCAGGCTGTACCGTGGCAGTACATTGCCTGTCGGAGGCACTGGGGACACAGCAAGGTATGACAACAGACAACACAGTGGAGGGGACAGAGAACAAGATAAGTAAGTAAAACATTTGATTATTTATTGATTTATTATTATTTTTTAATGTTTATTCATTTTTGAGAGAGACAGAGAGAGAGAGAGCAGGGGAGGAGCGGAGAGAGAGGGAGACACAGAATCTGAAGCAGGCACAGAGCCTGATGCGGGGCTTGAACCCACAAACTGTGAGATCATGACCTGAGCCGAAGTCAGACGCTTAACCGACTGAGCCACCCAGGCGTCCCAACATTTGGTAGTTTAGAGGGCGAACAATAAAATGGAAAAATAAAGCGGAAACATTGAAAGGGATGGGGAGTTTTGCAACTTTCAAACAGGCGGTTTCAACGCAGGCCCCTAAGTGCAGGTGACATCTGAATGAAGAAGCAAAGCAGTCGTGCGGTAGGTTTGGCAGGTATTTGGGGAGTTGTAAGAGAACTCAGTTGTATGTGTAGAGAAGGTCTCTGAAGGGCTGTTAACTGTAACCTTGTAAGGGGCAAGGGATTCGCAGGTACTTCCACTTTCCACAGTTTAAATCACAAAATAAAATTACCAGTGACCTCAGGGGATCCGGTCTGCCCACTTCAATGGTCAAATTTTGTATGACGTGTAATGATAGGTTTATCACGTTGGCGTTTTGGTTAATGCATGGAACCTCCTGGAGTCTGCAGCCACATCCGGATCTCTCAGTGAGCGTCTTGCAGTTCCTGGAAGGCGCTAAGCTCACTCACCACAGGGCCTCTGCACAGGCTGTGTGTTCTCTGCCTGGACCCCCCCCACCCCCTCACCCTAAGCCCTCTCCTCCTGCCCCTCTGCAAGGAACCTCCCACGCTTGTTTGTGGTATCTCACATTTACTTGTGCCTTCCCTCATGAGGGAAGGGATGGGGTCTGCCTTGTTCATGCCGGAGTCCTCCCCTCCCCAAGCACACCCCCTTCCCCCCACCCTCTGGCCCTGGCACTCAATGCAAATTTAGAGAATGAAAGAAAGATGGAAACTCTAAGGTTTCCTTGGCAGGAGGGTGAGGGATTCCCCACCCACCCAGCACAAGCCTGGTGGGTCAGGCTTCCAGGAATTATAGCCTAGTACCTATTTACTGGAACCAGAAAAGAGGCAGCAGGTAGAGACCAGAGAGAGGACGGTGTCTCCTTTCCCTGGAAGAAGGTCATCTAGGCCCAACGAAGTTGAGTAAAGCTTCCAGAACACCCTTGCGTACCACCTAGACACACTCCCGCTTCCACCCACGGACGGGGGTGGGGGTGGGGGTGGGGGTGGTGCGGCGCCTTTAAGACTCCCGGAAACGGGACGGCAGGACCGGAAGTGATCCTCTTTCGTTCCCCTCTTCACGTGGTGCGGACCGGAAGTGACGCGCGCGGCCCGGGAGCTGCGGACGCGGAGGCCGACGGAGCCGGAGTCGCCGACGCCGCGGGGTCTCCGGGACAGGTGACCGGAGGAGGGGGCCGGGAGCACGCCCGGAGAGGGCGGGGCCTGGCGCCCCACGTGGGGGGAACGGGAGCGGGGGCAGGCGCGGCAGCGAGCCGCCCGCGGAGGCGGGGTCAGAGTACTCTGCGGGGGGCGGGGACTGGACGCCCACATGGAAAGCTTGAGGGGCGCTGGCGGGGCGGGACGTCGGCGGGTGGGCCGGACCCGAGCGGGCCGAGCTGTGGGCGGGGCCGGTGCGTGGGTGGGTAGAAGAGGGTGGGGCTGAAAAGTTGTGTCCGGGCCGGGGGCGGAGCCAAAATATTGCCCGGAGAGCTAGGGGGCGGGACCGGGACGCGGGCCGAACGTGCTGGGGGCGGGGCCAGAAAGTTTTGCCTGAGCTTCCCGCGGGTCCGGATCATCGGCCCGCAAGTCAGGAGCGGATCCAGAGGCTGACGCGAAGGCGGGGCGGGACCAAAAAGTTGTGGGTGGTGGGGGCCGTGGCCAGGGTGCTGGCGGGGAATGATGGGAGTGCAACCGGAAAGTTTTGCGGGACCCAGGGGTGCCGTCCGAGCGTTGGCACGCGAGCCGGCCCGGGAGCCAGAACCCTGACTGAGGGCGTAGGGGGCGGGACCGTGTTTCGAAGCGACGAGGCCGGGCTGGGAAGCAGGGGGCGTGACCGGGAGGTTGGCCGGGCGAGTCGGAGGCGGGGCCAGGGTGTTGGCTGGAGGGCCGTGGGCGGGGCCCATGTAATAACGCGAGAAGCAGGGGGCGGGTTCAGGTTGTTGCCCGGGGATCCGGGGGGGTGGGGTCAGAGGGTTGGCTGGGAAAGTCAGAAGCTGGGCCGTATTAACGACGCGCGGGCGGGCGGGCGGGGTCTGAGGCCTAGCGGGTGGGGCGGGGCCAGAAAGTTAGTCCTGGAGGGGGGCGGGGCCGTGGCCGTGGCCTTCGGGAGCAGTTTGAGGCTGGAGCTTCTCCCCCCCCACCCCCGGAAAGCCGCGCGCGGGCCGGGAAGTTCTGTCTGCGCCGGGCGGGGAAGTATACACTGGGGAGGTTGAACCAGGTACGGGAAACCTCGCCATTGGGTACCAGGCTTGTTTTTGGAATCTGGCGGGGTGTTGGGGAGACAGCGGCACCTTTCTCGGGAAGCTGGAGGCGTGGGCTTAAAATGTTCTCCCAGGGTCAGGGCAGCCTATAGGCGTGGAGATCGGGCTTGTTTTGACTGTGGGGTTATGGGACGATTCTGACACGTCCCTGGGAGAGAGGTGGATTTAGAGTGTTCACAGGGATGGAGCAGCACCAGAATGGACGCAGGAAGGTGGGCCTAGAATTTTCTTGTACTGGTTGGGGGGTGAGAGGATGTATCTAAAGCTCTCTGGAGATGGAGGTCTGGGTTAAAACTCCCAGCACTGGGGTGTGGAGGCTGGATTGGAATCTTCCTTTGGAAGGGAGCATTGTTGGCTGTTTCCTTAAACGGTGGGGTGGGGCCAGAACTTTTCCCAAGGTGGGTGTGACTCTAGTGTCTAAGAAGCAAGTGGGTGGGCACAAACAGTGGGAGGTGGCGGAGTCCAAATTTGTGCAGGTAAGGGGCAGGCTAGCCCTTTAAGACAGAGTGGAAATGAGGGCTAGAATCCCCTCGGGGTGCAGGTGTTGTTAATGCGCATGTGTGTTTGAGAGGAGCCCCCAGTATAGGAGAGGTGGAAGCAGACTGGGGAGTCATTGGCCTTAGTGCTCCGTTCCCTCTGTCCTCAGGAAGCCCTGGTGCTGTGTCCGGATTCTGCAGGGGAAGTTTGCCGGGACCCTGGCCCCAGCTAGCCAGTGGAATGGTGAGATGGAAAGTGGGGAGTCTCTGGAATCTGAGCTTTGGGGCAGGGAGCTTGGGAGGAGGGGACCCACGACTCAGACCCTGGATCGAATACACTGGGATGGGTGTAGGTTTCCCTTGCTGTCTCTCAGCTGTCTCTCCTTCTTAGTCAGCCACACTGGATCTGAAATCGAAAGAGGAGAAAGATGCCGAGTTGGACAAGAGGATCGAAGCTCTTCGGCGAAAGAACGAAGCCCTCATACGGCGCTACCAGGTGCCCTAGCCCCGCCCTGGGAGACCCCATCCCCTCTCCTCCCCGCAGTGAGTTTCCCTCACCTCTCCCTTCCTTAAAACCTTTTCATGGCTTCCCATCACTCTCAGGATCAAAGCCAAAGGCCTTAGCCGGCCATTCCTTCCTTCATTCCATCCATCCGTCATTCATTCACGAACACCCACCAAGGTCTTTACTGCCAGGCTCTGAGCTGAATGTTGTCAGGGACATAGCTGTGACCGAGACAGCCCTGGGCCTGTCCTTCTGGAGTTCACCATCACGTAGGGGCACAGACCTTTCTTTAGGCAGTGATGACCCAGAGTGGGCTGGGCTGGGTAGTTCACGGGTCTGTGAGAGCCCAGAGTGGGGTCTTCACCCAGTCTGGAGGATATTAGGGAGGGCTTCCTAGAGGAAAGGATTCTGATACCTGAAGGGTGAGTAAGCTAGCCGAAGAGAAGAAGCGAGCATGTTTTAAGCAGAGGGATTAGTTTGTGCAGAAACTTGAAACTTAGGGGGCGCCTGGGTGGCTCAGTTGGTTAAACATCCTGCTTCAGCTCAGGTCGTGATCTCATGGTTCATGGGTTTGAGCCCCCCTGCCCCGCTGTTGGGGCTCTGTGCTGACAGTGTGGAGACTGCTTGGGATTCTCTCTCTCTCTTTCCCTCCCCCTGCTCGCTTCTTCCCTACGCCCCCCCCCCCCCCAAATAAATAAACTTTAGGGAAAAAAAAAGAAATCTGAAACTTCATGTGGGAAGGTCAGTGGAGGGATATCGACCCAGGGAGGTCAGCAGGGGTCACGCCACGCTGAGAATTTGTACGTTTTCTCGAGGGCACTGGGGAACCTTGGAGGGTTTTGAGCAGGAGTGGGGTCAGGTCAGAATAGCTTTTTAGGAAGAGCTCTTTGGCTGCTGTGTGCTGTTGAGTGGGAGGAGGTGATACCGGAGGCCAGAGGCCCAGGAGGAAGCTGAGGCAGGGACCTCCGCGGGGAGAGGAGGGACAGGGCTGTGGGGAGGACTCTGTGACAGGCAGTGGTGGGGGGAGGGGAGGGGAGGTGGAAGGAGGGGCCAGGATGAGGTCCAGGTCCTTGCCAGAAGTGACAGAGTAGGTGGTGGGGTTATTCCTGAGGAGGGACTTAGGAGGAGGGGTGGGTTTCATTTATTCATATTTCATGCATTCATTCACTTAAAAAACAAAAGCATATTGAATTTCTGTTGTGTGTCACGAAGCGTTCTAGGCTGGGGGGGTGCATCAGTGGACAAAACAGACAGGTACCCCTGTCCTCAGGCCGATTCGGTTGCAGAGGGGAAAGCAGACAATAACCCAGATACGCATGATGCCAGGTAGTTGAGCAGGAGAAGGGGCAGGAAAATGGCACGGGAGGTGGTTTCTGTTAGTGGGTCAGGGAAGGCCTCTCTGAGGAGGGGACATTTCAGGAGCGGAAACCTGAAGGAGGCGAGAGGCTGAGGGCTCTCTGGGGGCAGAGGGAACAGCTGGTGCAAAGGCCCTGAGGCAGGGTTGAGCCTGGTGTGTTCTAGGAACGTTGAGGAGGGCAGAGTGAGCGAGGGGGAGAGGGAGGGAGGGAGGGTGACAGATGAGGTCAGGATGGTAACGCGGCCAGACCCTGTAGGGCCCGTAGGTTGTGGCTCTTGCCCAGAGCTGGGTACTGCAGGGGGGTTCTGAGCACGGGAATAGTGTCGTGCGGATTAGGGGAAGATGCCGAAGCGATCAGCTTCCTTGCCTGGAGCTCAGGAGAGAGGCCTAGGTGGGGGCCAGTCTTGGGGGAAGTTCATGGCGGCTGGGGGAATACCGCTGGTGCCAAGACCGCCGACCTCCTCCCGCTGACGTTTGCTCCTAGGAGATCGAGGAGGACCGTAAAAAAGCTGAACTCGAGGGAGTAGCGGTGACAGCGCCCCGGAAGGGCCGCTCGGTGGAGAAGGAGAATGTGGCCTTTGAGGTGGTGAGCTCCACACCGAGCTGGGCGACTCATTGGGCCGGGGGACGGGCGATGAGAGTTGAGACCTGAGGCCGGAGAGCGCCCCTCTCCGCCCCAGCTGCCCCGGCCGCCCCGGCCACCCCAGCCGCCCCAGCCCTGTGGGCGGCCTCTGCTCCCACAGCTGCCCTCTGGGCTTGGGGGTCCCCGTCTCCTCATCTGAGTGACTGCACTTTTTTTCCCTTCCCTCTTACAGGAGAAGAACTTGGGTCCCTCTCGGAGGTCTCCTGGGACCCCGCGGCCCCCGGGGGCCAGCAAGGGAGGCCGGCCCCTCCCCCAGCAGGGAGGCCGGGCAGGCGTGGGCCGGGTGGCCCGTCACTGGGAGGACAGTTCTGGGGAGCAGCCTCGAGGAGGAGCTGGGGGCCGCGGCCGGAGGGGCCGGGGCCGGGGGTCCCCTCATCTGTCTGGGGCCGGAGATGCCTCAACTGCCGACCGCAAATCCAAGGTGGGGGCCCGGGATGGGCTGGCGTCCTCTGGCTGATGCGCTTCCCGTCTCGTTCGCCTCGGTCCTGCCCGCAAACGGACCGGCTTTCTGCATCTGTCTTCTTCCGCCCCTTCTCCGTCGGCTCGTTCTCTCTCTCCTCCCTCCCCCACCCCTGACCGGTGTCGCGCGTCCTCTCCCTGTGTTTTTATCTCCCCTTGTTTTGCTCTGTGTCTGGTGCACCCTTGCCACCCGCCGTGTCTTGCCCCATCTCTGTCCTCTCTCTGGCTCCTTCTCTCCAGTGCACGCCCTCTCCTTGGCTCTCTTTTTCTGTCTGTCTCGCTCCCTGGATCTGTTTGTGGGGAGCAGTGATGTTCTTACTGAGACTGCTCTGCCGCCCCGATGTGGAGGTTAGCAGGCCGGGGGGCTGCGGGGCAGAGTGACTCAGCGCACCATGGACTTGGGCTCGACTTGGTTCGATGAGTTCCCTCTCCTTGGGCAGCTCCCTTCCCTGTGGGAGCTTCTTGGGGGAGTCCTAGAATCAGATTTAAAGGTTACTGTGAACGTTCTGTGAACAGCAGGCCGTTGGGAAGAAGGGGAGAAGGGATTGTGGGGGGTCACCTCGCCATCTGCCAAGTAATTGCTGTTACTGCTGTCATTAGTTCTGTGGCAGCCAGGGTGTGTTGGGGTCCCCGGCTCCTTCCCCAGGTTCAGCGTTTCCCCAGGGAGCTTGACGGGTAAGATTTATTACGGTGCAAGGGCACAGAACAAAACCAGAGGGACAAGGCACGCGGGACGGAGTCTGGAGGGAGCCAGGTGCAGGCCCCCAAGCGTTCTCGTCCGGCCGAGTCACACGGGAGGGGGTCCTCCAGCGCTGAGTCGTGACAACCCACACGACGGGCTGTCTTCCGGGGACTCCCTAGAGAACAAGAGCCCAAGGTTTTTACCGGGCTCTGGTCGGGTGGGGCCCCTCTGCCTTGCGCCTACCCAAATCCCTGACCTCGGTAGGAAAGCCGGCGTTCCGGGCACACCTGTCGTTTGCACAGAGAGTCCAGGCACCCTGAGCCCCCTTTCTCAGTTAGCCGTTGACCGAGAACCTGCTGGGAGCCGAAGTCCCAGATGCCGGCCCAGGCCTTTGAGAGCAGGCCTGTCTAAGGAGGGAGTCTCCGGCCGGCGGCGGCTCCCCTCCTGCCCGGATGCCAGCGAGCAGTGGGCTTGTGCGGGTCTCCCTGATGGCCTGGTGTTTCCGTGTCCGTGTTCTTAACCCCTAGGAGTGGGAGGAGCGGCGCCGGCAGAACATCGAGAAGATGAACGAGGAGATGGAGAAGATTGCGGAGTATGAGCGCAACCAGCGGGTCAGTGCCCCGGGCGTCCCCGCGGCGCGGCCCTCTGCCACCCCCCGCCCCCCGTGAGCCCGCCAACCCCGTCCCCCACTCCCTGGGCCCGCAGGAAGGCGTGCTGGAGCCCAACCCGGTGCGGAACTTCCTGGACGACCCCCGGCGACGCGGCGGGCCCCTGGAGGAGCCTGAGCGGGACCGCCGGGAGGGCAGCCGCCGGCACGGGCGCAACTGGGGGGGACCCGACTTCGAGCGGGTGCGCTGCGGCCTGGAGCAGGAGCGGCAGGTGGGTGCCGGGTGCTGGGGCGCCCTGGCCTGGCCGCCGTCCTTCCTGCGGTGTACGTTTGCGCGGGCCTGACCGAGACAGCAGGGCAGGGAGGGCCAGCCTCCGCGCCCGGTCTCTGAGCCCCAAGCCGATGGTCCGTTGCCTTGTGGGCACCGCAGCGCCCTCCCCTCCTGGCTCTCCGGTGTGCTCGGCCCCGTCCTCTCTCGATATCGTCAGGAACGTTTACCGGGACCCACTGGGTGCTGGGCACGGCCTTGGGTGCTGGGGCTGAGTCTTTGTTTTTTGTTTTTGTTTTGTTTTTTTTCTTTTTTTTTTTTTTTGGAGAGAGAGGGAGCAAGTGAGCAAGTGCAGAAAGAGAGAGAGAGAGAAGCAGGGCTCCCATGAAGTGGGGCTCGTGCTCACCCGATGTGGGACTCGAACTCACTGCCTGCGAAATCCTGACCTGAGTTGAAGTCAGGTGCTTAAGGACTGAGCCGCTCAGGCGCCCTGGAGCTGAGTCTTAAGGCCAAGCCCCCGCCCTAAAGAGGTTGATTCTGGTGGGAGCTACTTAACCGAGCGAGCATATAGTAAGGCGTGAGCCAGCGTCCGATGTAAAATGCAGCAGGGAGGGGGCGTGGAGGGTGGAGACGGGGTGCCGCTTGGGGAGAGAGCTGGGATGGCCTCTGAGGAGGCGCCACACGAGCAGACCGCGTTCGCATCTCTGCCCTGTCACCTCCTCGTGTGACCTTGAGCATAGCAGGCCTGGGGGAGAGTCGGGGGCGGGCTGGCCGGTGGCTCGGGGCCCTGACTGCCCGTCTGCGGGGCGGGACAGGGCCGCCGGGCCGGCCTGGCTGGCGCTGGCGACATGACGCTGTCCATGACGGGCCGGGAGCGGTCGGAGTACCTGCGCTGGAAGCAGGAGAGGGAGAAGATCGACCAGGAGCGGCTGCAGAGACACCGCAAGCCCACCGGCCAGTGGCGGCGGGAGTGGGATGCCGAGAAGACGGATGGGATGTGAGTATCCTCTCTGGCTCCTCGACCTTGACCCCTGACTTAACGCCTCCGTCGCCTTCTGGCGCCCCGCCCCGTGTGTCGGGTTCGAGGTCACCGTCACTAAATCCCCGGCACGTCAAACCACTTTCTCGTGTCTGCGGGTCAGCTGGGTTCGGCTGATCCACGCCGGGCCCCGTAGGCCGCGGGGTCCGGCTGGGCTTGGCTTCTCCATGCGGGTGGAACTCTGTTCTGCTCCATGGGGGTTCGTGCTGGGGTTCAGGCTGAAGGGAGCAGCTCTCCAGAGAGGTGCTGGTCACGGCATTGGCAGATGAGCAGGAGGGGAGAGCAGGCACTTCCGTTCTGGTAGCAGCAGACCCAGCGTCGCTGGGGCCAGAGATTAAGCTGCCCTGGTAGATGGTGCCACGGCCCCGCAGCCAAGGGCACGGATGGAAATGCTGCACGGGGAGGGCATGAGAGACTGCTAACAGTGATTCGACCTTCGCACCCCCCTCCCTCACCAGCCTGTCCCCCACCAACCCAGCCCCTTATCCGGGCGGCACTGGTATCCTTATGTGACTCTGTGCTCTTTGAGGTCCCCGGAAACATCCAGTTAGCCCAACTTAAAGCAAAGCTATACCCTCGTGTCCCGGACCAGAAGACCAACTTCCATACCAGAGAGCTAGCCAATAGCAGTCTAAAGACTGCTATTAAAAACTTAAGTTTTTAGGGGCGCCTGGGTGGCGCAGTCGGTTAAGCGTCCGACTTCAGCCAGGTCACGATCTCGCGGTCCGTGAGTTCGAGCCCCGCATCGGGCTCTGGGCTGATGGCTCAGAGCCTGGAGCCTGTTTCCAATTCTGTGTCTCCCTCTCTCTCTGCCCCTCCACCGTTCATGCTCTGTCGCTCTCTGTCCCAAAAATAAATAAACGTTGAAAAAAAAAAATTAAAAAAAAAAACTTAAGTTTTTAATGTTATTTATTTATTTAATCTTTATTTTTGAGAGAGAGAGAGAGAGTGAGGGTGAGCGGGGGAGGAACAGAGAGAGGGAGACACAGAATCCGAAGCAGGCCCCAGGCTCTGAGCTGTCAGCACGGAGCCCGATGTGGAGCTCGAACCCACGAATCGTGAGGCCACGACCTGGGCTGAAGTCGGATGCTTAACCGACTGAGCCACCCTGGCGCCCCCGCAGCTGTAGTTTTCCATGCCATCCCGCGCCCTTTGCTGCTTTGCAAGTTCCCACACCTGTCGCTTTTGTCGCTGGCACGGGCTGAAGAAAGAGGGTGTTGGCTGTGTGCCTGGGTGGTCTGAGCATTTCTCTGTGGGTCGTGAGCCCAACCGGTGCAAGCGTGAGGAGGTCTCTGCACGGACGTTGTGGCGGATCCTTCTAAGGTGCGGGGAGCCGGGCTTCTAGCGGGATGTTCTCCGGGTTGGGAACGGGAACGTAATCGTTCTTCCTCGAGCCCCCGAAGCAGCACGCAGCGCGCCTCGTTAGCGCGTGGGTACGTCGATTTCGGCAGCAAACGTGGATTGAGTCCCTCCTCTGTGTCACGAAGGCTGGTGGGGATTCTAGGGGATGGGGACACGACAGTGAACAAAACCGCTTCTGCCTTCAAGGGACCTAGATTCTAGTTGGAAGGGTGGACACTGAATAGATCCCAGCGGCAGCTCATGAGGAACAACGGAGCGTGGAGAAGGATGGAGACCCTTCTTTTAGACTTGGGTGATGCGCGTGTAATAATACGTGATTATTTTAGACCAGGGTTTAGGAGGGTCTGAGCAGAAGCCTGGAGGAGGTGAGGGTGCCGGCCGCCGAATGGCCTGGGGAGGTGTCCCCAGGAGCAGCGGGTGCAAAGGCCCTGAGGCAGGAGCGCGGTGTCGTAGGAGTGCTAGCAAGCGAGGCCTGACTGGAAGCTGGGGATTATGGGCTTTCGAAGTTTTTGTTTTGGGGGTCAAATACTGAATTTTTTCTTTCTGTTAAGCTGCCTGCTCACCCCCTTCTCTCTTCTCCCCAGGTTCAAGGATGGCCCAGCCGCTGCCCTCGAACCATCCCATCGCTATGGTGAGCGGGTGTCCTTGGGTGGGGTGGGGCCGCTGGCTGGGCCGGGCGAGGGGGTTAGTTTGTGCCCTGCCCCCCCCCCCCATCCCTGACCCCTCCCGGCTCCTGTTGCAGATGATCAGGCCTGGGCTCGGCCCCCCAAGCCCCCCACTTTCAGGGAGTTCCTGTCCCAGCACAAAGCGGAGGTCAGCCGCAGGAGGAAGAAGGGTAGCCGATCCCAGACCAAGGCAGCCCCTCGTGCCTACAGGTGGGGGCACCCCTTCCCCTGGCGTGTGCAGGCCCCCCCACTCGCAGCAGGGCCGTGTGGCTCTAGACCTGGCTGTCCTGACATGTGTATGTGTGCCTTTGTCTTTGCCGTCTCGTCCCTGTCTGTTCTCGGGTACGTGTGTCTCTCTTGTGGGTCAGGCTCTTGCTTCTGGGGAGTTGGGGCCTCCGTCTCTGCTCTACCCCCACCCTCTCCTCGTCCCCCCTCTTCTTTTCTGCCACCTGCCCCCCCTCCATCTATCTGTGCCTGATAACCTGGGGACACAGACCCGCCGTTTCCTCCTTAGTGCTCCAGCATGCTGGGTCCTCACCCGCAAACCTACAACCCCCTCTCGCCCGGAGTTGAATTTTGCAGCTCTTCTCCGGAGAGGATCTGGAGGTGGGAAGCCCCTTCCCATCCACCTGGGCCTCACCCCTCTCCTTGGTCCCCTCCAGTGACCATGACGACCGCTGGGAGACGAAGGAGGCAGCATCCCCAGCCCCTGAGGCCCCACAGCCCCCTCCACCCGAGGAGACGCCCGTGCAGGTGAGGCAGGCTGTCCTCTCCGGGTAGGGGGGTGGGGGTGCTCCGGGTCCACGCCCGCTCCCCCGACCTGCCCTGTGCTCCCCGCAGCCGCTGGAGACCCCAGCTCCTCCTGCCCACCGGCCTCCTGAGGATGACGGGGAGGAGGACGAGGGGGAGGATGAGGAGTGGGAAGATGTGAGTGAGGAGGAGGAGGAGATCGAGGAGGAGGAGGAGGAGGAGGGGGAGGAGGAGGAAGAGGCCATCGAGGAGGAAGAAGAACCAGCCCAAGACCACCAACCCCAAGAGGCTGCGCCCACCGGAAGCCCCACCGGTGAGCAGGCTGACAAAGAGCCTTCCAGGCCAGAGGAGCCCCTGCCACTTCCCCCGGCCCCTGCCACGCCTTCTAGCCCCTTCTCGCCCCTTGGGGGCCACCAGCCCGTGTCTGACTGGGGTGAAGAGGCGGAGCTGAATACTTCCCCCAACGCTGATGCCCTCTCCCTCTCTCCGGGTGAGGCCTGGCCATTTGGAAATGCATGAAGCTGGCTGCTTGTGTGTGCTGGAGGGGTGCACTGGCAGGCGGGGAACTGTGGGGGGCTGGGTTCCCCCGCCCCCTTCACTGGGACCCCGTGTACCCGCCACCCCAATGGGTAGGGAGGACGGTCCATGCCTGTCTCTGGAATGCCTCCCCCCCCCCCCCCAGATCCTGCCCGTGCTGTGGGCCACAGAGGCCCCTCCCCAATAAAGAGTTCACGTCCTCGAATGATATTCCCCAGGTGTGTCCTTGAACACCCCCTCCCACTCCCCCAGGGCCTTCTCTCTCACGGTGGGGGGAAATATGGAGGGGTAGGGGCTTGACTGGGCCTCCCCCCTTCCCCAGGAGGTGACCAGCCAGCCCCTGCCTCCCTCGAGAGTGGGCCCTGCCTCCCAGGACCCCAGAAAGCTGAAGAGGAAGGGTCTGAGGCAGCTTCAGGTGGGGGAGTGGACGGGGCCCCAGAAGATGGCCTTCTTCCTCTTTTTCTCCCCCTGGGGCTGAGGGGAGGGCTTGGGGAGAGGATAGAGTGGAGCTGGGTGTGCGGGGAAGCCGCGGATGGGGGGAGGGAGGGGTGAGGCTACAACGCTTGGGATTGGGTGAGATTGGAGCCCAGGTCAAGGGGGTGGAGCTAAATGGAGGCCCTCTGGGGCCTAGCGCTTGGAAGAATGGTGGGGGAGGGGAGGGAGGGTGGGATTAGGATTTAGAGGCTGACCCCAGGGGTTGGGGGATAAAGTCTAAATATGATGGGGTGGGACTAGGCCCAAGGGGTAGGGCTGAGGGCAGGATTAGGAATTTAAATAGGTCGTCTTCAGCCAGACCAAGCTGAGCTCGCCCTATCTCATCTGATCGGGCAAGCTAAGCAGGGTCGGGCCTGGTTAGTACTTGGATGGGAGGAATTTAAATAGGTCAAAAGTAAGAATGGGGGGGGGGGTTCTAAGCGAGTAGAGGAAATCAGAATCGAAATGCATTTCCCGTTAGAATGTTGGGCCCAACCACCTCCATCAGTGCGAGCCGGGTTGGGAACCAGGGACCTCCCCAGGTGTGACATTAGAGTTTGGGGGGCAGAGCGAAGGAAGATCTGGTTAGAACTCAGGTGGGCAAGGGCAAAGGGGGGCAGGGGCAAGAGGGCGGGCACTCTTGGGGCTAGTTTAGATCCGTGGGGGACTGGGCGGGAGTGGGGGAGGCTGGAGTCTGAGAGGACAGAGTTTAGGACGGTCGGCGAGGGCAGGGTGTCCAGGCGTTTCCCGTCTTCGTCTCTGGGCCCTTTGCTGGCCAAGTGACTGTGATCTCGCTGTACCAGATAGCTTCCTCGATTGTAAATAGGGTTCTGCCGGGGTGCATGCAGTTTGTGGGGCCCCCTGCGAGGATTAAAGGGAGTCCGAGGCCCATAAACCATTTAGCGCAGGGCGACTGAAGCTAGGCTCAGTTGGGATCAGAGACGGAACTAGACGGGTAGAGGGTGGGGGAAACTGTTCCCTCCGCTGATTGCCCCTTCTCTCCCCCAGAGGCGGGCACTGAGGGTCAGGAGACCGCGGAGATCACCGACTTCCAGAGGGTGCGTTTCTGCAAGGTGGTGGCGGCCGCTCCGCCACCGGGGGCCGCCCGCTGACCGCGCCTGCAGACTGCGGCCTCCGCGTTCTGCACTAACCTCCTGCCGCCTTGCTCCTCTGTCCTCTGCTTCCGTCACGCTCCAGCCGGGAGAGGGTTAAATGTAAGGGGGGCGGAGTCAGGGCCAGTGAACGGGGTGGGACCAGGGCAATAGGCAAGTCTCACGAATGGGGGGCGCCGTGGCACCGGGAGGGTTGAGACGCCCCCGAGTTACCCACCTAATGGCAGCCATGGGGGGGCTAGGTGCCGGTCCCCGGATCTAGATTCCCGCCTCCTGGAGTTTCCATCTGGGGCATGGCAAATAGCCGGTGACTCTCCCGCAGGACTTGGAATTACTAGGCCACCGGCCTTCTCTTATTAAACGCAGTGCTTCCGCTAACCTTTGAACTGTGTTTCTGGAGGGCAGGCTGGGTTGCTGTGCTTGGCGGGCTTTTCCATGGCGGAAGAGGCGGGAGGAAGGGGTCTTCCTTCCTCCACCCCCCTGATACGTCTTCCCTCCCCCCCCCCCCTCTCGCAGGCCTCCCCGAATTCCTGAAGACGCTGCTGGGAGGGGACTGAAGCTTCCCCGCCTTGATGGGGAGGGGGCGGCAGGAGGGGGTTAGTCTGGATTTCCAGGCTGCGCTCTCTCCTCCCCGGAGACTGCTCTGGATCCCATGACTTTAGGGAGAGGGAGAAACTGAGGGTGGTGGGGAGGCGTTGGGGAAGGGGCGTGACTGGCTTATGGGGCAGAGCTGGAGCTTCGGGGCGTTGAATTTAGATCTCTGGACGCGAAGTAAGGATGAGGTGCCGTGAGGGGCGTGGCTAGGGTGCCTGGGCGGGGCCACAACTTTCGTGGGTGAGGTTGGGACATAGGCGGGCCTTAGATGTGGTATGGGGCCGCGACAGCAGGTTTAGACGCGAGTTCTTAACGCGGCTGTGGGGGGCGGTCCTCGGTGGAGGGCGTGGTAAGTGCGGTGCTAGAACCAATGGGCTGAGGCGGCGGAAAGTTGCGGAGCCTGGACTAGAGAGTGTGAATCCAAGGAGAGGAGAGGAGAGGGTGGCTTCGAGTGCTAGAATCGAGTGTGATTCAGAGAAAGGCAAGTTAGAAGCGGGGAGGACCTGCGGCTAAGGCGGGGCGGGGTTTGTGAGGCTTGAACCTCGTAAGGGCTTGGGGCTCGGAGGCTGGGCTTCGATGCCTGGGAGAAGTCTGTGTCCCGAAAGGGGACGGGGTTGGGGCGCGGGGAGGAGGCCAGAAGGAGGAGGGCGGGGCTAAGTGCTGGGCGAGTTCGCATTGAAGAGGTGTGGGCGTCACACCGAAGCCTGGTAGTAGTTGCCAGCTGCGTTTGCGGGCCTGGGGCGGGGTCAGAGCCAAGTGGGGGTGGGGTCAGGGCGCTAGTTAAGTCTTAGCTTGATAATGGTTGGCTGGAGTCTGGGGAGGGGGTGGGTCCAGGACGCGGAGGAGACCAGCCCGCGCGGGGGCGTGATCATCCTGGCGGGGGCGGGGTTGGATCAAGGAGATGCAGAGCGCGGGGGCGGGCCCGGGGAGGGGGCGGGCGCGGGGGCGGGGCCTGTGCGGGCCGCTGCGCCGGGCGGAGTGGGCTGCGGGGATGCGGGGCACGAGCTGCGTGGGCGGCGGCGGCGAGAGCCCGGGTGGCGCCGGGCTGAGCGAGGGCCCGCGGGGCCGCTGGCTGCGCCTGGCCCCCGTCTGCGCCTACTTCCTCTGCGTCTCGTTGGCCGCCGTGCTGCTCGCCGTCTACTACGGTCTCATCTGGGTTCCCACGCGGCCCCCCGCGGGCCCCGCCGGCCCGCCGCCCAGCGCGCCGTCTCCTCCGTGCGCCGCCCGCCCGGGCGCGCCGCCTGCCCCGGCGCCTGCCGCTGCCTCGATCTCCTGCCTCCTGGGAGCCCCCGGCGGGCCGCGACCCCAGCTCGAGCTGCCGCGCAGCCGCCGCCGCCGCCACAGCGACCACAGCCGCCGCCCGAACCACCGCCAGACACCCAGAGAGAGGCCGGAGGCCGCGGGGGGGCGAGGACCCGGGTAGCCGTCCCTTCCACCCCCTGCTGGATCTCCGGCCCTCGAGAGGCCGGCGCCCCCGCGGCGGATGCTCCGTACCCGGTCGGGCCCGGGCTCCGTCTTCACGACATCGCCCAGCGTCTCCGGAGTCGTCATCCTGAAGAATGGGGAGCGAAGGGGAGCTGGCTTGGGGCCTCGCTCCTCTGCCGTCAGGCTTCTCCGCCATCAGGCTCCTCTGCCATCAGACCGGGGTCCTCCGCCATCTGGCAGACCCTCTCTTGACCTCTGCCTTCTGACCCCCTCCATGGGATTCTGAGCACAGAGCCCACAACCCGCCCTCCTCCTCTCTGAATCTCCGTGTCCGTATGTCCCCCCTGCAATAAACTCCAGCCCCAAGTGCCTGGTGCTGTGTTTGTTGTATTGTTTTCGAGATGTCTCTCTTTTCAAGTTTGTAAGGGGAAGGCCTTCCCGGCGCCCGATCCTCCTGTCTTTTGCCCTGGGTGGGTCGGGTGGGCTCTCCCTTGACCTGGGCCGGCGTGTTTTTCTTTTCCCATCGCCAACACTTAGCCTTTGGGGTGGGGAGAAGAGGCTTAGCTGCAACAGAGCAGTTGAAGGTCAGACAGTGTGAAGGACTTCGCAGTTTTGTGTACGCTTGGGGCAGAAGCCGAGTGCCTCTGGAGAGAAGCAGACAGTCCGCCCTCCTGTTCCAGCACAGATGAGGGGAGAGGTGGGATGGTTTCGCACAAGCATTGGGGTCTTCGGGGATTGGGATTAGTGTGATTATAGCGTCAGGCAGAGAGGCTGGGTCCCCCTGAGATGTCAGGATTGCTGCTGGGAGGGAGTGAGGCCTTCTTCCCGGGGTCTGAGAGCTGAGGGTGGACAGGGGTGGTGGTGGGCCTGTGCCTCCCTGGAAATCACAGAGGAAGTTGGCCAGTACTGTGCTGCCTTTAAAGATTCGTACAACCTCTCTGGTCTGCAGTGCTGCTGGTGGACCGAGGCAGAGAAATTCCAGGCCTGCCGAAAGAGTCCGAAGTGGTTGAATCTATCCCCTCCCCGCAGAGCACTGAGGCCTGGCTCTGGGCAGGGCATTGGACCCTATACGCAGGTAGCAGTTTTCTTGTCTAGCCTCCTCCTTTGAACTGGAGACTTTCCCAGGGAAGTGAAACTGAACCTCCTCCCTCAGGCTGGGACATCAGTGGATATGGACTGGGCTGAGAACGTCAGTCATTCTGTGTCCCTTGTTTCCTCCCTACTGTCCATCCAGCACCACTTCCCAGAGGGTGTCTCCAAACCGAAGGGGAACTCAGGGACCCAGCACCCCTTTATGGTTAGCATAGGGCACTGACCGTGGAGCCAAGATGCCCAGATCCAAATTCCAGCTCTTCCTCTCCCTAGCTGTGTGACCTTGGGCAGGTTACTCAACCTTCCTGGTCCTGTGAAATGAAGATGATGATAGTACTTTCAGAGTAAATAAACTAGTGATCCAAAGCCTTTCAAACGGCATCACACGTTCCTTCTCTCCACCCGCATCTGTCCCTCAGGGATGAAAAAAAACCACAGCTTGGATCCCGAGGGATGTCAAGTCGGCCCAGAGCTCTGGACACCAGCAAGTGGTGAGTTGGAGGTGGGGACCCTCTGCATCTCTGAACCCTCTCGGCTCTCTGGCTTCCTGCCCTCTTCTCCCAGCTCCGTTGCTCCCCATTCCTCGGTTTCTCTTCCTGTCTCTGTGTCTCCCTCGCGCCACCCTGCTCTCTCCCCCTTCCGTCCCTGCCTCTCTGTCTCTCCCTGCCATCTCTCAGTGTTGTCTCTGCCTCTGTCCCTCACTCGGTGCTCTCTCCGACTCACTCTCTTGAGTCTCTGTCGCTTTCCACCCCAGCTCTCTCTCTGTGTCTCCTCCCTCCCTCCCCTTGCTTCCCCCCTCCCCATCCTGCCCCAACACCCCCTCCCCCAGCCCCCCTTCTCGTTTCTTCCCCAGCTCAGTCCCCCAGTGCCCTATCTCCTCTCCCATCTTTGTCTGTCTTCCTTATGTCTCAGTCCCTCTTTTGGTCACTGTCTCTTAATTTTGCACTTAACAGACACTTACTGAGCATTTACTCTGTGCCGGGCCTTATTCTAGGCACCTGGGTCACAGCGGTGAACAAAACAGGCAAAGCTTCCTGCTTTCGAGGGAGCTGACCTATTGCTGGAGAGACAGACAAGAAGCATGAGTGACTTAAATACATGTTATGTCTGTTAAGAAGCACAACGGACGAAGATAATCAGGGTGACAGGGAGTAATGGAGTTGCTGGTTCCTGGGCAGATGCCAAAGAGGTAAGGGCCGGGCATACAGATCTCTGGCGGGAAGAGTGTTCCAGGACATGGGAACGACAAGTGTGATAGCCCTGAGGCTCAGGTGCTTGGCCGGTTCAAGGAACCATGAAGAAGCCAGGGAGTGAGCAGAGTGAGTGAAGGAGAGAGCAGGAAGGGAGGCAAGAGTGAGAGAGAGAGAGAGAGAGAGAGAGAGAGAATGGGGGCAGATTGTACAGAACCTCAAAGACCCACCGTGAGGTCTTTGGCGTTTACTTTGAATGAGGTAGAACCATGGAAAGTTCTTGAGCTGAGGAGGGACAGAGCCCGCGTAGGTGTTAACGGAACCCTCTGATTGCCGCGTGGGAAGAAACTGTAGGGGGCGCGAGGGTGGAAGCTGGGGCCCAGGGAGGAGGCCACGGCCATGGTTCAGGTGAGAGACGGTGGCTAGAACAGGGTAGTGGCCTGGAGGAAACGTGGGTGGTCAGAATCTTAGTGTGTGTGTGAAATACACATAGCATAAAAGTTACCACTTGAGCCATTTTATTTTAAAAATGTGTTGTTTTTTTAATAGCATGAGCAGGGGAGGGGTGGAGAGAGAGGGAGACACAGAATCCGAAGCAGGCTCCAGGCTCTGAGCTGTCAGCACAGAGCCCGATGTGGGGCTCGAACTCACAAACCGCAAGATCATGACCTGAGCCGAAGTCGGACGCTTCACCGACTGAGCCACCCAGGCGCCCTTCTTTTGTTCAGCTTCTTAGGCAAACCACTGAAATTTCTCTGGTCTACAAGTTTCCTTCCTTCCTTCCTTCTTCCTTCCTTCCTTTTTCTTCCTTCCTTCTTCCTTCCTTCCTTCCTTCCTTCCTTCCTTCCTTCCTTCTGTTCTCTCTTCCTCTTTCTTTCTTTCTTTCTTTCTTCCTTTCTTTCCTTCTGTAGAAAAAATTTTTAATTTATTTTAGAGAGCACGAGCCAAAGGGAGGGGGTGGAGAGAGAGAGAGAATCTTACACTGGTTCCCGAACTGTCGGTGCAGAGCCTCGTATGACGTTCAATCTCACGAACTGTGAGATCATGACCTGAGCCGAAATCAAGTCGGACACCTCACTGACTGAGCCGCCCGGGGCCTCCGGAGCATATGTTTTGAAGTTTATTTTTGAGAAAGAGAAAGAGCGGGGAAGGGGCAGAGAGAGAGAGAACCCCAGGCAGGTTCCCATACTGTCAGCCCAGAGCCCAACGTGGGGACTCAATCTCAGGAACCGCAAGATCACGACCTGAGCCGGAATCAAGAGCGTGGCGCTTAACCAGCTGAGCCACCCACGCGCCTCTTGAACCGTTTAAAGGTGTAGAGTTCAGGGCATGAAGTCCGGTGTTGTGCGGTCATTACCACCTCCATTGATCTGATCGCTGTGAAAAAGGAGGGGAGGAGGGACTGGACTAGAGGGAGAAAGTCTGGGGGTGGGGGGGGGGGGGTTGAGGAGGTGGGGGGAGGTGTGAGCATGCACGCACATGCGTGGGGAGAGGCAGAGAGAGAAGGGGACAGAGGACCCGAAGCAGGCTCTGCACCCACAGCAGAGAGCCGGATGCGAGGCTCGAACTCCCGAACTGCGAGGTCAGGACCTGGGCGGAAGTCGGACACTCAACCGACTGAGCCACCCAGGCGCCCCCGCAGCAGGGTCTCTTAAAGGGAGAGCCGAGCAGCACCCTTGGGTGGCCACCACAGGGACCTACAGTGTTTCTAGTTCTTTCGGGGCTTAGGGGCAGCCTCACCCCCAAGGGGCTTTGCAGGGCGCCCCCGGCGGAGGCACCTGGGAACTCATTCCCATCCCTGGGACAGAGGGAGGCCTCGCCCCTCCTGGTGGGCTGGAGGGCTTGCTTTCAACTTGGTGGGATCAGTGCAGGTCACGTGACAAACCTGGACACCCCCCCCCCCCCCCCCCCCCCCCGTGCCTGTGCCAGGAGCCGTCAGGTGCGGTTGGTTGAGGCTTGGGTTCCATCACGCCCTGGCGCGAGAAGGCGGGATTACTCTAAACGGTTGGGCCAATCGCGACCCATCGCTGGGTCAGGCCCAAGGCCGTAGACCTCCCCGCTGCAGCCGAACTGCAAGGGCTGGAACTTCCAGGAGGGGGCGCCAAAGCGTCGCCGTCCTCCCGGAAGCCTACCCTGGCCGGGATCCAAGATTCACAATCACGGCAGAAACATTTGTACGTGCACGTTCCAGGGGCCTGCGAGGAGGGTCCCGTGCCCCGAATTCCAAAAAGCTGTGACAACCAAAACAGTTTCTTTGGGGGGGGTAGTTTGGGCGCAGTCTCACATGGTGGCAAATCAACTGGTAGGAGTCATTTACTTTTTTTTTTTTTTTTTTTTTTAAATTCTGGACTGGCGCTAATTCGTAAGTTTGTTGAGGGGAAAGATGATCTTTCCATACCGCTTTGGGGTTAAACTTTCTTTCTTTCTTTCTTTATTATAAATTATTATTTATTTATTATTATTTATTTACCTCCGTTGGTGTGAACTTTCACGGGTGTTGCTGCAAATGTATTAACATGTCTGGTGGGGAGGGGGCTGCCTCAGACCCCTGGGAGTGTTACATAAAATGTGGCATTTGCTCAGAATCGCCTTTCTAAAATTGGAACACTTCTGAGTTCTGAAAGGCGTCTGTCCCCAAGGACTTCAGCTAAGGGATCGTGGACCTCAAGTCGGGCATGCTGCCCAACGGAGATTCATCTTAATTACTTGTTCAACGTTTATTTAATGGCTTTGGGAAGAAACTCATTTTCCATTACGATTTTTTAAAAATAGAGAACGGCGCTGGTCTACTAAGTCCCCTTGATTAATCATACGCTGTTTTCAGTGTCGTGTGTGTAAGTGACTGTCCGTGTGTCTGTCTCCTTGTTTTTGTTGTTGTTTGTTTGTTTGTTTGTTTGTTTTTCTTAGTAGGCTTTACGCCCAGGGCAGGGCTTGAACTCATGGCCCTCAGATCAAGACCTGAGCTGAAATCAAGAGTTGGGAAGCTTAGCTGACTGAGCCACCCAGGCGCCCCTGTGTCCCTCTGTGTGTACCTATGTGGGTCTTTGGGAGAGTTTTTTGTATGTGTGATCGTGTCTGTGTGCGTTTGCAAGGGTCTCGTTGTGTCTGTAATTGTGTGTGCGTGCGTGCGTGTGTGTGAGTGAATGTGCACGACAAGAGGCATAGTTCAGGGTTTAAAGTTGATCTGCTGAAATAAAGTCCTCATATCAGCTGCCTCATCTCTGTCTCCGTCTTCAGAATTGAAAATTCCGGAGAAATTTTGCGCCGCCAACCGATACCCTGTACTCCCACCAGAGGGCGCCCACCTGCTTTGGCCGGAAGAAATGTAAAAACTACATTTTGGGGGGGCCATTTCTTTATTTTTATTTAAAAAAAATTTTTTTTTAATTTTTTATTTCTTACAATTTGCATCCAAGTTCGTTAGCATATAGTGCAAACAATGATTTCAGGACATAAAATGTACCATGTCCTACATTTTAGGTGTGCAGTTAGTGGCATGAAATACATTCACCTTGCTGTGGGACCGTCACTGCCACGGGGTTTCCAGAATGTTTTCATTTCCCCAAACTGAGACTTTGTATCCCTCAAACAATACTCTCCATTTCCCCACCTCCCCCACTCCAGGCAACCTCCATCCTTCTTTCTGTCTCTGTGAAGTTACCTCTTCTCTGTGCCTCATTTAAGTGCAGTCGAGCAATATTTGCCCTTTCGTGCCTGTCTCATTTCACTTAGCATCAAGTTGTCAAGTTTCATCCGCGTTGTATTGTGTATCAGAATTTCCATCCTTTTTAAGGCCGAGTGATATTCCACTGAATGCACGTTGTATCACATTTTGTTCATCCATCTGCTGATGGACGTTTGGAAACTCATTGCGTTTTAACATAAATAACATTTTATTTTATTAAAAATTTTTAAGTGTTCATTTTCAAGAGAGAGAGACAGAGCACGAGCCGGGGAGGGGCAGAGAGAGAGAGGGAGACACAGATTCCGAAGCAGGCTCCAGGCTCCGAGCTGTCCGCGCAGAGCCCGACGAGGGGCTCGAACCCACAAGCCGTGAGATCATGACATGAGCCGAAGTCGGACACTTCACCAGCCGAGCCACCCAGGCGCCCCAACATAAATAACATTTCGAATGAAAAATGCTGTATTTTCCAAAATTTAAAAAAAAAAAAAAAAGGCAATGAGAAGTGACATCACTTTACATTTCTGAGAATATTTAACGTCTGGCTCAATAGAAGACAACTGGGTTCTTATAGTTGCTTCTGCATTTGTTCTGTTGCGATGTTACAAGTCAGCTAGCCTCTGGAAAAAAAAAAAAAAAAGCTTGGTGAACTCCAGCCAAGTCACGGAAAGTCCTGAGCATGAGCCTTTTAAACCCACTCCCCCTCCAGCTACATCATCCTGAAACTTACGTAGTTGTAAAACTGTCTTTAGCCTTCCAGGTCATGTACATTTCATATATATATATATATATATATATATATATATATTTTTTTTTTTTTTTTTTTATTTAGAGAGAAAGTGTGAGAGCGTGTGAGTGGGAGGGAGGGGCAGAGAGAGAGAGGGAGAGAGAATCCCAAGCAGGCTCCACACTGTCAGTGCAGAGCCCGATGCGAACCTTGAGACGGTGACCTGAAGTCAGATGCCCCCCAGGCGCCCCCCGGGGCATGTACATTTCACATCTGGTTCTGGGTACAATTCTTTTATCACCTAGTCACACTGCAATCATGTAGTGATGACGGACTCACGGCTATACTGCTGCTAATGTATCGGTTTACTCTGGTCCGAGAATAACCCAAATCTGCGTGTGATGTACACATACGGATGTTTATTTAGCGGGTGCATCCGGGGGTCAGCTGATTGTGGCCGGAAGGCTCTGCTGCTCCTAGCTGACTTCTCCTGTACGACCGACCGGGGTCCCATGGAGCTGGACTGCCTGGGGCTGCGCATGGTTGGATGGCTTGCTGATCTTGGCTGGGCTCCCTCAGGTGTTTGTGGCTGGGCTGATCCTGGCTGGCCCTGGCAGGTGCATCCAGTGCCTGGGACCAATGGCCTATCCCAGGAATATCCTCGTGGTAATGGCAGAGGCGTGACCCAACTGCAATGGTGCATCTCAAGCCTCTGTGGTCTGTGTGCCTTCATCCCACTGGCCAAGCAAGTTGCACAGCCTCTTGGTATAAAGGGGTGGGAGACACATTCCTTCCAAGGAGATGAGGCGGACGGAACGAAGGCTTGTGAAGGGTTACCGGATCTGCACGGGTGGTCATGTCCCATGTCCCACGTCGCCATAGGATGAGGGGGTGGATGGGGGGGGGGGGTGACCTGGGCGCTGGGCTCAAACCTGAAACTGGGAATCAAAGGATGGCCGTGCGGGCAGGGAGGGTATAAAAGGCATAAATGTTCACATTGTGCCCTAGAGGCTGAGGAGTAATTTACAGAGCAAAAAGTGTGTGTGTTGGGGGGGGGGTGCGTAGGTGGGAAGCTGAAAGCCATGTGATCTGTCTCTAACCTGCGCCCCATTTCACTGCTGGCTTTGCTTCTCAGCCCAAACCATATGGAGAGCCCGCGCGTAGGCTCTCTGGTTGAAAATCCCAGCTATGCCCCCACTCAACAGCCAGAATCGACAGCCAACCATGCGAGCGGGTCACCTGGGACGTCCGGCCCGGTTGGGCCTTCAGATGAGCACAGCTCCAGCCGACCTCAAGACGCTCCAAGTGAGAAGTGCCCGGAAGTCCATCCACAGGACCATGAGAGAGGATACCGATTGGAGGCCAATTTTTTGTTTTTTTGTTTGTTTGTTTTATTTGTGACACTAAAGGACAACTGTGAGCCTATTCTTTTATTAGGATAATGATTATTAAAAAAATTTTTTTAGTGTTTATTTATTTTTGAGAGACAGAGAGATAGAGCATGAGTAGGGGAGGGGCGGAGAGAGAGAGGGAGACCCAGAATCCGAAGCAGGTTCTGGGCTCCGAGCCATCAGCACAGAGCCTGACGCGGGGCTCGAACCCACGAACCGCGAGCTCATGACCTGAGCCGAAGTCGGACGCTCAACCGACTGAGCTCCCTAGGGGCCCCAACCCCTTCTCTTTCAGAGCAATGCTCAGAGCCTGAGAGAGCTCTTTATTGCCTGTCCCTGCTGCCCCAGGAGGCCTGGGGCTCAGGACTGTGGGGGACTGAAAAGTGTCCTTGCTGGCAGGGGACAGAAGCAGCGTAGAACACTTAGGAAGTGCTTGCCCCGAGCCTGATAAGGACCGAGAGGAGAGTGTTTCATGTTCTCTGTTTTCTGTTTGATTACGTGCTGACGCCCGCACTTCGCTGTGATAAAAATAAACAAATGTGGTTTTTATCCAGAGAGAAGAGGTGGCTTGTCATTCTGGCAACTCTTCAGGCAGATTGTCAGCCAGGGGGCACGGGCAGGGATGCTGAGAGAGAGGGAAGCGACAGAGGGGACAGTGAGGGTGGGGGGGGTGGAACCTGAGGCGGCACTGAGACATCTGGGGAAGGAGGTGTGGCAACTTAGGAGTCGGGGAGGGGGGTGTCTCTGAGGCCGAATGTGAAAGAGAAACGGAGGCACAAAGAGACGTCAAGAGATGCAGAGATGGAAACATGGAGACAAATGCAGGGAGAGAAGTCCCGAGAGAGAGACAGAACCCTTGGGAGGTTGGGAAGGACGGGGACTGTGAGGTTGGGGGGGGGGGGAGGAAAAGAGGGAGAGACAGAGTGAAGAAGAGACAGAGGGAGCCGAACATGCCAAGAGAGAGGAGGAAGGACGGACACCTGAGCGGCTCAGTCAGTTGAGTGTCCAACTCTTTTTTTTCTTTTTTTTTTTTTTTTTTTAAATTTTTTTTTTTCAATGTTTATTTATTTTGGGACAGAGAGAGACAGAGCATGAATGGGGGAGGGGCAGAGAGAGAGGGAGACACAGAATCGGAAGCAGGCTCCAGGCTCTGAGCCATCAGCCCAGAGCCCGACACGGGGCTCGAACTCACGGACCGCGAGATCGTGACCTGGCTGAAGTCGGACGCTTAGCCGACTGCGCCACCCAGGCGCCCCTCAACTCTTTTTTTTTTCAAAATATTTAACGTTTATTTATTTTTGAGCAAGAAAGAGAGACAGAACGTGAGCGGGGGAGGGGCAGAGAGAGAGGGAGACACAGAATCCGAAGCAGGCTCCAGGCTCCGAGCTGTCAGAGCAGATCCCAACGTGGGGCTCAAACCCATGAACCGCGAGATCGTGACCTGAGCCAAAGTCGGACGCTCATCCGACTGAGCCACCCAGGCGCCCCTGAGCATCTGACTCTTGATCTCGGCTCAGGTTCTGACGAATCTCATGGTTCATGGGCTCGAGCCCCATGTCGGGCTCCACACTGACAGCACGGAGCCTGGTTGGGATTCTCTCTCTCTCTGTCTCTCTCTCTGCCCCTCCCCCACTCTCTAAAAATAGATAAAGAGAGAGAAGGACAGAGGGGGTGGAGAGTCCCCCAAAGGCTGGGTGATGGGGGGGGACAGAGAGAGATGGGGAGGAGCCACACTGACAGACCATGGCACCGAGTGGGGAAGACGGGGACACGGTGGACACGGGCTGGGAGAAGAGGGATGGAGAGAAGGAAACGCTGAAGTTCAGGGTGACTGAAGGAGGAGGAAACGCAACAAGAAGAGAGCGGATAAAGATTCTTTGCTTTTTTTAAATTTTAGAGAGAGAGAGAGAGAGTATGAGCGGGGGAGGGGCAGAGGGCAGAGAGAGGGAGAGAGAGAATTCCAAGTGGGCTCCACGCTCCGCACGGAGCCTGCCGTGGGGCTCGATCCCACAACCCCGGGATCATGACCTGAGTCAAAATCAAGAGTCGGGTGCTCTACCCAGTGAGCCACCCAGGCGCCCCAAGAGGGGACAACGTTTCTGAGAAAGGGACAGGAAGGTGGTGTGCAATTTGATAGGGGGAGAGGCAAACTAAGAACTGGGAAGCGTGGAGTGTGGTCATCAAATGGACAGCTGGAGGCGGGTGGTATCTGGGTTTGGGAAGTGGAAAGAAAGCTAAAGATGGAAACCAATGGACACTCTGGAAAATTCCGAGAGGCGCAGTTGCTGAGAAGCACCCAGACAGGTGCGTCTGTCGCACGTCCCCAAGACGACTTTCGTGTTTGGCGACTCACCAGAAGGGCTCACGGAACCCAGAAGAGCTGTTAGAATCGCACTTGTGATTTATCGGAGCGAAAGGAGAGAGATTAACGTCAGCCGAGGGGAACGGTGGGCACGCGGCCTCCAGGAGAGACCAGGCGTGAGCTTCCGGTTGTCTGTCCCCACAGAGTCGTATGGACAGCGCTCGCTTTTCCTAGCGAGGTCACGCGGCCGCCCACCTGGAGCCTTTGCCAACCAGGGAGGCTCCCCTGAGCCTTGGTGTCCAGGGTTTTTGTTGGAGGGGGTCAGTTACAGGGGCATGGAGACCCCGGGGGCATGTTTCTGCCTCTCCCACCGAACAGTGGAATACAGCTTTGCAAGAAAAAGGAATTGGATACGGAACATTACACCACGTGAAAGACACCGGGCGAGAGAAATCACCTCCTACCTTACCCTTCCACTTACGCGAAATTCTAGGAAATTCAAACCGATCTGTTACGACAGAAGGCAGATCAGTGGTTTCCTGAGGGCAGAGGGTAGAGGGAGGGCTAGATTACAAAGAACCGTAAAGAACCTTCTGGGCACTATGGAAGTGTTTGTTAACTCGCTTGTGGCGGGGGTGTCACCTTCCTACCTCGTTCTCGATACGTGCTGTGTGTGGCACATCGATTATACTTTAATAAAGTCATGAAAAATAGCACATAGGAACTCAGTGGTACACGTACTGGATTTAACAGGAGACTAATTAGGTGTCTTCAGTTTGGCATCCGTAGCTTCACTCAGTTGCCACAAGCATTATAGTCATTTCAAAAGCTTTATTATGGGGGCCCCTGGGTGGCTCAGTCGGTTGAGCGTCCGACTTCGGCTCAGGTCACGGAGCTCATTGCTCGTGAGGTTCGAGCCCCGCGTCGGGCTCTCTGCTCACCGCTCGGAGCCTGGAGCCTGCCTCGGGTTCTGTCTCTATCTCTCTGCCCCTCCCCTGCTCGCTGTCTCTCAAATATAAAATAAAACATAAAAAAAAAAAAACATTTAAGATTTTCTTTGTCTCCCTCTGCCCTTCTCCCCCGCTCACACACTCTCTCTCTTAAAAAAAAATAAGAATAATAAAAAGCTTTATTCTACTAAGGCGTTTCGCATTCGGTCATGATATTTTGACAATAACCTTGCGCACTAAACATTCTTCCCCTCCCTTTACAGAAGTGGATGGGATGGGGGAGGGGAGGTCAGAAACATGGCCAGTCACATACGAAGGTTTATCTGACGCCAAAGACCTCCATGAATTCTGAATTCTTCAAAGAAATTTTATTATTATTTTTTTATTTGGTTTTAATGTTTCTTTATTTTTGAGAGAGAGAGAGAGACAGAGACAGAGCAGGAGTCGGGGAGGAGCAGAGAGAGAGGGAGACCCAGAATCCGAAGCAGGCTCCGGGCTCCGAGCGGTCAGCCCAGAGCCCGACGCGGGGCTTGAACCCATGAACCACGAGATCATGACCCGAGCCAAAGTCAGATGCTCAGCCGGCCAGGTGCCCCTCGAAATGTTACTTATATCCCTAGACCTTAATTTTTTCCTTAGGGTTTCTCTCTCTCTGTCCCACATGGAGGCCTTTGGGGACAGTATTTTCAGCTCACTCACTCATTCTTTAGCTGTATCCATTCGGCCATTCGGCTCACCTATTAAGTTCTTTATTTCAGTAATTATATCGTTCATGTCCCTTGTCTCCGGTTAGGTTCTACTCCATAACTTCCTCTTCTTGCTTCAGATTTTCAATATCCTCTCTTGGTTCTCCCCGGATATTTAGGATGCTTGTTTTACATGCCTTATTAGCTCCACTTCATCGGGTAGAGTTTCTTCCAAGCCTGACCGACAGGTTGGAGCCTCCTGGGGATGCCGACAATTTTGCGCTTCAGAAAAGGTAACAATTCAGTGCTCTTTAAACACGATGGCTTTGCACTAGTTTTCTTTGAGCATTGATTTAGAGGTGAGGCAGAGAAACTGATTTCTGTTCGTCAGAAAACAAAACAAAACAAAACAAAAAAAACAAACCCACAAAAAAACAACGCGGACAGAAAGTGAATTACAGCGTCTGGCCAGAGCAGAGACAATTTCCTGGTTAAAAAAGAAATTGTCAAGGGGCATCCGGGGTGGGGGGGGGGGGGAGGAGACAGCCTCTCCCAGCCTGGGTTCCTCTCCCCGCCTGGGTTCCTCTCCCCCGCAGGTGCCTCTCCCCGCCTGGGTTCACCCGCGGGGACTGACAGTTTCCGGCACCTGGTCAGCCTCTCAGCTCGGCACTGAGGTGTCTCCTTGTGGCTTTTTCTGGCATCGCTGGACTTATTTGGACCCCAGGTGCAGCCCCCGAAGTGGGAGGGGTTGGGGCGACCCCGCCTCAAAGGGGGCAGCGGGTGATGACATCAATGCCCACCCCGCCCCCCCCTTCGGTGGGAAGATCCCGAGGTCTGTTCTGCCTGGTTCCTCGCAGGGTCCCCAGCAGGGTCCCCAGCAGGGTCAAGCCCCGGTTGCCCCCAACCGGTGGGCGTTAACACACCCTTTAATGGCCTTCCTCCCTTCTCTGGTCTCTGTTCTGTACTTCCTCACTCCTGCTGCCCTTGATCAACCCCCGCATGAACTACCTGTCAAATCACCGCTTTGGGGGAAACTCAGGCAAACTTGCGATCGTCTCCAGATCTTGTCCCATTTTCATTTTCTTCATATATATACATATATATATATTTAAACATTTTTTAAATTTTTAAATGTTTATTTATTTTTTGAGAGAGAGAGAGAGGGAGATAAAGAACAAATGGGAGGGGGACAGAGAGAGAGGGAGACAGAGAATCCGAACACGGCTCCAGGCTCCGAGGTGTCAGCACGGAGCCCGATGCGGGGCTCGAACCCATGAACCGGGAGATCATGACCGGAGCCGAAGTCGGATGCTTAACCGACTGAGCCACCCAGGCGCCCCTATTTTTTTCCCCATTCTTCAGACTTGGTCTTTTTTTGTGTGGGGGGGGTGTGGGGGGGGGGAGGGAGGTGCATGTGAAACAGTTTAAAATTAGAGAATAATATCAGTGGTGTATTGCCAGGAAAATAGCTCCGCCTTCATATCAGATTTTCAGCTGATTGCAAATGTGTGCCCCCCACCCCCCACCTTCCCACAAGGGGCACCTGGCTGGCTGGGTTGGAGGAGTGGGCGATTCTTGATCTCAGGGTTGTGAGATCGAGTCTCATGTCGAGTGGAGAGGTTACTTAAAAATAAATAAACTTGGGGCGCCTGGGTGGCTCAGTCGGTGAAGCGTCCGACTTCGGCTCAGGTCATGATCTCGCTCGTGGGTTCGAGCCCCGCGTTGGGCTCTGGGCTCTGGGTCGGGAGCCTGCCGGAGATTCTCTCTCTCTGCCCCTCCCCTGCGCACACCCTCTCTCGCTCTCTCTCAAAATAAATAAACAAACATTTAAAAAAGACAGGGAGACAAAAGACAGAACAGAGGAGAGGCCAGGCGAAGACAGAGGCCGAGGCTGGACGCGGCCACAAGAGCCAGGAGTGTCTGGAGCCGCCAGAAGCTACAGGAGGCAGGGGTGAATCCTCTGCCCCTACGGGAGGCGAGGCCCTGCCCTGCCCTCACCCTGATTTCAGGCTTCTGACCTCCATGCCCGGGAGACAATAAACTGCTGTCGCTTTAAGCCACCCAGTTGGCGGTCGTTCATGGCAACAGAAAATGAATACAGCGGGTTTCTTATAAAATTGAAACACACAGGGGCGCCTGGGTAGCTCAGTTGGTTGGGCAACCGACTTCGGCTCAGGTCATGATCTCACGGTTTGTGGGTTCGAGCCCCACATCGGGCTCTGTGCCGACAGCTCAGAGCCTGGGGCCTGCTTCGGATTCTGTGTCCCCCCCCTCTGTCTACCCCTCCCCTGCTCATGCTGTGTGTCTCTCTGTCTCTCAATAATAAATAAACGTTAAAAAAATTAAAAATCACATCAAATCAAATCAAAGCACACATTAACCACATCACCCAGCAGTCCGGCTCCTAGCTTCCCGGACACCCTGCAGCAGTGAAACCTTTTAAAGATTTTATTTGTCCGGAGTCTCTCCACCCCACGCGGGGCTCGAACTCACCACCCTGAGATCAAGAGTCGTGGGAGGATGGAGTGCCACTCAGCAATTAAAGGGGACTTCTGCGACCCACACAGCGACAGGGATGAGTTGTAAACGTATGAGGCTGAGGGGGAGAAGTCAGATTCAGAAAGCTGTGTATGGTGTGATTCCGTTTATAGGGCATTCTGGAAAAGGCCAATCTGGTGACGGAGACTAGCGAGGCGGTTGCCAGGGGTTACGGGTGGGGGAGGGGCTGGCTGCAAAGAGGCCCCTGAGGGAATTTTCTGGGGTGGGGGGTGGGGGACGAGACTGTTCCGGGTCTCATTTGCGGTGGTGGTTACCCCACTCGGTGTTTTTGTCAACACTCGCAGGACGGCACGCCCCCAAAAATGGGTTTTGTCGTATTGGGTTCAAAATAAATTAAGAAACAATTTAAAAAAATCTTAAAACCGGCATTTTAGGATCAGAGATACCCATTCGCTTTGTATCCGTGCATTTTTATTTATTAAAAAATATTTTCTAATGTTTATTGATTTTTGAGAGAGAGAGAGAGCGAGTGTGAGTGGGGGAGGGGCAGAGAGAGAAGGAGACGCAGAATCCGAAGCAGGCTCCAGGCTCCGAGCCATCAGCCCAGAGCCCGACGCGGGGCTCGAACTCACGCGAGATCACGCGAGATCTCGCGAGATCGTGACCTGGCTGAAGTCGGACGCTTAACCGACTGCGCCACCCAGGCGCCCCAACATTTCTTTATTTTTGAGAGACAGAGAGCAGGCAGGGGAGGGGCAGAGAGGGAGACACAGAATCCCAAGCAGGCTCCAGGCTCTGAGCCATCAGCACAGAGCCCGACGCGGGGCTCAAACCCACAAACCGTGAGATCGTGACCTGAGCTGAAGTCGGACCCTTAACTGACTGAGCCACCCAGGCACCCCGGCCCATTTTTCTATTAGGTTGTGTTTTGTTTTGTTTTTTATTATTATGTCTGAGGGTGCTCACTGTGGTCTGAACAAAAGCGTCAGAAACCACCTAATCCCAATAGGCAAATGATTAAGTAAACAGATTTCAAGCCAAGAATGGATTTATGAAGCTGTTGAAAGGAGGAAATATAGGTGCTTTCAAATGTATTCACAAAAACATTATTCAGAAAGCAAAAGTGATGATCTCACAGTCATGGGATCAAGCCCCGCGCTCGGCCTGCTTGGGATTTTCTCTCTCCCTCTCTCTCTGCCCCTCTCCTGCTCACTTTCTCTCTCTCAAAATAAATAAAAGAAAAAATTGTGACAAAGGCACCTTATTGGAACAGTTGATGACATTTGAACATGAGCTGCAGATTATATCAGTACTATATTTCCTACTCACTCTGTGGTAAAGAGTCATGGGGTTTCTAGCTCACTCTCTAGTGATTCAGAGAAAAGGGCGAAGATATATATCTATATATATCTATATCTACACACACACGCAGAACCTTTGTATCAGGTTCCCATGGCTTGCCAGCTCCCACAATTCCAGGAACCAATTTCTTTTTTATTTTATTTTATTTTTTCACGTTTTTATTTATTTTTGAGAGACACAGAGAGACAGACAGAACACAAGTGTGGGGGGGGGGGGTGGGCAGAGAGAGAAGGAGACACAGAATCCGAAGCAGGCTCCAGGCTCTGAGCTGTCAGCCCAGAGCCTAATGGGGCTGGAACCCACAAACCGCAGCTGGTGACCTGAACGGAAGTCAGATGCTCAACCCACTGAGCCACCCAGGCACCCCTCCAGGAACCAATTTCTTAAGACAAATATCCCTCTCTTCCTCCTTCCTTGCCTCACTCTCTCTCCCTCCCCTCCCCCCTGTTTCTTTATCCTGTTTTTAAAAATTTATTCCGAGAGAGAGAGTGGGGGAGGGGCAGAGAGAGAGAGAGAGAGAGAATATCCCAAGCAGGCTCCTCCCTGTCCACGTGGAGCCGGATGCGGGGCTCGAACTCGTGAACCGGTGGGATCACCACCTGAGTCAAAATCAAGAGTCAGACGCTTCACCCACGGAGCCCCCCAGGCGCTCCTATCCTATTCTTTTGGAAGATTTTATTCTTTTTTTTTTTTTTTAAGCCATCTGTACACCCAACATGGGCTCAAGCTTACAACCCCCAGGTCAAGAGTCATATGCTCTAGTGACTGAGCCAGCCAGGCGCCCCCTCTTTATCCTATTGGTCCTGTTTTTCTAGAGAACCCTGATTGATTACCTGCCGCGTCCCCCCCCACCCCCCCCCCCCCCAGGCATATAGTGGGCGCATATTAAAGAAAGCACAGCACAGGGGGCAAATGTAACGGTGCGTGAATCTGGGTGAAAGCCACACGGGAGTTACTTGTATTCTCCTTGCCACTTCCACTTAAGTCGGAAATTACATCAAAATCAGCAGTTGCCAAAAAAAAAAAAAAAAAAAAAAAAAAAAAAAAAAAATCTGAGAAGTTCATAACTTCACCAAGGGTCTAGGGCACAGAACCCACGCGTGCGCCTGGGTGGTCCATCCATTGAGCAACCGACTTCCGCTCTGACCCGATCTCCCTGGTTGGTCCCTGGGGTCCAGCCCCGCCTCAGGCTCTGTGCTGACTGTGCAGAGCCTGCTTGGGACTCTCTTGCTCCCTGCCCCTCCCCTGCTCCCTCTCGCTCTCAAAAATAAGCAAACATAAAAAAAAAAAAAAAAAAAAAAGACGAGAAAACGTTAAGAACCCGTGCTTTAAGGCAATACGCAGCTTTGGTCCAAAATTCTAAAAAAAAAAAAAAAAGGGGGGGGCGTGGCCTGGCTTTCTGAGTCTCTCCCAGCTCAAGCGCCCCCTTGAGGTCAGGGTCAGTATGACAGCACCTCCTCCCTACCAGCGCCAAATCCTCAGAAAGCGACAGTCCAAGTCCTTGCTGAGCGCCCCTGGACCACACCCGTGGCTTCGTGTAGCGGCCCTAAAACCCGACATCGTGCACCCTCGTGTGGGTCCCCAAACACAAATACCACACTTGTAACAGCCTGGGGGAACGCACTCCGAACTCTGTAGGGGCTTCCGCAGCATGGCAGTGGAGATGGGTCAAAAAAACCTTTTTTTTTTTCCGATTTTTCTTTTGGTAGGGGTGGTGCATTTCTTTTTTTTTTTTTTTTTTTTTAATTTTTTTTTCAACATTTATTTATTTTTGGGACAGAGAGAGACAGAGCATGAACGGGGGAGGGGCAGAGAGAGAGGGAGACACAGAATCTGAAACAGGCTCCAGGCTCTGAGCCATCAGCCCAGAGCCCGACGCGGGGCTCGAACTCACCGACCGCGAGATCGTGACCTGGCCGAAGTCGGACGCTTAACCGACTGCGCCACCCAGGCGCCCCCGTGCATTTCTTTTTAACGTGTCTTTAATTTTGAGAGAGAGAGAGTGCGAGTGGGAGAGGGACAGAGAGAGAGGGAGACAGAACCGGAAGCAGGCTCCAGGCTATGAGCGGTCAGCACAGAGCCCCACGCGGGGCTCGAACATACGGTTCTGAGAGATCATGACCTGAGCTGAGGTCCCGGCTGCTTAACCGACTGAGCCACCCAGGCGCCCCTCCTTTCTTTTCTAAGTAAACACTGTCTAACGTGGGGCTCGAATTCACAACCCTGAGATCAAAACTCATGGGCTCTCCCCACCGAGCCAGCCAGGCACCCCCATTTCTGTGGTTCTAAGCCGCTCAGTTTGTGGCATTTTGTTACAGCAGCCACAAGAGACCAACGTAGGGTCCTTCCTCACCCCAGGCTTCCACGTGTCTCCGGGAGAACCCAGAAAGAGGCCGGAAACGATGGCTGTGCTCAGGGGGTGCCAACTTCAAAAGGCCAGGCAGGAGGATTTAACAGCCGGGCCACCTCCACGGACCTCTCTGGGCCTCAAAGCAACCTGGCTGGGAGGCTGGGGCTCACTCAGGATCTCTGCTCCCCAGGATCCCAGGGAGATTTGATCCAATTGGATCTCTGAGCTTTTCTGCACTTTCCCCGGGGCCCTAGAAGGTCCCACATGGGGAAACCAAGGCCAAGAGAGGGGCTGAGCCTAGATCTGGGCGGAGGTGGGGGGTCTCTTCTCTCTGGGTTCCACCCTCGTCAGGCCAGGAATGTCCTCAGGTTTGTGAGCCCAGCCTCCCTACTCTGGCTGGAAGGAGGTGTTCAGAGCTCTCTGCGTAATGCCCCACGGAAGCTGCCCCAGTTGGGGTGCCCAGTGCTCAGACCAATGAGAACCCCAGAGGGGAAAGACTGGTCATTTCCTTTCTGCTGTTTGCACCCTCCCTTGGGGCTTAAAAACCACAGTGTGTGGGCAGGACGCACCTTCGATCAGCGGGGAGCCCGGGAGACCTGAATATGGTGAGTCCCCCCCCAGCTGGATCATGGGGTTCAGGAACCATCTCCCTTCTCTGTCTCCTTGCTGGGTCTCTCTCTCTCCCCACCACTCCCCTTCTCGCTGCCTCTCCCTCTCTCTGTTCTCCGTCTCCTCCCTTCTCCCCTGACCCGCATCTCAAGACTCTCCAGGGCTGGGAAACAGCTAAAAAGTAAGATCATTAAGGGATTATCCCCAGGTCCTCAGGGCTGGGATCAGAAAGGTCCCTGGGGCAGGAAATCCGAGTGTTGGATCTGGCTAGATGACATCTTCCTCAAGTGGAGAGATCCAGGAGGGGTCTTTCTGGCGGCGGCGGGAAGGACAGGAGCAAACCCTGGGAGGCTGCAAAGAACCAGCTCGGAAGCAAGGTAGTTACTCACCCGGACTTTCAGATGTTCTGAATTGTAGACATGGGGAAACTGAGGCCCAGGCAGGAGCAGAGATGGCCCGGGTCCTTCATGGGTGGGTGGCAGACCCAGGCTGTCCCGTGGGTTCTGTGAGTGTCAAAGGGAACCGGTCTCCAGGCTCTGGGAGGGCTCCCGCCTCCCCTGCCCCCCACCCCCCTGTGCCCCCAGGGCTGGGTCTCCAGAGAGGCAGGGCTGTGATTTAGTACCTGCCTTGTTAGAGGTTCTGGTCTTTCTTCATCTGGGTGAAAGAGGAAACGGAAGACACATTAGCTGACCAGGGAGGGGCTTGGCATTGCCTCACCCCACTTTTGAGACCTCGCTGGGGCCAACAGGACTTTGCGAAGCGGACCGACCTTTGGCTTCGACTTCTTCTTGCCGTAAAAAGTCCCAAATACCAAAGCGGATTCAGTGAAAAGTCACTCTGCCCGCCCAGCCCAGAGCCTCAGACTCCTTGTCACGCTGTGTTGGGTCCTTCCAGAAACAGTCTACAGGTGCTCAAGAACAGAGGTGAAGGGAATAGAGTAGGGGGTAGTTTGACATGGGGGTCGAGTTGAAATAAGCTTCACGTTCTGGCTCTTCTGTGTAATAGACAAGGAGACTCCTCTTTCTTGGGCTTCCTTCTCTTTACCTTGAAGATGGGGAGAACAATCCGACGATCCTCCAGAACTAGAACCTACGTCACAGGATCACTGAGAGAATTAAATGATACACGGAAAGCTCTTACGTGCATGGTATACAGTAGGCGCTCACTGCATGTGGCATGTCTATCGTTCCTTCCCCCTGCAAACAGAAGTACATTCTGCGCGTTGGCCTACAGCCTGCTTTTTTCCCTAGAGTAACGTATAGTATTAGTAACCGGTATTTATTGAGCGCTTACTGTATTCCAGGCCCTGTGCTATGCACTTTACATTTACATCGAGGAGGAAGATACTGTTATCATCCGTGTATATTTCAAGGGGATTCGTCCTTTCTTTTTGTCAGCTGTGTGATAGTCTCCTGGGAGGGTCTCTCCCCTGTCAATAGAGATTTAGGTTGTTTCCCATGTTTTGTCTTTATTTTTTTTTTAAATTAAGTTTATTTATTTTCAGAGAGAGAGGGAGAGAGAGAGAGAGAGGCAGGAAAGAGCAGAGAGAAAGGGAGGGAGAGAGAATCCCAAGCAGGCTCCACACTGTCAGCACAGAGCCCGATGTGGGGCTTGAACTCATGAACCGTGAGACAATGACCCGAGCCCAGATCAAGAGTGGGTCGCTTAGCTGACTGAGTCACCCAGGCGCCCGTGTCTTTATTTTTTAAATTCAATGTAAAAAAATTATTTAGGGGCGCCTGGGTGGCTCGGTCGGTTGAGCGTCTGACTTTGGCTCAGGTCATGATCTCACGGTTCATGGGTTTGAGCCCCGCATCGGGCTCTGTGCTGACCGCTCGGAGCCTGGAGCCTGCTTCGGCTTCTGGGGTCCCCCTCTCTCTCTGCCCCTCCCCTGCTCACACTCTGTGTCTCTCTGTCTCTCAAAAATGAATACACGTTAATAATTTTTAAAAAATATATGAAAACTTTTTTTATTGCAATCTCCACCCCCAACGCAGGGCTTGAACTCACGACCCCATGATCAAGAGTCGCACACCCTACCGACTGAGCCAGCCAGACACCCCCGCTATGTTTTGTCTTTGAAACCAAAGTTACATCTTTGGACCCAAGTCTGGGTGTCCAGACTGCAGATGCTAAGTCCGTGGGCAATTTCTCTTTTAAGAGACATTGCCAAAAGGCACACCAACCTAGACTTTCCCTCTGCCGTGCATCAGAGCGTCTTTCTTCCTGCCCCAGCGCCCTCTGCCCCCCCCCATCTGCACGGTTGCATCAGACTTTCTTTTGTGTGTGCATGTGTTCCACATTAAACAAATTTTTTTTAATTTTATTTTTAATTTAATTTTTTATTTAAAAAAAAAATTTTTAATTTCATTTTTAAAACAAATTTTTTTTTCAACGTTTATTTATTTTGGGGACAGAGAGAGACAGAGCATGAACGGGGGAGGGGCAGAGAGAGAGGGAGACACAGAATCGGAAACAGGCTCCAGGCTCCGAGCCATCGGCCCAGAGCCCGACGCGGGGCTTGAACTCACGGACCGCAAGATCATGACCTGGCTGAAGTCGGACGCTTAACCGACTGCGCCACCCAGGCGCCCCTTAATTTCATTTTTAATTAAAAAAAATTTACATCCAAATTAGTTAGCATAGAGTGCAACATTGATTTCGGGAGTAGGTTCCTTAATGCCCCTCCCCCATTTAGCCCCTCCCTCCTCCCCCATTTAGCCCCTCCCCCCTCCCCCAACCCCTCCCGGAACCCTCGGTTTGTTCTCCAGATTTATGAGTCTCTTCTGTTTGGTCCCCCTCCCTGTTTTTATATTATTTTTGCTTCCCTTCCCTTATGTTCATCTGTTTTGTCTCTTAAAGTCCTCATAGGAGTGAAGTCATGGTATTTGTCTCTCTCTGGCTAATTTCATTTAGCATGATACCCTCCAGTTCCATCCACGTAGTTGCAAATGGCAAGATTTCATTCTTTTTGATTGCCGAGTAATACTCCATTGTATATATAGACCACATCTTCTCTATCCGTTCATCCATCGATGGACATCTGGGCTCTTTCCAGACTTTGGCTCTTGTCGATAGCGCTGCTATAAACATGGGGGGGTGTGTGTCCCTTGGAAACGGCACCCCTGTATCCCTTGGATAAATGCCTAGTAGTGCAATGGCTGGGTCATAGGGTCGTTCTATTTTTAGTTTTTTGAGGAGCCTCCATACTGTTTTCCAGAGTGGCTGCACCAGCTTGCATTCCCAGAGAAGATTTTTGTATATTTTTTTTAAATTTTGTTTTTAATGTTTACTTATTTTTGAGAGAGAAAGAGAGAAAGCCAGAGCACGAGCAGGGAGGGGCAGAGAGAGAGGGAGGCCCAGAATCCGAAGCAGCTTCCAGGCTCTGAGCTGTCAGCACAGGGCCCGACGCGGGGCTCGAACCCACGAACCGCGTGGGATCATGACCTGAGCCGAAGTTGGACGCTTAACCGACTGAGCCGCCCAGGCGCCCCCATATTTTTAAGCAGTCTCTACACCCAACGTGGGGCCTGAACCCACGACCCCGAGATCGAGAGATGTAGGCTCCACCAACTGAGCCAGCCAGGCGCCTCCGGTCCTGGGTTTTACCCATCACCCTAGCTCTTGGAGCGCCTTCCACATCAGAGCATAAACTCCTCATTCTTTGGGCGAGTGGCCCAGATGTGTTCTGTGGGCCGGGATGCGCCATCATTAACCCAGCCCCTCCCCTCTTGCTGGACCCTCTGGTTACTTCCCATCTTTGTAGGGGTGCTGCAGGGGCAAAGCTTTTCCCAGCCACTGGTCCTGGCAGGGTCCTGGAAGCCACAGGGTGTTCGAATCAGCACTTTCTTTTTTTTCCCCTGGTCTTATGAAATCAGCAAAAGGAAAAGGGCCCCCGGTGAGCTCACGTCTGTCATGTCCATCCGGAAGGCACTTTGTCAGCTGAGGAGTGTGAGAGCAGGGGAGTGGGGGCGCGTAGGGACGCTCCCTTTTCGGAGTCTGAGTCACTCTGTAGCCAAGGAGGCCTGGGAGCTGTGGAACCTGAAGCGCAAAAGCTACTAGCTTTGAACGCTGCATCCAAAGGGAACACAACGAGTTTAACCACCTGCTAAAGGTGCTTAGGCCCTACAGCCTCCTGCTGGGCCTGGCATTAACCCTTTAGTTAAACTGGAGCTTGGGGATGGGGGCGGGGGGAGTGGAGGGAGGAGGGGGCTGGGTGGGTCCCAGAAGGAAATGGGAAGAAGGGGTGTGGGAGGGGGGGATGGTAAGGGGAAGGCTCCCGCAGGGGCTATTTACCAATAGAAATATTGCAACAAGTTGAGCTTTCTATTTTGAAATGTTTTCACGCTTATGGAAAAATGGTAAGAGCGATACAAAGAACTCCCATAATGCTCTTCACCCAGATTCTCCGAATTTGCTTTATCAGTCAATCATGTGTCTATCATCTGTCTATCTATCATCTTTTCTCCCCCCTGAACATTTGAGAGTATGTTGTAGGCATCACACCCTTTGGATCTTAAATACCTCGGTGTTTATTTCTTCTTCTTCTTCTTCTTCTTCTTCTTCTTTTTATTATTATTATTATTGTTATTATTATTTTCTTAATGTTTTTATTTATATTTGAGAGAGAGACAGAGCTCGGCGAGCAGGGGAGGGGCAGAGAGAGAGGGAGACACAGAATCCGCAGGCTCCAGGCTCCGAGCTGTCGGCACAGAGCCCGGCGCGGGGCTCGAACTCACAGACAGTGAGATCATGACCTGAGCCCAAGTCGGATGCTCAACTGACCCAGCCACCCAGGCTCCCCTCCCCCTCGGTTTTTAAACACATAAACACAAGACCACATCACCCTCAATAAAATTAGCACCGATTCCTTACTATCGTCAAACACTCCATTTTTACATTTCCCGCATTATCTCAAAAATGTCTGATTTTTCCGCTTGATTATTCCACTCCAAGTCCAAACAATGTCTCCATATTACCTTTGCTTGAGATGCCTCTAAATCTCCTTTAATCCATGACATTTCTTCGTCTTCTCTCTCTCTCTTTCTTTTCTTTTTTACAGTGTCATTTATTTGTGGGAGAAAGCAGACCATACCGTTTGTCCTGTAGAGTTTTCTGCGGTCTGCTTGGGCTGATCTTGTCCCTGTGGTGTTATCATGTTCCTCTGTCCCCTGCTTTTCCTGTGGACTGGTCGTTCTTGATCTAGAACCTTGATTGGAGCCCCATTCATTTATTGGGCCACAATCACTTCACAGGCGGTGCTGTGTCCTTTCTAATGCGTCACATCAGCCGGAACAGGATGTCCAATTGTCTGTCTTCTCTGGATGAGCCATCCAGGCGCCCCTCTTAGATTTTTTTTCCTAAAGGAAGACTTTCCTACATCAACTCTTTATTTCCCTGAAATATATATACCTTGGGCAGAAATGGCAGGATAAATGCTTGATTTGTTTCTTTTCCAGAAGAAAAAGGTGACCAATGGGTTTGCTTGGGTTTTTTTTTTTTTATGTTTATTTATTTATTTTGAGAGAGAGGGAGGGAGAGAGTGCATGAGCAGGGGAGGGGCAGAGAAAGAGAGGACAGAGGATTTGCCGTGGGCTCTTCGCCGACAGCAGAGAGGCCGATGTGGGGCTTGAACTCACAAACCTTGAGCTCATGACCTGAGTGGAAGTTGGACGCTTAACTGACTGAGCCCCCCGGGGCGCCCCAAGCCTGGGCCCTTTGAACGGCAGAGGGTCATTAGAGACCATAATCTGGGTGCTAAGGTGCTCTTTGTTCTTGGACACCTATATCTTTCTCTGTTCCTTTCATCCCTTCTGTCCTTCCTCTTGCGAGGCAAAAATCTATATCTTATTCCTATTTCTTGTGCTTCATCTTGCCACCCCCCCCCCCCAATATTTTCTCTCTGCTCTGACCCTGAGGTTTTGAAACGATTTAAGCTAATGGTGATAGAAGATTACGGTCAACCAGGAAAGAAACCGAGGCACGGAGCAGTAAGGGAACTTCCAAGGGTCCAGGCAGGCTTCAAGCAGGACAGTCGGGATCTGGCCCCTAAGTGCCAGTGCTGAGCTATCCGGAACCCGGAGCGAAAGGACACATGTGTGCCCCTCCACCCTTCGCAAAATATCCTCCCGTAGTTTGAACCGAGTAGAACAAATAAATAAAGCTCTGCTCAAATCCCCCCGCCCCCGCCCCACAACAGAAACCACCTCATAAGCCCCAGCAGCGTGACTGTCCATAAAACCCGGGAATTGCCTGATACGTTTACACACCAGGGTCCATTTGCAGACACCCCTCTGTCTGGGAAAGCAAACTGTGGTCTGATTGGACGGTTCCCAAGGCACAATCGTGCAAGGGCAGAAAACAAACAAAGATGGCCGCCTGTCTTTATTCACAGTTTGGATGTTTTGCCCCCCCCCACCCCCCCGGATTTGGGGGAGGGGCGGGCATTGATTTTGATTCTTTTTTTTTAATTTTTTTTTTCAACGTTTCTTTATTTTTGGGACAGAGAGAGACAGAGCATGAACGGGGGAGGGGCAGAGAGAGAGGGAGACACAGAATCGGAAACAGGCTCCAGGCTCTGAGCCATCAGCCCAGAGCCCGACGCGGGGCTCGAACTCACGGACCGCGAGATCGTGACCTGGCTGAAGTCGGACGCTTAACCGACTGTGCCACCCAGGCGCCCCTGATTTTGATTCTTTAAAACATCGCATCACCATATTTACCTGGATGACTGAGCGTTGGGTTTTTTTTTGTTTGTTTTGTTTTTGTTTTGTTTTGTTTTGCTTTTGATTCCCCCTTTCTGTTTGCTTAAATACCAGGCCGAATCCCTGCCTTCTCGGGGGGAGCCACTCGGAGACAGAGCACGGAGCTGTCTTGGCGCGAGGCAGCAAAAGGGGGTGATGGGCGGCAGTGGGGTAGCCACCTGGGGGTATCATCTCAGTTTGTTGACGGGCGTTAAAAAGAGCTAATGAGCCGCGGGGCCCCCCGGGGGGCTAGGTGAGCTTCCGACTTCGGCTCAGGTCACGATCTCGCGGTCCGTGGGTTCGAGCCCCGCGTGGGGCTCTGTGCCCACGGCTCGGAGCCTGGAGCCCGTTTCGGATTCTGCGCTTCCCTCTCTCTCTTTCTGATCCTCCCCCCGTTCATGCTCTGTCTCTCTCTGTCCCCAAAATAAACATTAAAAAAAAATAAAAAAAATTCAAGAAAGAGCGAACAAGCTGTCATGGGGGTACAGTCTCGTCAGAACGGACAGTGACCACAACGTTGGCAGCAGGACTAGGTTTTGCCCGCTCGGTTGCCGGATCCTGGGGATGTCCAAGGATTTTAGCAGGAGGTGGCAGGGCGGCAGGTGTAACCCCGTAGCTGGGTCTGGCCCTCCGCATCCCCGTTTCCCTGGGGAGAAACCTGGGGCTCCAAGAAGAGGTGTGATGGGCTCCTGGCCGCATAGCCCTGATGGGCCCTTTTTGCCTCTCTCATCCCACCCAGGACTCCCTGAATTACAGCACCCCTGACTATGCTGATTATGGCTGGACCGTGGACCCGTACTTGCCAGTGGACAAGTCTTCTAGAATCCCCGCCCTGTCTGCTCCGAATGTGACTGCCCTGGTAATCTTAGCGGTGGTCTTCCTGGTGGGCGTCCCGGGCAACAGCCTGGTGGTGTGGGTGACCGGCTTCGAGGTCCGGCGAAACATCAACGCCATCTGGTTTCTCAACCTGGCGGTGGCCGACCTCCTCTCCTGCCTGGCGCTGCCCATCTTGTTCACATCCATCGTCCAGCACGGCCACTGGCCCTATGGCGAGACGGCCTGCCGCGTCCTGCCCTCCCTCATCCTGCTCAACATGTACGCCAGCATCTTGCTCCTGGCCACCATCAGCGCCGACCGCTTCCTGCTGGTGTTTAACCCCGTCTGGTGCCAGAACTACCGAGGGGCCCGCTTGGCCTGGGCGGCCTGCGGCGTGGCCTGGGGCTTGGCCCTCTTGCTGACCATCCCGTCCTTCATGTATCGTGTGGTGCGCGTGGAGGCCTTTCCGTTCAAGATGGAGTGCGGCGTGAGCTACGGGAGAGACAGTGTCGTCACCGAGAGGGTCGTGGCCATCCTGCGGCTGGTGGTGGGCTTCCTGTGGCCGCTGGTCACGCTCGGAATCTGTTACACGTTCCTCCTGATTCGGACGTGGAGCCGCAGCGCCACGCGCTCCGCCAAGACGGTCAAGGTGGTGGCGGCGGTGGTGACCAGCTTCTTTGTGTTCTGGCTGCCCTACCAGGTGACGGGGATGATGCTGGCCCTGTCCAAACCGCGCTCGAGAATCTTCAAGAGCGCGTCGGCTCTGGACGCCCTGTGCGTCGCCTTCGCTTACGTCAACTGCTGCATAAACCCCGTCATCTACGTGGCGGCGGCTCGGGGCTTCCACGCCCGCTTCCTCAAGTCCCTCCCCGCCAGGCTCCGGAACGTGTTGACCGAGGAGTCCGTGTCCCGGGACAGCAAGTCCTACACCCTCTCCACGGCGGACACCCCAGCCCAGAAGAGCCAGGCGGTGTGAGGGGCGCGCTCCCGGCCGCCCTCTGCTCGGCGCCCCCACCTTCCCACCGGTGCGGTTTCTCTGGGCTCATGGTAACCGTGACCTTGGTGAAACCGTAGTACCCCCCCCTCCCCCCGCCAAACAGCTCTCTGTCTGCGCGTGCGCGTGCGCGTGCGCGTGCAGCTTGTGACTAGGACACATTGGATACACAGAAGACAGATGGGAAGGTCGTAACCTTTGCAGAAGAGTGAAGGGCGCCTGCGCGGCTCAGTCGCTTGAGCGTCCGACTTCCGCTCAGGTTCACGAGCTCCCGGTTCGTGAGTTCGAGCCCCACGCCGGGCTCCGTGTTGACGGCTGGGAGCCTGGAGGCCGCTTCTCTCTCTCTCTCTCTCTCTCTCTCTGCCCCTCTACCTGCTCATGCTCTGTGTGTGTGTCTCTCTCTCAAAAATAAATAAACATAAAAAAAAAACTTATAAAAAATAGTGAGGTATTTATATCACTGGAGAGCTGGAACAAAATGTAACAAGCGTCTCAAAAGGCATTCTTGCTCGTTGATACGCGGGCGAAGCTTTTCTAAGCGGGTGGGTCTAGGGGCGCCTGGGCGGCTCAGCGGGTTGAGCGCTGACTTCCGGCTCAGGTCATGATCTCGTGGTTCGTGAGTTCGAGCCCCGAGTCGGGCTCTGGGCGGACAGTTCGGAGCCTGGAGCCTGCTTCCGATTCGGTGTCTCCCTCTCTCCGTGCCCCTCCCCTGCTCACGCTCTTTCCCTCTCCCCCCCCCCCCCCATAAAATAAACATAAAAAAGCCCAACTAAGTGTGTCGATTTAAAGTACAGTAGGTTAGGGGCGCCTGGGTGGCGCAGTCGGTTAAGCGTCCGACTTCAGCCAGGTCACGATCTCGCGGTCCGTGAGTTCGAGCCCTGCGTCGGGCTCTGGGCTGATGGCTCAGAGCCTGGAGCCTGTTTCAGATTCTGTGTCTCCCTCTCTCTCTGCCCCTCCCCCGTTCATGCTCTGTCTCTCTCTGTCCCAAAAATAAAAATAAACGTTGAAAAAAAAAATTAAAAAAAAAAAAAGTACAGTAGGTTAAAATGTTACTCAATTGGGGGTTAAAAAAAAAATGCCTTAAGTAAAAAAGAGGTTAGATGGTCCCGGTCAGAAGCAAGTGTGAGGGAAGCTTGCTGTAAGGGGAGGTTAAGAAACATTGGTTGGGCACCTCCAGGGGGGGAAGGAGGTCACGCGGGAACTTGACATTTTACTTTGTAAACTGCTGTTTTGTTTGCATTTCTCAAAATAAATAAAAGAAAAAAGAAAAAAAAAACCCAAGAAACTTTAAATTTTGTTTATCACTGCGGACTCATGCATAGCTGGCTGTGAGTGATAATGCAGAGGGATCTTCGGTGCCCTTGACCTATTTCACTGTGGGAACACCTTGCAAAACAAGAACACGACCAGGATGTGGACACCGATATACTCGAGGTGCAGGATATTTTCGTCACCACCTGGATCCCTCATGATGCCCTTTTCCAGCCCCCACCCCCCAGCGACTGCCCTCCACCCTCCCAGCCTGGTCTGGGGCCCCTGGCCACCACGGTTTCACTCTCATCTTCAATTCGGTCCTTTCAAGGGACTCATTCAGCGTGTAACCTTTTGACTTTTGAAAAAACTAGTCTGCTGCGCTTGAATGATGAACATAGGCGCGCCGGGGTGGCTCGGTCGGTGAAGCGGCCGACTTCGGCTCAGGGCATGCTCTCGCGGTCCGTGAGTTCGAGCCCCGCGTGGGGCTCTGTGCTGACAGCTCGGAGCCTGGAGCCTGCTTCGGATTCTGTGCCTCCCTCTCTCTGTGCCCCTCCCCCGCTCACGCTCTGTCTTTCTCTCTCTAAAAAATAAACATTAAAAAATTTTTTCTTTGAATAATGAAAATAAAAAACAATAAATGTTGAAATGCTGTGCTACTTATAATTGACTGCAAAACAGTTCTGTTTAGTGTTTTGTGTGCGTGCGTGTGTGCAGATGGGCTAGAAATATCGTATAGAGCAGCACCATTCAACAGAAACATGCTGTGAATCTCACAGGTAGTTTCCAGTGTTCTGGTTGCCACACTAAAAAATTGAGAAGAAACGGGGGCACCTGGCTGGCTCAGCTGGGAGGGTGTGTGGCTCTTGATCTCAGAGTCGTGAATTTGCACCCCATGTTGGGGGTAGAACTTACATAAGTAAATACATACACTTAAAAAATAAAAAAGAAATGCAATAATAGTAATATAGTAATATATTTTATATATTATATAAATAGTAATATATTTTATAATTATATTAACAACGACATGAGTAGCATAGTAATGATGAATATAATATATTCATGAACATTATACAATTACGTATTATATGAATATCAATATGTTATATAGTAATTGTGTGTATATATATATTTCAAAGATTTTATTTTATTTATTTATTTTAATGTTTATTTATTTATTTTTGAGGGGAGGGGCAGAGAGAGGGAGAGAGAGAGAGATGCCCAAGCAGACTCTGTGCTGTCAGCTCGAACTCATGAACCCATGAGATCATGACCATAGCGGAAGTCAAGAGCCCGATGCTAACCGCTGAGCCACCCAGACGCCCCAAAGATTTTATTTTTAAGCAATCTCTACACCCAGCGTGGGGCTTGGGCTCACAACTCTGAGATCCTGACTGAGACAGCCAGGTGCCCCTATTAATAATTACATTTATAATCAAATAAAATCAAAATGTATAACTACGTTACATACTGTAGAACATATATAACACATATTAACATTATATGAATGTATATAATTGACATCAATGTATTATAGTGATAGTAATACTATCAATATATTTATTACATTGTTATATACAATGATATTTCATATATAAAATATATTCATGCAGTCAATACTATATTTCGCCTAACAATATATCCAAGATATTGCTTTTATAATTTTTTCCCCATTTCCCTCCTGTAACTGTGTGTTTATTTATTTATTTTTTTTTCTTTTTTTTTTTTTTAACATGTATTTATTTTTGAGACAGAGAGAGAGCATGAACAGGGAGGGTCAGAGAAAGAGGGAGACACAGAATCCGAAACAGGCTCCAGGTTCTGAGCTGTCAGCACAGAGCCCGATGTGGGGCTCCAGCCCGTGAACCGTGGCATCATGACCTGAGCCAAAGTCAGATGCTCAACCCGCGGAGCCACCCAGGCGACCCAACCGGCCTGTTTTTAAAAGGTCGTCCCGTTCGGCACCTGGGTGGTTCGGTTGATTGAGCACCGGACTCTGGATTTGGGCTCGGATCATGAGCACGGCCAGCTTTCCCGGGGGTGGGGAGTCGGCTGCAGACGGCGAGGTCTTTCCCTCACTCTGATCTGGGAGGGAGATGTTGTCCCAAGAGCTGGCGCCCCGCAATGGTCTTCTGGAAACACTTGGAGGTCAACGCGTGGGGTCCAGGTGGCTTCTCTGAGGTGGTGAGCCGCCCCGCCCGGGGAGAAGGAAGTGGGCTGAAGGGCCTGGCCGTCGGCACATCTGGGGTTTGGGGGGATCTGCTGGCTCAACAAGTTCTGAGGAGGAAGTGGGGGAGAAAGAAAGTGGATGATTGGCTTTGGCTGAGCTGGCTGTGTCCGTCCCCCGCCCCCTGCCTACCACCGCCACCAAGTGCCGTGACACCCACCCACCTATTCCTCAGACCTGGCTCCCCCAGGCCCCCGGGGCAAAGCCTCCTCCCTGCACCTGTGCCGTGTGACCTCCCCGAACACCACACCTCTAACCCCCAGGTAGGTACCGTTCCAGATCAGCAGGGTCTCATAGGAGCACAATGCGAGCCACGCGTGAGATCGTCCGTTTTCCAGCGGCCGGGCAAGAGGCAAGCAAAGCGAAGCAGAGAGAATCAGATACAATTAATTTGATACAATTAATCAGATACAATTAATTTAAACGTTTGTTTATGTGTTTTGAGAGAGAGAGACAGAGAGAGAGAGCGCGCGTGCGCTTGTGTGTGAGCGGGGGAGGGGCGGAGAGAGAGGGAGAGAGAGAATTGCGAGCAGGCTCTGTGCTGACAGCAAACTCGGGGCTCGATCCGGTGAGCCGTGGGGTCGTGACCTGAGCCGAAATCAAGAGTCAGACACTTACCCGACTGAGCCACCCAGGCTCTGTACTTCTGGAGCTCTATGTGTCTAACGCGCCCAGGTTCTAGGGTGACATTCTACGATCCTGTGATTCAAATAGTCTGTGACTAACACTGTAAGATCCCTTGGGTCAAATAGCCATTCACCCTTTCAGGCTTCTAGAATTTTGTTAGGGTGGGGGCACCTGGCCGGCTCAGTCGGTAGGGCGTGCGACTCTTGATCTCGGGGCTGCGGGTTCGAGCCCCAGGTTGGGGATAGAAACTACTTAAAAAATAGAATCTTTAAAGAAAATAAGTGAATCTACAAAATGACGTTCGGGTGAACCCTGTGAAGTTGCCAAACTTCATCCCATTGTGGGGTGAGGAGGTGCAATGGCTTATTATTTATTATTTAAAAAAATTGCAAAATACAAGTCATGAAAAAAGTCACCATTAATGGCATTTACTACATTCCCGGTGGGGTGCAGCTGTCACCACGATCTGGTTCCGGAACATTCCCGTCACCCCAAAAGACACCCCTCCCTGCCCCCCAGCTCCTGGCAACCACTTACCTGCTTTCTCGTCAGATATTTGTCAGAATACGACCTATTTGCACCCACAACATGGCAATTTCCTATGTCAACTTAACCTTTTTTTTTTTAAGTTTATTTATTTTTGAGAGAGAGAGAGAGAGAGAGAGAGAGAGAGGGAGAGGGAGAGGCAGAAAGAGTGGGAGAGAGAGAGAATCCCAAGCAGGATCCACGGCAGAGCTCGACACGGGGCTCGGACTCACAAACCATGAGATCATGACCTGAGCTGAAATCAAGAGTCTGACGCTTCACCGACGGAGCCACCCAGGCGTCCCTCTCAACTGAACCTTCTAAAGTGTTCTCCTTCGGGGTGCCTGGGTGGCTCTGTCGGTTAAGCGTCCGACTTCGGCTCAGGTCATGATCTTGCAGTCTGTGAGTTCGAGCCCCGCATCGGGCTCTGTGCTGATGGCTCGGAGCCTGGAGCCTGTTTCGGATTCTGTGTCTCCCTCTCTCTGCCCCTCCCCTGTTCGTGCTCTGTCTCTCTCTCTGTCAAAAATAAATAAAAACATTAAAAAAACTTTAAAGTGTTCTCCTTCTAGATTCCCTGTGTTGAGGGGCTGGGACTTGGCACTCGTGGGATGGCTGTAAAGGAATCCCACCCCCTGATTGGCCCCTCACTTTTTATAAATCTGTGGTCCCCACCCCCTCATCCCTCGCCCCTGGCCTCTGCAGCCTGTAGAGACACTGTCCTCAACCCACAGCATCCCCTAGGCCCCCAGCGCCAGGGACACCGGAAAACCCCGGCCTCCCAGAATCTGAGAAACGTGCACCCCGAGACTCAGGGGCTGAGTTTTATGAAGATCTAACGATTTGAGCAGTTTTAGCCCAATCTGTAAACTCCGGATGAGACTGAGGATGGACAGTCCCCGGGTCTTTTCGGACCAGGACGGGTTCCCATAGGGTGTGGGAGATGAAGGGGTCTCCCGGAGCAAGGCAGGGACGGAGGGGACAATTGTCTCCTCGGGAAGGTCTGGGGCCATGACACGGTTTAGCCAAGACGCGGTCACCCAGGGAGGGGCGGGGAGACCCCCCCAAGTCGCACAGTGAGTTCCATCCAGTTTGTTGACTCAGAACAACTTCCTCTAACAACATGATTTTACTCTCTACACAACAGCAAAAGAAACATTGTAAATATGTCCCCTCAGCCCCTGAATCACACACAGAGAGAAGTACAAACACAGAAAACTGCTGAATAGGGGCTCTGGGTTGGGAGAGTCACTTCCTCTTGCTAAGCCTGCGTTCTTTTTTTTTTTTTTTTTGGTCATGTTTACTTACTTTTGAGAGAGAGAGAGAGAGACAGAGCGTGAGGGGGGTTGGAACAGAGAGAGAGAGAGACAGAATCTGAAGCAGGCTCCAGGCTCCGAGCTGTCAGCCCAGAGCCCGACGCGGGGCTCAAACCCACGAACCGTGAGATCATGACCTGAGCCCAAGTCGGACGCTTAACTGACGGAGCCACCCGGGCGCCCCAAAGCCTGCGTTCTTAAAATGTAAATTTTAAGAGTTTCTGTTACAGTCTTTCTGCTGTGGATTTAGCACAGGTGAAGCCACCTCCGACGTGCCGGGCACTGTCGTATTCATATGTGTGTTTTAAATCTCTTTACCTTTTTTTTTTTTTTTTTTTTCCCCTGCTTGCTGCAGAAAGTCCACTGCACAGGAGAGGAAACTGAGGCTCAGAGAGGGGGAGACCCCCCCCTCCCCCCCACCCAAACTCCTCAGCGGGGGACCTGAAATATGAGTCTTTCTGGTTCTCACGCCCACGTTCTCAGCCTCTGCGGCTGTGTTGGGAGGGAGGTTAAGGACCGTGCAGTCAACATCTTCCCATTCTAAAGATGGAAAACTGAGGCTCACAGGAGGGATAGGATTTGTTTGCGTTTTGTGGGCTCTGAGGCCTCAGGCCCTCGGTCTGGTGACCCTGAGCCGTCTCCCTCAGCGCACGGAAGGCGGGAGGTGTGTCTATCTGCCCTTGGGGCTCTGCGGAGGGAAGAGAGAGAGGGGCTGGGCACGCGGTTGGAGGCTGGGAGGCAGGGAGCGGGCAGCGAGCACTTGGTGAGGGTGACCTCAGAGGGTCCCATGGGAGAGTGAGTCTAGGCCCAGATTCCTGCCCCCCCCAACCCGCCCCCCCAGGTCTTGAAGGTCAAACCCCACGCAGGTGTGGCTTCCAGGAATCGGTGACTGGTGACATCGATCCTGGGGTTGGTGACACGGGGTCAGCCCTCCACCCACCCGAGCCCTCTCCGGCTTCATGCGCTGCCCGGTAATTTTGGGATATGTGAGTCATGGGAAGAGTACAAGACAAACACACCCCGGGGAGTAGGGCAAAGCCACTCCTGTTTTTTCTGGCTGTGGAGATCTGCTGGGGCCCGTGAGTCGGCGGTGCCCGGCGGCATCCCGTGGGAGCCCTCGGCCAAGGGGACGGGCTTCCAGGAATCCGCCCCCCGGCTGCCAGATGCCCGGAGAGATCTCAGACCTCCCGGGTCCCGGCTGTGAGCCCGGCTCGTGCTTCAAGTGACATTGGGTCAAGATGAGGGTCCTCTTACAAGAGACGGTAAGGATGGAGGGAAGGGCGGGAGGGAGGCCAGCTTGGCCTTTCAGACGAATGATTGTCAGAAGCTGGGAATCAGTCCTGGGACTTGAGAGATGGAACCCTCTCACCATTCCGTTGCGATTCCAGACCCTTGGAATTTACGCGGGCAGCCAGGCAGAAAAGCTTGGGGCAAAGGACCCACGTAGCCCTCCCACCCAGGTGGAGGTCAGTCTTCAACCTCCAGGATCTCGGGCAGTTTCTGGAGACCCCAGCAAATGGCAACGCGTCCTGTGACCTAGCCCTTCGACTCAGTCATCCCACTTCTTAAGACTTTGACTTTATTTTTCATGTGTAACATACACACGCACAAAAGTGGGCACGTCAGAACCAGGAAACTCAGGGTATCTCCACGAGCCGAGCTTGCACAGGCAGTGAGCACCCCGGCCAAGAAATAGCACAATCCGGGGGCGCCTGGGTGGCTCAGTTGGTTGAGCGTCAGGCTCTCGATCTCGGCTCAGGCGGTGATCTCCCCGTTTGTGAGATCGAGCCCCGCGTTGGGCTCCTCGCCGAGCGTGAAGCCTGCTTAAGATTCTCTCTCCCTCTCTCTCTCTACCTCTCCCCGCTCTCAAGGTTAAAAAAAAATTTTTTTTAAGGTTTATTTATTTATTTGGAGAGAGACAGAGACAATGTGAGCGGGGAAGCGGCAGAGGGAGAAGGAGACAGAGAATCCCAAGCAGGTTCTGCGTGGTCAGCACAGAGCCTGATACGGGGCTCGAACTCACGAAAACGTAAGATCGTGACCTGAGCCGACACCAAGAGTCGGACGCTTCACCCACTGAGCTACCCAGACTCCCCTCAACATACATAAATATTAAAAATAAAAAAAGGAATAGCCCAACCCTGGTCCCAAAGTGCCCTCCCATTCCCCCAGTCACTAACCCCCCCCCGAGAATTCTTCTGCTTGTTTTTTTTTCTTTTTTTTCTTTAAAAAATTTTTTTAACGTTTATTTACTTTTGAGACAGAGAGAGACAGAGCATGAACGGGGGAGGGGCAGAGAGAGAGAGGGAGACACAGAATCAGAAGCAGGCTCCAGGCTCCGAGCTGTCAGCACAGAGCCCGACGCGGGGCTCGAACTCACGAACCGCGAGATCATGACCTGAGCCGAAGTTGGACGCTTAACCCACTGACTGAGCCACCCAGGCGCCCCTCTTCTGCTCGTTTTTGAACTTGATGAGAATGATACTACTCAGTCAACCCTCCTGCGTGTCTGTCTGGATCTCTCCCCTCAGCAGTGTATATATGAGATCTATCCACCTTCGCGTGTGTGGTTTGCTTATTGTCATTGTTGTAGAACATTCCACCGCAGGAATATACCCTGCTCTGTTTATTCGTTCCCCTGTGGGTGACTGTTTGGGTGGTTTCCCAACATGGGCTGCTGTGAACGTGACTCTTCTGGCAAAGGTCTTTTGATGAGCATATGTGTGCTTCTCTGGGAGGTGGCGGTGAGGTATCCCATGTTGGGTTCAAGTCCATTCTGCTCCACGGTTCCCCCGGGCCCCAGGGGTTCCAACACGACAGGCTGATTTACAGACACACGTGTGCCAAGAGCACTCACACGGGTGCCTGGGATCTCAGGGAACCGAAAGAAGCCGAAGTCACCCGTTTGTTTCTCGGTGCCTCAGTTTCCCTCTTCGTTCTTTTACTCGCCAAACCTCCCCTAAGCACCCGCTGCGGGCCGGGTGCCCTTCTAGATGCCGGGGACACAGTGGAGCCAGAAGTAGCCAACAGTTTGGGAAATGGGGTGTAACAATGGCACGTACCTCATAACGTTGTCTTAAGGGTTATGCCTGGTACATAGTAGGTGCTCAATAAATGTCATCTGCTCTCTTCATTGTTATAAAGTAATAATAATAGTTATTTTGGTAATTATGTTTTACATGTAGATATAGTTATATGAATATAGTTTATTGCACAAAAGGTGATAAAATAATTAAGCTGCCCGTGACCATCACTAAAACTGTCCTTTATTGGGGCGCCTGGGTGGCTCCGTCGGTGAAGCATCCGACTCTTGGTTTCAGCTCAGGTCATGATCTCGTGGCTTTGCTGGTAGCGCAGAGCCCGCTTTTGATTCTCTCTCCTTCTCTCTGCCCCTCCCCTGCTCACGCTGTCTCTCTCTCTCAAATAAACTTAAAAAAAAATTTGTTTTTCCAACGTCCTTTATTTAGTCTAAGGCTGGTTAATGAGCACGACCCGTCCAGCCAGGGGGCCGATTCTGAACCTTAAGAAAAGGGTGGATGTGTGTGCAGATAGGGAAACAGATCGAAAACACGTTGCGTGGAAAGGGCTATGAGATGACCCAGGGGGTGCTGGAATGTTCCATCCCTGTCTGACATCTGAAAAGGGAAATACCACAGACTGGTTGAGCTGCCAACACGCGGAATGCTTTCCAGACTTTAACCAGTAAAAGCTGGGCAGGGCGGGGGTCTTAGGGTGGGAGAGAGGGTGTGTGTAGCAGCAGCTGACATGTCACATGCTCACTGTGGACCAGGCACTGGGTTCGGCTTGTCGCCCCGATTCACTTACTGAATGCTCGCGACACCTCGAAGGGAGGAATATCATTATCCTCGTATCACAGATGGGGAAGCTGAGGAACAGAGAGGTTCAGTGACCCGCCCAAGGCCACACGGCTGGTGAGGGTTTGAATTTAAAATTTTTTTTAATTTTTTTTTTTTTTTGAGACAGAGAGAGACAGAGCATGAGCGGGGGAGGGGCAGAGAGAGAGGGAGACACAGAATCGGAAGCAGGCTCCAGGCTCCGAGCCATCAGCCCAGAGCCCGACGCGGGGCTCGAATCCACGGACAGCGAGATCATCACTTGAGCCGAGGTCGGATGCTTAACCGACTGAGCCACCCAGGCGCCCCTGAATTTTTAAAGCCTGCGTGCACACACACACACACACACACACACACACATACAAAGTGGCCGGGCCTCTTAGCAGCTAGTTGGCAGCTAGTTGGCGGGGTGGAGGGGGCAGAAGGTGTCCCAACTTCCCCTCTGCTCTTCCTGTTGTGTCAATGCCAGATAGGGCTCTGGGTAGGGCCAGCCAGCCCATGAAGAGTCAGCAGACACCCACAGGGTCAGGTCTGACATTATGGGGGATCGTCTACGGTCTACCTGAGCCCTTTGTCTGTGCCACGTGATTTACACACACCAACTCCTCAAGGCCTCCTTCCCCTCCGCCCCAAACCGATGAGGTAGGTCCACCTCCGTGACTCATTTCTCAGATGAGGAAACCGAGAGACAGCCAACTGAAACTCAGTTACAGAGCCCGGGTCTGCTCCGGGCCACGGGCTGTCCTGCCTTCTGAATCTAAGATTTCGGAGTGAATATATTCCAGGGCCCGGAGGTCCGGGGTGGGGCCAACCCAGTTCAAAACTCGGCTCTGTTACTTGCTTAGCTGGATGGTCTTAGGGAGGTTATTTCTCTGTGCCTGTTTTCTCGTCTGCAGAATGGGTACAATAGCAGTGTTAGAATCAGAGGGTTGTTATAGGGATCGAATGATTCACTGTTCCTTGAACGTGACCGGCCATGTTCTCACCTCAGGGCCTTTGCACTGGCTGTTCCGTCTGCCTGGAACTCTCTTCTCTCAGATCCCCACACGGCTCATCCCTCTCGCCTCCTTTATGGCTTTGTTCAAATGTCACCTTCTCAGAGAGGCCGTCTTTGACCACTTATTTAAAATTCCGTGTGTGATTTTTCTTTTTTTTTTTTTTTTTCCATAGCATTTATCACCTTCTAAGATACTGTGTTTTGCTTCTTTTTTTTTTTTAAATTTTTTTAACGTTTATTTATTTTTGAGACAGAGAGAGACAGAGCATGAACGGGGGAGGGGCAGAGAGAGAGGGAGACACAGAATCGGAAGCAGGCTCCAGGCTCCGAGCCATCAGCCCAGAGCCCGACGCGGGGCTCGAACTCACGGACCGCGAGATTGTGACCTGAGCTGAAGTCGGACACTTAACTGACTGAGCCACCCAGGCGCCCCTGTATTTTGCTTCTTTATTCCTTGTGTGACTTATTCCTTCCTCGTCTGCCTCCATCCACCTAGAATGTCACCCCGTTGTGTATTCAGTGCCTGGAACAGACAGGGTACTCAGGTGCTAACTTGAATGAATGAATGAATGAATGAATGAATCTCCTAACAGAGAATTCGAGATTTTATTTTTCCTGTTTTCCTGACACTATCATGACTTTACAAAATTGCTCTTAGTAGGGGGCGCCTGGGTGGCTCAGTCGGTTGAGCGTCTGTCTTCGGCTCAGGTCACAGTCTCGCGGTTCGTGAGTTCGAGCCCCTCGTCGGGCTCACTGCTGTCAGCGCGGAGCCTGCTTCGGATCCTCTGTCCCCCTCTCTCTCTGCCCCTCCCCTGCTTCCTCTCTCCCTCAAAAAATAAATAAGACACATTTTTTTAAATTTTTATTTATTTTTGAGACAGAGAGAGACAGAGCATGAGTGGGGGAAGGGCAGAGAGAGAGGGAGACACCGAATCCGAAGCAGGCTCCAGGCTCTGAGCTGTCAGCACAGAACCTGACGCGGGGCTTGAACCCATGAACCGCGAGATCGTGACCTGAGCTGATGTTGGACACTCAACCGACTGAGCCCCCCCAGGAGCCCCCATAGAGGACATTTCCATGAACACACAGCGCTGCTCTGGAAATTCCAAATAATAATTGGCTAGGGTCCTACTATAATATTTGGGGATTCCAAAAATTGTTTTATCACGATCATTTTTTTATATAAAAATATTTTTTTAATGTTTATTTATTTTTGAGAGACAGAGGCAGAGCACGAGCGGGGGAGGGGCGGAGAGAGAGAGAGAAAGAGAGGGAGACACAGAATCCGAAGCAGGCTCCAGGTTCCGAGCTGTCAGCACGCAGCCCCACGCTGGGCTGGAACTCACCAACCATGAGATCACGACCTGAGCTGAGATCAAGAGTCTGTCGCTGCACCCCCTAGGCCACCCAGGCGCCCCGATCGTGATCATGTCGTGACACTGCAGCGTTCCGGAATTCCCAGATGCTAAGAGGTCTGGGTTCTAACACTGCAATATTCTAGAATTCCCGCATGCTCTGGAGCTAGTTCTGGAATTCCAGGATTCCAACGGGGGGGGGGGGGGGGGGGGGCGGGCGTGCTGACGTGGCATCGTCCTCTAAGTCCAAGTCGCTCCCCAGCTAGTCGCAGGACCGGAACGCGCTGCGGTTCGGAGGCCGTCACAGCGTCTGGTCTCCAAGCCGCTAATGGGGCTCCCACCCCCTAGGATTCCGGGGACCCGGGGGTGGGGGTGGGGGTTTCCTCCTCACTTTCCACGCCTTTCTCCCCGGTTCAGGTGTCTGGGGCCTGGATGGAGAACACGTCGGTCAGCTACGAGTATGGGGATTACGACGGGCTTCCGGACCTCCCCGTGGACTGCATGGACGGCACCTGCGTCTCCAGCGACCCGCTGGGCGCCGCCCCGTTCCTGCTCTACGGGGCGGTCTTCCTGCTGGGCGTGCCGGGCAATGCCGTGGTGGCCTGGGTGTCCAGGAAAGAGGCCCGCCACCGGGTCGGTGCCAGCTGGTTCCTCCACCTGGCCGTGGCGGATCTGCTCTGCTGTTTGTCGCTCCCCATGCTGGCGGTGCCCCTCGCCCGCGGGGGCCACTGGCCGTACGGGGCGGTGGGCTGTCGGGCCCTGTCCTCGGCCATCCTGCTGTCTATGTACGCCAGCGTGCTCCTCCTGGCCGCTCTCAGCGCGGACCTCTGCCTGCTGGCCCTCAGGCCCGGCTGGGGGGCCGCCGCCGCCGGGCGGGCTCGTAGGGTGCAGGCAGCCCGCGCGGTCGCCTGGACGGTGGCCCTGTTGCTCACCGTGCCTTCGGCCATCTATCGGCGGCTGCACCAGGAGCATTTCCCTCGACGCCTGGAATGTGTAGTGGACTATGGTGGGTCCGCCGCGGTCGAGAACACCGTGACCGCCACCCGCTTCGTCTTCGGCTTCCTGGGCCCCCTGGCGGTCGTGGCCGGCTGCCACGGTGCCCTCCTGTGCCGCGCGGCCCGACGCCGCTGGCCACTGGGCACGGCTGTCGTGGTGGGCTTCTTTGTGTGCTGGGCCCCCTACCACGTGCTGGGGCTGGTGCTCGCCGTGGCCGCCCCGCACTCCGCGCTCCTGGCCCGGGCCCTGCGGGCCGAACCCCTGGTCACCGGCCTGGCTCTGGCTCACAGCTGCCTCAACCCCATGCTCTTCCTGTATTTCGGGAGGACGCAACTGCGCAGGTCACTGCCGGCCGCGTGTCACTGGGCCCTGAAGGAGTCGCAGAGCAAGGATGAAAGCGTGGTCAGCAAGAAATCCACCAGCCACGACCTCGTGTCGGAGATGGAGGTGTAGGCTAGAAGGAAACTTGGTTTGTGTTCTTCTGTCCGATTTCGCAACGCTGGCTTCAGGCACGGCTGGATCCAGGGGCTCAATGATATCATCACTGGTTTCTCTATCCATTCAACATCCATTCATTATGCACCTGCTGTGTGTAAGGCCCTATTATAGGCACTGAGGAAGTGGCAGTGACCAAAACAGACACAGACCCCTGCCCTCGGGGAGCTGGCATTCTAGTGGACGAAGACAGACAATATTCTCGTGGACGAAGACCGACAGAAAGCAAAGGAAAAGTGAATATGGAATACATCAAGTGGTGATAAGTGTTAAGAAATCTAAAGGGGACGAAAAGGGCTGAGTGAGGCAGGGATATAGATCAGTCAGGCGAGGCTCATCGGGTAAGGTGATATTTTAGCCAAGACCCGAGGAAGGGAGGGAGAGGTCATGCTTAAAGTATGTTAAACACGGGGCTCAGCAAGTACAAAGGCCCTGAGGCACAATGTGCTTGGCATATTCCAGGAAGAGTGAAAAGGCCAGTGTGGAGGGGGCAAGAGGGAAAGTGGGGTGAGAAAGGGAGAGAGATAGTGGGGGGCCAGATTTGAAAGCCTCTCAGGCCATAGCAAGTGTCTGGAGTTCCATGGGAGTGTTCTGAGCTACTCTTATCAGTTAAAATACACAAGACCCAGTAAATTTGAGTTTCAGGTAAATAACAAGAAAAGGTTTAAAATTTTTTTTATTTTAATATTTTATTTATTCTTGAGAGAGAGAGAGAGAGAGAGAGAGAGAATGAGTGAAGGAGGGGCAGAGCAAGAGAGGGACACAGAATCCAAAGCAGGCTCCAAGCTCTGAGCTGTCAGCACAGAGCCCGACATGGGGCTCGAACTCACAAGCCATGAGATCATGACCCGAGCCGAAACCAAGAGCCAGATCTTCGACCGACTGGGCCACCCAGGCATCCCTGTAATTTTTTTGTTTTTCTAATCTACACCAGGCGACCCTTTTCTGAGCAGAAAGAGGTCTTGATCTGACTTAGATTTTAATAGGGTCCTTCTAGTTGCTGGTGGAGACGAGTCTATGGGGGTGGGGGGAAGGGACATGAGGAGCCATTGCAACAGCGAAGAGACTACTGCAATAGTCTGAGCAAAAAGTGATGGTGACTCGAGTCAGGGTAAGAGCAGAGGTAGTGAGAAGGTGACAGATTACGGGTGTATTTTGAAGGAAAGCCTACGTCCTCGCTCCTTAGCTTGGTATTTGAGGCTTCTCTCCACTACCGGACACGTTTATATTCTAGTATATTCTTGTAGCGGACAGAATAATGGCCCCTAATGAGGTCCACATCCTAATCCCCTGAGCCTGTGACTATGTGACCTACCGTGGCAAAGGGAACTTTGCAGATGTGATTAAGGATCTCGGGGGTGGGGAGAGTATCTTAGATGATCTGCATGGGCCCAAGGGAATCACAAGGGTCCTTATCAGTCAGAGTCAGTGGCAGATGTAACAACAGAAGCAGATGTGAGCGACTGGAGACAGAATGCGGCCCCAGAAGGGGCTTACCGACACCTTGATTTGAGACTTCCGACCCCCAAAACTTACAGAATAAATTTGCATTGGTTTAAGTCACTACATTTGTGGTTACTTCTTAATTGGCAGCCACAGGAAACTCACACGGATCCTCTGAGCTGGATTAGTTCATGCTTCTGGGCCCTTTCCCCAAGCTGCTGCCGTTGCCCAGAATGCCCTTTGGATCTGTGCTGCCCAATCTTACTCAAATTCAAATGAATTCAAATGCAACATTTAGTTTCTCAGTTGCACTAGCTTCGATAGATAGCCACGTGTCGCTGGTGGCTACCATATCGGGTCGTGCAGATATAGAACCCTTCCACCATTGCAGAAAGTTCTATTGGGAAGGGCCCCTGGAGAATCTCACCTGCTCACGTCTTTTAAGTCACATAGTAGTGGCACCTGGATATAGAGTCTTTACTCCAGGACAGCATCTTACACATGGTTTCTCCTTTAGGGTAATTCCATCAACAACATAGGGAAGGAACGAGAGATACTTCATTTTATAAGATGAGGCTCAGGGAGCGGAGGTCGCTGGCCCAACGTCACACGGCAAGGAAATTACAGAGCTGAGATTTGACCCCACGTTCCCTTGACTCCAGTGCCCATGCTCAGAAATTTTCCTTCAAATGACACTCTCTCTGGGGAACCCTCTCTGATCCATTCCCCTCCAAAGGAGGGCGTAGTGTTCTCTTCTCTGACTTGAGTTTCTAGAACACAAGTTCTCAGGTAAACCGTCAATTCCCCACAGGCAACCAGTGCGCTATTTTTATTCCTGTCTCTCCTCCCCCCATCCCAGGTCTTAGAAACATCAAAACAATCTTTGTCTACACCCTGTTTTCGAACTAGACCGTGAGCTCCTCAATGCCATGAGGTTCTCTTTCTTGCTATCTTTTTTCTCTATCTGCTACAGGGATACATAGTGGGTCCTCAACAATACATATTTTATTCCTGGCGTTTCATTCAGAATTGACACGCATGAGTTATTAAGACCAATATTCCTTCGTAGAATGAATTATGTCCTGAGACAATTTATAGAGCGTCATGAAAAGTCAGGGGAAACCCTGCTGTCAGTCCACTGGGACCAGGTGCCATTTAGGAGAGCTTTTCTTTGGTATGTTTATCAAAAGACTTTTGTGGCTTTTGAAATTTATTGTCATTTATCACTGCATCAGCCTTACTTTTTTTTGAAAGAAGAATAAACTTCATGTAAGCCTTCAAAGGTATTTCTGTGAAACCGGGTCGTTAAAAGTAATCTTGCTTTTTGTTTGTTGTAACTTCCCCTTTTCTGTTCTTAATTTTGTTCGTTCTTGGAACGTGTTGATTTCCTTGTTTCTGATGGGCCGGGTCCCAATAGAACTAGTTTCAAGTTTTCTACTCATTCTTTTTTTTTTTTTTTTAAATTTTTTTTTCAACGTTTATTTATTTTTGGGACAGAGAGAGACAGAGCATGAACGGGGGAGGGGCAGAGAGAGAGGGAGACACAGAATTGGAAACAGGCTCCAGGCTCCGAGCCATCAGCCCAGAGCCTGACGCGGGGCTCGAACTCCCAGACCGCGAGATCGTGACCTGGCTGAAGTCGGACGCTTAACCGACTGCGCCACCCAGGCGCCCCTCTACTCATTCTTAATGTTGGTAGTTTGTGACTTACATCTTGACTTTGTATTTTTACTCCCTCCCATTTTTCTTTAAAAATAAATTGTTCGCTTTTGCAAATTTCAAGCAGTGCTTAGTCAGTTTCTTCCCCTTCTTTTGATGATGACACATGAACGGGCCTCTCTGTGTTCACATTGTTTTCCGAAGGTTTGTATTTGTAATGACATCCACCTTGGTGTCCAACCCGTAACTGACTAATTCACTCACAGTGAAACTCTAGGGTTTTCTCTCTGAGCCCTCCCCTCCTATTTTCCTGATCTCAGTTGATGGCAACTCCATATTTGCAGGCACTCAAGCCAACAACATTGGAGTCATCCTTGACGCCTTGTTCTACCTTAAGATATCCACAGAACGCGATTACTTCTTGCCATCTTCTCTGCCATCATCCTGGTCCGCAATCTCTCCCTTGATTGTATCAGTGGCCTCCCCGGTCCTCTTTCCTCATCTGGGTACCCTGTAGTCTGTTTCTCACACACTGAGCCAGAGGATTCAATTAAAATCTAAGTCAGATCATGCCTCAGGTCCCTCCTCTGCTCAAATTCCTCCCTTGGCTCTCATCTCACTCCGATGAGAAGCCAAAATCCTCACCATAGTGTATCTGATCTATCTGCCTTCTTTCCTCACCTCATTCTCTGCTATTTCCCCCTCCACACAGGCCTGCTTGCTGACCTTGGAATGACCAGTTTTGTTGCCATGGAAGTCTCTGCGGTTTCTATTTCCTTTACCTCCAGGGTGCTGGCTCCGTGGCTTGCTGCCTCACGTATTTCGACTCTCTGCTCAAATGCTGCTTCCTTGGAGCTGTCCTCTTTGATCATGCTACTTAAAATGATAACACTCCTTGCTCCTTTTCTGCTTTGTTTTTCTGCAAAGAGCGTGACAGTGCTTCTTGGCAATTCTTTTCACTTATGTGTCTGTTTCCCCTACTAAAACCGGAGTACCGGGGGAGGAGGGACTTTATCTGTCTCGTCCGCTGCTGTATGCTCAGTGCCTAGAACTGGGTCTAGAACTGAAGGCCGTAGCTTCTCAATGGCAGTATCATCTTAAGGAAAAAGGGGAATGGTAGGAGAGTACAATAAAAATGAAAGCTCTAACATTTATTGAATGCTTACTATGTACAGTAGGAAAAAAAAGCAATGTATTACCTTATGTATACACTTTCGCTTACTTTCCCCAACGGTCTTGAAAAGGAGATATTATCCTCATGTTATAAATAGGGAAACTGAGGCTCAGACCCGCAATGACTGGGGGACCTAGGACTAGTCAACAAACATTTACCGACTCTCTGATCCTTGTGGTGGACGCTGGAGGACATGGGACCTCCACGGCTGGAACGGCCCCTGCCTTCAAGAGGCTGGGGAGTGGAGCTGAATTATTTATTAGTGAATTGCTAGGGTGAATTTTGCGTTAACAGAATCTTGCATTAATAATTATGAATCGTAGTGACTAAATCACGGGAGCGGTTTCATAGCGTCTGGGCTCCTGCTAGCATTCTCCCCGGGCGTCGGGGCGTCCTGGGCGCAAGTGACAGTCAGGGGGAGGGTAGCGTGCGCGGGGGAGAAGGCGCTTCCGAGTTTCCGCCGCAGTGCTGCCCCCCGTCCCTAGAGGGCGCAGCGTCACTCCCGGCTCCACTTGCAGAGAGGCGGAGCCCGCGCGTGCTGTGCGCAGGCGCAGAGTGGGTTTTCGGAAGCTCCCGGTGGCGCGCCGGCTCCTCGGCCCGCGGCGGGGTGGGGCCGGGCCGCGAGGGGTGGTGGCGTGCGCAGGCGCAGAGCCGGCTTTGGGCGCGTGTGGGGCGCTGGGGACCGGAAGTTGGAGCGGCTGCGGCGGTTGTGAGGTGAGGGGGGTGGGGCGGTGGCGGCGGTGGCGCGGGTCGGAGCAGGTTGGGGAGCTGGGGAGCGAGCCGAGGGGTCGGGAGGGAAATCCCAAGATGAGGAAGTGTGTTGGAGGAGCCAGAGAGACCGGGAGAAGCGGACGGAGATGGAGACTGCGCGCCCCGGCAGTGCCTGGGCCCCGGAGAGGCGCGAGACTGGAAGAAATGGGAGTCGCGAAAAGAAGCTTGGAGAAGCTGAGGGACCGAGAGACGGGGAGGTTGAGAGAGGACGGAAGCCGGAAACTGGAGAAATGGCGGCGGGGGGGGGGGGCGCGAGGAGCTGATGGGGTCCCCCAGAGCGCCTCGCGGAGACTGCAGAGAAAATGTGGTGGCACCGTGAACTTGGGGGGTGGGGGTGGGGGAAGAGTAGGAAGGTGGGCGTGGAAATTGGCGAACGGAGGCTCAGGAGGCCGGCAGTTCCCACGGAGGAGCAAGACACTGGTTGGCCTTCAAAATAAAAGTTATCGTAGCAGCCAAGGTGGGTTTTGGGGATAATGAGAGTTGCAATTTGGGACAGGCCGGCTATAGCAAAAACCATGGAGAAGAGGGGCGAAGTGGGGAGGGGTTGCTTTGAATGAAAGTCCTTTGCTTTGGAGAAAGCAAGAATTCAGGGCGATGATGATTTCTCGTTGAGTTGCTGTGGTGGTGGATTTCTTTTTAAAAAAGTTTTAAAGCATTAAAAAAATTCGAGAGAGCGAGAGCGGAAGCGGGGAGGGGACAGAGGGAGAGAGAGACTCACGGGGCTCTATCCCTTGACCCTGCGATCATGACCTGAGTGGAAATCAAGAGTCGGTCGCTCAACCCTCTGAGCCACCCAGGTGCCGGTGCGGCGGTGGATTTCTTGAAGGAGATGCCACTGACCCTGAACCTCCTCCCCCGTGGCGGCCGGTATTTGATGATTCTTTGCTGTCAACCATTCTCTCGGAGCCTATACTTGACAATTCTTCCAAGTGATTGACCTCGCGTGGTACCACCGGAGGGCTCCCCCGTTCTTGGGGCCTCCCAGCTCCATCGCAGTGAGATGTCTCTTCGTTAATTCACAAGACTGAGTCATGGGGAGAGACTGATACAGAGATGGAAGCAGTGGAAATAGAAACTGGCCAAGAGCTGGCAGAGGCACTGAGAGAGGGGAAGAGCCAGCTGAGGGAAAGAGCCGGAGGTGGGGAGTGAGTGAGACGGCCGCCCTAATGAGGGCAGACCCTCAAAGGGAGCCATCATGGGGGGGGTGGAGAAATGGGACGCGATGGAGAGCTGGTTCCACTGGAAGACTAGAGTGCGAACAGAACTGGAAAGACCGCGTCATGGTTAAACAGAACTGGAAAGACCGCGGCATGGTTAAAAATGGAAACGTAAAGCCAGATGATGGAGAATCACACCGAGGAGATGAAGAGGAGTAAATGGGAGCCTGACTCCCTAGATTTGAATTCCCCGTCGCAGCACGTACTCAACCATCTTTGGTTCAGTACAACAGGGAGTGGCGATAGCGGATGCTTGTCGTGCACGTGTACGTATACGCAGGTGATTTAGAATGGTACCTGATACGGGAGCGGGTGCTAACTTGTTGAAGCGCCAGACAACTGGGAGGCAAAATATTAGGTGGAGAAATGGAGATGAAGAGATAGTCGTGACGGAGGGAGAGACCGTGATGGGAACCGGAGAGAGACAAAAACGGAGCATCAGAGCTGACGACAAGGAGCAAACGAGAAAGGCAGATGGAGGAATGGAGAGGGTCAAATGGAGAAAGACGGTTGGGGAGAATGTCAGACCAGAAAATCAGAGAAACGAGAGACGGGACCAGACTTTGAAGCAGAGGAGGAGGGTGCCTGGGTGGCTCGGTCGGTTAAGCGTCCGACTTCGGCTCACGTCATGATCTCACAGTTCGCGAGTTCAAGCCCCACATCGGGCTCTGTGCTGACAGCTTGGAGCCTGGAACCTGCTTTGGATTCTGTGTCTCCCTCTCTCTGCCCTTCCCCCATTCGCACTCTGTCTTTCAAAAATAAATAAAACTTTAAAGAATTATTATTTTTTATTATTTAAAAAAATTTTTTTTAACGTTTATTTATTTTTGAGACAGACAGAGCATGAACGGGGGAGGGGCAGAGAGAGAGAGGGAGACACAGAATCTGAAACAGGCTCCAGGCTCTGAGCTGTCAGCACAGAGCCGGACGCGGGGCTTGAACTCATGAACCGCGAGATCATGACCTGAGCCGAAGTCGGACACTTAACCGACTGAGCCACCCAGGCGCCCCTAAAAAATTATTAAAAAAAAAAAAAGAAGAAACGGAGGAAGAGGGCTGAGCATGGTGAGCTGGAAGAGACAGGCTGAGACATGAGGATGGACAGCCAGAGAGGGGAGAACGAGGGAAGCAGAGAAGGCCCCTGAAAGCCATCGTCAAGAGGCCCAGAGATGGTCAGAGACAGTTAAAAGCAGCCAGAGGACCCGAGAAATCTACAAGCTAGCCTAAGATTCCTTTGTTTTTTTAAAGATACTATTTTTAAGCCATCTCTCCACCCAATGTGGGGCTTGAACTCACAACCCCGAAATCAAGAGTCCCCTGCTCCATCGGCTGAGAAGAGACTGGGGCGGTGGATTTCTTGAGAAGAGACTGCTTGAGAGCCATGGTTTGCGCTCTGTTGGGCCCATGTGCACACAGGCAGTTTGCAGCCTCGGACAGAAAGCCCTGTCCTTTTCTGAGGATCATGGGCTCAGTGTCAGCAGCCTTCCAAGGCCTTTTCCTCTGACTACCTCCTCTACAACTTGCGTTCCCACTCTAGCACCACCCAGCCCGGGCGTTTACCAGAACACAGGGTGCACAGGCTCCTGTTCCTGCGGGGAACCACTCTGCCAGCTCACAAGTGCTTCCTCCGTGGAAACCCCTTTCTGGCTCTAATAACTCCCATGGATGACCTAAGTGCCCCCACGAGACTGCAGAGGTGGGATCTGTTCCACGATGGCCCCAAGAGACTGAAGAGTAGGTGAAGGCATTGCTGATTCCATACGAAGGTGGGATGTGGCCTCGAGTGTAGTTTTCCAGGTTATAGGCCCCTGGTTGTTGCTGTTTTACCCTTGTTAGTCATCACGGGGAGAAAGACTGGACTCGAATTCTAGTTACTGTTTCGCTCCTCCGTGCCTGGCTGGGCAATCAGTGCCACGATGTTGGGAGGACGCCATTATCCTCATTTTATAGACGAAGAAAACAGCCTCGCAAGTTAATTTGCCCGTGGTGACACATCTAATGATGCAGCAGAGATTCAAACCCGGATCTGCCTGACTCCAAAGCCTGTACCTAGGAGGCTTCAGAGCCTCTGAATCCATTGAAGGTCATAAACGATAAGAATCTGAGGGATGGACTTCAGAATATCGTACATACGAGGATATGCTGTGTATTGTTAGGACTTAGGCAGCTGAGAGTCAGAAAACCAACTTGGAGCGAAGACATTTTCTTGTGTAGCTGGGAACTAGGTCTCCAGCACTGAATGATGCTGCCAACCTTCTCCCCTCTCCCCCTTCCACCTCTGTTTTGGTAGTTGCTCAGTGGCCGTCCTGGTGTGTGCTTTGCCCATGCGCAGGCTTTTCTCTAGGATGGGTTTCTGGGAAAGCAGGTAGATAACATGAGGGCTTTTCTCTCCTGGCAACCTAGTGTAAATTCCAGAGAAAGGCCGTGATTGGCTCTCCCCGGACTACATGTCCACACCTCGCACCAATCAACGGGTAAAGGATGAGTAGGGGCCCATGATTGGCCAGACCTTTGTTGCTTGCGCAATCAGTAGGGGTTCTCAGAGCTCTTGCCTAGGGGCGCCTGGGTGGCTCAGTCAGTTGAGCTTCCAACTTCAGTTCAGGTCATGATCTCATGGTTGGTGAGTTCGAGCCCCACATCAGGCTGGCTGCTGTCAGCACAGAGCCTCCTTTGGATCCTCTCTGTCCCCCCCTTTTTCTTCCCCTCCCCCCTTCGGCTCACACTCTCTCCTTCTCGCCCCCCACAAAATAAATATTAAGAAAAGAAGTCTTGTCATACTGTTTCCGTTATACCCCAGCTTTCTTGTGTTACTGCCTCTCGTGACGGTCCCATGGCCTACAGTCCTTCAGATTTCAGGTCAGACGTCTCTGGGGACCCTTCCCGACTCCCAGGCATGGTCAGGCAGCTCCTTTGGGCTCCCACCGCCCAGTCACTGGATTGTCTGGTGAAATGTCTGCCGTATGTGACCATGACCACATGTGAGGGCTCAGGGTGACCTTACTCCTTACCATCCATCCTCCTCATCTCGTGCTTACAAAACCGCAGCCTTTCAGGAATTGCTTCGAAAGACAAATGAGTGTCTTTTGTTCTCTCCTCCAGGTGCACAGGGCCTGGAAGACCCAGGATGGACTTGTGTCTGTCGCACAGATCGCCGCAGGAGTCGTGAGGTGCCCTGTGTGTCACCAGTTTGACCCGGGGCCCATTGCCTGTCATCATCCTGTGCCACAGTGAGGAGCAAAATTGGCTTTTTGAAGAGAAGGTGGTTCCTCCTCGCGGGCACTGGGCTCTCACTGCAGCTTTGACTGCCCCACATGCCTCCTCCCAGAACGAAGGAGGGCGGGGATGACCGAGGCCGACACTGGGATCCCAGTGAGGAGGACGCCCCTGAGAAATGGGACTGGAATTGTCCGGAGACCCGTCGCCTCTTTGAGGACGCCTTTTTCCGTGATGAGGATTATATACCCCAGGGTTCTGAGGAGCGCAAGAAGTTCTGGACCTTCTTTGAACGCTTACAGAGATTCCAGAACCTCAAGAGCACCAGGAAGGGGGACAAAGACCCTGGGTGTCCCAAGCACAGCATCCCGGCGCTGGCCGACCTGCCTCGCGCTTACGACCCCCGTTACCGCATCAGCCTCTCGGTCCGGGGCCCCGACGCCCGGGGCTCTCGGGGGCTGGACAGACAGCCCCCGGAGAGGGTGTCCGAGTTCCGCCGAGCCCTTCTGCACTACCTGGACTTTGGCCAGAAGCAGGCGTTTGGACGACTGGCCAGACTGCAGAGGGAACGGGCGGCCCTCCCCATCGCCCAGTACGGGACCCGCATCCTGCAGACACTGAAGGAACACCAGGTGGTGGTGGTGGCGGGTGACACGGGCTGTGGCAAGTCCACCCAGGTGCCCCAGTACCTGCTGGCCGCCGGCTTCAGTCACGTGGCATGCACCCAGCCCCGGCGTATCGCCTGCATCTCCCTGGCCAAGCGCGTCAGCTTCGAGAGCCTCAGTCAGTATGGCTCACGGGTGAGTGGGACTTAAGCAGCTCTCCGGCCTTTCCAGTGTGACCCCGAGGCACAGGGTGTTGCCCTTAGGGCAGTAGCGATAAAAGTTCCCAGAGCACTTAACAATGATACCCTCTGACTTAGCGGTGATTCTTCTAGAAATTGATCTTCTAGAAATTGATTCTTGTAGAAATTGATTAGCCCAGAGCCTAATGTGGGGTTTGAACCCATAGGCTGCAAGATCACGACCTGATCCGAAACCAAATCAAATGCTCAACTGACTGAGCTACCTAGGCGTCTCTGTCATTTTTATTTTTATTTTTTAAGTAGGCCCCACACACCCAGCCTGGGGCTTGAACTCACAGCCCCAAGATCAAGAGTCACATTCTCTATCAACTGAGCCAGCCAGGCACCCCTGTCCTTTTCTTTTTGCGGTTGGCACTCTTTGGGTTCTATTTCAGGAATATTACTACTTTAAGGCCAGAAAGACATGCTATATTTTTACTTAAAGATGTTTACATTTAAAACCGTAACTTATCAGAAATTGACTGTGTGTATGCGCACACATGTGCAGGTGTGTGATGTGAGGTAGGGGTTAAGATCATTTCCTCTTACGGGGTCCCTGGGTGACTCAGTGGTTAAGTGTCCGACTTTGGCTCAGGTCATGATCTATCTCATGGTTTGTGGGTTCGAGCCCGGAGTCGGGCTCGTTGCTGACAGCTCTGAGCCTGGAGCCCATTTTTGATTCTGTGTCTCCCCCCCCCCCCCCCGCCCCTCCCCTGCTCGCACTGTCTCTCAAAAAAAATAAAATATTAACACACACACATACACACAAAGGTCATTTCCCCTCAGTACCGCTTTTAAACTGTGTTTTGCCCTGGATGCGTGACCTCAGTTTCCCCATCGGTGAGGTGAGAAGAGTGGGTCTTGCTGCTTGTGGTGGCTGTGTGAAACACGTCCGGCGTTTCAAGTAGTTCCGGGCAGAGTGAGGACTCCTTGAAAGGTGAACTGTCACCATTACAGTCGACCAGTTAGTTGCGCGCCCGGCCGTGTGCCAAATATGTGCACAGCACATACTGTTCTCGCAGCATCTCGGGGACAAAATGTCTCTGAGGGACGGAACTGCGCTCTCAAGGTCGGTGGCGCTAAGTGGCAGAGGTGGGATCCAAACCCCAGCGTGTGGGGCTCCAGGGTCGGATCGGGGGTGGGTGTAAGCCGGCGAGGGGCTGGTCCCCAGGTCTGGGCTCCTCTCCTGATCACCGCTCCCGCCCCCAGGTCGGCTACCAGATCCGCTTTGAGAGCACACGGACGGCAGCCACCAAGATCGTGTTCCTGACGGTGGGGCTGCTCCTGAGGCAGATCCAGCGGGAGCCCCGCCTGCCCCAGTACCAGGTCCTGATCGTGGACGAAGTCCACGAACGCCACCTGCACAACGACTTCCTGCTGGGCGTTCTCCGGCGCCTGCTGCCTGAGCGGCCTGACCTCAAGGTCATCCTCATGTCGGCCACCATCAACATCTCGCTCTTCTCCAGCTACTTCGGCGGGGCCCCCGTGGTGCAGGTGCCCGGGAGGCTGTTCCCCATCACGGTCAGTGCTGCCCCCACACCCCTCGGGCCTCCCACCTGGTCTCTGGCCAAGCCGGACACGTCCCTTCTCCCCTGGCCTGCGCAGACTCCCATCTCTCAGATAAGGACGGTCTTGCTCGCCCTCTCTCCCTTAAAGCTCCTATTTTCTGAGCACTTCCAATGTGCTGTGTAGGTGCTCAGGGCTTTGCTGCAGGAGACCCGGAAGTGTAAAGATCAGTGTTCGTTCCTCTCCTGTGACAGTCCTGCTGGTCCAGGCCGGCGGGCAGCTCTGTTCCATGCGGTCGTGCGGGGACCCGGGCTCCTCTCTCCTCCTGCCCTGCCATCTCACGGCCGGATTTTCTCCATCTCCCAGCAGCAACTTCCGCCCTGAACTTTGACCCCTTGGCTCGGCCTTTTGGCTGGGGCTCGCGGACAGGTCTCGTCGGCAGTCATAGGGAAGATGGTCACAGCTGACGTGGGTTGAGTGTGGGTCGTCCCCACGGCCCCAGGGGCCCCTAACCACAGCCCCGGGAGTCCTGCGCCAGGGGCTTCTGCCCGTGAGGGTAGAACCGAGGCTCAGAGACGGGGAGCGTGCTCACAGATGCAGACAGCCTCTGTTAGCTCTTCCAGATCCCTTTTCCCTTCCCGCCTTTCTGTCTTGCCCAGAAGGGGACCCGTGTGGGTGGCACTCACGGAACGCCTCCCTTCTGGCATCCGGCTTCCCGTCGGCCCTTCAAGATGGTCTGCACCCGCTGTCTGTTTTGTGCTTTGGTAGTCACTCCTTCCTCTTGCACCGTTAGCCAAGAATTAGCGAGAGCTCTAGAGTTCTTAGCACAAGGACATGGTGGTTTCGGGTTCTAAATGCCCATCTGTCTGTCTTCCCAGCAGCCATAAAAATAGAGTGAGGATGCTTTCCAGGAAGTGATTTTTGTAGTTTTTAAAAAATTTTTTAGTGTTCATTTTTTGAGAGAGAGAGAGAGCACAAGGGGGAGGGGGCAGAGAGAGGGAGACGCACAGAATCGGAAGCAGGCTCCAGGCTCTGAGCTGTCAGCACAGATCCCAACCCGGGGCTCGAACCCGCAGACCATGAGATCATGACCTGAGCTGAAGTTGGACGCTTCACCGACTGAGCCACCCAGGCGCCCCCATCTAGGGTTTTGATCCTGGCTCCACCCTTTGAAATTCTGATGCTGTTGAAGTTGCTCTCCAGACACAGTACATACACACACCATGCCTAAAGCTCAGTTGATTTTCCCAAATCAGGTAACGTGGATGTCATGACCAGCACCCGGAAGCTTTCCGGTTACCTTGCTACTTCGTCCTTTTATGGCATCCTCAAACTGACCCGTCTGGGGGTGCGGCCTGCCCCCTGACTGATCCATGCCTTCCCCGGTGGCCCACGGTCGGCCCTTGCCGTGTGGGTGACCGGGTGCCCCCCTGCCCCGGGGCCGTCTCCCTGCAGGTCGTGTACCAGCCACAGGAGGCCGAGCCGCCGGCGTCCAAGTCGGAGAAGCTGGACCCTCGGCCTTTCCTGAGGGTGCTGGAGGCCATCGACAATAAGTACCCGCCGGAGGAGCGGGGCGACCTCCTGGTCTTCCTGAGCGGCATGGCGGAGATCAGCGTGGTGCTCGAGGCGGCCCAGGCCTATGCCAGCCGCACCCAGCGCTGGGTGGTTCTGCCGCTGCACAGCGCCCTCTCCGTGGCCGACCAGGACAAGGTACCCCGTGTGGCCGGCCGGGTGGGGTCTGACTCTGGAGGGGGCGGGGGAGGAGGAGGGTGTCGGGGATGTGATTCCACCATTGCAGGGCTGCGGGCCGCAGAGGGCGCTGCTCGCGTCTTTCGTGGGAGCGGGCGGGGAGTGTGTGCCAGGGTGAGCTTCCGCGGGAGGCACCGGAGCTGAGCTTTGGAAGACCGGGAGGATTTGGGGTAGAAGAGGGAGGAGGACAGTCTGGGGCGGGGGCGGGGGTGGACCAGGGCGTAGAGTTTCATCTCTGGCACAGACACTCAGTTCCACCACTAGAGAAGGAAAGCAGCCGTAGACTGCAGGCGAGGCTGTGCTGTGTTAACACTTGACTTACAAAAACAGGCAGGAGGCTGGATCTGGCCCCCAGGCCTACCTAGTTGCTGACCTCTCTTGACTACTGTGCTTGACTGTCCCTTGGGCCCAAGAGAAGGGCTTGTGCAAAGGGCCTGTGGTGGGTGAGAGAAAGGCAGGGCTGCTGCGAGACCACCTGCAGGGTGGCGGGGGTCCAGGCTGTGATGGGGAAGGCAGGCTGGTTGGGACTGAGATGCGGGCAGGCCTAGACCCCAGGGCCCGGAAGACCCAGCGTGGTGCCTGGGCTTTGCCCTGAGTGCACCCGGGAGCCATGGGAGGGTTCTGAGCAAGGTGGGGAGCAACGCCAGTTTGCTTTAGCAGATCCCTCTGCTCTATATGATCAGAGACCGGGGAGGAGGCCGGAGAAGGACCTGGGTGGGAAAGAAGGGCCTGGGCCAGGGCAGTGCTGCGGGTTTGGGGAGAGGGGATTGGATTTCAGAAATGTTGGCGATGTGCAGGTGTGGCTGGAGGGGGGATAGGAGAAGGGGAGCCAGGACAGCCTCGGTTTCTGACCCACGTGGGCGGTGGGGGCTCGGGGAGGAGGGAGGCCTTCCCTGCTCCCGAGGCTACGTTAGATGTTGTAGGTGGGTGTGAAGTGCCCGTGGGCCCAACCAGGAGGTGTCAAGAGGCCCCTGGACACACGGGTCAGGAAGGGCTGAGCTGGTCTGGGATGTCACCTCCTCGCCTTTCCCGCAGGTGTTCGATGTGGCCCCCCCTGGGGTTCGGAAATGCATCCTCTCCACCAACATCGCTGAGACCTCAGTCACCATTGATGGGATCCGCTTCGTAGTAGATTCTGGTAAGGGCTGCTCCCTGCCACCGTCCCTGGGCCCTAGAGAGAAGTGTGGGGTTTGGAGATGTGCAAAGGTGGCGAGGGACCTCCAGACCAAAGCAGGGAGTGGGCTGTGGGGCAGTGGTAACATCGTAATCTTCTCAGACGTTCCAAACTTGTCCCTGCCTCGGGGCCTTTGCACTTACTGTCGTCTCTGCCGAGAGCCATCTTTCTCCACATATCTGCAAGGCTCACTTCCTCCTCATTGCAGGGCCTGCGTGAATGTCTCCCCATCAGAGAGGCGCACCTTGTCCACTTCTGTGATCTCCCTTTCCTCCTGCCGCTGTTGCTTCCCCTGCAAGGCCTTGATTTTCTTCAGAGTACGGGCATTATATTTTATGCCTGTTGATCTATTTATTTTCTGTCTTCCCAACTGGACTGTTCTCCGGGAAGTCAGAGTAGCATAGCAGTGAGGAGACACTGAAGCCAGCCTGGCTGTGTGACCGAGGTCGTGTCACTGACACTAAGTTAGTCAGTTTGCTTGTTTGTAAAATATGCAATAATAGCAGAGCCTCCTTTGGGTTGTAAGGATTAGAATTTAAACATTTAGAAACATTTTTCAACGTTTATTTATTCTTGAGAAAGACTGCTCGAGTGCGAGCAGGGGAGGGGCAGAGAGAGAGAGAGGGAGAGAGAATCCCAAGCAGGCTCTGTGCCGTCAGCACAGAGCCCAGCGCTGGGCTTGAACCCACGAACCGTGAGATCATGACCTGAGCCGAAATCAAGAGTCGGACGCTCAACTGGCTGAGCCACCCGGGCACCCCTAAAAACGTTGTTCGCTAAACATTGACATGCCGTTGCTTTTAAGGTGCGTCCCACTTTCAGAGACAGAGAAAGTAGGAAAAGTCAGTCTTCGAATTGATGAACTGTGTCCTGTTCGGCCCCGTGAGCCCAGGGACTTTGTTCACAGCTGCGCCCAGTACAGTGCCCGGCTCGTAGCAGGAGCTTAATACTAACGGTTGGATGGCCGGGCTCCCGAGCACACAGAGGCTGCGAAAGTTAAGAGATGTGTGAATGAGGACACGAAAGAATAGATCAACAACACGTCAGGGTCAAGGCCAGAATGAGCTCCTGGTTGGCGTTAATGTAATAAAGGAGGAAGCCGGGGTGTCCGGGAGTGAGCGGCGAGGCGGCGGGCCCGCGTGGCCGCTGCCCATGGTGTCCCGTCTGTCCCCGCCCAGGGAAGGTGAAGGAGATGGGCTATGACCCACAGGCCAAGTTGCAGCGGCTGCAGGAATTCTGGATCAGCCAGGCCAGTGCCGAGCAGCGGAAGGGCCGGGCGGGCCGCACAGGCCCCGGCGTCTGCTTCCGCCTCTATGCTGAATCGGACTACGATGCCTTCGCCCCCTACCCCGTCCCGGAGATTCGGAGGGTGGCCCTCGACGCGCTGGTGCTGCAGGTGAGGCGTGGTGCCGGGAGGAGCCCGGGAGGACCTGGGACGGGACCAGTCCCAGGGTTTCAGGGCCAGGAAGGGCAGAGCAGGGCAGGGCCGGCCCGGCCGGGCCACGGAGGGAAGCTCATCCTTCCCAAGTGTCAGATCCCATGTCGGGGGGACGGTTGTTCCCCAGATCCACAGGCTCGTGGGAGAGACCTCATGACTCCATCAGAATGCTTTCAGCTGTAACAGAAAACCCATCAAGAGGTGGCTTTTATTTTTTTTATTTTATTTTTTTTTTAATTTTTTTTTTTTTTCAACGTTTATTTATTTTTGGGACAGAGAGAGACAGAGCATGAACGGGGGAGGGGCAGAGAGAGAGGGAGACACAGAATCGGAAACAGGCTCCAGGCTCTGAGCCATCAGCCCAGAGCCTGACGCGGGGCTCGAACTCACGGACCGCGAGATCGTGACCTGGCTGAAGTCGGACGCTTAACCAACTGCGCCACCCAGGCGCCCCTCAAGAGGTGGCTTTTAAAACTGGGGTTTCTCCGCATATTTTGTCCAGACTCTTACCTCATCAGTTAGCTTTGACTGGATTAGGCTGCTGGGCCCAACAGGCCCACTCACGTAGCGGCCAGTGCCGCAGAGCCGGCGAGGGAGCGCGGGAGGGTTTGAGGGCCAGGTCCCTCCACCCGCCTTGCCCTGGTTAGCGCTCTGTCCTGTGGCTACACCTCCCCCCAGCGGAGCCTGGCCAGTGTGGGTTCTGTGGTCCGGCAGAAGAGGGAAAACGGAGCGAGCTGGGGAGGGCGGATGGCTTCCCCAGCAGGCCCCCGGGGCGGGAGTGGCCAGTGGCACAGACCAGCCCCTCTTCCTATGCATAATGCACTCTGATAGTCTCTTTTTGATTTCATTTTTAAAATTTTATCATTTATTTTTGAGAAAGACAGAGAGGGTGTGAGGAGGGGAGGGGCAGAGAGAGAGAAGGAGAATCTCAAACAGGATCCACACTGTCAACACAGAGCCCGACGCGGGGCTCAAACCCACGGAACTGTGAGACCGTGACCTGAGCCGAAGTCGGAAGCTTAACCAACTGAGCCACCTAAGCACACTGTGGGTCTCATTTAAATAAAAGAAGAAAAAAAATTTTTTTTTTAACATTTATTCATTTTTGAGAGGGAGAGAGACAGGGCACGAGCAGGGGAGGGGCCAAGAGAAAGGGAGACACAGAATCCGAAGCAGGTTCCAAGCTCCGAGCTGTCAGCACAGAGCCCGACGTGGGGCTCGAACCCACGAGCCGTGAGATCATGACTTGAGCTGAAGTCAGGCACTTAGCCGGCTGAGCCCCCCAGGCACCCCTGATTTAGGGGACTTTTAAATGAGCATTGGGTGTTCTCCCAGGCAGGATCAAGGTTTCAAGAGCCGGGAGGGAGGGAGGCCGGCTGGTTGCCGGGTGGGTGGCCCAAGCTTGTGCCTCCCCCTGGAAGAGGCCTAGGAGAGTAGGTCACCTCTCGGCGAGGCTGGCCGAGCCCCCGGGCCCTCTGAGCTTTCCCCGTGCTCTCTCGCGGCCACGTGAGCCCCCCACGCCAGCCTTTCCTTCATCTGCTCCAGGGAGTAGCTGATTGTTTACACCTCGCCAGACCCGGCGACGGGTGGGTGTTGTGCTTCAGTCTCTGGGCCACTGAATTAATCAGGGTTCTTTGGTCCAAAGTGAGAGAAACCCAGCTCAAACTACCAGAAGCAGGAAAGGGGATTTCACGAGGTGGTGTGTCCATCGTGGGGCGCGGTCTGGCTGAGGAACGATTAAGGAGTCCTCTACCCGCTGTCTCGGGCTCGTCTCCAGGGAAAAATGGTCCAGCAGCTCTGGGCTTCCACACCGACCCCTCACAACCAGAGAGGATGCCCCGACTTCTGTCTCCCAGCGTCGGATGGCAGAATCCCAGGGAGGATCCTGATAGGGCCTGCTCAGATCACGTCCTCCTTCCTTCGCCGGTTGCCATGTCGAGGGGCTGAGAAACCAAGAGGGGCCTAGCTTAGGTCATGTGGCTTGCTCCGTGGCCGGGGTCTGGGAGAAGAGGTGCTGGGTAGACAGACAGACAGACAGACAGACAGTGGTCCTTCTCCCCTGCTTCTGTGTGATGGGCCTTGACATTAGGAGTTTTAAGGTATTAGGAGCTTGTGATCCGTGAGCCCCCTGCCGGTGCTCCATAGCGGCTCCCGAGTTCCCCATTCCTGGGGGACTGGATTGTCATTCCAGATGAAAAGCATGTGCGTGGGGGACCCGCGAACCTTCCCCTTCATCGAGCCTCCGCCACCAGCCAGCCTGGAAACGGCCATCCTCTACCTCCGGGACCAGGGGGCCCTGGACAGCTCAGAGGCCCTCACCCCTATCGGCTCTCTGCTGGCCCAGCTTCCGGTGGACGTGGTGATCGGTGAGGACTTCCTTTAGGGGTGATCGCACGGGGCCCCGGGAGTGGCTGCGGGGACCATTCACTCTCTGGGTGACTCATGGGCAAATCCGTTCTCTCACTGGGCCCTGTCCATTCATTCACAAGTCTCCCTGCCGGGGACCGTTCTGGGCGCTGCGGGTACAGCAGTCAACAGAGAGGCACCTCTCCTCCGCACAGCCTGTCCCCAGCTCCACCCTGGCGCCACCCCGCCCCCCCCCCCGCCTCTCTTGGTGTCGTAAGGATGTCAAAACCTTCTGCCTCTTCTTGCTCATTCCTGAGTCATCCCTGCCCTTTCTGAGAAGCTCGCTGACCGAGGTGCGTTCTGGTCTGATTCTCCTGACTCGAGACTTTCTAGATGGTCCGTGTGGCCCACAGAATATTCCCAGCTGAGCACGACTGTTTGTGGCACCATTTCCAGGCCCGATGCCCGACAGAACTCTCTGCCTGTGTCAATGTCGTTAAAATCCCCACCAGTACCACACCCTGGAGCCGTGGTGGCGATGGCAGGCTGCGTGCCGCCGACCCCGAGGACCCCTTGTGGTTGGGAAGGTGGTTCTTTTTATTTGTTGTAGAAGGAGACGGGGCGAGAGCAGGGAGAATCGGACCTGAGAAGGAAAAGCACATTCCGTGAGCATTGGCTGTATGTCAGTGAAAGGCTTTACGGGCCTGCTGTCATTTCATGCTCACCTGGTGAGGGGAGGGCCTCCGGTCACCCCCTCTGTACAGAGGAGGAAGTTGACGCTTGGCCAGGGACAGAGACGGACGCTCCGGGGCCCGGAACAGGCAAACGATGGAGCCTGGATTTGATCACTCGCTCACCCAGGGCCACGCAGTTGGCAGAGCTGGGAGGCGCTCCCCAGCCAAGCTGACACGGTCGGTCCCCAAGCCCTGTGGGGCAGGAGGCGCCGATGACCCGGTGCTGGGCGGTCCCGGCCCCGCCGGCTCAGTCACCGTCGTCACTCTGTGCCGGTCGGAGCTCCGCGTGTTTCGCAGGAGAAGCACAGTACATCCTCCCAGCAGGCAGGTGGGCTAGGCCCATTTCCCAGACAGGGAAACGGAGGCACAGAGAAGTAGAGGGACTCATCTGAGGGACAGAGCTACAGGGTTCTGGGACAGCCTCGTCCTATTGCCCAACTTCAGTTTACGAGGCTAGACGTACAACAGGAACTTTCCAGAAAGGCAGCCAAGGAGAATGGTGAGGATGAGTCAGACGCGTGATACGCAGGCCGCTGACTGCGGGGCCAGACCGGGGAAGGGCTCGGTTCCTGCTGAGGAGCGCTGGCCGATAGGAATGGCTTTTCACCTCGTTGGAGTCCCGTTCTAGAGAGAGGAGAGGGATACCGTGGTGGGGCACGGGGAGTGCCGGGAAGGGAAACAGAGCCAGGAAGGGGGGAGGAGAGCCGGGCAGGCGCGGCACCAACAGCAGCCACCCCTTCGTGCCCGCCTCGTGCCCCAGGAGGCGGGAATTGTGGTTACCTCCAACCCACAGATGGGGAAACTGAGGCCTTGCCCAAGCTCATGTGACCGTGGAGTGCAGCGTGTGGGCTTGATTCTGTCTGGCTCCCAAGGCCCTTTGTGGGCAAGGTGGAGGGAAGCTGGGGCAGGGTGTCCCGGGGCCCAGGAGGCTCAGCTCAGGGTCCCTCCCACTTCCCACCCCCGGCCCCCCAGGGAAGATGTTGATCCTCGGTTCCATGTTCCACCTGGCGGAGCCCGTGCTCACCATCGCAGCTGCCCTCAGTGTCCAGTCGCCCTTTACCCGCAGCGCCCAGAGCAACCCCGAGGGTGCGGCCGCGCGGAGGCCCCTGGACAGTGACCACGGTGACCCCTTCACGCTCTTCAATGTCTTCAACACCTGGGTGCAGGTGAGGCCGGGGGTGGGGTCACCCCTGTCTGTGTCATTCTGCACGGAGTCGGGGGAGGCCCTCCACGCCAGGGAGGGCCACGGAGCCCTCTGCAGACTGGACGGGCCCCCGTGTCCACCATTCATTCCCGTGGGTGTGGGGCCCAGCCTTGAGGGGAGGCTGGGGTTTCTAAAACACTGAACAGACCCACTGCTGACTGGAGAAAGTCCACACCCTTGGGTGGCACCTGTATATCCAGCACGTGCTCCCCGAGCCCCTGTTCTGGGCCTGGCCCTGTGCTGGGCAGTGCTGGGGACCCAGCGGTGGCTAAAACCGCCTGGCCCTGCTCTCCTGGGTCTCACAGGTCAGCGCAGGGAGGCAGACCTGGCCCCAGACAGTGACCACTCAGAATGGGCCGTGATGGGGAGTCCAGAGGGCCGAGAGAACCCAGAGGGGATGTCTGACCCAGTGTGGTCTGGGAGGGCTTCCTGTAGGAGGGGGCAGGGGGAGCTGAGAGTGGAAGAAGGAGGAGAGCAGGTGTCCTTGAGGGAGGCCTGACAGATCTCCGCCTGCCTCATACTCTCCCAGGGGGCTGGTGTCTGGGCCCGTGCTGGGGGCGTCTGGGCGGTGGGTCAGCCCCTGCACCCTCCCCCAGCTGGATAGGCCCGGACGCCCTGGTTTCTGATCTGCACCAGGTGAAATCCGAACGGAGCAGGAGCTCACGCAAGTGGTGCCGCCACCGGTGCATAGAGGAGCATCGGCTGTACGAGATGGCCAACGTACGGCGCCAGTTCAAGGTGAGGCTCAGGACCGGGGGAGGGTTGGGTGGGGGCCAGCAACAAACCTGGCGGGGCCGGGGGAAGGGTGCAGAGTGAGCGCGTGTGAGCATGCTCCGCGGCACAGCCTCTCTTCTCTGACGGAGCGGAGTCCCGCCCTGCACCCCACCCCCACCTCCTCCGCCATCACTCAGATGTGGGGTGGCCTGGGCGGGTCTAAGGGGTAGAAATCCAGGAGGGCTTCCTGGAGGAGTGGCCAGGGTCGGCGGTCACATGCTCCCTCCTCGTGAGGAACTTGGCCATCTAGAGTGGGGGGTGGGGGCCCAGCTGGCCACGCAGGCTGAGCTCTGGGAGGCCGCGTGGGGGGATGGGCGGGGCACCAGCTCCGGCGTGGACGTCCCGGCGGCAGATCCCAGTGCCACGCGGCTCAGGGCCTCCGCTGTCATGAGGAAAGGGGGACAATGACAGCTGTCCTGTGAGGATTAAGTGGGTTAAGACACGTAGAGCGTTTAGAACAGGGCCTGGCGCACAGGTGCCACGCGAGCCTTTGCCACGTTTACTCTGTGGTCCCGCGGCCTGCCCTGCCTGTGTCGCGACTGTTCCACGGGCACCTCGCCGTGCCTTTCGGTGGGCGTGCAGGTGCCGCGGGGGAAGGTCAAGTAAGACTCGCCGGCGTGACGTGCTCCTTGCGGTTGAGCTTGGGCACGTCGAGGCCCGGAGAGAGTAGCAGAGGGCAGGGGTCCTCGTCTGTCTCTGTCACACGTGCACACGACGTCCGCGTCCTCCGAAACAGAGGGGCCGGCGAGTGGCGGGCCCCAGGCCGGAACCCGCGTCTGGGTTCAGCGCCCACCGGCCCGCCCTGCGTCGCTCACCCGGGCCCCGCTGCCGCCAGGAGCTGCTGGAGGACCACGGGCTGCTGGCCAGGGCCCGGGCCCCGAAGCCGGGGGACGGCTACAGCCGGCTGCGGCAGCGCCGGGAGCGCCGGGCACTGTACCAGCTGAAGCGCCGGCACGAGGAGGGCGGGGGACACAGGCGCAAGGTGCTGCGGCTGCAGGAGGACCCGGGCGGCTGCTCCAGCGAAGAGGACCCGGGGGCCGGCGACAGCGTGGACATCCAGGTGGGCGCCGGGGGCCTGTTCTGGAGCCTGGGGCGGCAGGCAGGGCGGACTCCAGCAGAGGGGGGCCCTGCCCTCCCCTCCGGAGCCAGGGTCTCGCGGACGGGAGCGGGCCACCGCCACCCGCGGGACCCTCGGGTCCACGTAGCCTTGTACGAGCCGCGTGGGTATCGGGATGGGGCCCCCAGGAACCCGCCTTCCCCCGTGTTCCCGCCAGGATGTGAAGTTTAAGCTGCGGCACAGCCTGGATCAGCTGCAGGCGGCCACCACCTCGGCCCAGGACCTGACGCGGGACCAGGTGGCCCTGCTCAAGCTGGTGCTGGGCCGGGGCCTCTACCCCCAGCTTGCAGTCCCGGACCCGTTCAACAGCAGCCGCAAGGACTCGGACCAGGTGGGGCTCCACTTGCTCGCCGGCCCCACGTGGGTTTTGTCATTCAGCAGGCCCTCCCGCTCCGGGCCGGGGACTCAGAGATACGGAAACAGTCCTGGCCCTGCCCTCGCGGCCTCCAGGCCAGCGTGTGGGGGCAGATCTGTGCCTGGACGCGTGACCCAGGGTGCTTGCGGTCGGGATCGGGGGACATGGGGGGGTATCTGGCCAGCCTGGGCTGCAGTCAGGGAAAGCTTCCTGGAGGAGGGGACTTCGAGGGGAGACACGGATGGGGGAATCTGGTAAAGAGCTGGAGGGAGAAGGGTTCTGGGCGGTGGAGAGTAGGTCCGAGGGCCTCTGTCACCTGGCGTCTGCCTTTGGCCCCTCCAGATTTTCCACACCCAGTCCAAGCAGGGCACCGTGCCGCACCCCACTTCCGTCTTTGCCAGCAGCCCGGAGGTTCTGCACACGCAGGAGCAAGAGGCCGGGGGCGGTGAAGGGAGCCGAGGTACCGTGAGTCTGGGTGGTGAGGGGGAAACCCTTTGGGATGTGAGGAGCGGAGACAGTGACGTCAGGGTGCCCTTCACTATCTGGGGTTACCCCCTTTCTCCCCCGACATTCTGCCTTCGCTGGGGCTGTTATCACAGGACCTGCAGGCATGGAGGTCCCAAGAGCCAGACCTCGCTGGGTGACCTTGGCCAGTCCGCTGCCACCCTGAGCCCCGCCCTCCCCACGGAGGGGTGGGGTGGGGAGGGGGTGACCGATGGGGGTCTGAGGCCACTCCCCAGGCCAGAGCTTTTAGTGAGTAGGCGGCACCTGTCCTCTGAGCTCTGTGTTCTCCCGGCTCAGTCCTGCCCAGGGGTTTCCCTCAGGCCCTGTGGGCACAGGGACAGCATTCTGGCATTCAGCCCCAGGAGCCGCCTCAGCGAGGCTTCAGCCAGGCCGGGCGGGGACCCTCCAGAACGTTCGGTGTGGAACGTGTGCTCTCCCGATGGCCGTGGTATAGCCGCGCGCTCTGTGTGAACTCTGGGGCACAACCCATCTCTCTCCTTGTCTGTGAAGAAAGTACCATACGGTATCACAACATGCTAACCTGGAAAGGTCAGGGTTAGAACGGGACGCATCTAAGGTAGAATTTGCAACTTGTCTCTTAAGCCTTTAACTGCTTGTAAATCCCTGGTCCCTTAACCCTCTTCCTGCTCCATTGTTGTTCTTCGATTTTTAATTTTGAAAATCCAGATGTCACACAGGTAGAATAGGATGAGCCCTCAGTACCTTCATCCAGCCTCTGTAGCCGCCGTCTGGCCACCTGTGTCTACATCACCTCGCTTTTTTCTTTTCTTTTTAAAAAATTTTTAAAAATGTTTATTGACAGAGAGAGACAGAGCCTGAGCAGGGGAGGGGCAGAGAGAGAGGGAGACACAGAATCTGAAACAGGCTCCAGGCTCTGAGCTGTCAGCGCAGAGCCCGATGCGGGGCTCGAACCCACGGACCGTGAGATCAGGACCTGAGCTGAAGTCGGACACTTAACCGACTGAGCCACCCAGGTGCCCCTCACTTTTTTCTTTTTGCTGGAGCATTGTACAGCAAATCCCAGACATCATATCATTTAGAAATGATTAAAATAATGACTGATTTTTTTGCAGTATTACGATGCCACTGTCACTCCTAATGAAATTAACGGTATTTCTTTAAAAAACAAAAACAAAAAAACCCTAGTATTTCTTAACATCGAATAACGCATAGTGAAAGTCGTATTCATTATGACAAAGTGTTTGCCAATAAGTCACAGACACTTTATACACAGAGCATATATATTTTTTTAAAGAGTTTATTTTTGGGTCTCCTGGGTGGCTCAGTCAGTTAAGCGTCCAACCCTTGGTTTTGGCTCAGGTCATGAGCTCACGGTTCGTGGGTTCAAGTCCCGCACTGGGCTCTGCGCTGACGGCACGGAGCCTGCTTGGGATTCTCTCTCCCCTCTTGTCTCTGCCCCTCCCCGCTCGGGCTCTCTTTCTAAATAAATAAATTCTCTAAATAAATAAATAAACTTTTTTTTTTTTTAAAGTTTGTTTATTTTTGAGAGACAGAGCAGGAGAGGGGAGAGAAACAGGGAGACAGAGAATCCCAAGCGGGCTCCACACTGTCACCACAGGGCCCGACGCGGGGCTTGATCCCACGAACCGTGCGATCATGACTGAGCCAAGGTCCAGAGTCGGACACTTAACTGGCTGAGCCCCCAGGCGCCCTGCATGAATGTGTGTTTTATACGGGTGTGTAAATGCCCCGGTGGGACCGGCAGCCCCTGGGGAACGGGCCAGTGCAGGGGTGGGGGGCTGTGGGTGGGACATCCGGTGGCAGGGGCGCCCTGAGCTGTCGTCCTGACCGTTCCAGACGACAAGGACAAGCTGAGCAGCAGGCACCAGCTCCTCGCCTTCGTCTCCCTGCTGGAGACCAACAAGGCCTACCTGGTGAACTGCGTCCGCATCCCCGCGCTCCAGGTGCGTCCCGGCCCCACGCGCCCCAGCTCCCGGGTTCGATGACCGTGTCCCCAGGGCAGGAGGCTGGGATGGGCCTGCAGAGCCGCCTTCCCCCAGCCGGCTCTGCATTCCTGTGCTGGATAAATACTTGCCGAGCGCCTGCTGTGTGTCGGGAGCCGTCGAAGGCACTGGCCTGACAGCGGTGAACAAGACGAGTCCAGTCCTTGCTCTCCCAGAGCACACACCCGGCAGGGCAGGGTGGCAGTAAGGACTGTAAAGCATTGCATGCTTTACATGTTAGCGGGTGAGAAGTGCTTGGGGAAAATGAGAAGAATGGGGTAAGGGGATTGGGGAGGGGCGGGGTGAGGGTGGGGGACAGGCTGTTGTACGAAAAAAGGTGAGCAGGGTGGGCCTCGCTGAGAAGGTGCTATTGCACCAAGACCTGGAAGAAGGGAGGGAAGGAGCCACGGGATGCTTCGGGAGAAGAGTGTCTTACAGGGAACAGCGAGCGCAAAGGCCCTGAGGCCCACACATACCCGCCAGGCCCAGGGAACAGCTGGACCAGCGTTGGTGAAGGGGAGAATGGCTGGAGATGGGATCAGAGAGAGGAGGTCAGAGAAGTAGGGGAGACTGGAGCCCCCACCCCGGGGGAAGGTTCAGACAGAGCTGGATCAGAGTCTGCCAGGCAGAAGCGGGGAGCCCAGCAGGGAAGTGACTGCAGTCATCCAGGCGGGAGGGGGTGGCCGCGGAGGACATGCTTAGGTTGCAGATAGGTTCGTGTGTGTGTGTGTGTCTGCAGCCAGGAAGTGAGAGTCCTGCCAGCCTTAGCGGCCACGCCTCGTGAGTTCTGCGTGCCACCCTGTGGTTCTAGGCCAGCCGTGATTCTCACTTTATGGGGGAGATGAGGCTCAGGGGGCAAGGGGGGGCATGTCGCATGCCTGAGCCACACAGTGAGCAGGCGGCCAGCCAGAGCTCCAGGGCCGCGCGACGATGCCTCCTGTGCCCCCCAGATGGGCGTCCCCGTTCCCAGGACCCCTCGCTTCGATCCCAGGGAATGTAGAGGGAAGAGAGAAACCCTTCAGGCTCCCCGAGCCTCAGGGGATTTTGTGGGCACTGCGATTTCCACCCACCCCGTGAGAGCTGACTCTGACCTGCCCAGTTGTGTATTCGCTCAGACGTTTCTTGAGCGAGTACCTCGCACCAGGCGCCGATTACTGTTCTAGGTGCTGGGGGTTCAGTCGTGATCAGAATCCGCAAAACTGCCTGTGTCCATGGGGCGCCTGTATGAGTGGGGGAGGCAGACAACAAACAGAAACACAAATAAATAGAAACCATAACACCAGATTCTCCTATCCGCGCCAGAAAGAAAGAACAAAGCGGTAAGGGGACAGAGTGGTGGCAGTTAGCGGACTTCTGGGAGGAAGCAAACATTTACTGGCTGCGATGCTGCTTGGCCATTGTCTCTCCTCTGTACGATTGGTTTCTTTCTTTCTTCGTTTTTTTCTTTCTTTCTTTTCTTCCTTCCTTTCTCTTTCTTTTTTCTTTCTCTTTCTTTTCTTCCTTCCTTCCTCTTTCTTTCTTTTTTCTTTCTTTCTTTCTTTCCTTCCTTCCTTCCTTCCTCTTTCTTCTTTCTTTCTTTCTTTCTTTTCTTTTTCTTTTTCTTTCTTTCTTTTCTTCCTTCCTCTTTCTTTCTTCTTTCCTTCCTTCCTTCCTTTCTTAATGCTAATTTATTTTTGAGAGAGCAAGCATGAGTGGGGGAGGGGCAGAGAGATTGGGGTCGGAGGATCCAAAACAGGCTCTGTGCTGACAGCAGAGAGCCCCACACGGGGCTCGAACTCACAGACTGCGAGATCCTGACCTGAGCCAAGGTCGAGCGCTTAACCGACTGAGCCAGCAGGCGCCCCTGTTTGTATGTTTTGAGGATAAAGCTCGTGTAGGATGACACGTGCACACGGCAGGTACGCTGATGAGTGTGGACAGAGGCATCCGCGCGTGTAAGCTCAGCCCAGCGGAGACGTGCTTTCCCTCAGCCGTCTGCCTCCGACGCGGGATGGCAGTCCTGACTCCTTGGAACGAATGGCAGTTTCCGCTTTGGTCTTGGTGTGGCGGTTTTTCCAAGCAGACCGTCTGCTCCGTGGGGGCGGGGACTCTTGTCTCACTCACAGCCGAACCCGGAAGGGGGCCTGGCACAGAGTAGGCGAGCGGTATGTGTTTGCCGCGAGGGTGGACGCCCACTGTCTGTCTGCCGGTCCTCTCGCTTCCAGTCTCTCTTGCTGTTCAGCCGGTCCCTGGACACCAACGGTGACTGCTCGCGCCTGGTGGCTGACGGTTGGCTGGAGCTCCAGCTTGCGGACAGTGAGAGTGCCGTCCGGCTTCTGGCGGCTTCCGTGCGGCTCCGTGCCCGCTGGGAAAGTGCCCTGGACCGGCAGCTGGCGCGTCAGGCCCAGCAGCGGCGGCCGGAGGTGGACCAAGAAGAGGAGGAGGAGGAGGATCCGGTCGCCCGCAAGGAGGTGGCCGACCTGAGCAGGGAGCTGCTGAAGTTCACGGCCTCCAAGGTACCTGCCCCTCCCACCCCCGGGTGGCCACGCCCCACCTTGGCCAGAGGGGTGCCCGCCGCAGGGATCCGGAGTCCAGAAGGCCTGGCTTCTAGCTCGCTAAGGGGTCGCACATTTGCGGGTTTCCAAACCAGACAAGTTGAGGACGAGCCCAAGGTCACACAGCTGGTAAGGGGTGGGGCCCGGATTTGACCCCAGGAGCCTGGCTCCGCTGTTCACCCCTGCAGGTCCCTCCCTCCCAATTCATCAACACAGGCTTACGCTCTGTGTGTTGCCCCTCGTTAGTGGTTAAGGGTGTGCAGGACGTGCAGGTTAAGGGTGTGCAGGGAAGCTGTCTGTAGCTGTCCGTCCACACAGGAGCGTGGGAAGAATCGGGCGGAGCGGATTTGGGTTCAGTTCCCCACCCCTTAAGCCGGGAGTTGCGAATCGCTCCTGAGTCTACCCTGTGTGGATGGGGTGGAGACGACGGTGTGAACCAGGGTGACTTAATGGAGGCGCCGCAGGCCCAGTGAGCCAGGGTGAGGGGAACAGACCGACGTGCCGGCAAGGACGGGCAAGGTGGCCGGATGGAAGGTCTGGCTGTGGTCCTGCAAGTGACAGGGAGCACAGGAGGGGCCTGGGGCATCGGGGCATGTTTTAGACAAGCCCCTGGTCCAGAGTGTCTGAGACCCTGTTGTGATTGGGCTAAGCAGTTGGCCCCGTAACTGAACCGTCCAGGGTCAGATTTCAGGTACGGCTGGATCCAGGTGCCCTGACAACGTCTCCCTGGGTCTGTCACCCCTCTTTCCTGTCTTTCCTTCCCCAGGTCCCCTACAGCCTCCGGCGGCTCACGGGGCTGGAAGTCCAGAACCTCTATGTGGGACCCCAGACCATCACAGCCATGCCCAGTCTTCCTGGCCTCTTTGGTAGCTCTGCCTTGTCCCCTCACCCCACCAAAGGGGGCTACGCAGTCACTGACTTCCTCACCTACAACTGCCTCACGGTAAGCCTGGACCCCACCTTGGCCCCTCACCGCCCCACCCCCCAGCCCCCGAAGATGGGATTGAAGGGAGTCCCTGCCTCCCCACCAGCCACGCCCCCACTTGGTGCAAGGATGTGCTTTCAGGACGAGGCCTGCCAACCCCGGGGTGGGGGCGAGGGTTCTGGGACGGGTCCCAGGCTGGTGGCAGCCAGCTGGGCAAGGGGCCGAGTCCCGACGCAGCCTTCCTGCCTCAGAGCGACACGGACCTGTACAGCGACTGTCTCCGCACCTTCTGGACCTGCCCCCACTGCGGCCTGCACGTGCCCCTGACGCCCTTGGAGCGCATTGCGCACGAGAACACTTGCCCCGAGGCCCCACAGGACGGTCCCCCAGGTAAGGATGGGAGGGCGGGCCGGGACACCCATCCACCCACCCCACGGCCGTTTCCCGTGAGCCCAGGCGTTCGTTCACTGGACATCTGGGGACCGGTGACTGTAGTCCTGGTCGGTGCCACATACAGGCTTTGTCCCAGAGACCCCGAGCCCAGGACGGGGAGGGTCTGGAACGCTCTTCCTCATTTCTTTGTGTCCGTCTCTTTTCAGTCCCTGTGGTGCTGACCCTGGTCTGCCTCTTTCTGTTCCTCTGTCCCTCGCCACTGTGTCCCTTGTCCTTTTCTCTGTCCAGCTGTCTCTGTCTCGGCCACACCCACCCTGTTGTCACCCCAGGGGATGCCACAGCGGGCGGACCCCGACACCGTGTCTGCCGCATGCACCACACACGGGGCTGGTCGGGGAGACGGCGGAGCGGCCCCATGGTCACCACCCCAGGGCTCTGTCTGTCTGTCTCAGTCACTCACCCCGTGGGACACAGAGTTCAGGCTAGCCTGTGTGTGTATTAATTGAGGAAGGCTTCCCGCAGGAGGCAGAGCCAGATTCCCCAGAGGCTGGGATGGCGGTGGCAGGGGGACGCCTGAGCCCTGCGGGTGCCTGGGATTTGGGTGGGGAGCGCTCGGCAGAGCACCCCCCCCACAGCCTCCCTCCCCCTCTCTCTCAGGGGCTGAGGAGGCCGCCCCCGAGCCCCTCCAGAAGGCGTCCGTCCTGCAGAAGCCCTACCACTGCGCGGTCTGCCAGAAGGACTTCCTGTTCACACCCACGGAGGTTCTGCGGCACCGGCGGCAGCACGTGTGAGCCTGGGACCCTGGGGCTCCCACCCGAACCCGTGGCCTCAGCTCCAAACCACAGGGTCTGGCCCAGCCCGGCCAGGAGGGGTGCACATACGTGAATAAAGTCTCCTGTGCTGACTCTGACCTTGGAGCCTGCTCCCGCCCGTCTGGAAAGTGGCAGCTGCCCCCGGTCGTCCCCTGGGTCGCTCTGGCTCTCCTCCCTCCCGCTGCCTCGGGCCCTCTGAGGCATCCTGGGGCAGGTGCGGGCGGGTAAGACCCAGCAGGGCCTCCGGATCCCAGGTAGAGGACCTTGGCCTCCCCACGGCTGCTGCTCTCCCCTGGCCCCACGGCCCGGCTTTTTCTCAGACCAGGGAGGCCTGCGTGTCCGTCCGCACGTCCGTCACTTTGAGAGCTGGGCCGGGGGTGGGGGTGTCGGTGTTGACGTGGGCTCGCGCGTCCCGCACCGTCACCGGGGCCATTCCTGCTGCGGGGTCCATGGCCGTTCTCCCTTGTCCCCTGGGGCCCCCAGCCCCACCCCTCCACACACATGAGAACGATTGTGAAATGCGGTGAACCACTTGATGCTGGTAAATCCTGCGGCTCCGTTGAAAGGGAGAAACGTCTTGAAGGGCGCAGACTGCCGGGGTGCCTGGGGGCTCAGCCGGTTGAGCATCCGACTTTGGCTCAGGTCATGGTCTTGCGGTCCTTGAGTTCGGGCCCTGCATCAGGCTCTGTGCTGACAGCTCAGAGCCTGGAGCCTGCTTCAGATTCTGTGTCTCCTTCTCTGTCCCCAGCACCTCTCTCTCTCTCTCAAAAATAAATAGACAGTAAAAATTTTTAAAAAGAAAAGCAAACTAGGGTATCCTGTACAAACACAGCCACCAAATCCTCGGTAAAAGTTTAGCGACTCCTACTCAGTGGTTTATAGAAAGCACAGTAAAGCACATCCTGGCCAAGTGGGGTTTGTTCTAGGAATGCAGCGTCGATTTAACACTTGAAAGACAATCAGTGTGATTCACCACGGTAAAAAACAAGTGCACGGGACAAATTTCAGCACCCTGTGCCCTCGGCCCGCCCCGGAGTGTAAGAGCAATGCACGAGCAATGCACGCTTGTGGGGGGCAGGGGTCAGAGCCTAAATAGAAGCCGCTGCAGGTGTTTTAAGCAGGAAGAGATTTAACACAGTGGTGGGGAGGATCGGGTATTTATAACACCGTGGGAGGCTGGAGCCGCGGATCTGGGCCACGTGCTCCGGAGTGACACCCAGGACGACAGCACAGAACCCTCCGAGGCCGCTGCCAGGACTGCTGGGTTCGAGGATGCCCAGTCCTGGCCGTGACCGCGGGGGTCTCCTCTGCCGCCCACGGGTCTGGAGGGAGTCCACCCGCGGGAGCCTGCTCTCTCCAGAAGGCGGCTGCGGGGGCGGCCGGGAGACCAGTCGCTGCCTCCAGCCTCTGCTGCCAGGGGTGCAGAGGTCGGTCGGGCCCACCCGGTGTCCCCTGCCGTGAGGAGCCTGGGAGGACCCGGAGAAGGTACAGAAAAGCAATGTAGGGAAGGAGGGAAGAATCCACCGTGATTCACCTTCAGGGGCACAATCTCCACGCGCCTTTCTCTGTGCATGTGTCTCCAGACGTTTTCAAGCTGGTCGAGGTGCTACTGTGCCCTTGGCCCATTTGACAGTTCTGAGACGGATCATCAGTATTTCCCCAGCTCATTAAAAATTTGTCCAAAAGCTGCCTTTTAAAGATGGCGGTGAAACCTCCCAAGTGTAGGCACGCTGCTTGTAAAAACCCGTTTCCTACTGTTCTGTATTTGGATGATTTCTGCGTCTCTTCTTAATCAAGTAGAGCCAACAGCACACAGCTTCCTATATATGGAGGATTCTTTGTCCGCATCTGAATTCCTTTTTCGCTTTTGCTTTTAAGTAGGCTTCACATCCAGGGCGGAGCCCAGGGCAGGGCCTGAGCTCCCAACCCTAGGATCAAAACCGGAGCCAAGATCCAGAGTGGACGCTTAACCAATCGAGGAAACCGCTCTGGGGCCTCACGAATTCCTATTTTTAAAAAGGCTTTCTCCACGAGAGAAGATTCGGGGAGGCTGGAAAAAGGGAGTAGCAAGGAGAGAGCACCCCCCGGAATCCCCGCGCCCGCGGGACCGGGCGCCGGGGCGGGGACGGCGGCAGATCCCGTTTGCGTCTTTGCACAAAGCGTCTGACGTGAACACGTCCCGGTCGTTACTCGTGCGCCCGACCCCTCGGGTAGCGGCCGCGGAGGCTTCCTCCCGGAGCGGCCGGGCCTGCCCACGTCCATTACCGCATTTCCGTCCATTCTGCACAGCACTCGGGCCGACCCGCCTCGGCATCGGGCCTCCCCCCCAGACTTCCGGCCTTTGCTTAGGGCACGTTCCCAGGAGTGCGATCGGGGGTCAGAAGGGAAAGAGCATCCGCGAGGGGTCCCTGGCCCAGACTGCAAGGTTCCACTCCTTTTTAACCATCTACACTTCTGTCCATTTCTGTCATCTTTCCAGAGAAAGTGCATGCATTGTGCCAGAGTAGCAAACGCTCAATGGTCCCTACTATGTGCCAGGCACTGTTCTAGGAGATGGTTTTGTGTTGATACAGAGCCGGGTGACTTGTTTTGCCTGGCTGTCTACTGGCCGGTTACATGGATGTGCCAAACATTTATCTAACCAGGCCTATATGGAGAGACATTTAAGCTGTTCTCAATCTTTTGCTCCTATAAAAAGCTGTCACGAATATTCTTGTATGTGTGTCATTTCCAGATACATGTGCATCTGTAGGATACATTCCTAGAGGTAGAATCACTGGTCCAAGAGAAGGTACAGTTTTTAAATGATTTATTTTTATTTTTATTTTAGAGTATAAGCGGGAGGGAGGGGCAGAGGGAGAGACAGAGAGAGAGAATCTTAAGCAGACTCCGTACTTAGCACAGAGCCCAACGCGGGACTCGATCCCACGACCCTGGGATCATGACCTGAGCTGAAATCAAGAGTCAGGTGTTCAGTTGACTGAGACACCCAGGTTCCCCCAGAAAGTACGTTTTTAATTTTTTTTTTAACATTTATTTATTTTTGAGACAGAGAGAGACTGAGCATGAATGGGGGAGGGTCAGAGAGAGGGAGACACAGAATCTGAAACAGGCTCCAGGCTCTGAGCCATCAGCCCAGAGCCCGACGCGGGGCTCGAACTCACGGACCGTGAGATCGTGACCTGAGCTGAAGTTGGCGGCTCAACTGACTGAGCCACCCAGGCGCCCCAGAAAGTACGTTTTTATAGGTCATTTGATAGATTCTCCTACCTGTCCTTCCATACATGCTGTACTGGCTTATATTATTTTTATTCCCCATGATTGCCAATGAGCCCAAGCATCTGAGCCATTTGTATTTTCTCTTCTGTGCTGGTTCAAATCCTAAACTCTTTGTCATTTTGTTATTGGTTTGTTGTAGCTCTTTATATATGCTGGATCTTAAGCATTATTGACGTTACAAACATTTCTCTCAGTCTGCTGCTTGTCTTTTGGCTTTATCTATGGTGACTTTACTCACCTTTTTTTCAGTTTTTGGTGGTCAAAGCTCTCTTCTGTTATGGCCCCTGAGAATACCTTCCCTGACGCAAGGTGTTAAAAATAGGAAGATAAATGGTTTATGGGAGAAACTAACGTCAGAGTTTTTCCCACCCACTGGACAGCCAAATGTCCCCAGAACATTACAGCTTGTCAGGATTGTTCCTGCTTTTCCTCCTTGTTTCATATTAAAACATAAAATTAATGTCCTATTGGCAAGAAACAGAGTTCTGTGTGTGTGTGTGTGTGTGTGTGTGTGTGTGTGTAGTGGGGGGGGGGTGCGTTGCTAAAAATGGAAGCCACCATGTCTGCCAAAAAGACTTAAGCATCCCCTGGGCTCTGACCCAATAAAACCGTTCTACGGGGTGAGTCTGAGGGAACCTGCTGGAAGAAGGGAAAAGACTCTTAATGCCCAGATATGGCCACCACAGGGCATTTGTCTGAATTGAAGAGCCAGGGGTCACAGCCCCTTAAGGGTGAATTTGATGGCCTTGAACAGAGGTTCTTATCACCCGTTAATCTGGGGCGTTAGGTCTGTTCCAAAATGCACACAAAAACTCCAGGTGGGGGGCTGTGGCTTGGACATTCTCAAAACCGCAGGAAATAAAGCTCACGGAGACACCGCTTTGCACCCACCAGATTGGCCCAGATCAAAAAGATCGACGATGCTCACTGCTGGCTAGGATGTGCGCGAACGGGAACTTGCAGCCGCCTGGAGGGGAATTCATACAACCTCGATCTCGCAGCATCTTTCAAAATGCAAGGTGGGTGTGCACTCACTCAATGACCTTTTAAAACTTTCCCTTGAAGCATAACATACAGAAAAGCGCTCAAGTCGTAAGTGAACAGCTTGGTGAAATTCCCCAGGAAGCGAAACATGTCTGTGTCACCATCCAGAGAACCAGACCGTGACCAGCCCCCCTCCCGGCAGCTGGCTTGTGCTCCCCGCCCCAGCGCAGGCCCCCGGGCTGACCAGCGCTCTGACCTCTAACATCATCACCTAGTGTTGCCCGTTCTAGAACCTCATAACAATGGACCCTCCTGTGTGTGGCTTCTTTGGCTGACATTATGTTGTGTGTGGGGCTGTGGTGTATTCATTCTGTTGCATGAATTCATCACGCTTTGTTTAATTCATTCTTTTGCTGATGGCCAGTTGGCCGGGGTCCAGTTACAGCTAATGCTGCTACGACCACACGGTCCGTGTGGCTTTTGGTGAACACACGTGTGCAGTTCTGTGCAGTACGCGCCCAGGAGTGGAGTCACTGGGTCCCGGGACGCACGTGGGTTCCGTTTTAGTAGGTTCTTTGCACTTGTCTTCCAAAGCTGTCTTGCCAACGTGTGCGCCTCCCGGCCATGTATGAGAGCTTTCATCAGCCAGGCTAATGGTAATTATTGCGATATTTACTGCGATTGTGATTACAGTTCCATGATGGCGGATGATGTTGAGCATCTTTTCGCGGGCTTAGTAGCCGTTTGTTGGTCTACTTTTTGTAATTTATATTCAGTATTTTGACTCTTTTTAAAAAACGTATATTTATGTATTTTGAGAGAGCGAGAGAGAGCTCAAGCAGGGGAGGGACATAGAGAGAGGGAGACAGAGAATCCCAAGCAGGCTCTCCACTGCCAGCGCAGAGCCCAGTGCGGGGCTCGAACCCATGAACCGTGAGATCATGACCTGAGCCGAAACCGAGAGTCTGATGCTTAACTGACTGAGCCACCCAGGAGCCCCCGGTATTTTGAGTCTTAAAAAGGAATCATCTTCTTGACTTGAAAGAGTTATTTATATTATGTATATAGTTTATAGGGGTGCCTGGCTGCCTCAGTTGGTAGAGCGTGTGGCTTTTGATCTGGGGGTTGTGAGTCCGAGCCCCACATGGGGTGGTTTACTTAATAAAAAAAATTTTTTTAATATATGGTTGATGTATATAGTCCTTTATATATGTCACATATATATTTGTCACAATATTTCCCCCAAGTCAAGTCTTTTCATTTTCTCCCACCCTATGACTTCATCTTAACTGGGTCATATCTGCCAAGACCCTGTTTCCAAATAAGGTCGCATTCACAGGTCCTGGAATTAAGACTTCACTGTATCTTTTCCGGGGGACTCGACCCAACTCTTATCACCCCCCCACCCCCCATAATCCACCCTGTTCGTGGCAGCCCAGGCAAAGCACAAACCCGATTCTGTCCTTCCTGTGCTCAAAATCCTTCCAAGACAGGGGTGCCTGGGTGGCTCAGTCAGTTAAGCGCCAGGCTCTTGACTTCAGCTCAGGTCGTGATCTCACGGTTTGTGGGCTCGAGTCCCACATCGGCCTCCGTGCCGACAGTGTGGAGCCTGCTTGGGATTCTTTCTCCCTCCCTCTCCCCCTCTGCCCACGCATGTGCTCTGTTTTTCTCTCTCTCTCTCAAAATAAATAAACCTAAAAAATAGGTTAATAACCGCATTTCAATTAAAAAAAAAATCCTTCCAAGACGATGGAATAATATTCAGCCATAAAAAGGAACAAAGCACTGACTCACGCTACAACATGGATGAGCCCGAAAACACGATCTCCAGTGAAAGAAGCCAGACACAAAGGACCATATACTGTATGATTTCATTTCTCTGAAATGCCCGGAACCGACAAACCCATCGAGCCAGAAAGTGGCTTGGGAGTTAGGGCGGAGGGGTGCGGCTGCTAAGGGGTGGAAGGTTTCTTTTGGGGATTAATGCAAATGTTGCCCAGTTGATTACGGTGATGGCTGCACAACTCTGTGAATTTACGAAAGCCATCAAACCACACGCTTTAAATGGAAGCGTTTTATGGAACTGAATTTTATTGCAATAAAGCGGTTGCAAACAAACAGCTTTCCGTGGCTCCCCGGCGCCCTCTGGAGGGAGCCCGGGCTCACTGCCTGCCCCACATTCACGGGGACCCGAGCGGGATGACCCAGAGTCCTGCTGTCCTGGACACACAGCTCACAAGAGGCTACAAAGCCACACACACGGAGACACCGCCACGGACCCCTACGAAGCGGCCCCCGGTTGTTAAGACCCGCTTTGCCACACAATCCCGCCGAGACTCGGGTAGCGACGCCCAGCGTCTCGTAATCCCGATCGCGCGACGGCTACCGAGGCCCAGCGTGACAGGCACAGCCAGGGACCCAGCCGTTCCTCAGGGACACGCGCGCGCCGCGCGGTGACAGGCTCAGCCGCGGACACGCGCCGTGCCGACAGCCCTCCCGCAGCCGCACGCGCCCGAGCCCCGCCACCCGGCGGCACGCGGGGCCCCGTCCCACTCCGGACGCCCGCCCGGCCCCAACCCCCTGGCGGCGGCCGCTGCCTCCTCGCCCCAGGAAACGGGGGAGGTATTTTTAGTTACAATTAACCTCCCGCCCAGTTTCCCTCGTCCCCGGTGGCACATCCAATTGGTTTAATTAGAGAGGATTCAGCGAGAGGCATTTCCAGTCGCCCAGCAGGTGGAGGAGGGGGAGGGGGGCTGCCCCTCCCCCCACCCGCCTGCGTCCCCAGTTCCCCCATCGCCCCCCACCCCCATCGCCCCCGGAAGGCCTCCCCTTGCAGCCGACCTCAGGCCTTGGCCCGGCCCCGCCGCCTCCCCCCACTGCCCTCAAAGGAGGGCCGGGAAGTCCTTCCTGCTGTCTGTCCCTCACCCGTCCCACTTCAGTCCCGGGGAGTTTGGGGAGGATAAACACTAATCTTAATGGCCCAAATAATATCTAACAAAGAGAATAGTTCATATTAGCCCCTTTAAAAATCATAGAATCTTAGAATTATGTATGTGTGTGTGTGTGTGTGTGTGTGTATACACACACACACATATATTTTAAGTTTATTTATTTTGAGAGAGAGAGAGAGCGCAAGCAGGGAAGGAGCAGAGAGAGTGAGGGAGAGAGAGAAAACCCCAAGCGGGCCGTGCATCGTCAGCGCTTGACTGCATGTGGCTCAAACCCCTGAACCCTGAGACCGTGACCCGAGCGGAAATCAAGAGCGGGACGTTCGACCCACTGAGCCACCCAGGTGCCCCCTGAGATTTTTCAAAATGAGAGGCGGTGGGCTTCTAGGCCTCCGGTTGGAATGGAGATCCACAGTCCCCTGCCGTGTGACCTCACCTCTCTGGGCCTCACTTTCCTCATCTGGGAAATGGGGGAAGTGATTGCACTTCCTTCGCGGTGAGGGTCTGCCAGGTTGGCAGGCATGAAGCTTCTAGAACAGAGCCTGGCCCCCGGCTCGCAGCAGGTAACTCCCCACCCCCACCCTGCTCTACTGTTTCCAACCTCCTGTCATGTGCTCATTTGCTCAACCCTTTGGGGGGGTCCCCCACCCCAGGACACCAGCCCCTGAAGACGGCGGTCCCGCTGATGGGCCCGGAGGGCAGGGCCGCGCACCCAGGAGACCACGGTGGCCTGAGTCAATGAGGGTGGAGGCAGCTGAGTCTCCAAGGCACTGCTGGTTCTCCCCACCTGTTCCCCGGGCACTCGCTGTGAGGTGGCACCAGGTGAACGGGCGAGTGACGGGGAGAATTCCAGGGAGGAGACAGTAGGAGGAAACAAAATGGGGCAGTGATGGGACTGCAGTCAGGAGGGGGGTGCTTTGGTATGGCCTCTCCTGCATCTTTGCCCAGGTGACTCGGCCGGAGAAGGTGGAGAAGGGGATCCGGGGCAAAGGGAGGAGCCAGGACAGAGGCCCGGAAGGGGCACTGAGCTATTTTCCACAAACAAGGGTCTAAACCCAAGCAACTTCCAATTTGCAACTGAGCCCCATGGCGTCTTGGGAACGGATCGGCGGGATGGTCAGATCCTGGAGTTGACGGCAGCTGAGATTCCCATGAGGGATATTTGATCCCTTGAGCACCTGGTCGGGGCTCAAGGCCTCTGTGGGTCAAAGCCTAACACGGCCTGAGACAGAACAGGCTTGGGGGCCCTGGGCCTCGGTTTCCCTGCTTGCATCACGAGGGTCCAGAGGCTGCTGCATCGTAGAAGATGAGTATTGATGGGGCGCCTGGGTAGCTCAGTTGGTGAAGCGTCTGACTCTTGGTTTCCGCTCGGGTCATGATCTCCCGGTTGGTGAGTTCGAGCCCTGCATGGGGCTCTGCGCTGACAGCGGGGAGCCTGCCTGGGATTTTCTGTCTCCCTCTGTCTCTCTCTGCCCCTCCCCTGCTCACACACGTGAGCGCGCGCATGCACACACACACACGCACACTCTGTCTCTCTCAAAATAAATAAATAAGGGGGCGCCTGAGTGGCTTAGTCAGTTAAGTGTCCAACTTCTCCTCAGGTCATGATCTCACGGACCATGAGTTCGAGCCCCGCGTCGGGCTCTGTGCTGACAGCTCAGAGCCTGGAGCCTGTTACAGACTCTGTGTCTCCCTCTCTCTCTCTCTCTCTGCCCCTCCCCTGCTCTCACTCTGTCTCTCTGTCTCTCAAAATTCAATAAAAATATTTTTAAAAATTAAAAAAAAAAATTAACTTAAGAAAAAAAAGATGAGTATTGAGTGAGTGGTGGTTTGAGATGGCCTCTGAGGGCCTCATGTTTCCAAGCTCAGGTCTGCGTGTTCCAAGTGAGTATCATGGGGCTGGTAAGGGGCAGAGCAGGGATTTGAACCCAGGCACGTTGGGCTGGAGTCTGGTCTGTTGGCCACACATACATGTTTCCAAGGACCGCTCTGGGTAACTGCATTTATCTCCCATGGGACAGACAAAGAAAAGTCATCTGTGAGCCACAGTGTGGGAGAGGGATGCAAAAGCGGCCATAATTCTTCATTCCTCCCCATCGCTTGTGCTCTGAGTTCGCAGCCCCCCTTCCCCGCCCTGTAAGGGGTGGAATCTGCGTCTCCTCCCTTGAATCCGGGCCAGTCTTGAGACTTGTGGCCAAGATAACCAGGTGTCAGACACAAGCCAGGGCCTCAGGAGGCCTTGGGCCCTTCTGTTCTCTCTTGGGGTCCAGTTAACCAGACCGCCTTCTCATCAATGTCATCGTGAGGTCCAGTCACTCCTGTGGCCTCGCTGCCAGCCAGCGGAGCCCCCTTGCTGACCTGTCGCCAGCCATGCTACACAGGAGAGCCCTGTTTTGAAATCCCAAGAACCGCCCAGCAGAGTGTAGTATACCAACCTATAGAATAATGAGCTAAAAAAGAAGTTGGTGTTTTAAACCACAAAGCCATGGGTGGGAGTGCCGGAGGAAAGAGCGGAGAGAGCGGGAGGGGGCGGGGAGGGAGAGAGAGTATCAATTATTATTATAGTCATTCAGGTGCTTCAAATTGATGAGTATTTGAATCTCAAAAGAGACACAAGAACTCAGATCTGTGGCTTTTTGTTTTTAAGACTTTATCATTAAAAAAAAAAAAAGTAGAAGACATCAGTGAAGGGAGGTAGGGGAGAGAAGGGGAGGGAGTGGGCTGGAGGGTGAGGGGGCCTCTCCCAAATGTCGGATCCAGCTGACCCTCCTTCCCTGACAGCCCCAGCCCACCTCCAGTCCCTTCTCTAGCCTGGAGGCAGGGGGATCCCCAACCACCACCTTCTGAAGACCCAGGCCCAGGATCTCAGCTTGGGTTCGAGGCAGAGGTGAGGGCAGATGTGGGGCGCGGGGCCTGGAGGCCTTGTCTTTGTCCTTGAGAGCCCCTCGAGTGGACGCTCAGGCCCCCATGTCCCGGCGGGGCCCCAGGGAGGTAGGCATTGCGTTGGGGGCCTTAGGAGGTGGGGTCCTGAAGTCAGGGGGCCAGGCAGGGACCGGGACCAGGTGTGAGCCTGGCGGTCACAGTCCGGAGGCTGGGGTCTGTGAACAGGGGACAAGAGGCCAAGTCAGGAAGTGGGGAGGGGTCTAGCTCCACATCAGCCCCTCTCTGCAGCCCCCATCAGCCCCATAGCAAGAGAAATGCAGAGGGAGGGAGGGAGGGAGGGAAGCAGAACAGAAATGGAAAAGGGAGACATAGAGACAGAGATGGAAAAAGAGACAAGACAATTAAGACCAAGAAAGAGAAAGGAAGACAGGGAGAGAGACGGACCAAGACCCCTCACCTCCCCGAGGTTCTCCTGACATTCAGACCAGGCCACACCTGTCCTCGGTTGGTCAGGGCAGAGCTGAGACCCCCACTGACCTCCCACTGCCAGTCCCTGAACAAACCTGTCCCTCTTTCCTTCCCAGGCTCCAGTCCCCATGCCCCTCCATGCCTAAGTCCTCCTATGTCTCCACTCCCATCTCCCAGCCTTTCTGTTGGACCTGAGTTCATTACTCATCCACCCAGCTTGCCAGTGCAAGCCTAGCCCAGTCCTCCCTTCCCCTCATGGCTGTGACTGGGTGGGGGGAGCAGGGTGCTATCTCATAGCTGTGAGGCTTCTAAGTGCACTGGGCCTTTGCATATGCTGTTCTTTCCTTTCCTGCCTCGCTCCTTCCGTTCTCCTGGTCTCAGCTCCAAGTCCTCTCTTCCAGGAAGTCTTCCCTGAACCCCCCAGCCTGGGTCTGATGCCCCCTCTGGGCTCCTTCAGTTCTTGGGTTCTGTCACTCCAGCTCTGCCCACTCTGGGACATCACTGTCTGAAGACAGGTCTGTCTCCCCCACTGGACAGTGAGACCTATGGGGGCAGGGTACAGAAATGCTCAGAGAATGTGCATTAAAAGAATGAGTGAATGAGTGAATGAATGAATGAAGCAGTGCTAAAGTAAAGACTTTGGCTTTCAGAGTCTTAATACAGAGAGAGTCAAGATCTGATTTGTGTTTTAGAAATTCCATGGGGCGCCTGGGTGGCGCAGTCGGTTAAGCGTCCGACTTCAGCCAGGTCACGATCTCGCGGTCCGTGAGTTCGAGCCCCGCGTCGGGCTCTGGGCTGATGGCTCAGAGCCTGGAGCCTGTTTCCGATTCTGTGTCTCCCTCTCTCTCTGCCCCTCCCCCGTTCATGCTCTGTCTCTCTCTGTCCCAAAAATAAATAAACGTTAAAAAAAAAAAGAAATTCCAGGAAGCCTCTCAACCCTGGGGCTTTGCACATGCTGTTCCCTTTGCTTTTCTGAGCCAAGTGAACCTGCCCAAGTGACCTCTTCTTAGCATCACTTTTCTCCTCTGTAACATGGAAATAAGAATAATTTCCCCCCCAAAATTTGGGGTTTTTTATGAAGACTAAGTGGGAAGATGCTCTAAAGTCTTAAGACCTGGGAGCATAAAAGAATGCACCCTACTACCTTGCCCCCCTTTTCTCCCCATTGGACCCCTATTCATCCTTCAATGCCCTACCCACAAGTCACTTCCTCTATAAAATATTTCCTAATATCTCAGGGATGAGTGATGTCTCCCTCCTCTGAGGAAGCTGTGTTAAATTGTTTTCGCTGTTGTTCTGGACCGTCATTCATTTCTGATGTCCACTTCCTCACAAGCCCAGAATCTTCTCAAGAGCAGGATTCTACCGGAGGCTGGTCAGGATGTGGAATGAGGGTTTAGCATATATTGGAGGTGTATGAATGGATAGGTGGGCAGATGAATGGGTGAGAAGGTAGGTGGGTGAGTGCATTCTAGGTGGATATGCGAGCGGGCAGACCAATGGGGAGGTGGGTGGATGAGTGGGTAGATGTATTTTCTGATGAAGACAGGTAGTAGTTGCCTGCGTAGATGGATCACGGGGAGGGAGGTAGCTGAGCGAATGCATGGATAAGTGGGCGCATGTGTGGTTGGATGGATAGGGAGTGGATATATTTTGGATGGGTAGTGTGTAGGTGGGTGATTGATGGATGGATAAATACAGAGACGGGTGAATGAGTTGATGGATGGATGGATGGACAGATGAATCATCTTCCCACTAAGCCTTGGGGAACCCTCAGTTCAGGGACCCCTGCTGACCCTGCTCTGGGTTGGAGGAATATTGGAATCTGGAGTTCTTACCAAGGTTTGAGAGCCACACAACCCCCAACCCAGTGCCCCTAGACATTGGACACTTACACTTGTCCTGAATCTATAGATAATGCCACTCTCCTTCTAAGTTCAAACTCATCCCCATCGGCCCTGGAAGACAAAAGAGGAGGGTTAGTGGTTCTTCACCAGACATCCCCATATGCCCCTAAATCCTTCCTGCCTGCTCCTTCCCCAGGGGATCCATCTATCAAGACCGACTGAGTCATCACTTAAGAAAGGACTGGTCCTTTGAGGAAAAGTAGAGGCTTCCAATGGATGGGCAGAGCCTGGAAGAAGCGAATTCGGCTAAGAAAAGGTGGGCATCTGGAAATCTACAATTGTCTCCCCAGCTCCACTGTTATGCGAATGAAGTACTATTCTTGAAGTTAATCCCAAGAGGTGGGGCATCATCATTTAGAGGAGGGGCCTGGTGTGTTGGGGGCGTGGCCTAGTTAAGGGGCGGGCCTTACCTGGAGGCCTGACTGTCATGTGTGGCTGAGCTTCCGTATAGCTCCCCATGGGCTGGCCCTCTGGGCTGAAGGCTGCACTCTGCCCTGCGAGGGAGGTTGAGGGGTGCAGGCTGAGCCCCAGGGTGTGCGGGTCCCAGCCTTGACACTCCCGAGGGAACACTAGACCCTCTCTCCCCGTCTTCTCCCTGTACCTGTGCGGTTGGATTGATCTATCATCGGCTGCACGATGCGTCTCCGGGCGTTAATGAACCTGGGAGGGGGTCACGGAAACAGAGGGAGGTGTAAAGAGGGAATAGGAGAGAGGCAGCAATGAACACCTGAGACAGAGCTGGAAAAGAGGACGGGGACAGGGGAGGGGAGAAGAGAGGCTCCCAGGGGCTTCGCGGCCTCCGTCAGCACCGCGGACAGCGCCCGGCCTCCCACCCCGGGCGGGCCCACGGACCGCGCAGGCCTCCTAGGTCACTCACCAGTTGTTGACTTGCAGGATGGTGAGCCCCGTGTCCTGAGCCAGCTGTTTCTTCTGCTCCTCCGAGGGGTACGGGTGCTGTGGCCACCAGCAAGAGTCACCCTGCCTGCCCAGCTGCCATCTGACCCCCCAAGGCCTGGCCCCATGGGGATGGGGAGCCCAGGCTGGGGCAGGGCCAGGAGAAAGCTCGTCTGAGCTGTTCTGTTCCACGCTCCCCCAAGGCCCAATGGAAGGAAGCGGAGAAGCCAAGCTTCGGGCAATTATGCCCGTGAGCGCCCCCGCCTCTTCCAGCAATTACAGGCTAATTGGCCAGCTCTCATTAGGGAGACCGAAGCTGGGGGTTCCAGCACTGGAAAGGAGGCAGAGCCCAGCACCAGCCCTCTCGGAGTTTCTGTCACGGGTTCCTGTGTGTGTCCTTCCCTGTCCCAATCCCTCTCCCTCTCTCAGTCTCCCTGTGACTCTCTCCCTGTGTCTACCCTGCTCTGATCCAGTCCACCCCACATCTCTCCAGTTCTCTGTTTCAGCCTCTCCCTGACTCTCTTCCTGTCTCTATCCCCCCCTCCCCAGCTCTCCCCACGAGGCAGTGCGGCGCAATGGTTAAGGCCAAACCGCCTGCTTCCGAACCCACTTCTGGCTAGAAGACCTTTGCACAATGGAGCCACCCACAGCCCTATCCTCGCAGGCTTTGTTTTGGCCGGATGGTGATGGGGAGAGGGGAGTGGGGGGAACAAACGGGTGGGGGGTTGAGGTCAGGACTGAATGAGTTCAGAGCCCTTAGCAGCAAGCACCTGGCATACAGGGAGTGCTCATGGATGCTTGATCCTGCCGGTCCCCCTCCCCTTGAGGTTCGCCCTCAACATTTCCCCTGTGCCTGGATCTCCCATCTCGGGGTCTCTCTCTCGGGGCCTCAGTCTCCACACGGCCATCCGCCTTCCCTCTCTACGCCCACGCTGCCCCTGGGCCTGGGGCTCTCACCGAGAGGTGCTGAAACAACCAGGCCCTCATGATGTTGGTGGCCACCTTGGGGAAGATTCCCCTCTTCTTGTGCCGCCGCTCCTGGTCCAGCTCCTCGTCCTCTCCCCCAGAACTTGGAGAGGCCATGCTTGTGTCTAGTCCGTCTCCTGGGGGAGGGCAGGCATGCCGTGCTTGTGGGCAGTAGGGTGGGGGGGGTACCAGAGAGACCCAGAACCCTCACCCACGAGACTGCTCCACACCCCAGTCGCCCTTGCGCCTGTGGAAGTCCTACTTGGTGTCTAACTCCAATCCTCAGACTGACTCCCACACTTGTCCTCCACCTCCCAGGCTTCTTACCTTGGTCACTGGAGTTGTCCCCACTCTGGGAGGCCAGGCCCCCACTGGAGGGACCCGGGGTCCCCAAATGTACGGACCCGCTGTCCTCATGGTCTCTAATCCAAGTGTTATTCTGGAAAACAAGAGTTGGAGGTCAGCGCCAATGTAGCACAGTGGCTGAGACCAGGGGCTCTGGAGCTGGGACCCCTGAGTGTAAATAGAGCCTGTTCCTGCCTCTTTCCTGGCTGTGTGACCTTGGGCAAGTCGCTTCACCTCTCTGTGCCTCTGTGTCTTCAACGGAAGACAATAAACTCTCCCCACCTCGCAGAGCAGGGTGAGGACTCAAGGAGTTAATTTACATAAAGACACATAGCAATCACCTGGTGAAGAGGCGTTTATACAGATCTAGGGCACCTTATCTGAAATCCTTGGGGGCCAGCAATGTTTCAGAATTCAGAGTGTTTCACATTTTTATTTATTTTTATAATTTTTTTTTAATGTTTATTTTTGAGAGAGACGGAGACAGAGCGTGAGCGGGGGAGGGGCAGAGAGAGAGGGCAGCACAGAATCCGAAGCGGGCTCCAGGCTCTGAGCCATCAGCACAGAGCCCGACGCGGGGCTCGAACCCACGGACAGCGAGATCATAACCTGAGCCGAGGTCGGACGCTCAACCAATTGAGCCACCCAGGCGCCCCTTATTTATTTATTTTTAAAAGTAATCTCGAACCCATCACCCCGAGATCGAGAGTCGCGTATACTGTACCGACTGAACCAGTCAGGTGCCCCAGAACTCTTCACGTTTTTAGGCAGTAAATCCGTGCACACACTGCGTATTTCATAACACCCCTAGGGTCTGGGACTTCACCTCGTCATCAAACTCATTAACATTTCTGCAGCAAAACGGATGAATATTTAACGAAGTGGAATAAATAAAGGCTATAAATAGCCCCTCATTAGTTCAGGTCAGATTTTGCTGTGAAATGAGTTTGCGCTAAACTTACGGGGGATAAAAAAAAACCCAAAAAACCAACTTCCAGTTTTCAGAGATTGAGGGGGGCGGTTCTCTGAGTTGCCCATCAGGCAAATTCTGGGTTGTGCTTCCTCTCTCCGAACTCCAACACACTAGGAGGCACTTGAGAATGCCTTGGATGCACCCTCGCCACCCCCACCCCCACTCTGCGTCCCAGGAGGCGGACCCACCCACACAGACTGAATCAAGACCTCTTTGGCATCTGGTTTGAGGGATCAGTTCAATTGTTGGGAGGCAGGTTGGGTGGGTTCAGCTCTTGTTGAACCCCCAGGGTACCCCCACCTGCCCCGCTAATTGCCCTTGACCGGGCTCGCTGCTTTGTAAACAGTCCCTCCCCAAACGGCCCAGTATGGGTGCGTCCTCTGTGTCCTGCGGGGGCTGAGCTGGGGCCGCCGCCGCTCAGAGAAGGTTTCTGAGGGTTTGGTATGTCTGCGTGGAATTGTGCGTTCGAGCGCACTGCGGGCGGGCGTGCAAACTGGAGAATCATCAGTCTGAAGGCTTTTGAGCGTGGCTCCAGGGGTAGCCCCAGATCTGATGGGATGCTGGGGTGAGCACCCACATCGGTGTGCCTGAAGCGGTCCTGAAACTGTGGTGTGGCACGCGTCAGTGTGCTCGCGTCTCTGCCCGAGATGGGATGGTTGACCCCGGCGAGGGGGCGGCTGTGGTGTGGCTGTGAGCTACATGGGCGCAGCTGGGACACGCGACAGGATTGGAGCATGGCTGCATCACTCTTTGAGACGGCCAGCTGTCTGTGTGTGACTATCACAGGGCCCCAGTGTTCTAAGTTGGTGGCTGTTGTTCGAGTGGCCGGTTGTCCCGTTTGCGAGACAGCGTGTGTGGATTACGACACGGGCGGCTTTGCGACTCTGTGGGGCCGGATGATCGGCCTGGGTGTGCATCGGAGGCTGTGCGAAGACGCGGGACACGGCTGGGCCTCTGAGTGGGTTGTAACCGGCCCCACGGCCGTGGGGCTCTCGCTCAGCAGGTGCAGATGAGGAGTTGTGGGGCAGAGGGTCCTCGGGGCCCGTCTGTGTCTGCTGCGTGCGGCACGCCCGGGTCTGTGTCATTGTGCTGTGGCCGGGTGCCTGTATCCGGGTGGAGGTATCATGTGGTATCACCGTCGCGGGTGTCGGTAGGGTGTGTGGGTGTAGCCGAGTCTACGGGTGGTCTGTTGGCGCGAGTGTGTGCCTGTGCGTGTGTGCGCGCGCATGCACTGTCGTCCGGCCGGGTCCCGGTCTGTGTAGCCGCCGCGCCGGGGGGCACGAGCCCTGTGGTCCCGCGTGTCTGACTGTGGCTGAGTCTGGGTGGTGTGCACGCCCCCACGCTGTAGCCCAGCTGTGCCTGCTCACGGCTTTGGTCGCGGGGTGACGCCTGGTGCCCCATCCCCGGCCCACCTGATCTGGGAGGCTGGGGCAGGAGGCCGGGTAGTCCTCGAGATCTTCCCTGCAGCCGCCATCCCGATCCTCGATGACCAAGTCGATGGGCATCTTTCCCTTGAGGCAGGTGATGTAGCGGTGACAGAAGTTGTCGCACAGGTCGTGGACCTGGGGGGGCACCGGGGTACTGGGGGGACCACCCGGGGGCCAGGGCTGGGGTGTACAGGGACGGGGGCAATATTCGGCTCCAACTCCAGTGGGCAGAGAGCCTGAAGGAGGGATGGAGGGGGCGAGAAGAGCAGGGATGGGGGGGGCAAGCGAGGGTGTGAGGGGAGTGGGAAGCACTCACCTTCTCCAGCTCCAGCAGGTGGAACCGGAGCACCTGAATGGCCTGTATCATCTGCAGAAGGAGACAGGAAGGGATGGGGAGGGGGGAGAGGGAGGGAAGGAGCGGGGGAAGAAAGAGAGAGAAGGAGGGAGAAGGACGAGAGGAGGAGGAGGAGGAGGAGAAAGGAGAGAAAAGGAGACGGAGGAACGGGAAGAATGAGATAGAATGACAGAGACAGAGGACAGGGAGACAGAGAGAGACAGAACCACAGGAGCAGAGAGCAACAGAGACAGAGACCCAGAATTATGGGAAGATGGAATGTTAGAGAGTCAGAGACGAAGAGAAGCAAGAGGGGCAGAGACAGGAAAGGATCCATCACAAGAGGAGAGAAGGAACGTAGGCTATAATGGAAATACCCCATCGTGTCCCCCGCTCCACTTCCCACCCTTTGCCTGCGAACTACATTTCCCAGACTCCTTTGCCAAAGGGTTCGGCCAATAGGAAGCCCCGGCGGGAGCTGGAAACCAAAAGGAAGAGAGAGGCCAGGGTATTTCTCCTTCCCTCTCCCTCTCCTTTCTCTCCTCTCTCCTCTCCCCTTCGCAGCCAAGTCCCTGCCCTCATTTTGGGGTAGGCTCTCGTCCTGACTGATAGAACAGCCAATGCCTATTGAGTCTCTGTTCGGTGCCAGGCACTGATCTAAGTGCTTGACTCTTTTTAGCTCATTATATCCTCACAACAGCCCTACAAGATAGAAATTGCCACTAGCTAGGAAACTGAGGCACAAGGAGATGCAGCTACTTGCCCTGGTTCACAGAACTAGTGAGTGGCAGAGCTTGGACTTGAACCCAGGCCATCAGTCCCCATTCTCAAACTCTTGGCTATAGTCATTGCAAACGGGCAACAACGATCACTATTTGAGAAAGGGGGTCAGGTGATCTCCTCTCCGCTCCTACAACGAACCCCAGGGCTGTGGAGGGCGGGACAGGAGACCCCTGCGGAGGAGGGAGCGTTGGGGAGGGCCCAGATCTCACCAGATTGTCCAGCTCCGGGTTGGAAGAGAAGAGGGGCCTCTCAGAGCGGACCTGGAAGGAAGAGAGAAGCCAGAGAGGGCGCGTCCTGTCTCCAGCCCTCCTCTCCTCACTGGCTCTCCTGGCTCAGAGCAGACGGGGGGTGCCTACCTGCTTAGCAAAGGCAGCGATGTCCTCGTTGAAGGAGTCAGAGGAGCAGACGTCACCGCCTGGAGGTGTGCCCAGCCCAGCCCCGGCCCCGTCTCGGGGCGAGCACGTGGCCAATTCACATTTCTCAAAGACCAGGGCCAGCAGCGGGAAGAGCGGGTGTCTAGGGGAAGCAGGAGAGAAGGCTCATGAGGGGAGGCCAGGGGCCTGCGGAGGACGGAGCACCTGGGAGAAGGAAAGGAGACCCAGGGGAAGAGATGGAGAGATCAAGACAGCGCGAGAGAGTCAGAGACACGGAAGAGGGGGCCCGCATCCCGAGAGGTGTCCCCACTCACCCATAGATCTCGTCCTTCTCCCTCCTCAGGCCATCACTGTCCAAGCCCGGGGGCTGGGGTTGGGGAGGCCGGTGTGGGCCATAGGGCCCGGGGGCTCTCGGTGCCGCGGCCACTGCCTCCGAGAAGCCAGCCAGGGTTGCAGTGCCGTCCACGATGCCTGGGTAGTGAGGCAGCTCATCGTACTGGGGGGGAGGCGAGAGGGAGAGAGCCCCAGGGAGGCGTCAGGAAACCTCCCTACCCTGGCACCCAGGAGATGCTCTCCCTGCCCTCAGGAACCAGCCCTTTCTTTCCCTCTGTCTGAGCCCAGCCGCCTTGGACCCCGGATGTCCCACGGGGCTGTCTCTTTGGGACTGAGAGCCCTGTCCCAGGGTCTTCCCTTATACCCCTGGTCTGTGAAAATGTCCCGTCAGAGATTCTTGGTGTGTGGGCAGGAGGGTCCAGAGGAGAGAGACTGACCCAGGTCTCAGGTCTGAGGGTGAGGGTGGGGGTCAGGGATCAGCTGGCTGGTAACTGTGAGCTCCTCCCAGAGCAGGGACAGGAGGGAGGAGGGGAGAGAGCCGTGGAGAGATCCCGAGAGAGAGTGTGGGGGCAGGATGCAAGACAGAGACAGAGGTGAGGAAAGAGGGATGGAGGGGAGGAGATACAGGAGGGGGAGAGAGAGAGAAAGAGAGAGAGAGAGAGGCTCACTCCGGGACCCTTCCCACGAAAGCAGCACATCATTTATGCATATATGTGTGTGTGCACTGTCCCCTCCCTACTTCAGTTTCATCTCACAGTTGTCAAATATGCACATCTGAGTGTCCCTTAACAACGTGTCACACCCCACCCCGCCTATGAACCTACCCCCTCCCGCCAAGGCCCAGGACTGAGTGGGTGAGCGAATGAATGAGCGACCGAGACATTCCGCGCATGCGTGCATGAACGACGGAGGCACGGAGCACAGCGCCAGGCACACGTTCCGTAAACACTTGTTGAACCGAGTGTAACCCCGCGCAACCGCGGCAAACCCACCGGTGCCACCCGCCGCAAGGAGATCGACTGTCATTACAGAAGCGCGCGCGCGCGCACACACACACATACACACACACGCGCGCGCGCGCGCGCGGCGGGGGCCAGAGGGACTTTAAGCCACTCAGGCCAAACCCTCTCCTTGGGCAGGAGGAGACTGAGGCTCAAAGAAGCCAAGAGACTCAGAGGCGCGCGAGCCTTCCTGCCGTGGGGCGCCCTGGCCCCTGCGGGATGCCAGGCTCCGCGTGCGTGGGTCCCTCTCTCCGTCTTTCTCTTCGTCGTCCTCTCCTAACTTCTCCTGAGCCCCAAAGTTGAATCCCGACTGTTCCCCGCGGTTCCTCGCGCATCCTAAGATGTGCAGTAAGGGTCTTCCGTCCTGCGTGTTCCCACCCCCTCCGCCCCCAAAGGTGCGTACTCACCTCCTCGCCGGTCTCCTCTGATCTCCCCATCCCCAGGACCATGGACCATGGAAGCCCGGCCTGGCCAGACCCCCCCCCCCCACACACACACCCCCTTCTCCCAGCGCTGTCCCCACCCCGACCCCTCAGGAGGACTTGGAACAAAAGTAGACCGCGGGGAAGGATTGGGGAGGGCAGAAGAGGAAGGAAGGGGTAGGATAAAGGACCTGAGATAGAGCGGGAGACCCGGGGGCGGAGAGAGGGGAGCGCCGGGCAGACAGGAGACAGGAGGAGACCCGGGGCACAGGCAGGGGAGGCAGAGAAAGAGGTAGAGGAGAGGGCGGGATGGGCCGACGGGGGCCGGAGCGCCGGGGCGGGGGCGGTGCAGGGCTGGGGTGCGCCGCGGGGCTGGGGCGCCGGGCGCCCGCCCTCAGACCTACCCTCCGGGCCATGGGCTGACGCCGGCGGCAGCTCCCGGGTCCCTCCAGGGCCTGGCCGGCGGGGCGGGCGCAGCCCGGGGCAGCGGCCCCCGACGGGCCGCGGTGCCGACGCCAGGGGGTGGGGCAGGAGGCTGGGGGCCCGGCCCCCCCACCCCCACCGTCGTCAGTGGCCGGCGCCGGGCAGCGCGGAGGCTGCGAGCATGGACCCCGGGCGCCCTCCCCACCGCGGGGGTCACGGCGAGGGGCTCATGCCGGCGAGGGAAGGGGTGAGTGGGGCGGGGGGGCGGTCGCCCGAGGCCCCCTCCCCGGGCCCCCAGTTCCCTCCCCCGGGGCCCGGGAGGATCGGCAGGGCTGGCGGAGGGGGTGGGGGGATGCCGAGGGGGGAGCGGGGGTGGGGGGCGCGCGGGGGGTGGGGCGGGGAGGGGGCCCCGGGCGGGGGAGGGGGCGGCGGGCCGGGGGAGGGGAGGGTGATGCTGGCGGCGGGGCCGCTCGGTCTCTCCCCGTCTCCCGGTCTCTCCCGGTCTCTCCCTCTCTCTGCGGTCACATCCGGAAGTTCCACATCGAGATGCTTAACCCGCTGTCCGCCGGTGGCTGGGCCGCGGGCGGGGCGGGCGGGGCGGGCGGGGGCGGCCGGGCCCCTCCCCCCGCGCCGCCGCCGCCGCTCCCGGGGCCGCCTTTGTGTCGGGGTCTCCCCGGGTCGCCGGTCCCCCGGCCCCCACCCCGGCCCGCCCCACTCCGCGGCGCCCTCTCCCCCCCCACCCACCCCTGCCCGGGCCTCCTCCGCCTCCCGCCCGGCGGCCGCCACAGGTCTCTGTCCGTCGGCCGGTTCCCTGCGCTCCCCGCCCTTCCCTGCTCCGGCCCGGGGCGGGGGGGGGGGGGGGGGGGGGGGGGCCGGCGCCGCGCTCCCCCGCGTCCGCCCGCCGCTCTCGCTTTCTCCCCATGTCCTTCCCTCTTTGTCTCTCTGTCTCTTTGTCTCTCCCTCTCTTTGTCTCTGTCCGTCTGCCTGCCTCTCTCTCTCTCTCTCTCTGTCTCTCTAGCAGACAGATCAGACCGAGGAGAGGACCCCATAATTTAGTTTCTCTTCTTGCTCTGGGCCCCCTAACTTCCCTCCCCTGGGAGACAGAGATGCTCATGTGCCCGGGTGTGAGGCCATCTGCGTGTGTGTGTGTGTGTGTGTGTGTGTGTGTGTGTGTGCTTGCGTGTGTCCCCGGCTGTGTCTGTGTGTCTGGTTGTGGGCCCGTGCCTGGGGATGCGGGTGTGTTTAAGATTTCCAAGTGCTGTTTCTGTCTCTGAATATGGTGAGTCTCGGGGTTGTGCATCCACGGGACTTTGTATACACCGAGGCTGGGCCTTGGACCATCAGAGGGTCAGCCCGGGCGCCGGGTGTGCGCAGGCCTGGGGGTATCCCTCGCCCATTTTCGACCCCTGCCTTTTACAGGACGCCCCCCCCAACCCCACACCGCTCTCAGTTTGTGGATTCTCCAGAGTTAAGGGTAAATCATGTGCTGCTCACATATCTCGGAGAGCAGGCCCGCGGTTTTTATCGGATTCCTGGAGGATCTGGGACCCCGACAGCCTTTGCGACTAGTGTTCTAATGAGATATAGCAGGTTTCTGCGACCGAAATTAATACCGAGCCCCGACTGTGTGCTGGGTGGTGTTCTGGAGACATAACAGGGGGAAAAGACAAACTCCCTGGCTTCCTGGAGCTCCCGTTCTATTGGCGATGGCGAGGGAGAGAGAGAACAGACCAGTAAGTAGGTGCATAAGTGTATAGAATAATGCCCGGAGGTGACAAGTGTTCTGAGAGAAAGCAGGACAGAGGAGATGGTGTAAGCTGGACGGGGAGGGCCTCAGAGGGGGTGACATCTGGGCAGAGACCTGAAGAAGGTGACGGAGGGAGCCGTGTGCACCTCAGAGGGAAGATCACCCCAAGCAGAGGAACAGCAGGTGCAAAGGGCCTGGGGCAGGAATGTGCCTGGCGTGGCGGAGGAAGTGAGGAGGCCAGGGAGGGCAGGAGAGAGACACCTGGGATTCATTGTCTCGCTGGCTTGGTGTCCTCAGATTCCCCGGGGGATGAACGAATGGGTGTCAGGAGGCCCGTGAACTCCCTGAAACTGTCAACGGTGGGCTCGGGGCCTGTGTGCTCCTTTCCCAGGGAAACGGCCCCGTGGTTTTCCTCCTGTTGTCACAAAGGGGGATGCCAGACCCCCAAAAGTTACCAACCGTCACTCCCGAGAGACAGCACGAGGGAGAAACGAGATGACATGAGATCCAGGCAGAAGGGGGCAGAAACTTGGGGGCAGGGGACAGAGATCCAGGGAGGAGGGGGGGGCCCTGGGAGAGGGTTGGAGGCAGCACCCCCGCTGGGCTCGCTAAGGATATTTTTATGACCCTCATAAACAGCTCTGCTCTGCCGCAGTCCACTTCTCCGTGCTCCGGGCAGGTGGAAATGAAACCAAACCACCCAGGCCGCGGGCAGGGGCGAGACAGCTGGAACTACAGCAGGAGAAATTGGGGCAGAACTTCCCAGCCCGAGGGCTCTGAGGAGGGCCGAGGACCATGGCCCTGGCCCCCTTGCCCCTGGGAAGGTCCCCTCCTCTCCCCCCACTGCCCCAGGGCCCAGCTGCAACCCAGGACCCTCCAGTCACTCTCTCCGGAGCCCCCACTCTGTCTGTCCTACACAGGATCTCTGACCCTGTCTGTCTCTGGGTCCCTGACTTGTCCTTGGACCCCTCTCGGCACGCCACGGCCCTCCCGCCTGGCCACCTCTGGGTCTCCTCCAGGATACCTGGGGTCCAGAGCCACCTCTGACCCTTCTCTCTCGAAGCCTCAGTCTCCCCATCTGCTGGGTGGGCAACGGGCTGGGGGGGGAAAGGATGCAAGCGAAATGGTTAAACCAGGGAGAGCCGCCCCCCCCCCCGGGCCTTGGCTGAACCTGGGGTCCCCTGTGCCAGGGGGTGCTCACTGCCCTTGAAGCTGCCCCTCGCAACTTTCCCTCGGGTGACGCTGGCCCTTTAAGGGAGGCGGAAGCAAAGGGGGCCCAAAGGCTTTTAATCACTGCCACACACCCCGCCCCCCAGATAGGGGTTTTGGAGCAGAAAATTAATTTAAATCACTTTTTAATTAAAGATGCAAAGCTCTTCTGTCTGTCCCCCTCCCTCCCCTGCCTTCAGCTGAGGTTCGGGGGGGTCGGGGAGCCAGGCGGGGGTCTGGGCTCCCAGCCTCGCCTTGCTCCTGGGGAGGCGGGGAGGCCGAGGTCTCCTCCCCAGGCTGATCCTGAAAACAAAAAGAGTGACCTGATGTGACAGCCCCAGTGGGGAGTGCGTCCTAACTGGGGCGGGGTGTCCCTGTGAGGCCAGTGAGGGGGTGTGACTTGGAGACGGGCCCGAAACAGCCCCGGAAAGAGACGGGAGCGAGTGGGGGAGGGGGAGTGCCCGGACTGAGCTACAGACAGGGGTGGGGGTCCCAGGCGGGGACAGAGACGGAGAGGGGACAGAGACAAGAGCCATTTTTTCCATTGCTCTGAGCTCAGGGGACGCTCCAGTCCCACAACCGAGGAAGAGGGTCTTTGACTCTTGGGCAAAAATCTTTTTAATTAAAGAGAGGGGGGAGATGTTGGCAGGGAGGAGAGAGGAGTGTGTGCCGTCATCTCACTGCCCTGCCCCCGGCCTGTCTGTCTGTCTGTCTGCCTCTCTCTCTCACACACACACACACACACACACACACACACTCCAGTCCCATCACCCTCTGACCTCAGGCCCCGTGGGGCTGCACCTCCGAGGGAGACATCTGGACCCCCAGGGAGTGTGCAGGTCTGGGTGCGTGTGTCTCAGGGTGGGCACGGACCCCCCACGTGAGCCCCGAGCCCTGGGAGGACCCTCCCCCTCGGCTCGGTCCTCTCTGGGGGCTTTGCCCACAGGCGGCTGGGATCCCCAGGGGCCCCCAGGGCCCCCAGCCATCCCCACGGTCAGCTCCGAATCGAGGGAGGGGCCCCTCTGTCTTCTGTTGTGGTCCTACAAGCTCTCTGCCTCAGTTTCCCCTCCGGCAACAGCTCAGCGTCGGTCTCTCCCGCTCTCTCCCTCCTTCCTCGCTCTTGGACCCTCTGCAAGGATCTGTGTCCTTGCTCAGGGGCGGGGTTGAAGGGATCCTACAAGAAGGTTCTCTGGGTCTCCGCTTCGGTCTTGGGCGTGGGTCAGATGTCTCTCCCTCCATCTTTTCGTCTCTGCGGCTCCCTGTCTCTGGATGGTCTCTCTGTCTCCCCCTGTGCCCTCTCTCTCTGTCTCTGGGGACTGCTGTCTCTCGGCCTTTGTGTCCTCACCTCTCTCTTTTCCTGTCCTCCTGCGCCCCCCCCCCCGCCCCCGCAGCCCTGGGTTTCTGCCTTCCTCTGTGTCTCCCTCACCCCCACCCCCCCCCTCCCGGGCCCTTCACGGATGCATCGCCGGAATCCCCAGCGCCTCCCCTGCGTGGCTCCGGGAGAGGGAAACATTTATCTTGGCTGCAGGCCCCCCTCCCCGCGCCCACCCCTCCGCCCGCCTCCCGGGCCCATCCATCACTGGAGCTGGCGACTCGGGCGGCTCATTTGTCACTGACGCCTGCCGCCCCACCAAGCAATCATACCATTAGCCATGGCTGACCCGGGCGGGGGAGGGGCGCTGGCCACGACTCCCGCCCCCCCCCCCACTCCTGTCTTTCCGTCCCTTCCCCTTCCCTCCTTTTCCTTCCAATCGGCTTTTCTCTGCCAGCTTCTCTCCGTGTCTAAGTGTCCGCTTTCTGGGTCTCGTCCCTGCCCTTCTCCTCCTCCTCCACCCCTCCCTCCTCCCCTCCCTCTGGTCCCCCCCCCCCCCTTTCACCACCCGCCTCCCTGTCTTGAGTGTGTGTGTGTCTGTCTGTCCGTTTGGCCGTCTCGGGTGTCTCTCTCTCCAGCTTTTCCTTTCTCTCTCTGTCTCTCTTTGTCCGGACGATCTCTCTGTCTCCCTGTCTCCATCTCTCTCTGTCTCTCATCCTTACTCTCCCTCTCAGTCTCTCCCCCGTCTCTGTCTCTGTGGCTCCCTCACCCCGACCTGCCCCCCCCCACCACCTCCCTCAGCGCTGCATTTTAAAGTCTCTGGGATCCCCCCTCTCCCAGCCCACTTTCCTGTCGCCTTCCGTCTTTGTCTCCGCTTTGTCCGTGGCCCCCTCCTCTTTTCCGTTCCCCTTCCCTTCCAGCCCTGTGGTCCCTCTTCTACTGACCCCACCTGCCCCTTTCAATCCATCATCCTTGACATGGCTTTCCCTCTGCCTCCTGGGGAGAAGGCAGCACAGAAGGGGGGCCAGCAGTGGGGGGGGGGGGCGGGGGGAGCAAGGGAGAAGGCGCCTTGGGAGACAGTGAGGCCCGGGAAGGCCACCCCTTCTCTCCCCCCAGCCTTGAGTGCCCGGAAGGTCTCCCCGACTTCAGTCCTCAGGGGGACAGCAGGGGCCGAGGAGGGGGCCTGGAGGGATGGTCATGTCTCCCCTCTGGGCGCCCACTGGACGAGGGAAGACGGAAGGCCCCGTGGGCTGTGCTGTGACCCAGCAGCCGTCCCCACGCTGCCACCTGCAGCCCACGATGAGTGCGGTCTCTGGCCAAGGCAAGAGGTGCCGGGGGCCAAGTCCTGGAAGAAGCCCAGAGTTAGGAGATAAACACCCCCACCTTCCTCACCCTGAGGCTGGGCACCCCAGAGAGCATTCCACACCCTCCCTGAGTGGTCCCAGCAGGATTAAGACCCTGTGTGCCCGCAGGGGGAGACGTGCCCATCAACCCACCCTTCACGATTTCCTTCCCTCCAGCGTCTCCTGGAATCACCTCCCGGATAAGCCCCTCGCCTCTCCTCCTTGACTTGGGCCGGCTTCTGTGGAGCCCAGCCTCAGACAGCGGCCAGGCAGGGGACGTCGGGGGAGGTGGGCCCAGAGGGTGGGCGAGGGGAAGAGGGAGATCCCCTGTGAATTATATCTGCCCACTTGGCCAGGCTGTGGTGCCTGGGCTGTTTGGTCCAAACACCGGCTGCGAAGGTGTTTTTTTCCGATGAGATTAGCATTTAAGTCAGTTGACTTGAAGTAAGGCAGAGTGTCCGCCATAATGTGGGTGGGCCTCGCCCCATCAGTTGAAGGCCTTATGAGAGAAAGACCGAAGTCCCCCCCGGGAGGAGGTGGGAAATCTGCTTCCAGACTGCCCTCCAGCTTGAGCTGCAATGTCACTGCTTCCCTGGGTCTCCAGCCTGCTGACCTGCCCTGCAGACTTTGGACTTGCCACCCCTCCCAATCACATGGGTCAATTCTTTTCTTTTTATGTTTATTTAAAAAAAAATTTTTTTTTACTTTTCATTTAATTAATTAATTAAGTTATTTATTTATTTTTATTTTTTCAGTTCACATATATACATGTGACTTTAACTTGTTTTATTTTATATATTTTTTTTAATTTACATCCAAGTTCGTTAGCATATAGAGCAACAGTGATTTCGGAAGTAGGTTCCTTCATGCCCCTTCCCCAGTTAGCCCATCCCCACCCCCCCACAACCGCGCCAGTTCTTTCAAATAAACCTATCAGGGCGCCTGGCTGGCTCCGGCTGGTGCGGTGTGTGACTCTTGCTCCCCGGGGGTTGTGAGTTCGGGCCCCACGCTGGGTGTAGAGATTCCTTAAAAGGGAAATCTTTAAAACAAGCCTATCTCTGTGTCTACACATAGATGGTTCCGTTTGGAACCTGTTGGTCCCATTTCTCGGGAGGACCTCCGCGAGGAGAACTCCCCAGCCTCCAGCGCTGTGAGCATGGGAGCCATGGCCAAGAAAGAAACAACAAAAAAAGAGTTCAAGACGTGGCACCCATCAGCTGATGAACGGATAACCACAATGCCGTGTGTTCGTGCCACGGAAGAGTATTTACCCATAAAAACGAATGAAGTTCTACTGGTGCCTGGTACCACGTGGATGGACCCCGAAAACCCCGTGCCGTTTATAGGAAATCTCCGGAAGAGCCAAATCCAAAGAGACAGGAAGTGGGTTCGGGTTGACGGCGCCTGGGTGGCTCGGTGGGTTGAGCGCCCGACTTCGGCTCAGGCCACGATCTTGCGGTTCACGAGTTCGAGCCCCACATCAAGCGCAGAGCCCGCTTTGGATCCTCTGTCCCCCTCTGTCTGCCCCTCCCCCACCCGCTGGGGCGCGCGCTCTCTCTCTCTCTCTCTCTCAAAAATAAACATTTAAAAAAGAGAGAGAGTTGATTAGCGGTTGCCAGCGCTGGGGAAAGGGGAAAACGGGGAGTGACTGATAAATGGGTATGGGGTGTCCTTTTGGGGTGACGGAAAAGTTCTGGAAGCAGGTGGTGGTGAATGCACCAAGTGTCGCTGAATTGTGCGCTTGCAAATGGTTCAGACGGTAAAATGTTAGCGGGTTTTTATCACAATCCAAAAGCAATGCGTTCGAGGTGTAGAGATACACAGACCACAAGGGACAAGGGGCGCCGGTGAATTGGCTGGAGAGATGGCCCGTCAGTTTCCTGCAGTGGCTGTCACCAATTAGCACCCCCTGGGGGCTTACACCAGCAAGGCTTTGTCCTCTCACAGTTCTGGAAGCCAGGAATTCCCAGATCGGTCTCTGAGCCAAAACCAAGGGGGCGGTGGGACCGAGTCCCCACCCGAGGCTCGAGGGGAGAATCCGTTTCTTGCCTCTTCTGGCTTCTGGAGGCTTCCGGGGTTCTTTAGTTTGTGGCCCCATCACCCCGATCTTGAAGGCCGGCGTCCGCAAATCTCTCCGCCCCCCCCCCCCCCCCCCCCCCGTCTCCACTTGCCCACCTCCTCCGTGTGTCGTCTAAGCTCCCTCTGCTTGTCTCTTACAAGGAGGTCGTGACTGCATTTAGGGTTCACTTGGATCATCCAGGGTGATCTCCCCGTCTCAAGACCCTTTATTTGTTTGTTTGTTTATCTACTTTTGGGAGAGTGCAAGCCGGGGAGGGACAGAGAGAGGGGGAGACAGAGAACCCCAAGCAGGCTCTGCACCGTCAGCGTGGAGCCCGACGCGGGGCTCGACCTCAGGAGCCCGCAAGATCATGACCTGAGCCAAAGTCAGATGCTTAACCGGCTGAGCCCCTCCAGGCGCCCTCCCCGCCCCCCAGACCTTTTACTGGGTCACACCAGCAAAATCCTTCTCTGTCCTATAAGGTGACATTCACGGAGTTGGGACGCGGCTCCCTTTGGAGGGCAGTATTCAGCCTACCACGAATGGCCACCAACCATCCCTCGACTCTGTTTATGCCCACGCCCCACGGATCAAGAGGCGGCATCCGCTTGTGTTCCCCCGTGGCAATCTTGTGACCGGCTTTGACCGACAGAATGTAGTCGAAAGTGACGCGAGCCATTGTGGTGGCTTCTACGGTGGCTTCTACAATGGCTCCCTTGCAACCTGGCCGCCGCCATGCCGGAGAGAGGTCGGTCTGGGCCACCCCGGGGAGGAGGGGGGCCGCTGGAAGAGAGACGGAGACCTTTGGAGGCAGAGAGACGGGGAGAGACAGCAGCGCAGGGACACGAGGCCAAGGAATCGTCAAGAAAGTCACGGGCTCCCGGCCACAGGCCCGGCGAGGCTTTGAGCCACACGCGTCGGTTACCTCAGACGCCAGCCCCGCGGGGCCTGCAGATAACTGGGACCCCAGCTGACACCCGGCCGCCGTCCGGGGACAGACCCCGAGCCAAGACCACCCAGGTCAAGCCACGGAGCCCACGAGAACTCACCCGTTGCTTCAAGCCAGTAAGTTTTGGGAGTGGCTTGTAACGCAGCAAGAGTCGAGCAGGGCAGGGGGCTTGGAGGCCCAGGGAACCGCGGGTGAGGAGTAGGACATGGGGCAGTTGGGGCGGGGTCTTAGGCGGAAGGTCTTTTGGGGGGAAACAGGCTAGAACGTTCGGGAGAAACAGGCCAAGCACTTGGGGCGGTGGCTGGGGGGGGGGGGGGGCGTTTGGAAAGATGAGGGCGAGGACAAGTGGGTGTCGAGTTCAGGTCCTGCCGGGGGCCTCGATCTCAGAACAGCGGGTGTCACGGGTCCAGGACCCTCGGGCGTTAATTTCGGGGTCAGTTTCATCCCGCACCACCATTCTGATCGGTCAGAGTTTCCCGGAAACCGCTCGGCAGGCTTCCTCCAAGGTTTCTGCGTTAGACGTTGCTCACGGTGCCTCGACATCCGCTCTCCCACTTTCCCCCGAAACATCCCCTGAGATTTTAAGCGTGATGACTCCATCCTTCCGGTTGGAATGATGTCACGGAGGTGAGCCAAGGGGATGAGGGCCATCCTGCGGGCACTATTCACTTCACACGTACTTCCTTCTCTAGGCAATTAGCAGCTCTGTTTTGCAAAGAGACAAGCCCAGAGAGGTTAAGTAACTTGCTCGAGGTGACCCAGCTTGCGAGTGGGAGAGCCGGGATGTGAACCCATGTCGTCTGACTCCAGGACCAACATCTTTGAGTCTCTCGAGTCCTTCACCAATCCGAAAGTCCGGATTGGTTACAAGCCCCGTCCTGGGAAAACGGTCCCGCACGTGCCGTTTGTAGGCAAGCGCAGAGAGTTCCCGAAACCTGCCCGCTGGTCTCAGTACCTGCAGACTCCAGCTTGAGAATCCTCATGTAGTCTGTTCCCTGAGCACCTGTCTGTGGTCTTGGGTGCACACGGCCGAGCGTGACTGGTTCCACAGAAGCCGAGTGTACACGTCAGCTTAGACCATGTGATGCTGCCGTAACAAACATCCCCACATCTCTCAGCTGACGGAAATAAGCATTTCTTTCTTTCTTTCTTCTTTCTTTCTTCTTTCTCTTTCTTTCCTTCCTTCCTTTTTCTTTCTTTTCTTTCTTTCCTTTCTTTTTGTCTCTTTCTTTCCTTTCTTTTCACTTTCTTTCTTTCTTTCCTTTCTTTTTGTCTCTCTTTCCTTCCTTTCTTTTTTCTCTTTCCTTTCTTTTCACTTTCTTTTTCCTTCCTTCCTTTTTCTTTCTTTTCTTTTCACTCGTTTCTTTCTTTCCTTCCTTCCTTTCTCTCCCTTTTCTTTTTTCTTTCTTTCTTTCTTTCTTTCTTTCTTCTTTCTTTTTCTTTTAGAGAGAGAGAGAGCACGTTTGAGCAGGGAAGAGGGGCAGAGGGAGGGAGAGAGAGAGAGAATCTTAAACAGGCTCCACACTCAGTGCAGAGCCCAACTCAGGGCTCAATCCCATGACTCTGGGATCATGACCTGAGCTGAAATCAAGTGTCAGATGCTCAACCGACTGAGCCACCCAGGCGCTCCCCCTTCTCTTTCTTAGTAATCTCTCTGTCCAACGTGGGGCTCAAACTCATGACCCCGAGATCAAGAGTCGCATGCATGCTCTGCTGACTGAGCCAGCCAGGTGACCCAGATTTATTTCCCCATCAAGCTACAAGGCCACGGCAAGCTGGCTGCATGACACCCTCACTCTAGGACCCCGGGCTGTTAGTGTCTACATTACGCCGTCGGCATGGCTGAGCACGCACTGGCTTTAAAAGCTTCTACCCAGGAGGGTCACACATCACCTCTGCCCTCTTTCTGTAGCTGAGGCAAGTCACTTGGCCACTACTGAATTCAAAGGGGCAGGAAGGTACAATTTTCCCACCGGGAAAGCAAATCAAATTTACTAATGCTAATACAATTTATGGAATTTATGGGGGGAAAAAAAGGATACGAGTGGCTCACGGGAGCATGGAGTGGCCTGGAGAACCAGGCATGAGGCTGTTTCCAGAAAGAGAGCCCCAAACCACGCCCAGAAGTGACCTGACAAGGAAGCTGCTTCCATAACCCCTGAAAATCTCCATCTTAGATGCCTCCCCCGCCTTTGCACCTGCTCCTGGGACCACGACATAACTGCACCTGCCCCTTCCCCTGCCCCGCAGCGCTGATGTTGCCTCTCTGTGTCTGTGCTCCTTACACCCGGTGAGCCCTCCCAAAGTCACAGGGTGCCTGTGTCACACTGTCCTCGCCGGCTACGTGGAACCCATAAGGAGCCCCCTTTGCAAGGTGCTCCTCTAGAATTCAGGACTCCTGCTGGTGAGTCAGTCTGGGGAATCCAACTCACTTGTCTGTGCCCTGGATGTAAAGGAGGCTGGGAAAGTGGGCTCCGAGGCTTCTTTCTAGAGGATACAAACTCTCGAGCCTGGAAACACCGCCAAAACGTAGTGAGTGTGTTTAGTAGCCGACTTGGGCCGAGGTCCTGCGTGATCTCGCGGTTCCTGGGTTCGAGCCCCGCGTCGGGCTCCGTGCCGACAGCTCGGAGCCCGGAACCTGCTTCGGGTTCTGTGTCTCCCTCTCTCTCTCTGCCCCTCCCCCGCTCACGCCCTGTCTCTCTCAAAACTAAACAAAAGAAAAGAAATTTCCACCACATGCTCATGTGCCTGAGGTCCGGAGAGATGGGAGGTGGCAGCAGAAGTCTTCGGCGGGTCTCCGTGTTCGGTTCCCGTTGCGGCTGTTAACGCATTACCACCAGCCCAGGGGCTTTAAACACGCATTTATTCTGTTACAATCCCGGAGGCCAGAGGTCTCAAGTCAAGGCGACCGCAGCTCATTCCGGAGGCTCGAGGGGAGAGGCCAGGGGCGCCCGGGGTCCCTCGGCTGGTGGCACTGCCCGGTGACTCCAACCTCCTCTTCCCTTGTCCCATGTCCTACGGTGATCATCGCCCCCCCACCCCCCCTCTTCGGAGGACCTTTGCGGTTGCACTGAGAGCCCACGCACATCGTCAAGGGGAAGGTCCCCTCCGTAAGATGTCGCGGTTAATCACATCTGTAAAGTCCCTCTTGCGGTGTAAGGGAACACAGTGTCCACGCGGTCTCAGGAGTAGCGTGCGGACGTGTGCGTGCGTGTGAGTGTGCGTTGGGGGGCATTATTCAGTCTACCCCAGCGTGGCTTAATGGAACGCGTCCAAGGCTTCTCTGTCCTATGACTCCTGTAGAGCCCAGCCAGTGGAGGGGCTGGAGCGAGGTCAGGGTGTCACCCCACCCCCCACCCCCCCAGCGGCAGCTCCCACCGGCCCCGCCCCGCCCCACGGGTGTGGGTCGGTCGCACGCCTATACCAGAGCCACAGCTCCGGGGGGGGGGGGGGCATCCCTCTCCAGACGGCCCTCCTCTCCGGCTTCTGGAAGTCACTCAACCCCTGCCTCACCCCCCCACCCCCCGCCTTGCCCCTCCGGCTTTCGCCTCGGCTAGCCCCAGAGTTCTGCGCCACCCCTCGGCCATTTCTCTACACCCTGCACGCCTTCAGCCCCCCCAGATCGGTGCCGTCTGTGTCCTGCTCCAAAGCCCTTCCACTCACGGGTCCCCGACCTGACCGTCACCTTTTCCACCCTGCTCGGCCTGTGAGCCCGCCGAGAGCAGGGTCCAGGGACATTTCTGGTCCCTGCAGTGGCCCCAGCAGAGCACCAGGCGCAGAGCGGGCAGGTGCTGGGTGAAGTGAATCAGAGAATTGGGGGGCTGGAGGGAGAGGAAGGGGTATCCCTCATTCGTCTCCCCTGCGTTTGGGTTTTAGCAACGGAGACTCAGAGGGCACAGCCGGTTTGCAGGGAGTCTGCGTCGCTCTGTCCTGAGGCTTTTCTGGGATGGGGATTGTGGTCCGCGAGTTGGGGGGGGGGGCGAGGAGAAAGGAGGCGGGGGGTGAGGGCAAAGAATATGAACTAAGAAAGGGAGCAAGCTGGAAATATCCAGAAAGTATAATGTTTCCATCTACTGAGTTCCTACTATGTGCTGGGTATTATTCTAAAAAAATATAGATAAGTTAATACAACCCTGTACCATCAGCCCCATTATTATTATTATTATTGTCCCCATTTTCCAGATGCGGGAACTGAGGCACTGAGAGAGGAAATCTTTGCGCTCTTGCTGGCTTCCGTGACAGTTCATGTAGATCCCTCGCGAGCTGACTCCCGTGGGACTCGCAGCATCCTCACGTCCCTCGTCACATCCACGTCCCAAGCCCTGGATGTGCTGCTCTTTGAAGCTGAGGTCTTAACTTCCTGCCGCCAGGCTCGCCCATTTCCTTGCCGGGTAAGAGAGGTGTCCTGGTCCCCTGTGGCGCTCTGGGCCTCAGCCACCTCCGTCCCCGCCCTTTCTAGACATGACACTTGGGGCAAGTTGCTTCCCCTCTCCGAGCCTGTTTCCTGCGCCGGTAGAAGGGGGGGCGATCCGCAGGAGGACCCGACACGGTGCCTGGCATCGTTGCTGTGGGCCCCAGGAACGTGAGATGCTCTTATGCCCCTGCATTCAATGCCCTCCTGCTCCACACCCCTTCCCACCTTGGAGGGGAAAGTCCGCTCACGCCCGTATCTTCCTCCAGCAACCCCCTCTTTCTCTACAAGGTTGTCCAAAGCGTGGTCTACATGCTCTGCCTCAGTTTCCCCGACTTCCACTCCCTCCTCCTCACTCTAGATCAGCCCGCCTGCTGCCCCACACCCTCCACCAAACTGCTCCGGTCCAGTCCTAAATCCCAAGGTCGCTTTCTACTGCTCATCTTTTCCCACCTTTCACTCCGTCAACCACGCCCTCATTCTGGAAACGCTCTCCCCTCGGCTTCAGGTGGAGCCAGTCCACCGGCTTCAGGTGGAGCCAGTCCACCGGTTTCCCACCTACCTCTCTGGCGGGTCCTTCCCCCCCCCCCCGCCCCCCCCCAGGCGGGTCTCCCGCGTTCCTTGTGCCCCACCCCCTCGTGGCTTGGTGATGCCTCACTGCCCACAAATCCCAAGCCCCTGTCAAGCACACCCCCCCTCCCCTGAGCTCCAGGACGCCCCCTCCCTTCCCCGATGTCTCTGGATGTTCCCCTAGGCATCACCCTCAGCATGTACTCACCTGTACCCAGCGAGTTCTCCAGACCTGTTCCCCAGATTATCCCCACCTTCATTCCCCAAACCCAGGAGAAACCTCACTGCCTCTGTGGCAAATTCTCCACCATGGCTCCCTCCCCACCCGCCACCCCCCAATTCCCGGACCCACTCTCCACCCTTCTCCCGCCCGCTCTGTGTCCCAAGAGGCTGACCTCTATGCACCACCTGTTGACCTCTGGCTTCTGGTGGAGTTCAGCCAATGGAAGGCACCAGCCGGAGACTGGTGGGCGGGAGGAGGGTCAGGTTGGGGTGCTCACTCTCCAGCCCCCCCCACCCCGTCTCTTGGGTGTGGGTTGTCCGTGCCCATACCCCGGGCCTCCGCTCTAGCCACCCCTTCAAGTCTCAGTAGCTTCAGCTCACACTTCAGCCTTCGAGCTGGGGTGGTGGAACTGCTCCCTCTACTGCTGGCCCCGGGTACTGCACCTTCCCCGAGCTTGTTTTCCTTGACCTTGGCCCCCTCCCCTCCCCCCGCCTTAATCCCCTAAAATAGCCCTTTCGTTAAACTCTCCCTGGCTATTCCGTTTGGGTGCACTCTCTTTTCCCGCCAGGGCCCTGCCTGTGCACTCTCCCCGAACCCTCCCATCCAGCCTGACCCATTATCTCGAGCCACCACCCCCTTTCACCTCACCCCCCCCCCCCACTCCAGGACCCTTCTTTGGCCGCCCCAGCCTCCTCCCTGATCTCGCAGCCTCGGGGCTCACAGGCAGCCAGAAGGCAAGTTGGAAAATGTAAATCAGACCACATCAACTGCCTGCCCTCCCTCCCCCGTCCCCCTTAAATCCCTTCCAAAGCTCCCCTTTGCTTTTGGGATACATTCGAAGCTCCTGAGAGTGGCTGATAAGGTCTCTTGGGCTCTCTCCACTCCCCACCCTCATGCACCCCATACTCCATTCGTGCAACCCTCTTGCAGGAGTATGAAAAAGCCGGTAACTCACAAGTCCGCACACCTTTACATAGGCCGTGCCCTTCACCTGGACACACACACACCCCTCCTCCTATATCAGGATTCTGAGAAAATTACTTGCTTTATTCGGGGAAACTCCCATCAACCCCAGCTCCTCTGATCAGGCAAATCTGGGTCCTCCTCTTTTGTGTTCCCAAGATGCTCGGTGAAAGGGAATAGTTGGTGGCTGCTGGAATGGGGGCGTGGCTAGGAAAGCTCCCGGGGGCGAGGCGCGGGGGCGTGGCTAGGCAAACTGGGTGGCGAACGGGGGCGTGGCTACGGGGAGCTGGTGTGAACTTTTGGGAGTGGCTGGTGCCCGTGGGTGTCCTGCATGGAAAGACCCAGAGTACCTGGTCTATTTCACAGTTGCCCAAATCTCAGAGACCTCATGAGCTCCCTCCTCTAGAATCCCAACTCCTCGCGAGAAGGCTGTTTTGTTTTGTTTCAGGCAGAATTTCAAAGTTTTATGGCAACTTGTACAGAAATCACAGAGAAGAGACAACAGGACGATAGGACGCTAAAAACCTGTGGGAAGCAGGGTGTTACGGGGGTTGCAGGGTGATCCTCGGGGTCCCAAGAAGTGGGCAGCACTCCGCACACCCCAAGTGTGTCCTTTGGGCAGGAAACAACGGTAAGAAAATGCAGATGGCCTACCAACAGATGGGTGGCCTCCAAGGTTAAAAATGCCCACCCAGACCCCCTGGCCCCAGTCCCACCCTCCCACCCACCCACCCCTGCTCCCCATCAGGCAGAGATGTGGCAGCATTTGCTGGCTTGTAGCATTGGTCCTCTGGGACCCTCGGTCTCCTCTTCGAGGGTCCTGCCCGGATTGGCTGGCACTGAGGGCAAAATGAGCCTTCTAGATTGTCAGGGGAGATGGCTGGACTCCCTTCGATTCCCGGCCTCCTCCCCAAAGCCAGTTCTCACGGCTGGGGGAGTCTGCTGCCCTCGCAAAAGGAAAGTCTGTCACCCCCTTTCCCCAAGACATGCACCCTCCCGTGTCCCCCCTCCCCCAAACACACTATATATACACACAGGCCCCCCCCCCCTCCAAGGTGTGGCTGGGCTCTAGGAGGTAGTGGAGGCGAGTGGGGGCGCTGGAATGTGAGAAGTTGCAGGTTCAAATGCGCCTCCTCCAGCTCTGAAACCCCACACTTCTCCCCTCCCTTCTCCAAGCCTCGAGAATTAGTGTCCTCCCAAGGGCCTGAGTGGAGAAATCAGGGAAGGCGTGGCCCCCTTTTGCACGCACCTACCTGTTCCTCCGCCCCACCCTCGGGGGCTGAACAGAGCTCCCTGAGGGTTGGGGAGAAGGGCCGAGATCAGGGACATCCTGGGATGGGTCAGCCTCCTTCAAAGGTCCCCCAGGGAGGGCTGGGTTCTGAGGCTCTGGGGCACAGGTCCCTGGCGGTGGTGGCGGTGGGAGGGGAGGCGTCCTCTAGAGGAAGGGGGCCTTAAGGGATAGGGCAAGGCTGGGTGTGGAGGGAGACAGATGTCATAGATTCTCTAGAAGGTCGCGGGGTAGGGGGCGGTTCTCTGGGGAGGGGCCTCGAGGTGGCAATGTCCCCGGGGGGGGGGGGGTGCGGACAGTGGCTACCAGGGCTGGGCGGCAGTTGTGGGTATCTCGGGGAGACCCCCGAGGGGAAGGGACGAGGATGTTAGTGGGGACGGAGGGCAGGGATATTAATTCCCAGGAGGAAGGGAGGCGGAGTCCCAGGAGAGAGGAGGCCGAATCTCTCTGGAGGACAAAAGGAGACGCGGGTCCGAAGCAGGGGCAGCCGAGTCTCTGGGGAGGGGGAGGGGGGCCTAGAAGCCCCGGATGTGGCAGTAAGCCTCGAGGCTGGCGAAGAGGATGTACAGGAACCAGAGGCCCAGGAAGAGCGCCGTGGTGGCGAGCTTGGGGCCCCGCGGGCCGCCCAGCTCGCCGCCGATGTGCGGCCGGCGCCGGTACAGCAGCACGGCGATGCCCACGAAGGCGAAGACGGTGAAGAGAGTGACGGAGAAGGCCAGCGTGCCGGTGCGCACCTCGAACGGGCGGCCCTGCACCGCCCAGTACACGGCGGCCACCGACCAGGCCACGCCCAGGCCCAGGAACACGTTCACCGCGTTGGAGCCCGTCACGTTGCCGATGGACGCGTCCGCGCACTGGTCCTGCAGCGCCGCCACCTTGCTGGCGAACGTGTCTGCGTGGGCAGAGACACGGCGGTCACAGGGGCCCAGCCTGTCCCCCACGCCAGCTTTCCAGGAGACCCCGACACCATCCCCGGTGCCCCCCCCCCAGGGCAGACCCCGCCTCCCGCGGCCGCAGCTCCCCGCCTGAGGCCCTTGACCCCAAGCAAGCCACAAAGTGGGTCATCATGCCGGTGCCGGGCGCTCTGCAAGACCCGCCGCCTGCTTTCTCTGGAACTCGCTGCCTGCTTTCTATGGGACTCGCCGCCCGCTTTCCATAGGAATCGCTGTCTGCATGGCATGAACCCACTGCCTATCTTCTACTGGCCCCATCACCCCATCGCCAGCTGGCGGGACAAAACAAGTGTTCGGTTCCACCCACATGCAACCCCCTTCGCGTCAATTCCCCACCTGGTCTCTGTCCAGCACGCAGCCCCGTTTCTGTGGCCTCCACCCTTTTCTCAACATCTCGCTAAAAACTCAAATCTCCGGTATAGAGCACAGGCATCGGAGAGCCAGTCCCAATAGCTGCTTTCTGGGGCGCCTGGGTGGCTCAGCGGGTTTAGGCGGCTGACTTTTGCTTTCGGCTCAGGTCGTGGTCTCACGGCGGTGAGACGGGGGCCCCCCCGAGTCAGGCTCCACACTCAGGGCGGGCTTGGAGCCTGCTTGGGATTCTCTCTCTCCCTCTCTCTCTCTCTCTCTCTCTGCCCCTCCCCCGCTGTTCTCTCTCTCTTTCTCTCTCTCTAAAAATAAACATGAAAAAAAAAAAGTTGCTTTCTACAGGCCCCGCCCCCTGCTTTCTATGGAACCCACTGTCTGGGTCCTACATTTCCCAATACCTTAGTTCTACGGGACATCCCAACGGCTGCTTTCGGGGAGGATTCCGTTTACCTACTGAATCTACAGGACCTCCCCGCCCGGTTTCTCTCATGCTCCCTCATTGCCCTTCTGTGGGACCCACCATCCGGGTTCTGTGGGATTCCACCACCTTATTTCTGCACAACCTTCCTCTCGGGCTCTACTGCTGGGCTTCTCTGAGACTCTCCCCGGACCAGCGGTTTCCCAGGGGGTTTACCAGGGATGGAGGTGCCCAGGGCCACGAAGACTACGGCGTTGACAGAGTCCTTGAGGCCGACGGTGCAGCCAAAGTGCGAGGCAAGGTCCCCGATGAGGGCGGTGAGCAGGCCGATGACCAGGATGCAGACGCCGAAGCAGGCCCAGCCGTGGCAGTACTCCGTGGGGGGCACGCAGGCAAAGAGCACCTTCCAGAACACCGTCAGGAAGTGCATGACGTAGTCAAAGCAGGAAGGCAGCCGTTCCTCCCGGGACCCGTCCTCCTCCTCCTCCTCGTCCCCTGTGGGCACACGACCCAGCTGGGGCACACACCCAGGCCACCTTCTTCCTGGCCTACAGAGCCCCCCCCCCCCCGTTTTGTTCAGTAAAATTCTGCTCTATAAAATGCCTTGCCTTCCCAGAATTCCTTGCGGCCAGGAGCCCAGATACCAATACTCGCTTTTCCAGAATCCCTCGGTGCCGGAGGCCATGTGCTCGGCTAAAAACATCTGGCTTGCCAGGATCCCTTGCCGCTAGGGGTGGCCACAACCCTAGCCAAAAAAAAACCAGTTCTTTTCCCAGACGCCTTGATAGCTACCATTTACGGAAAGCCATTTCTACAGCCGGAAATATTGACTTCCTCTGACTCATTGTAGCTAACAGTAGCCACACACTCAGCTAAAGGTGCTTGCTTTCCCAGAACCCCTGGCAACAGTAGCCATGTGACCCAGCCCGGCCAGGAGACCTAAGCGGAGGGCTTCTGGAAAGCTCTGGCTTTCCTGACACGGGCACTGTGTCACAGAGGTGTTTTCTGACCGCTGTCAAGGATGCCTCACTGGCCCTTCGTGGTGCTTGTGTCACCTGCTGTGACTGAATGTGACCTGTCCTTGACCTGCCACTTGGGCCGTGTGTCAGGGGAAAGCCCACATGGAATGTGTCGTCTACCTTGCCCTAAACTGAGAAGCACAAAGCAATGAATGAGAAGCAGGAAACGAATTGAATGGGCGCTACGCCTGGAAGGGCGCTGATAAGGAAGAGGGTAGTCCTCGATCAGCGATCAGTCACGCAGAGCAAGTCACGGAGCAAAAGCCAGGGAGACATGACGACGAGGGGCGGGCCACCCAAGCTCCTCTGAATTGTCAGCCAGCAGAGGACACGCTGGCGGATTCGGGTCATCTATCCCTCTCCCGCTTTTCCAGCTCACTTAGTCTCTCGTCTTGTTTGTTTTTTTTTTTTTTTTAAAGTTTGCAAATGCTTAACTGAGTGGTTTCTTCATTCTTCGCGCCATCTTTCCAAGAAGGAGACTCTTGCGGCGACCCCAGGAAAAGTGGAATTGGACGCTCCAAAGCAGCAGGCACGCTGCCCCTTCTTGCTACCCTACTTCCTCTTTCTCCCCGCCTGGAATGCGAGCTTGACGCCTGGGGATGCGGCAGCGATTTTGCCACCATGTGGGCAAAGGTTGAGAGTGGGAAAGAGAAATGAAGAGGGAGCCTGGGCATTTAATGATGTTACTGAGCTGCTGACTCTTTATTGCCTCCTATGGATTCCTTTGTTCTGTGACAAAAGTAACCTCTAGGGTGCTTCAGCTGCTTGTGGTTGCGTTTTCTGTTGTTCGCCGCTGAATGCGTTCCTCACTGGCCACAGTGAGACGTGGCCGAAGTCAGAGTGGGGAGAACGCGCTCTTGGCAGGGAAGGGCTGCTATCACTGCCTCTCCCGGGGGCTTTTCCCTGCCCTGCTTCAAATCCTGCCTCGGTTTCCCACTGCCCTTAGACCGAGGCCCACATTCCTGTGCTTGGCATTCAAGGCTCCGGTCTCTGCAGACTCCTCCAGCCTTTCCCATCAGGGGAGGCTCTTCTCCAGCCTTTCCCATAGAGGGAGCCTCATGGTTACGCCTGTGGCTCTGGAGCCACGTCTCTGGTTCCAAACTCTGGATCTGCTGCGTGATCCTGAGTCCGTGTCCTAACCTCTCTGAGCCTCCGCATGCCTATCTGAGAAATGGGAGTAAAAACTGGACCTGCCTCAAGAGAGGGCTGTAATGACTGCATGAGGAGGGCCACGTAAAGTACTCTCTGCGCAGCCCTGCGCATCTCCAGCCTGACGGCTGTTATTGAAAGGCCCCTTCTAGTGCCTGGGGAGATTCGCGCGTCATCCAAGGGGGTGAGACCCGCCCCTCTCCGTCAGCGCCTCAAGCAGTTTCCTGCTCCCGGCAAGGAGGCAGGGGCACGTGTTGAACAAAGTGCTCAGAAAGATCAAGGACCGAGCTGGAAACTTGGGGAGCATTAGCTGACTCAGGCCAGACAGGAAATGGACTTCAAAGGCTGCCTGGCGCTCCACGGTCCCCATCATGACGTCATCATCAGGATTCTTACCACTGGTAGGGTTTTACCCTCCCCCACCCCACTACTTCCTCTGATCTAATGGGTTGCTTCCTACCGACCCACCAGCTGAGTCACCTCCAGGACCACTGTCTCGCACCCCGCAGCCTCAGTTTTGTGCTACCCTCTCTTCTCCGCTGAGCCCGGAGGGAGTGCTGTCTCCCCACGGTCCCTCCCATCCCTCGTCACCTCCTCCTGGCCCACCTCCTGCCAGCTGGACAGCCTCAACTCCCCCCTCCCCACCCCCCATCCCAGCCTCTCCTTCCTTCCACAAGCTCCCTCCGGCGCCTGGAGCTTCCCCCATTCAAAATGCTCCGTGGTCCCCCCCGCCCTTGCACCGAAATGACACCCCAGCTCCCTGCGGTGGCCTACGCGGACCTGCGCGGTCTGGGCTGTGCCCACCTCCAGCTCTTGAGGCTGTTTCTTCACGCCCGAACCTAGTCACCCTCCCCAAACGCACCACGACCTAGGGTACTTGCAAACTCTGTACTTGGTTTCCCCCTCTGCCCGCAACACCTCCCCGTCTGCTTCCTCCTCCTGGCTAACGCTTATTCCAATGTGAAGACGCAGCTCAGAAGCCTCCTCCTCCAGGGAGCCCTCCCGGACCTTCAGGCTGGGTCAACCTCCTGTCTGGGTTCCCGCAGCAACCTGAGGTCCCCTGGCCCAGCCCTGCCTGCTCTGGGTTGTCACTGTGTTGTGGCATGTGTGTCTCCCCGCACTGGACTATGAGCACTGTGAGAATAGGCTTCATGCCGTCATAATCATCTCTTCGTCCCCAGCAATGTCGTGCACAGGGCTGAGTCCAGAGGATCCCCCAGAAACAGATATTGGAGGGTGCCTGGGTGGCTCAGGCAGTTGAGCCTCTGACTTTGGCTCGGGTCATGATCTCACAGTTCATGGGTTTGAGCCCTGCGTCGGGCTCCGTGCTGACAGCTCGGAGCCTGGAGCCGGCTTCGGATTCTGGGTCTCCCTCTCTCTCTCTCTGCCCCTTCCCTGCTCCCTCCCTCTCTCAAAAATAAAGATGAAAATAATAATAATAATAAAGAAATAGATATTGAAAGAATGTGGCTTCAGAGAGAGACATCACTTCGCTTCCTGGTATATTTCCATTCCCAAAGCCTGGTTTGTTTCTCTCTCCCTGTTCAACCACAATTCCTAGTGTATTTTCAGTTCCTACAGTTAGGCCTCCCTGAAGGAGGCCTGATGTTGTATAAAGGACAGAAGTCTTGAGCTCCAGCTCATTCCCTGTGGGACTTCAGGCCAGTCCCTCGTCTGCTGCTGGGCCTCAGTTTCCCCAATCTGTATCACAAAAGGGCCAATGTTGGTCTCCCAAGACTGAACCTGTGAATCCAAGTGCCACGGTGTCTCTGGCCACAGGGGGGCAGTGTGGGCCCATCTGAGACCCAAGGAGGGCGAAACCCGCACAGGTGGGAGAGAGCCGGGGCGCACCCCCGACCCTGACTGTCTCCGTGGCAACGGAGGCGCCCAGGCTGTCTGAGGAGGCCATGACATTTAACCTGTTCCCACCCTCCAGCCATCTGACGCCAGGAGAAAGCCCAGCTGGGACCTCTCCTCCCCTCCGCTCTCTGCCTCCACCCCTCCGGCTGCCTTTCTCTCGCTCTTTCTCTGTCTCTCTCTGGCCCTCTGCAGTTTACTGACTTCATTCTCTACACCTCTCATGTTCTCTCCATGTCTCTGTCTCTCTCCGTGATTCTCTGCACCTCTCTCCTTGTGTGTGTCCATCTCTCTTGTTTGTATCTGTTCCCTATCTTTCCCTGTTTCTTTCTTTTTCTTTGTGTCCTTGTTCTCTGTCCTCTTCTTCTTGCTCCTCTTTCTCTCTTTCTATTCATTTCTCTCTTTTCCTCCCCAGCACTCCGTCTCCCCATCCCTCCCTCTCTCTCCTCTCTCCTCCCTCCCCACTTACCTGCGCTCACTGTAACTGCCTCTAAAAACTGTTCCCTCCATGAATGGGTCCCAATCACCAAGGCCAAGTTGGTTTTCTTGATGAGCTTATCCACCGTGTTCTGAGGATGAAAGGGAGGGGAAGAGACCATTGCCTGTGACCACCTCAGCGCATCCCTGAGGCTCCCTGAGGAACACTGGGGTTGGGGCTCACAGCCCATGCTCAGGGGTCCTCAACCTCCCCACACCCCAGTTCACAGGCAAGAAGGGAAAAGGTGGTGTTGCTGTCCATGGTGCTGGCGGAGGGATGGGCTCGGACCCTAGATCACCCTCCTAGTTGACTCTTACCAGACCTTCCCCAAGACTCCAGGAAGCTGGGGTCCCCAGAAAGTCACCTTAAAATCATATGACTCCTCGATGATGACCTCCAGTCGGCGGTTTTCCCCAAGAACTGGTTTGCCCATCTCTGCTATCCTCCGAGCCTCCTCCTCCTCGGCTGTCAGCTTCCTGTCCCCATCCCCTGCAGCATGAAGGATGGGAGTTAGGCTCACTGGGCCTGTGATGCCCTCACTATCTGTTCCCACTGAGAAAGAAAACTCTGTCAGCTGTCCCTTAGGAAGCCTCCGCGGTGGCACGCCCCCAGCCTGCCCCCGTGTCCCCATATGACCACCATCTTCCTCAACCTAAGACCCAGCTGGTCCACGAAGTTCAGCTGGTAGGCTCTGGGCTTCAAATGGAGGGAGCTGTGTGACCCCGGGCAATGCCTTAGCCTCTCTTTGCCTCTGTGCTCATATCTGTGAAACAGGTACAACAACAGTAGCCACCTATGGGTGGTTGTGAGGGTTTAAAGGAGTTACTTCATGTGTGGTGCTTAGGGCTTAGTGCCCGGCACACATAAATAGTCTAAAATGTTATTTCCTTTGTTAAAATCGCCAACACCGTCATCATCATCACCACCCTCGTGGGAGGAGGCCTTGTCTCTATATCTAAGCTCTGAAAAACATCTTCGAGTGTGTTTGAGGTGGTGCGGAAGGAAGGGATAGCCAATGTTGGTACAGATCTTGGAACCAGACCCACCTATAGCTGGCCCTCAGCTCACCTGTCTCCCCAAAGCATGTTGGTCCTTTGCTCCAAGCCCAGCACCAACTTAACCCTAACTCTTAGAGGAATGCCACCCCAACCAGGAACACTCTCAGAAAACTCTGCCAGCAATGGCTTTTATTGTGGCTAAGCTTCTGGGATTTGGGGGCCTATTTGTTACAGCAGCTCCTATCACTTACCCTGACTAATGCAACCTTTAGTCTGACCCTAATCCTAACTCCAAATCCAGATTCTGATCTCAACTCCCAAACTACTCTGTCCCTTATGTTCAAGCAGCTGCCCCCACCCCCACCCCAATCTCTGACCCTGGCCTCAATTCTAACCATAACCGCCCCCCCCCAACTCACCTCAAACCCCAGCTTAGGCTTTGATCTAAATCTGACCCCAATTCTAATCTGACCCCACCACAAACCCAGATGGGATCCTGACCTACCATTCCCCCAACGTGCACTACAAATAAAACATGATCTTGGCCTCCGAACCCCCAGCTGTAGCCCCAAACTCAATGGACCCCACCAACTCTGAGATCAACTCCAACCCTCACCCAGCTCCGAGTCTGCCTTTATCTCACCTCCAACCTGCCTCAAACGTGACCTCAACGGGTAGCTTGAGGCCACGACCCTCCTCCCGAGACCCCCCTGCAGTCAAAGCCCAGCGGTGACTCCACTCACCTTGATTGAGCAGCAGAGCTGGGGAGAGACAGAGACAGAGAGAAGGTGAGATTGCTTCCCTGGGAAGCTCAGATCTACGAGCCTGAAGGAGCAGCCACTAATGGAGCCTCTGAGGGTCCCCCCCCACACACACACCCTGGACCCCTTACCTCTCCCACAGCATACCTGTCACCCCTCACCTGAAATCCCTCGCTTAAGCCACTGTGGCTGGCCCAGCTCGATGAAGAAATTATCCTTTTTCTCATATTCCTCGTCATCAACTATCTTCACCTGAAGAGTTTTCCTGAGCAGGTAGGAAAAGCACCCAGCATGAGGCCCCAGCCCGAATCGCCAGGTAACTCGCCACTCGCCCAATTTCTGGAGCGCCCCTCCATCCCAGGCCCTGCAATTTCCCCCAGGCTCATTCCCTCCGTTGCTCTGGATCTCTGTTCAAACCCCTTTCTTAATGAAGCTCACTTCCCCCACCTTCTTCAATACTGAAATCCATCCCTGTCCCGACCTCAGCACGCCTGGCCCCCTTCCCCTGCTCTACGTGCGTTTTGTTCCATATCACCTTCTAACAAACCATCTAATGTGTTTATTTTGTTTACAGTTTGCCATTTGTCTCTTCACATTAAAATGTAAGTTCTCAAAAAAAAAAAAAAAAAAGTAAGTTCTGGGCGCCTGGGTGGCTCAGTCGGTTAAGCGTCAGACTGACTGCAGCTCAGGTCATGATCTCGTGGTCCGTGAGTTCAAGCCCCGCATCAGGCTCTGTGCTGACAGCTCAGACCCTGGATTCTGCTTCAGATTCTGTGTCTCCCTCTCTCTCTGCCCTTCCCCTGCTCACGCTTTGTCTCTCTCTCTCTCTCTCTCTCTCTTTTTCTCAAAAATAAATAAATATTTTAAAAATGTAAAAAAAAAAAAAAAAAGTAAGTTCCACCAGGGCAGCGATCTTTGTTCATTTATGTACTTTGCTGCACCACCCCCCCAATGCCTAGAGCAGTTCCTGTTCCACAAACATTTGTGAACTCTGATCCTTCAGTTCAGGAGGCCCTCTGCTCCCTGCCCTCTGTCCTGACCACATTCTGAGGATTAACTGAGCGCTGATTGATTTTCTCAGCATCCGCGCTGCTATGGTAACCAGGGGGTGCCGGCGGCGGGGGGGGGGTGGGGGGGGTGGGGGGAAGAGCCAGGAGTTATCCGTGCCCTCCAGGCACACAGCCCACCCCCCTCACTCACAAAGACCCAGAAAACCCACAGCCCTGCCGCTAGCAGCCCTTTCAGCTGTAGGAACCTTGAGGCCCGGCCCCAGAACCCAGAAACACAAACAGCCAGCCCACACAGTCACCCAGCAGAAGCCAATCAACACCGCCCACACCCACACACCATCACACCCCGCAGCCATTCCCTATGCAGTGGCAAAATCACACAGACCAGATGCCTGTTAGCACAACACCCCCACCGCAGCCTCGGCGACTTCGCCAACCTGCAGAGCCCCACTGTGGTTCCATGTAGACTCCTCCTTTCTTACATCTCGCCCGTTATGGCTCTCGGGTGTCTGTTTATTTTTATCCCCTTCAGTCTCTCTCTGTCTCCATCTCTGACCCTGTCCGTCTCAGTCTCTTCCCAGCTCTCTGCCTTCCTTTATCCGTGCTCCCCTCTCCCTGTCTCAGCGTCTGCAGAATGGAACCGCCAAAGTCACCACGATTCAAGCAAAACTATCTCGATCAGCCAGTCACTCAATGGACCCATCTCAACACACAGACGCACAGGATACAGCGACACCCATGTAGAGACAGATGCACACAAGATGGCCATGTGGGGACATATGCCCACTTCCACCCTCACCCCCTTCTGGTCTCGGGATATTTTAATTTTCTGTGGGCAGAAAGAAATGGCCACCCCCAGCCTCAGAAGTGGACTGGGAGCTGTCCAAGGTTCTGGAACACCGTGGCGGGAAGCAGGGTCTCCTGAGACATTCTACTCATCCTGACATGTGCAGACAGCTGTCGAGCCCGCCACACGCAGACAGGGTGATACACACACACCTCCGACGCTCACTCTCTCGCAGACACGCCGGGATCCACTGACGCCCGGTGACTGACACGCAGTGACACCCATGCCAACTGGCATCCTGACGGGCGCGCCCTCATGGAACCCAGGGAGGAGAAACCCACTTGGCAGGGGACAGCAAGAGGGACTCGGGCTAGACTAAGGCAGGGCTTCCCGAGATCAAAGGAAGCAGCCGTTCTCCCCAGGCTGACCTTCTGTCACCCTCACGTGTGCCCTCCTTGCGTCCTGGAAACCCCACTCTCCGGCCCTTCCCAGCCTCTGAACTCGGACCGGTCTCCTTCGCAACCCTGTCTTTTGTCCCTCTCTCTGACCCAAACTCTCTGAGGCATCAAGAAGACCTCTCCTCCCCCGAGTTCCCCTGAGTTTGTCTCTTCCTTTCAGGCTTCCTGGATCATAGCCTCTCAATCCCTCTCCTCTCCCTCCACGTACTTCTGTGTCAATTTCCTTCCCCCTTTGTATCAACGTTCCTGTCTTTCCGTCTCTTTCTTTCTCTGCTTCTGTTACTCTGTCTCTGTGTCTCCATCTCTCTCTAGGTCTTCTCTGTCTCCGAGCGCCTCTCTCTCTCTCTCTTTCTCTCTGCATTCTCTCCCCGCCACCCCATCTCTGGGCGTCTCTCCTCCACTTCCGTGTTGATCCTCCCTGGGGCCACCCCTCTGGCCCGGCCCCGGGCTGCTTCCAAGCACCTCTAATTAGCGCCTGCCCGGGAAAGGAAGGATGTGTTTCCCTAAACGCTAATTAGCCTCCTGTTCTCTGTCTTCTGAAGCCACAGCTGGAAGACTGGGTGGGGGCAGGGGTAGGGGCGGGGGCAGAGGGTGTCCCAGCCTGGGGAAGCCGTGTGGGGGAGGAGAGGGCCTGTGGGGTCGCAGCAGCAGGAGGGAAGCCGGTTAGACTACAGGGAGGACCAGGATAAGCAGAAAGACAACTCTCTCCATTCCCCCTGCCTCTAGAATGTGACAAGTGGGGTCCGGGATGGTGCCCTCAGCCCTCAACCCGAGTTCTCAGCCCAACGCAGGCAGAGAGGCAGATGGAAAGGTACGGAGAGGCCGTCACTGAAATATAACCCGGGTCAGCGAGATACTGGGGACCGAGATCCGGAGATTAACGGAGCCCCAGAGAGGGCCTGCCAACAGCGAGAGACGCGGAGACACGAAGGGAGGGATGGAGAGGCGGGGAGAGCAGCGAGGAGCTGAGCGGAGGCCAAGGCCCAGAGGCTGGGAGGGGGAGGGGGCAGGGAGCGCGGCGGGGGCTCTGCTCGGTGGGAGGAGCGTGGGTGGCAGAAGGAGGGAGACAGACGGGCGTGCGGGGGCGGAAGAGAGCAGGCAAGGGGGGGGGGGGGAGAGGTGGGGGAGGCGCCGTCTGCACGCCAGGCATGCGGCGGGGGATGTGAGGCTGCAGGCACACAGAGGGGACTCGGGCATCTGTGCAAGGGGGTGGCCGCGTGTCTGAGCGTGAGACCACCCCTGACTGTGCTCTAGCGCGCGTGTCTGTAGCTTTGGGATTCTGTGCGTGCCGGTGTGTGCGTTGGTGTGACTGTTATCCAGGCCACTTGCCCCGACCCCACCCGCCTTCCCCAAATCCCAGTCTTCCAGTGTCTTCAGGGTCTCTTCAGGCCCTGCCCCACCTTCCCAGGCCCTACCATTCCTACTCGGTCTTTTTTTTCCCAAAGCCTCGCTCGCATTTCCCTTAAGTCTCCAGCTATTTCCCCAGAGCCTTCCTCCTACCCACAAGCCCCACCCCTCCCCTAGGCCCGCCCCAAGACCCGCCCCTTCATCTTGGCCCCGCCCCGGCACTCCTGTCTCCTCCCTCCCCGCCTCTGTCCCGCCCCCTCCCTAGGCCTTGCCCCGCCTCCCACCAGCCCCCGCCCACTATGTGGACACGCCCCACCCACTTCTCAAGGCCCGGCCCCAATTCCGTGGCCCCGCCCCTCCCGCGCCCCGCCCACCCCCGTCCGCCGTGCCCGCGCCCTCGGCCCCGCCCCATCTTCCCGCCGCGGTGCCCCGGGGCTGCCGGCCGACGCGCTCACATGGTCTCGTCGTCGCCGAACTCGAGCTCGCCGCACGCGTCCTCGTAGTGCACGCCGCCGCCGCGCGCCGTGCCGTCCACGGTGCGGTACGGAAGGCGCACGGTGCCCCGCGCGCCCGAGCTGCGCACGACGCGCACGTCCACGGTGCCCATGCACTCGCTCACGTGCAGCAGGCGGTCCTGGAAGGAGAAGATGCCCGCGTGGTCGTCGTCCAGGATGGTGACGGTGGCCAGCAGTGGCGCCACCAGCCGTCCCTTCGGCCGCCCGCCGCCGTCGGGCTCGAACATGCCCTGCGCGTCGCCCACGCGCAGGTTCAGCAGCCGCACGAAGAAGTGTTCGTCCTCCTCGAAGATGTCGTCGTCGATGATGCCGATGCGCAGCTCCTTCTGTGTCTCGCCCGGCTTGAACACCAGCGTGCCCTCGCTGCGGCGGGAGGGGAGGGGACAAAACAGGGGTGAAGGTTGGTCAAAGGCTCTTCGCGAGGGAGGGGAGTCAGGGTAGGCTTCCTGGAGGAGGGAAAGGCGCCACCGAAAACTCACAAGTACGAGACTGGACGGCTGTTAAACACATAGTACTGAGGGTGAGTCAGGGGTGCAGAAGGGGAACAAGATAGGGGTTGGTCTTTCCCACCATGGAATCCGCGAGGATTAGGAGCGCCAGCCTTAAATAGATAACTCCACTGTTTAACCTGGCTCATTCATTCAACGAATACTCCCTGAGCACCTGCTCTGGGCCCAGTGCTGGGCAGTGCTGGGAACACAGTGGGGAAGAGGCCCTTCCTTCACGGGGCTCGGAGGCCTGTGGGAGAGCCACATCACAGTGACAGTTGCACATGTAATAAGTTATTTACAGTTCATTCATTCAACAGGTATTTGTTAAGCACCCGCTGTGTGCCAGGCACTGTTCTTAGTGTTTCTTGGGGGAAACAGCAGCAAAACCAGATCAGAGCAACATCCCTGCCCTGGTGGAGCTTCTATTCTAGTACAGGAGGCAAATAAACAGCCAACATTATAGAGAATGGCAGGTGGTGATGGCGCTATGGAGAAAAATAGAGGAAAACAGAGGAGAGGGTAGGGCGCGGGAAGGCGTTGTGTTAGGATGTCAGCGAAAGCTTTTCTCAATGGTGACATTTGAGTAGAGACTTGAGGGAGGTGAGGGTGGGAGCCGTGTGGAGGAGATCTGGGGAAAAGTATCCCTGGCAAAGGGAACAGCCAGTGCAAATGTCCTGAGGCAGGAGTCGCTTGGAGTATCTGAGGGATGTATCTGAGTATCTGAGAGGCGGCCAGTGTGGCTCCAGTGGAGGGACTAAGGGGAAGAGGGAGAGATCACAAAGGGAACAGCAGGGCAGACGTCACAGGGCTTTGGTGGGCTACACTAAGGACTTTGGTGCTTATGCCGAGTGGGATGGGAAACATGGGAGGCCTCTGAGGAGGGGAAGGATGTGAGCTGGCTTAGATCTACAAGGGCATCGGTTGTGTCCCTGAAGCACATTCGAGATGGCCTATAATGGGGCAGGGGAGGGAATGAGCGACGTCGGAGTAGTCCGAGTGAAACTTTGAGGGGACAGGAAATGATTGGGCTCCTGGCAGGGCTGTAGGCATCAAAATGACTCTGGGCTGTAAATGCACCTTGACCACCTATAATTTCCCCTCCCGGTCCTCCCCACCACGCGCCACAGGCACCGGTGCCAGGGCTATGTGATCCAGAAGTGTCCTCTTATCATTACTGTGGTCACTTTTGTAAGAAAGAGGCCCCGGGCTCTAATTCTCCAGAAGAAGTCGGCTCTGTGGGAGGCGCAGAGGGACCCCAAGGTTCTGGCAAAGAGGGAGAACCAGATGATAAGCCTGGAGTGGACAGAGAAGGGACTCCCTGTCGTGGCCGCCTTCAGCTCGGGAGACGCTGTCCATGGTGGCCAAGGCATCCAGCCCCGTGAGCTAACCTGCTCCAAGCCGGGTTCCGCTGCTGTGCCAGCTGCGGGATCTCGGGCAGTTAGGATGTGCAGCCCCTCTGAGACTCAGTTTCCCGATCTGTAAAGTGGAGCTAATAACCGTGCCTACCTCCTGGTGGTGTGATAAGGACTGAGTTATTATGCAACGGAAGCACTCAACCAAAGTTAGCTAGTGATATGTGTATATGAAGATTAGAATCTCAGAGGGGCGCCTGGGCGGCTCCGTTGGTTAAGCGACCGACTTCGGCTCAGGTCATGATCTCGGGGTTTGTGGGTCTGAGCCCTGCTGATGGTGCAGAGCCAGCGTGGGATCCTCTTTCTCTCCCTCTCTCTGTGTCCCTCTCGCTTCTCTCTGTCCCTCTGCCCCTATCCTGCTCCTGTGTGTGCTTTCTCTCTCTCTCTCTCAAAATAAAGAAACTTTAAAAAAATCTTAGAATTCGAACGTTATGGGATGTCAGAAACATGACCTGAAGGGATAGAAGGTGGGGATGTTAGGACCATCTTCGCCAAATGATTAAAGTGGCATCAGAAGCAGTGGGGCAGGCGGGTGTCATGGGCCTCCTGATAGCATGCACTGAGGAGGACACAGCATCACTTACGTGAATTCCTGCCAAAAAGTGCGCCCCCTGAACTGAATCATGAGGAGACATCGGACAAAGGCCAACTGTGGGCTGTTCTAACTGGCCTGTCTTCAAAAGTGTCAGGGTCATGAAAGGCAGAGAAAAGCCCAGGGATCGATATCCCGACTGAAGAACTCTAAAGAGACCCGACAGGGACGCCTGGGTAGCTCCATCAGTCAAGCGTGCGACTTCAGCTCAGGTCATGACCTTGCGATTCACGAGTTCGAGCCCCGCCTCGGGCTCCGTGCCGACAGCTCGGAGCCCGGAGCCTGCTTCGGATTCTGTGTCTCCCTCTTTCTCTGCCCCTCCCCCGCTCACGCTCCGTCTGTCTGTCTCTCTCTCAAAAATAAATAAACATTAAAAAAAAAATTTTTTTTTTTTTTAAAGAGACATGACAACCAAATGCAAACGTTGGGTTCTGGATTGGACGGGCAAGGAGGGAGCGTGTGCAAATAAGGTCACAAAGGATGTTACGGGGACAGCAGGGAGATGCAAACAGGGACCGTAGATTGGGTAGTAATATGGATTCGGCGTTTACGTGTCCTGAGCGGGACGACCGGACTGTGACTGTGGTGGTGGTGGTGGGGGGTGTCATACATCTCAGCAGATGCACGTGCGACTATTCATGGGCGAATGGCCCTGCTGTCTGCAACTTATTCCCATATAGTGGCACAACTATTAATCCTCTTACATATTAACTGGAAGGGGTGTGTGAATGAGCACAGGACGAAATCTGCACAACTGGTGAATCTGGGCGAGGGCTATAAGAGGGTTCTGGAACCATTTTTGCAGCCCTTGTGTAGGTGTGAATTCTTTTTTTTTTTTTTTCCAAAACAGAAGGTTGGGAAGAAAAAGGACACGGGGATTTTAGAAACCAGGCGTGATGGAAATATAGAAGATGGGCTTCCGTTTCAGCACTGGATGCGCAAACCCTGAGAAGACGAAAGGCTTCGGACCATCGCATCCGAGACTGGTTGGGGGCACGGATTAGACTGTCCAAATGTGGGGGCTGAGCCTGGGGGGGCTCAGGTGGTTGAGTGTCCGGCTTCTGGTTTCGGCCCAGATCATGATCTCATGGCTTGTGAGTCCGAGCCCCACACCGGGCTCCGCATTGAGCCTGGAGCCTGCTTGGGATTCTCTCTCCCTCTCTCTCTGCCCCTCCCCTGCTCATGCTCTCTCCCTCTCTCTCAATATAAATAAACTTAAAAAAATATATATCCAAATGTGAGAGTCTTGGAATCTGAGAACTTTAGACCCTTGGCATGTGAGGATTACGGGGGCTTCAATCTCAGAATCTTGGGACAGCTGTACCGTTTTGGTGCCTCGGAGATCATCTTTAATTTGGAGAAACTGGGGCGCCTGGCTGGCTCACTCAGTACAGCATGGGACTCTTGATCTCGGGGTTGTGAGTTTGAGCCCCACATTGGGTTCAGAGATAAATAAGTAAACTTTTTAAAAGCCGGGAGAAACTGAGGCCCTTCGACCACCCTAATCTCTATGATCCCTGTGGGCAAATCAGACAAAGGCATCCCTTCTTTAGGACACTTGGTTTCCACGAATCAGGACATTAGCACAATAGACACACAAGTCTGCAATGTCCGCTCTGTGAACGGAGCTTTCTTAGATGGGGTGCTCTTATGCAGTGCACAACCTCAATAACTGTGCGTGACAGCCCTGATTGCCCACACTGAGGCAGGAACTTGCCTGACGAACAGGGTCCAGGGCTAATCTTGGAACCCAGGTGCCCTCCCTCCCGGTCCCGGACCTAAGCAGCCTTTGAATGGTGATGCCAGGTCTGTGAATGTCACCTGGGATGGGAGAGCAGGGGCCGAAGGAAGAGGTCACCCTTTCCTCGCTCTTTGGTTCCGCCACCGAGCAGCATTTACTGCTGCCCTTCAAACATCTCAGTACTGAGGTCATTTGCCGATGAGAGAGCGGGCTCTGATTCCGGCAGGTGATACGCGCACTCGCTTCCTTCTGCAAAACCTTTGGCGGGGGGAGGGGGGGCGGGCAGTGCAGACCAGGGGTGGGGGTACGGGTGCAAGAGTGAAGAGGCCGGCTAACGGCAGACACCTCAACCTGGCGAATGCCTTCTCTTCCCTCGAAGGAGGCTGGGAGGAAGGAGGCTGGGAGGCGGGGAATGGTAGGGGGAGGTTGGAGGGAGCAGGTTTGGGTGGCCAAAGGGATCCTGTGCTCCAGGATGACAGAAGGAGATCCTGAGCCCCACTCGGGAGAAGGCAGGGGGTGGGCGGAAGGGCAGGAGAAGTGAATGGGGACGGGCCCGATACGAGGGTCCTGGACTGCCCTAGGTGGGGGGAAGCGACCCACAAATGCCCAAAGCAGTGGAAAGACGCGAAGGCGTGACAGCGGCGCGCAGGGGAGACTGGGCTATCCGAGGTGGCGGAGGGAAAGGTTGGCGAAACACGGCACTCAGCCCTAGGACGAGAAGCGTTAAAGGGAGGCGGGACGGGCAGGGCAGCGGCAGGAGGTGAGGACCAAAGATCCTCCAAGAGTTCGGCCTCAGCTCTACTCCCAGAAGGGAGTGAAAGGGGGGCGTGGCCGAGGGGACCCTGTCAACAGTGTGGCCACCAGCACTGCCTCCCAGTCTCCGCTCTGCTTTCCTCACAGCCCTCGCCACTGACATTGTACGTATTCGGTGTCTGCTTCCCAATGGCCTGTCTCTCCCGCGAGAGTGTCAGCTGCCTTTGGGCAGGGCCCGGACGTGTTGCATTCACGGCCGGTCCCCACTGCCCAGGTCCGTTCCTGGCGGGTGGGAGACCCGTGAGAAGTGTCGTCATTACCGTAGGAAACTATGAGACACCTACGCGTCAGCCAACAGAATATACCGTAAAGCTATCATTCTATAACTCACGGTCCGTGGGTTCGAGCCCCGCATCGGGCTCTGCGCTGCCGGCTCGGAGCCCGGCGCCTGCTTCGGAGTCTGTGTCTCCCTCTCTCTCTGCCCCTTCCCCGCTCGAGCTCTGTCTCTCTCAAAAATAAACCAACGTTAAAAAATATAGGGGGCGCCTGGGTGGCTCAGTCGGTTAACGGTCCGACTTCAGCTTAGGTCACGATCTCGCGGTCCGTGAGTTCGAGCCCCGCGTCGGGCTCTGGGCGGATGGCTCAGAGCCTGGAGCCTGCTTCCGACTCTGTGTCTCCCTCTCTCTCGGCCCCTCCCCCCGTTCATGCTCTGTCTCTCTCTGTCTCAAAAATAAATAAACATTAAAAAAATTAAAAAAAATATATAGTCCCTGACACATAGTAGGTGTTCAGCAGGAATTGCCGAATGGGGCAAGATCACAGGTCTGCTCAAAAAGAGGGGCGAGGGCAGGGAGCCGGGCAGCGAGACTCAGGAGGGTGCAAAGGGTGCGTTTCTCCGCGGCAGAAACCAAGGACCTGGGGCTCATTTGGGGACTGCCTCTCTCCTCTTATCTCATTTAGTTCTCCCACATGGCGCTTACCAGCCCCCTGATGTTTTTATGTATTTAATGGCTTATAACCTTATTGCAACTTGAGGGTAGGGACCTTAGCTGTCTTGGTCTCCATGGTGTATACCCCGCAGGCATATAGTAGGTGCTCAGTAAAACTTTTTACTTTAGTAATGGTGTGTGTGCGTGTGTGCGTGTGTGTGTGTGTGTGTGTGTGGAGGGGAACCTGTTCCAGCAGGTGACAGTACATGTCATGGAGCTATAATAATTAACCCAGGGTGATGTCAACCCCCAAAACCCACAGGTAGATAATAAACATGGGAAGGCAGCCTGTGGGCGGGGCGCGGCCACGCTATGTGGCTTGTCCAGCAGCGTGTGGCAAATGTCTACAAGAGTGTCCCAGACTCGGCCACCTGGCAGGGGGAGGGGGTGGGCAGGGCGAGAGACTCTCCATGTCGGCTCAGGCCATGATCTCGCAGTTGGTGGGTTCGAGCCCCGCGTCGGGCTCTGGGCTGACAGCTCGGAGCCTGGAGCCCGCTTCGGATCCTCTGTCTCCCTCTCTCTCTGCCCCACCCCGCTCACACTCTGTCTCTCTCTCTCTCTCTCTAAAATAAAAAGCATTAAAAAAAAAAAGCAACAGCAAGAGCGAACGGATGAGCGAGCGAATGAGCGAATGGTGCAGGCCTGCGCGCACAGCAAGGGAAGAGTGGGCGCTGGAGGTCGCCGGGAGACCGCTGGGCCCGGGGCCGCGAACAGCCGACCCACCTGTACTCGTAGTCGGAGCCGGCCTTGGCGGAGCCGTCCTCGGTGCGGTAGTCCACGTAGAAGGTGCTGTTGCCCTCCCCGCCCTGGCAGGTGACGGACAGCAGCACGGAGCCGCAGTTCTCCAGGCAGTGGTAGAGGCTGGGCTCGAAGAAGATGCGGCTGGCGCCGTCGTCCTCGTCCTCGCCGGGGCCGTCGGCCGGGGAGGCGCGGCGCGAGGCGTCCGCCGCGTGTCGCCGCAGCACGTTGCCGGCGCCCGTCATCAGCCGCGTGGCCTGGATGCGGTAGAAGGCGCGGCTCTTCTGCTGGTGCAGCAGCGCGTAGTAGTTGGCGATGCCCACCAGCTGCTCCAGGTCCTTGTCCGGGTGCTTCTGCTTCAGGTCCTTGAGGATCTGGATGACCTCGCGGCGGCTGGCGTCCAGCTCGCGGGCCTCGGCGGGGCCGGGGCCCAGGCCGCCCGGCTCGCCCGGCACCTCGGCGCCCACGAACGTGCCGTCCAGCTCGATGCTCTTGGGGGGGTCGCCCTCGGCGCCGATGATGATGCCGCTGCGCGGGTCGGTGCGGTAGCGCTTGTACACGTACTTGTAGAAGAGCAGCCGCTTGTCGGCCATCCAGGCGAACACCACGCACACCGGGAAGAAGACGAGGGTCAGCAGCGCCTCCCACACCTGCGGGCGGCCGCGCGGGTCAGGACCGCCGCGCCGCCAGGGGGCGCGCTCGCCGCCCGCCGTCGGGCCGCCCCCCCGCGGCTCCCTGCGCCCGGCGCCGGCGGGGGAGGGCGGGGGGCGTGGTCGCCGGGCGCCCCCTCTCCGCCCCCCCGTCCCGCGTCCGTCCCCATCTCGGGCCCCGCCCCGCCTCGTCCCTCTCTGCTGCGCTCTCCGGTCGGCTCGTCTCCGCCTCGCCCCGTCTCCCTCTGTCTCCCTGTCCAGGCCGTCGTCTCCTCTCCCTGCCTCCGTCTCGTTCGGTGTCGGCTGGTGTGTGCCTCTTCCCGGGGGGCGGAGCCTGTGTCCCTTCCTGCCTGTCTCTCCCCCCCACCCCGGCCTTTTCGCCCCGCTCCGTTTCCCCTGCACCCCTCCTCACCTGGGACGCCCGGACTCGTCCAAACCCCACCCGCCACCCGGGGCCGCTCACCTCTTCCCCAAGCTCCCCGATTCCGCCCCCCCCTCCCCCCCCGCCCCGCCCGCCAATGCAGCCCTTGCCGGACTCTCCTTCCTTAGAATCCGTTTGGCCCTCCTAGACGGGACTCTGACTCTCAAAGAGGCACAAGTCTGGCTCCTATTACAGCCCCATAAAACAAGCTCCTCCTGTGTTTACGTGCTGTATCTCCCCAGAGAGACAAGGCAATGCAGAGTTCAGATCCTGCTTCTAGAAGCGGCAAGTGTGGCTCAGCCTCTCGCCTGTAAAAATGGGAACGGCCCCAAGACTGGATGAGCTTATGTACCCCTAGCGCTTAGCACTGTCGGTTCCGGACACATGGAAAAGAGCTCAAAATTAACATGACCATTATTCTACCCAGGCAGGTCCAGGACTCCTCGGCCATGGTCACCCTCCGCATTAAGGATAAGGAGGAAGAGGGGCGCCTGGGTGGCGCAGTCGGTTAAGCGTCCGACTTCAGCCAGGTCACGATCTCGCGAGATCTCGAGTGATCTCGCGTGAGTTCGAGCCCCCCGTCGGCTCTGGGCTGACGCCTCGGAGCCTGGAGCCTGTTTCCCATTCTGTGTCTCCCTCTCTCTCTGCCCCTCCCCCGTTCATGCTCTGTCTCTCTCTGTCCCAAAAATAAATAAAAACGTTGAAAAAAAATTTAATTAAAGATAAGGAGGAAGAGGTGAACGATTATTTACCATCAGCTGGCCCCCCCGGAGGTATCTTTAACCCCGGGCCCAGAAGGGAAACGATCTTTGAAGATCCAACCAATCCTCACACCCCCACCCTGGTCGCTGGGTTTCCTGATGGCTCAGAGAGAAGGCAGGAGCCTCACAAAGCCAGCAGGCAGGTTTGTGAAAGGCAGCTGAATTCCCTACACAAGGTGTGACGTGAACTCTGGCCTCGGAACTGGCCACTATGTGTAGGGCAGGGGAATGCTCCCGTAATCAGAAGACCATCTCAAACCTCGAAGATGTGCTTTCCTCCCTGCAGGTAAAGAAAAGGTGGATTCTAGGAGGCTCACATCCTTTTTCCAGGGCACCCACTGCGGATGGGCCCACGGACCTGCCTACCCTGCGGGAGAAGTGAGACAGGTTCAGTGCACAAGGACACCCCCAAGAGGGGGGGGGGGCTCTCACCAATCTAGGGGTGTTTGTGGGTTGCCACCGTGACCGGAGAGGGGGATGCGGTCCCAGATGGCGACATCCAGCGACTCATGGGGTGGTCCCACACAATACAGAATTGTCCCACGTCCTGCCTCACTTCCGAACCTCCTGCTGGAGGGGCGCCTGGGTGGCTTGGTCGGTTAAGCGGCTGACTCTTGATCTCAGCTCAGGTCATGATCTCACGTTTCGTGAGTTCGAGCCCGGGCATCGGGCTCTGCACCGACAGCACAGAACCTTGCTTGGGATTCTCTCTCTCCCTCTCTCTCTGCCCCTCCCCCACTGGTGCGCATGAGCTCGCTCTCTCTCTCTCTCTCAGGTGAAAAATCTTCTAATCGTCGGAGTCTAGAACTCAACTCTGTTATATATATACAAAGTATTTTCCTGTATGGTTTAATCTATGCTGAACACACTTATTTTTAATCTTGTAGCTACCCACTCCTCTGCTCAACTCCTTGCGTGGCTTGTTTCCTGATCTTTTTCTTCCTCTTGAGCCCCAACTTGTTCAGGATAAGTAGGTGCCAGCAGCTGGCTCCCACATCACGACTTTTAAAGTGGCCATGCCGAAGCGCTTACGTGTGGAAACGCGCATTGTTCTATTAGAGATTCCTTTGGCCAGCGGCACAGGCAAGTTTAGTGATGGGAGGGATAGCTCGCATTTCCTCTGTGCTAGGCCTGCTGTCCCGAGCTCTTCCACGTGTGGTTTATTCGATCCCCACACAGCCCTCTGACGTCAGTACTATGACGACACCCAGGTGACCGGTGGGGAAACCGAGGCACAAAGCAGGTGAGGAACTCGCCCAAGGGACAGCTGGGAAGCAGCAGAAGTGGGGTTTGACTCGAGCGTGTCTGGCTCTGGGCTCCACGCACCAAACCGCGAGACTCTCGAAGACCTCTCTCTTATTACGTATTTCACATCAGCAGAGTAAAGGGATATTCCTATCCCTCCTCCGGCTGGCTCACGGTGTCTCAAATCCTTGTCCTAAGTTCTGCTCTAGATCCTCATCAGAGACCACTTTGAAAACCCGAGTCAGGACGCCATCCTCTTGAATCGTGCTTGAGAACTGTGTGATGGCTCCTTCTGTACTTTTCACCCTGGCAGCCAGGAAACTCACCATCACAGCCGTGAGTCGACTGCAGCCAACTGTCTCTCTCCCTCTCTCATCCCTGTCTCCTGGTGCTACTATCTCTCCCTCAGCTCTCTGTGGTTGCTGGTCCCTCGGTTCTGTTTCTACAACACCTGCGAGGAATGTTTATGCTTCTGACGCTCAGCTCCTTCCTGGACATGCCCCTATAACTGGCAAAACCTGACAGATCTGCATGACTAGACTGCGCACATGTGTGAAGGAATTCTGGGTAGCCTCAAATAAATTATGCATGTGTGTGAACGAACTGGGCCAGACCCATAAATAAATTATGCAGATGTAGGTGGCAGTCTTGGGGTTGTGGGAAATGAATTAGGCAAACGTCTTCCAGGGAGACTTAGCGGAGCGCGGTTAAGACGCTGGACAGACGAGAGGCGAATGGTTATGTGAATGGGGGGGGTGGGGTGTAAGTTACGGAGCGGCGGGGCCAGCTTGTGTCTCACTGTTGGAATGAATCGTGCAAAGTGGTCTTTGCAGCGGACTGGGTTCATACCTGCGTTGGGCCGGAGTGAGTGTAAATTTCAGCGATGCGGCATGAATTATCCTAACATCAGAGATCGGTTATGAATGATGGGTGAATTTTGCGAGCCACGACTCCATAGCTGGCAAATACCTAGCTAGGCTGTGACCTGTGGTAGCCATTGCAGAGATCACAAGGACTCTGTCAACACGTATGGCACTGTTAGAAGAGCTCAAGCCATTCCTTCTGGACGGGTATATTAGAAAATGCCGCCCCCTCTGGGCAGATGAGCCCTTTCCAGGTGCTGCGGGAGCCCTCCAGACATGGCGTGGGCGCACTCGATGGACTCCGGCCCCAAACTGCCTTCCCCGGCCCACCGCCCTTGTGCACAACCTGCACAACCATACCTGGTGGCCCTCCCCGATGTGAGCATGCATTGCTGCGAACGCATGAACCAAGTCTCCGGGCCCGGGGAGCCACCCCTCTGGATTCTGCCGACGTACGTGCCCCGAGCAGGTGCCGATGGGTCCTTGCTCACCTGGACCACGCCGGGGGAAAAGACGGCGAGGATGAGATAAAGCCAGACGTAGGCGAAGATACTCCAAGAGGCAGTGACGAAGAAGACTCTCAAGTGCTTGATCTTGCGGCTCTCGCCGGCTGGGATGACGTAGATGCACACGGCAATGACCACAAACATGTTGAAGGCGGCGCTGCCCACGATGGTGCCTGGGCCCAGCTCGCCCGCCTGGAAATTGTGGCCACAGACCTCGATGACAGACAGCAGGATCTCGGGGGCTGAGGAGCCTAGGGCCATGAGCGTGAGGTTGGACACGGTCTCGTTCCAGATGCGGACGGTGCCCACGCTGGTCTCGCCGTTGGCCTTGGTGATGGTGATCTCCTTCTCCTTGGACGTGATGACCTCGATGGACGCCATGAAGCGGTCGGCGATGATGGACACGCCCAGGAACATGTACACCATGGCCACGAAGTAGACCACGGCCCGCGCCGCTTTGTCACCCAGCGACGGGTCATCAGGCTCCCAAACGGGCAGCAGGACCCCCGGCTGGCAACGGTTGGAGCCCTGGCAGCCCCCTGTGCTGGCATCGCTGTCATTGGCCGGGGGAGGTGGCAGGGAGGGGGTGGGGGTGGCCGCCCCCGAGCACGGGGCCGTCCCCAGGAGGAGTGCAAACCCCACTAAGGCCAGGGGAGCCATGGAGGGTCTCGGGTCCTGTGGGGGAGGAGGAAGAAGTGTGGGGGAGGGGCACACACCCCGCCCATTTACACGGGGACCCCCCCCCCCAGGCTTGCTGGGGGCTGGGAGGGGGAGGGTGGGGACAGAGGGAGCCACAGAGGGACAGGGATGCAACGAGACAGAGAGCGCGAGACAGAGACCAGGAGAGGAGGATAAAGACAGACGGGCGTCACAGGCTGCTGGCGGAGTGGACGTTGCTCTCGCCACTTTGGGGAATTGCGGCTGGATGTTCTGCACCCTACTGGCTGGCAGTTTCCGCCCCCAGGTACCTGGGCACCCAGGAGCCCTAGGACGCGTGTCTGCCAGAAAGCCACACACACGAGAATGTCCGCGGCTGCCGCTTTGTTGCTAACAGCGTCCCTCCGGAACCCGCCCGGATGGGATGCCTGTCAGCAGCAGACGGAGAAGTACAGCTGGGGGGGGGGGGGGGGGGGCAGCGGAACGTTACGTGGCCCTGAAAAGAGAACGGGCTGCGGACCCGCCCGGCCACACAGACGAATCCCACAGACGGACGATGGATGGATGAAGCCAGGCCCCAAGTGACACAGACCGGATGATTTAGTGGGTGAGGCCAGGGGCTGGAGGCCCTAAGTTCGTGAGCTAAGTCTGGTGGCCTCAGAGGGCTCCTATGCAGGGCCTGGGCTTTGGCAGGTGCTGGGATGTCCGTCTGCCTGTCTGTCTGTCTGTCTGTCTGAGGTGGGGCTGCAGAGAGACTGCTGGAGGGTCTCTGGCTCACATCTTTCCCTGCGATGCTGGCAGGTGTCTCTCCCAACTGAGTCTCAGAATACTGCGGCCCTCACCCTGGACAAGGTCTCGTGTGGTCTGGCCTCCTCATTCCCTCTCTGGCTTCATCTCTCTCCCTGTCCCCCTTACTCGTTGGCCCCGGCCACCTCCGGGTTCCTCACATGCTAGACAAGTTCTTGCCTCAGGGCCTTTGCGCCTGCTGTTTCCCCGCTTCCTGAGACCCTGTTCCCTACATATTCACCCTCTCTTCTCCAATTCTCTGCTCAGACATCACCCTCCCTGAGCTTTCTATTCAAAATGACACCACCCCACTTTGGCGAGGCCCTAGGGGTCTCATAGATGAGAGGGCCAAGGCTCAGAGAGGTTAAAAACTCATTCAAAGCCCCCAGCACCAACGCTGGCTTCATTTCTCTCTCTGGGAGTCGCCCCAACTCCCAGCTCCTGGGCCCCACTCTTATGTTGCCATGGTAACCCAGTAGCCTGTTTTGAAAAAAGGTGGTGGGGGGGGACTGAGACTAGAAGGAGAGGTCTGACCCCTGCCTTAGCCACCAACCTCAGTTCTCCCAGTAACTTCCATTTCTGTCTGGAAGTTCTTCTCCGAGTCTAACCCACAGCCTGCCCCCAAAACACGCCCACGTACTCAAGGGCTGGGAGCCCGCTCCTCTGGGGGAGGGAGGCAGAATGTTGGCAGAACATCCCTGAGGAGTGTGTGTGTGTGTGTGTGTGGGCGGGGAGAGGGGGGATTCTTAAAGGGCCACCGCACAATTAGCCCCCTCAGCAAGGCCCCTAATGATACATCTAATTAGCAGCCCCCTAATTAGCAACAACTTAGGCATAATTACAAACCCACCAGGATCCAAAGCAAAGACTCACGCTCTCTTCTCCCTCCCTTCTCCCCGGCTTCCAGGAGAAACCTGGGAGTCAGGAATTCATCTCAAGCATCTAACTCCCTCTCTCATGGGAGGGCCAAGGCCTGGAAAGTGCCCCCTCACATCTAACCACCTGTCCCTCCTGCTGTGGTCCTCAAGGGAGGCCAGAGCCAGCGATTATGGGGGGGGGGGCGGTTCTCATGCCTGCCCTCCTTCCCAGGGGATGGGCAAAGCATCCTGGCTCAATCCCTTTTCCTGCAAAACCTGAGGCCTTAGGGGAGTGGGGGGGGGGGCCGGTCAGGAAGAGAAAGCACGAGATAAATATTTGTGAAATGAATGACCTGTCTGAGCCCTGTCGCTGGGGACAGCTGGACTTTCTCCGCTAAAGGCGCCTGTCTCTGCCTCTCTTCGTCCACCAGCAGCCCTGAAACCTAATCTGGGTTTAGAATCCGGGGGCAAAAGGATCAGGTTGAGGCCAGGGTAGGAGTCCGGAGGGCAGATGATAGCATCTCCCGATGTCCCCCCACCCTCGTGGGCAGGTGCCCAGCTGGGCCAGTGGTGAGCGCCCCGGTTCTGCCTCACATGCCTCTCGGGGTCTCAGACACCTCCTGTCTAGGGTGGGATTGCAAGCGTAAGGGAAGGGGGTCCAGTCTGGCCTTGCCGGGTGGGACCCCCTCCCTCCCTCCCTCACGTTGGCGAGCGAGGTCATGGTTCCTGGTTGTGCCTGGTGGGGCCAGGGCTTGCCCGCCGCGCTCCTCGGAGAGACTTCAGAGGTGGGGACCCGAGCTTCTAAACACACCCACTTCCTGCTCCTGGGTGAACCGTGTCCCAGCCTGGGGGTCACACATAGTCTCAGTGCTCAGGGCTACCACGCACGGATGGGTAAACCGAGGTCCGGAGGGAGAAGAGAGCTTGGCCAGGTCAGGCAGCTTCCACTCCGGGGCAGGGGAGGATGGAAAGTCAAGGCATGGGACTCCGAACGAGGTGCTCCTTTGAACCCATCGGGCCCCACGTGGGTACTCGAGGACCTCACCCCGTCACAGCGGGGGCTGCCGCGGCTGGGCTCACACCTCTCCCCTGTCACTCACTCTCGCCCACCTTTCTGGGTCCCCTTCCCCCCCAGGAAAGAGGAGGATGTATTGGCCAGGGACTTCCAGACTCAGAGGGGCCCTCCGGGAGCCCCCGGGGGATGGGGATCCACCCCCACGAGGGATGGGTCTGAGGCTGGTCTGCCCTGAGGAGCGATGGAGGTAAGGCTGCAGAAAGGACCGGCCTGATCCGCCCCAGGACGTAGTGCTGTGCCTGGCAGAGGAAAAGCGCTCAGCAACTGTCAAAAGGATGGATGAGGCAAGCGATGAACTGGACAACCGGCAGACAAGGTACAGAAGTCAGACTGCAGGAAGGACCGTCCAGTCTACCAGAAGAGGGAGGAGAGGAGCTCTGTCCTCAGGGGAGGGATGGGCACAAGCCTGCCGAGAGGATGGGCGGGAGCTGGGCAGAAGGGAGAGGAGTTTGGGGGACTCCTTGGCTTCTGGGGGAGTCCACTCTGCAGGGGGTGGGGATCTTCTTCCTCCAGGTCTCCCCCTTGCCAGGGGCGGGGACAGAGGTGTGTAGGAGGAGAGTTAACCCGCTACCAGGGAAGAGAGAGAGACAGAGAAACAGAGACCGCATACCTACAGAGATGGAGAGAAGGAGAGAGAGTGTATGTGTGTGTGTGTGTGAGAGAGAGAGAGAGAGAGAGACCCGCAGAGACAGGAGAGTCGGAGACACCGGGGAGCAGAGACAGGAGGGAGGGAGAGACACAGACAGATGGCGAAAGAGGAAGGCAGAGAGAAAGAAACCAAGGACTTAGAGACAGAGCCCCCGAAAGACACAGAACAGACCCAGGCACAGAGGGACACAGAGGGACAGAGGCGGGAGTGAGGGACTGACAGAGACACAGGGGAAGGGACTCAGAGAGGCAGCCAGACTCTGCAGGACAGGACCCCCGAGAGATGTGGAGAGACAGACGAGACCCAGACGCAGGAAGGCGGGGGCGGAGGGAGAGAACACGAAGGGGGGCTGCCCCAGACGGGCTGGGGTGTTCTCGCTCCCTCAGTACCCAGGAGGCACCCCCTCCCCAGCCGGCCAGGCTCCCTGAGACCCAGGAGGGGCTGAGGATGTTGGCTGCTGGTGGTGCCTCCACCCCACAGAGGGGACCCGGTATCCCCGCCCGGAATATGCAGCCCCCCACCCCCCATAAATGAGCTCAGGGAAGAGCGGCTCCTGGCTCCTCACATGTCCCCCTCCACCCGCCTGGGGCAATACGGTCCTTCCTCCACGCTCCCCCCCTCCCAGAACTGGGGGTTTCTTACCTGCAGCTACAGCCTGGACTAGGTCCCCCTAGCACTGGGCTGGCGGTGGTGGGCGCCTCCGCCCGACAGAGAGGGAAAGAGAGAGAGACAGACAGACAGAGAGAGAGAGAGAGAGAGAGAGAGAGAGAAGCTGGAGACTGAGAGGGAGAGCCGGGGAGGAGGGGAGGGAGAGGGGATAGAAGGAGGAGAGGAAGAGGGGGGAGGGACACGGGGGAGGGGGAGTCAGGAGAGAGGGAGGAGGAGGGACGGGGGAGAGTGCTGGGAGGGAGGAGGAGCCGGAGAGGGAGGGGAGGAGGAGGAGGCGGGGAGAAGGGAGGCAGGCGACAGGCGGGGGAGGCTTGGGGAGGGGCCTGGAGAGAGGAGGTTGGGGGGAGCCCAAGCCTCCCACCCACCCTGCAGGTTCAGCACTACAGGCAGGGGACAGCGGCAGACGCGTGCGTGCGTGCGTGTGTGTGTGTGTGTGTGTGTGTGTGTGTGAGTGTGTGCGGTAGGTGGGGTGCCGAGGGTCATTCACAAGCATCCTTGCCCTCCCCAACACACACTGATCCGTACAAGGGCCGAAGAGGCAAAAAAAACAGCTACAAATAGTTACAGGCTCACAGAACCGGGGAGGGGGGGGAGGGCAAGAATGTTTAGCCAGAGTTAGATCCAAATTCACATGCTGCGCCTGCTGACATATAACCTCGCAAAGCAAGCCGGCAACAACCACAAAGGCACACCCATCGATAATAGTAACAGCAGCTGCCATTCAAAGTGCCCCTTCCACGGGCCGCGCGGTGTTGCAAATTTTCTCGTTAAGTGACTGCCCTGCCTTGACACCGCTAGTCCTCCCAACAGCCCTGCGAAGTCGCTGCGGCCGGCCTCGGTTTGCAGATGGGGAAACTGAGGCACAGAGCGGCCAAGCATGGCTCCAGGTTCCAACACCCTTAAGCCACCACACGGCGCGCTGCCCCGCGCTGAGGAGCAAGTAAGAAGTCAGAAAGGAAACCCCAAAGGACCAGGCGAGCGTCCCAGGCTCCTGCAGGCACAAAATCGCGAGTGCTGAAGTGGGCACACAGGGGTGCACACGCCTCACAGACCCCTGCCATCACGAACTACGCTCACTTCGATTCCATACCGCGGTCCACTCCTGCCTAGGACGGGAGGGGATGGCAGCTCTCCGCCTCGGCAGGCGGGCAGCAGGAGGGAGGAGACCTCGCTCCTGCCAGCGATCAGTGCCCACCGCCAGTCCAGGCTGGACACCCCTTGGGCAGGCTGCCAGGGGACGAGGGAACCAACGCAGCTCCGGGCCGTTTCCCACGCTTGGGCCTGGGTTCTTGGCGAGAGCGGCCAAGAGCCGGTGGGCTGCCTCCTAAAAACCCACCCGGTGGCTTGGGTCTTCACAGCCGGCGTGGGTGGTCAGACTGTTGGGTGGGCTTCCGTGGTAGGAGGTGGTACGGATGGCCGGGACTGTGGTGCCTGCCCCTGGGGCCCCAGGAAGCGGGAGTCCCACCCAAACCCTGCCACGGGGAGGAAAGGGCCCACCCTCCCCACCAGCCCAGATCCCCCTCAGGAATCATTCCCCAACAGTCCTGCCCCAGAGTCTATTCCTGGCCTGCAGTGGGGGAGGGCAAGAGCTCTTCCGGTCCGGCCCTCTGCTGGTCCCCGAGATCCAGGTCCCCGATTCCCCCACCTTGCTGTAGAAGGCGACACAGGAGGGGCGATTCATACCGCCGGCAGAGCGGTGGCCAGGGAAGTCAGCACCCCTCCGCCTCAAACTCCCTGGTCCCTGGATCTCCGGGGCTTTTCAATCGTGTCTAACCTTTGTCCTTTCCAACATGGCAAGCCCCAGGTCTTTGCCTCCTGGGTCTCATCTCAGGGGATCTAAACTCACTTGCTTTCTGCTGGGGAGGTCTAACCACAGTAATTTGTGAGGGTCCAACCTCAGCATTCTTCATCCGGGGGCGGGGGGCGTCTAGCCTCAAACCCTCTGCTGCAACGTGACCATAGCTTCCCCACAATAGTCCTTCCCCCCATATCCTTTCCTCTGAGGCTTAAGCTCTGTATTTTCCCACCAGGGTCTAACCTGACCCAGAGCTCTCCACTTGGGTCTAACCTCAGACCCGGGGCTCTCCCCTGGGGTCCAACCTCAGTCCTTTCTGTTGGATTCTACAGTCTTTTCCACGTTGGTTTCACTCCAGCCTTTATGACAGGGCCTCGTTTCTAACCTCCTACTCCGTTCTCTGAGGTCTACAGCGTGATCTCACTTCGGTCCCACTTCTAGGTCTAACCTTGGCCTTTTCTCTCCCCATATTCCCCTCCCTCCGTTCCTCCAGCACCCAACGCGGAGCCTGGCACACAGCAGGCACTCACCAACCGCTTGCCAGAACAAAAGAAAGAGAATGAAGGCAGCTCAAAAGTCTGGTTCTTCCGGACATATAAATAATCATTGGCTGACTAACTCTCATTAGGGGCAGAAGAGGGGCAGGAGTTGGGGGGGGGGGGGGAATCATCCCGTTTCCAAATGGGGACACTGAGGCACAGAGAAGGAGTGCGTCAGCCAGGCTCACAGGGCACAACGGGGCACAGCCAGAGCAGGAACCCACAGCTCTACCACTGGAGGGTGTGGGAGACCATCCTCTCCTTCAGGATGCTTCCCCACCATGAATGGCTGGAGGTGACGGCCCCAGTGAACCACACCAGCGTCTGGGGCGGGCAGTGGGTAGGAGCTCAGGAGCCTGGGGTCTCAGCAGGCTCTGGACCCACCCCGTCCCCAGGCCTCTGGGACTGACGTCGTCTCCTCTGCTGCACTTGATTCCGAAGCCGGGTCAGGACCAGCTCCGAGGCCTGGACCAGGCTGTGCTGTGGGGGACAAGAGGAGGGCAGGGCTGAGACCGGGCAGCCAGGGTGCAGGTCAGATCACTCGGGATGGTGTGGAGGAGACAATCCCACAGGCCCGGAGCTCGGCTGCGGCGGGAGGCCGGAGCGCAGACCAGCCGGTGGGGTGGGGGGACAGGTCCCTGTGAAGGGGTGAAGGTCAGACCCAGGGATGGCCTTTGAATCCCCAGTGGGAAAAACAAAGACGGTACCCAATCGTACGGGTCTGAGGTTAGGACTCGGAAAGAACAGGGGAGGTCCAAAACATGGGAGACGGACTGCACTGTGTGGGAGGTGAGGCTGAGGTTAGACCACAGTGGGGGAGACTCAGGCGAGACCCTGGCAGAAAGGGCAGAAGAGATTACTTCTCTTCTGACGGGACGGCCTGAATGAGCGATGAGGCCTTGGTGAAGGGATGGTCAGACCACAGGGAAGGAAGTCCTTTCTCCCACAGTCGGACCACAGCCTCTTCCACTGGGATCAAACCTACGCCCTTTCCATTAGGGTCTAACCTGCGACCTCTCCACCGGGGTCCAACGGTTCCCCTTTCTTCTGAGGTCAAACCTAGACCATTCCATTGAGGCACAGACGGTAGGAAAAGACCCAAGCCAAGAGCAGAGGAGGCGGTATGGTTGGCTTCCGGGAGAAAGAACCCAGGCTAGACCATACAGAGACGGTCTTGGAGGCAGACCGGAGATCCGGCCAAGGCAAGCACCACACTGGGAGCCAAAGGCGGACTGCAGCCTGAGAGGTGGGGCGGGGGAGCCACAGGGAAAAGGCTGGAGGGGAGACTGCATTAGTTGGAGGTGAAACGGAATGGGGGGGGTTCCGGGATGGACCTCGGACCATTGAACGGTTGGTGACTAGACCCCAACAGGGGTTACAGCAGTTAGGCTGCCATGGCGGGGGTCAAAGTACAGCCCAAGGCCGGACAACAGACCAAAGCTCAAGGGCCTGACCACAACAGAAAGTTCCGAGGTTAGGCCAAAGTGGAAAGGTCCAAGGTTAGACGTTGGCGGAAAGCCGGAGGCTGGCTGCGGGAGGCCCGGAGGGGAGGCTACGGGACGAGGGTAGGAAACGTCGTTCGGGAGTCAGAACGCGACAGCAAGGGGGAGGTCAGACCACAGCCGGCCGGCTGCACACAGAGGAGAGGGCGAGGCAGTGAGGAGAGCGGGCCCTGCGGGAGGGCAGAGGTTAGATCACTGGGCGGGGGGTGGGGGCAGATCTGGGTGAGGCCACAGCGAAGGGACAGAGTCAGACAAAGCACGAGGAACCGAGGGCTGAAGTCAGGAGGCTGAGGGCGGGCTGGGGCTGACAGATGCCACGTCGGAACCCCCTTTGCCATGATGGTGCCCCCCCCCCCTCCCCAACCAGCGGCCTCTGCTCCTGGGACTGTCCTTGGCCAGCGAGAACCTCCTCCCAGAAACAGGTCACTCCCTCCTCCAAGAGGGGGCCTGCGAGGCGACCTCCTCGCGTGGCTACTCCCCGTGGCCTCTGACGTGTTTCCCGCGGGAGCGCGCCCTCGAGAAGGCGGCTGAGCAAACGCCCCCACCCCAGGCGCCGCTGCAAGGGGGGGTCCCCCCCGAACCTGAGGAGCCCAGCTACCTGCAGGATGTGCACGCCCTTCAGGGAGACCACGGCGAGCTCCCGCAGCCCATCCCCGGTCAGGTCCACGTGCGCCAGCGCCAGCAGCGGGCTGGAGAAGTCTCTTTGCCACAGCAAGCGGAATCCCCGCTCGGCCTCGGGGAGCCCGGACTCCGGGCCGAAGTACTTGTAACAGAGGAGCTCCTGTGCAGGGGGGCGAGGGGTTAGGACCGCGCGGGGAGGCGGGGCGGCGGGAGGGGGCCGGGGGTCGCAGCCCCACCCCTCCGGTCCCACCTGTCCGTAGGTGGCCACCAGGACTTCGGGCCGCCCGTCCAGATCTACATCGGTGACCAGGCCACAGAGGACGCTGTCAAACTGGTCACTGCCGGGCAGGAGAAGCTGGTCCTCAAGGCCCCGGCTCAGCAGGTCCCTGAGGGTCACGGAGGCGGTGGGGGGACCGCGGTCGCACCACGGCGCCCGCCGCCCTTGGCCCACGCCGCTCCCCTGCTCAGGTCTGGACACACCGCTCCTCCTCGGCACCCTCGTCTCCGACCCGGACGTCTTCACGTCCGTCAGACTGCTCACGCAGACTGTCAACCGGTATGGACGCCCATCTCTGTCCCCTGGAGGCGGGGCCATCTCCCTCCCGAACGGAAACCCACTTTATCCCTTCTGGTGACACCCTGGCCTCCGGTCCGGACACCCACATCGCCTCCCTGGAGCCTGGGAGCTGGGTTCCAGCTCGGACATCAGGTGAGCCACCGCTGGCTAGCACTGCGTCGGCGGCTCAAAATCCACCATAGCGGGAGTAAGTTACACCCCAGAGGCTGGCAAACGCTACAAGTCAGGGCTTCCTCACCCAACGAGCCCGCGGTTAAACGTTTGCCAACACGCTCGTCCAGGGGGAGCAGACATCTGTGTTCCCGTCCCAAGGCTTCGATGGATCCGCTACGAGTTCTAGACCCAAACGCTCGCACTCCCCCTCCCTGGGGCACGATCACCTTTACCTGCCCAGCCCTGGACAACCTCACCCGAGGGGGCTTCCTCCTGAGAACGACCGGGTGCGGGAGCAGGAGGTCAGGCCGCCCCTGTGAGTCCGCCGTGCGGGCCGCTCACCGATATACCACGGCTGGTTCCAACATGCTGGCCACGAGCACGCTGTACTCTTCCCGCTGTGGCCGGTCCTGGGTCTCTGGAGACGGGACACGCGTGGGGCGGGGCCTGAGGGCACAGGCTCCAGGCTCCTCCTCGCCATCCCTCCTCCCCTGCCCCACCGCTCTGAAAGAGGAGGGAGACCCTACCTTCGCCGTGCTATGAAGGGAAGCTTCGCGGTTAGACAAGATGATGGGAGGAACAGGTGTGAGACCAGAGAGGGAGGGAGACGAGTAAGGAACGACCCGAGGGGCGGAAGGCAGCCCGCAGGGGTCAGGGGAACGGAGCCATCAGAGAAGGGCAGGCCACAGCAAGAGAAACAGAGCAACAGGCAGGAGAGGGGAGCCTGGGTTGGGGGGGCAGCGCTGAGTCCCCAGGAAAAGCTTGGGGGCAGACGGCAGCAAGAGACAGAGTGAGGAGGCCAGAGAGGGGGATCAGAGGAAGTCACAATGTGAGGGCTGACGGTTAGACGAAAGGAAAAGCAGAAGGTCAACTCCAGGGTAAAGGACGCAGATTAGAGTCCAAGGGCAAGTGGCTGAAATGAATGTGAGGGCACAGAGGGGAGGGAGGGAGCATGGGAGGGATGGGCAGGGGCTGGGTGCTCCGGGAGAGGGGTGTGAATCTGGGAACGGGGAGCTGAGTCTGCAGGGTCGCCCCCCACCCCAGAGCTCACCCTCGGGGGCTGAGAGGCTGAACACGATCACTCGGGAGATGGGGCCGTCCTGCAGGATCGTCCACGTCTGCAGAACCTCTGTGTGGGGGGTGAGGAGTCAGGGCCCCGCCCCGCCCACCCACCCCGCCCCCTGCCCGGCCCCCATCCCGCCCATCACCTTGACTTCGCTGGTCCACGTGGGCAACTCGGACATAACCGCTCTGACAACCCAGAGCGGAGAGTCGCCGGGATGTGCCGGGGAGATTGTGGACATCAAGCCAGAGAACGCTGGCGGGTGGGCAGGTGGACGGAGGGGCGGGAGGGCGTCATCAGATACCGGCCCCACATAATGCCTCCCCAGGAGCCTCCGCCCCCTTCCTGTCGCCCTGGGGCCCCGCTGGGCCTGATTTCTCTCTGGGATCACCACTCGCCATCGACTGACTTCATGTGTATGGCCGGAGTTTTCTGAACTCACCTCCCCTGCCCAGTTTCTCTGAGGTCATCTCTGTCTCTACCATCCCTGAGGGCTTTGCCACCACTTGATTTCTCAGAGGCCGCCTCCCCGGGGCCCCACTGGCCTCTTTCGGGGGCTCTCTTACCTACTGGTCAGATTCGTGAGCTCTGGGAAGAGGTTTTCCACGGGATGTTCTTCAAACTGATGCAGCCCCTCGTTCTGGGGGAACGAAGACCGACCCCCCTGACTTGAAACGTGTCGGTGGCCAGTCTCACGCGCAGACCCCGGCACCAGCCCACGGCAACCCAAGAGAGCAGGGCTCTGCCCGCCACACCTCCCTCTGCCTCACCTCCTTGTAGAGATGAATGGCCGGGTCATTCCCACTCAGGAGAAACACTGTGTCCAGCTGGTTCCCGACCTGGACCCTGAAAGCAAAGAAGTCTAGAACACCTGTGAGGTAGAGTCCACATACAGAATTTTCCAACCTTAGAATCATAGAAACGTTCTGTTTCTAGAGCCCTTCCTTGCCTGCTGGAGTCCTCATTCTGGACGTGGGTTCAGGAATGGAACGTGGAGAGCTCTAGAAAGGGTCGCAGAAACCCAGAACGCTAGAAACTCTTTAATCTAGAACTCCACTGTTCCCCAAATTCTGTTTCCTGTCTCCTTTGAAATACCAGAACTTTTATTTTTTTTTCAAATTTTTTTTTCAACGTTTATTTTATTTATTTTTGGGACAGAGAAAGACAGAGCATGAACGGGGGAGGGGCAGAGAGAGAGGGAGACACAGAATCGGAAACAGGCTCCAGGCTCCGAGCCGTCAGCCCAGAGCCGGACGCGGGGCTCGAACTCACGCGAGATCACTCGAGATCTCGCGAGATCACTCGAGATCTCGCGAGATCGTGAACTCCCGGACCGCGAGATCGTGACCTGAGCTGAAATCGGACGCTTAACCGACTGCGCCACCCAGGCGCCCCAATACCAGAACTTTTAGAAATTGCCACGGTGGATGTTCCGACTCGTAAAATGGCGCAACATCCAAATCCTAGAATCCAGAACATCAGTGTCTAGAATTCTCACCTGTTAAGACCAGAAGTTGGCCAACTATGACCTTCTGACCAAATCCAACTTACCGATTTTTGTCAATAAAGTTGTACTGGAGCACAGCCACACCGTTCATTGACATAGTGTCGATGGCTGCCTTCTTGCTACAATGGCGGACTTGAGTTGTTATGATAAAGACCGGCCCTTAGCAGAAAAACTTTGCCAAGGGCTGTGCTAGACCACCGATGTCCCAGAGTGGAATCTGGAGCTCTAGACTGGAATTCTCCTATTTGGGGGTTCTAGAACCTCATATCCTAGATGGCCTGTATTCCACCTCCTTGAAATACGAGACTATGAAACAGAAGAACGACTTTATCATCACGAAATCTCTGAATTACCAAACAGCAGAGCTTTCAGATCTTGGGATCTCAGAGCTTACGACTCCAGAAAACTTCGCCCCTCTGGGTCCTTGAGTGTCCAAGTCGAGAACCCCAGAACCTGAGCGTTCTAGATGTCTAGGACACAGGTGCTCAATTAGCGCTCAGAGGATCTAAATAGCGACCTTAAAAGCACCGTGCTCTAAAGAACAAAACGAGAGGGGCGCCTGGGTGGCTCAGTCAGTTGAGCGTCCGACTTTGGCTCAGGTCAGGATCTCACAGTTTGTGAGTTCGAGCCCCGTGTCGGGCTCTGTGCTGACAGCTCAGAGCCTGGAGCCTGCTTCCGATTCTGTGTCTCCCTCTCTCTGCCCCTTCCCCGCTCATGCTATGTCTCTCAAAGATGAATAAACATTAAAAAAATTGTAAAAAAAGAAAAAAAAGAAAAGAACAAAACGAGAGTCTGACACTCTTCTAGCAGGTTTGCTGCCTCGTTTGCTGCAGCCTCCCCCCTGCGCACACACACACACACACACACACACACACACACACACACTCTATTGTAATACACCTGTGGCTTACATACTCTGCATGGCACAGCTGGAAAGGAGTGAACTGGAGTTCCAGGTTCAGGCAGCTCTCTGTAAGGGGAGCACACGCAAATAGACACCGGGGACCTGACAGGTCCCCCCTTCCCATCTTCCCCACCCCTCCTTCCCCGGAGCCCACACTTACGGGCAATGGAGTCAAGATTGTACTCAGAGCCAGGCTCATAGTCGCAGTAAATGTTAAGGAACGGGCTGCCCTTGTCCCCTGAATCCTGGGATGGGAAACTGGCCTCAGGAAAGAGGAGCGGCACCAAGGGGCATCCGGGTGAGACTCAGGGGGATGCGCCGTGCGTGTGAGGAGAAGGGAATGGGTAGGTGGAGGGAGGCTGGATACCTTGATGAACGTGATCCCCACAACCAGGCCCCGCTTTGGGGGCGACTTGTTGAAGGTGTCGATGGAGACGATCTCCGCGTCCACTGGGAGGGGACAGTTCAAAGTTCGCGTTTCAGGCAGACTTCTGACCCCTCTATCCCCCATCAGGGCGACCCCTGACCTCTAGTAATCGCTAATCTCCGACCATCTCTGCAATTATCATTACTTCTGGCTCCATGTGAGTCCTGATCATCATAACCACGGTACGAGGAATCCTGAACCCTAACCACTGACACCAATGCCTCCTGATCATCAGCCTTCACCCCTTTCAATCACCCGGATCCCATTCTCCCATCATGGGGACCCAGCTCAGGGCCTCAGAAGCCTTCTCAACACCACGTTCCAGGCCCCCCGACCCCATGGCGCCACGCACCGGGAATATAGTTGAACTGCAGCTCCTTGGCCACGGGCCGGATTTTCTGTCGGAGGTCCTGGTAGCGGAAGCCCAGCACCTTGCCTTTAAGGGTGGCGGCCAGCAGCTCCCCGCGCCCGCCCGCGCCGCCCGCCAGCCCGTACACGTTGCTCTGCGACGAGAAGCGCGTGAAGCTATCCTCGCGCAGCGGGCAAGGCCCTGCGGCCACGGCCGCCTCCCCCATCACGCCCCTCCACCACTCGCCCCGGCAGCGCCCGCCGCCGCCCGCCCTACCCCACCCCACCCACCGCTCCCGAAGCGACCCAGACGGCCGGGTGCTCGCCCGTCGCGCAGACTGATGACGTAGAGCAGCTGGCGTCGTTGCCCTTTACCAAGATGGCCACCCGTCGGGCGGCCAGGGCTTCCCAGAAGACCCCACCCCCCCACCCCCCATCGCGCCTGCGCGCTCCTCCCCGCTCCTTTTCGGAGTCCCGGAGAGGGGCCTGCTGGCTGATTGTGGCCTGAAGCTGGGAGGTGGTGGCCCTCGCTGTGGGTTGTGTGGCAGGTAGAACAATAAGAATCATACAACTCAATATAGTCCGTACGTGCCAGGAACTGTTCTAAGCGCTCTGGCTCTGTCGATTGATTTAAAACCCACGAACAGGCTGGAATCCAGACGCAGGAGGTCATTTTGTCTAAGATCACACAGCTTCGCTAAGAAATAGAGTCCAAACAAGACTGTCCCAGAGTTTTTTTAATCACGTTACCTTTAAAATGGTGAAATGCATGCTTAGCCAAGGAAAAAGGATCTGGCCTTCTGTCCTGGCACCTGCTTTATTGAATACCTTTCTGCTAGTCATGCTGGCCCAGATGATCTCTGAATGCTGACAACCACCCAGCTATGGTTAACCCGCGTTCATCGACTCAGCGTTTATGTGCTGGGACACAGTAAGTGCGCGATAACGCTTAAGTGAGCATAGTAAGTGCTCATTTATCTCAACGAATCCTTGCAACCCCGCCAAGAAGTTGCTTCTCCCAGTGTGTAGAGGATGAAATTGTGGTCCTGAGATGCTAGAAAGTGGTGGAGACTGGACCTTAACCAGGTGTTTCTGACTGTGGGGTCTTCAAGGGGTTCCTATGTGGGGTCTTTTTGGTCCCTAGAAGGGCATCAGGGGTTTGGGTACTCTGTATACACCTGAAAATCACTCCCAGTAGACATGAGTTGTCCAACTGTTGTGGCCACATTGAGTAAACTTGTCACCACCACCCCACCCTGCAGAAACGTGCCTGCGTGTGCGCGGATGCACGCGGACTGCAAGATCCGTGAAGGCGGTGACTGGATCTCCCTTGGTCACAGTTAGATCCCCAGCACCTGGACCACAAGTCCGGACATAAAGTAAGCATTCAGTAAATATGTGTTAAAAATCCATAAACTCTGTGCCAGGCCCTTTGCCAAGCACAGAGGACAGCTTGTTTTGTTTTGGTTTTTTTTGAGAGAGGAAGAGAGCAGGAGTAGGAGAGGGGCAGAGAGAGAGGGAGAGAGGGAGAATCCCAAGCAGGCTCCACACTCAGCGAGGAGCCCGATGCAGAGCTCGATCCCACGACCCTGAGATCATGACCTGAGCCAAAATCAAGAGTTGGATGCTCAACCGAGCCACCCAGGCGCCCCAACGAGGACTTGTTACAAAGGAAATGTGAGAGGAAAGTGCTCAAAGGCACAGAGGATCTGGAGGGTGGTGAAGAGGGGCTTCGTGTCAGCTCCAGACTTTGGGATGTGGGGAGTTGGGGAGCAGAACCTCCAGGAGGGCAGGGTCTGGATATGTGGCTAATGCTGTATTCCCAGGGTTTAGACCAGGCATGGCATACGGTAGGTGCTTAGTAAATACTTGCTGAGTAGAATGTGGGGTCTCATTCTGCTTCTGAACAATGTTTTCTGCAGGCTTCTGTCTCACGTGGTAACCTCTAAACTACATTCACTTAATATCTGTTGAGTGAGTAATGGAAGCTATAGGTTTGAAAGGAAAGAATTGTCCTGCTTAATGGTTTCCACCTCTAGAGGCAAATTTGAATCAGCTGTGGAATTTTCAGGAAAAAACAAAAACCCCCAGAAGAGTGGAGAACTTCAACCAAATCCCGGTCTATTGTGCTGTGACCCAAGCCTGTGTACTTTTATTTTTTATTTTTATTTAAAAAAATTTTTTTTTAACGTTTATTTATCTTTGAGACAGAGAGAGACAGAGCATGAACGGGGGAGGAGCAGAGAGAGGGAGACACAGAATCTGAAACAAGCTCCAGGCTCTGAGCGGTCAGCACAGAGCCCGACGTGGGGCTCGAACTCACGGACCGTGAGATCATGACCTGAGCCGAAGTCGGACGCTTAACCGACTGCGCCACCCAGGCGCCCCAAGCCTGTGTACTTTTAATGATTTTCAGCACAGCCAGAGTTGAGACTCTCTGTTTAGGTCACTGACGGCAGAAACAGATTCAGGTGCCACTTAACCTTCAGCCTGTGCCCACGGCAGACATCAGCAATCGATCTCAGCTCTCAGGAATCTTAGAACTGAGTTCGAGGCAGCCATCATCAGTCCCCTGGAGCTGTGGGAGGAGCTGAAGGGGACAGGAGCAGGGCAGGGTGTCACGGTCCACGCTCCCTTGACACCATGAACCTGAACCTCTCTTGAACTTCTTCCAGGCCGTTGTCTGGAGCACCTCTTTGAGGGTGGGTCTCCCGGGCAGGCCTGCCTCTGCATCCTGTCCCCCGACCCCCCACTCACTTCCTGACATCCCATGGTATGGTGACTCTGTGTGTCGTGAGCCTCCTCCAGCTTTGTGTCCCCCTCCCCGCCCCCCAGCCAGGAGGGCCCAGCCCCGTGCCTGGGGCAGTGCAAGCACATCAGACTGCTCCCCAACACACATGCCTACGTCGTGGGGTGTGGACGAGACAGGTGGTTCTGACCAAGCTTTCCGAGGCCACTCCGGTGGTTCCTTCCGATACCCACTTGGTCGTCCTCATGCCCTGCCCACCTAAGTCGTCTCCTCCCTTTTCTTGTGAGCTCAGCGGTCCCCAACAGATGCCACCGGGGCTTTCCACCCTCCTTTCAGGGCAACGTGGACACGAGGGGAAGCCGAGAGGTTCGGTGGGCCTCTCCCACCCTTACTGCTGGTCTCGTTGCCTTCCCTCCCTCCAGCCAGATGAGGCTGACGCGGCCCCCCCCGCTGTCCCAGGGGAGGAAACCGAGGCCCGCAGAACCCGGAGAACGTTGGATCGAGGCAGGTGCGCCCAGAATGCCAAGCCCGCGGCTCCTCCCTGAGCCCAGGATCCCGGTCACACTCACCCTCTTCTTCCCCACAGAGTGTGCCCAGAGCCCAGGGTGGGGACCAGGCGGGAAGGGAGACAGGACACCAGCCCCGGAGACACAACGGGGCAGCAGAGGTGAGGAGGAAGAGAGACTCATGCGAAGTGTTCTTTTTTATTTTTCTTTCTCAGGCCAGCTGCAGCTTCCGACCACAAAACCTCAAAGCACTAGGGAAGGAGCAGATGTCAGGGTGGGCGCGGGGACGGCCCTCTGAGCTCCAGGGCCTGCGGTCTATCCTGAGAGGTCAGGGCTGCAGGACGCCGTGGGGGTTCCCGGCACCGGAGGGGAAGGAGCCCGCCCCCACGGGGAGAGCAAATCTCAGCGGCTACGTGTGCTCAGGGCTCGGCTGGAGGACAGGTGGGAGAGACCGAAGCCAGTCTCGCGACTCAGCCGGTCAGGAGGCGGGGGACCAGATGCTGACCCCCGACCCCTGGCGGCACCCACGGCAAACGGGTCTGTGTCAGAGATTCTGTGTTTGGGGTAGAGAAGGGCACCTCTGGGGGGGGGGGGGGGATTAAATAAACGGGCAGGAGGCAAGGGGGTGCAGCGAGAACAGAGGGGGACTGTCCGGCCGGCAGGCCCAGCCTCGGGGGCCCCGCGGCAGTGCTGAGCCCGCACCGCGGCTTGGGGAGACTCCTCTGCGGGAAGGGAGGGGAGGTCTCGCAGCCAAGGTCTCGGCCCCACGTCTCTGGGCTCACGCGCTGGAGGGGCGCGGGGGTAGAGAAGACGGGGCAGGAGGACGGGTGCCAGGGAGCTGGGGACGCTTAGCGCAGGTCTTCCTCGTCACCCTGGATCGTCTTCTTGATGCGAAGCAGCATGGTGGTGAGCCACTGGTCCAGCCGGGAGATGGAGTCATACTCCTTCACCTGCGACACAGCGGGGGAGGTGGCAGAGGGCGCCGGGCCCACAGCCGGCCCTGACGCCCTCCTCGTCCCCAGTCCCAGGTTCTCTGGGTGTTTCCCGGCCAGCCTCCCTGAGGAGGAGCAAGGGGAGGGGGGCTCCCTCTAAGGCTGCCTTGGGGCAAAGAAAGGATTTCTGCGGCATAGAACGGTCCAGCTTCCTTGTTTTCTGGGTGGGAAACAGGCCTGGCCCCGTGAGGGCGGCCTGTTCCGGACGCCACGGGGATGGGGGCCTGGGATGGGGGCCTGTCGCCCTGCCGTGGCCCTGCTTCTCCCTTCTCTGTGGCTGATCCTCCTCATGTCCCACCCACCGCCCGGGGCAGGATGGACCGGAGGGTAGCGGTGTAGGATTCCTGAAGGGCCCCCAGGAAACGTGATTGACAGATGCAGTCCAGACGACTGGATCAGGACCTGACCTGGGCCCAACAGAGTTCCAGAATGTTCAGAACAGAGTATGGAAAGGAAGAAACACCTCCGTGGGGTGGTTCTGTTACGGAGGTTGGTGCTGGAAGAGGGAGCCCTTCACGACGCGTCCCCCTCCCTCCCTGCTCCTCCCAGCTGCTCACCTGGGGCACCGAGTGCCGCAAAGACCTTGGCCTTCAGGGGCAGACACACACGGGTCTGCATCCCAGCTCTGCCCCCAAGGGGCCGAGGACGAGTCCCCGCACCTCACTGCCATCATCTCTAATGTGGGGAGAACACCTCCCTGTACCTCTGGGGCTCCTTGGGAGAATTCTGGGGTGACTGGACAAAGGAATTCACAGCCAGGGCCGGGGACAGGGCCGGGGCCAGAGAAAGGGTGGGTGGGATTCCCAGGAGAGTGTGTCTGAGGAGGGCGGGCCCCGCCACGGCCACTCACCGCTTCGGTGTAGCTGTCAATGTTCTGCTCCTCGTGGGCGTCTAACAATTTCTGCAAGAAAATGGCAGGCAGACGGGTCAGGGGCCAAGGCCGGCCGCGTGCCTGACCTGGACTGGATCCACCCGTTAGATCCACGCCTGACCCGGCGGTGCAGGTCAGGGGCTCCCGTGCCGGGAGGAAGGGGCAGTTTCCAGTCCTGCCCTGTGCGTGTGCATGCAGGTGTGTGCGTGCGTGCGTGAGATCACGCGGCCTCCCAGCTCTGCCGTCTCCGTCGCCACCCGAGCCTTACTTTTCCCAGCTAGAAAACGGAGGCCCACACAGCACAGGAGGGAAAACAAAACACAGACGGAAGACCCTTAAGAACCACCGCGCAGATCTCGGCAGTTACGGTGACTGGAGCCCGCGGCTGCCCTCCCCCGCTGCCCCCAGCCCACCCAGCACTCACTTTCATTAGCGTGCACTCCCGGGAGCCAGAGAACGCAGGGAACAGCTCCTCATACTTCTGGACGGCGAGCTAAATGTCACAAGGGTGGAAAGAGGAGACAAGCTCATGAAGAGGGGCCATCGGAGCCACCGGCCTGGCAGCCAAGGGGACCTGGAGACACCTGGCCCCTGAGTCCTTCTCTGTGCCCCTCCCCCAGCGTCACCTGGCTCTGTGCCTGGCGGCACCTCCGTGGGGCTGTGCTGGGCCAAGCGTGGCTGCAGTGACAGCTTGTGGGGAGGAAGCGGGAAGGGTTTCCCAGGCCGGTGCCCAGGGCAGGGGGCAAACACCAACCGCCTCGCAGGAGTACCTCCTACGTGCCAGGGCTGGTGCTGGGCACTTCTCAGTTAACCACCGTGAGGCCCCGGGGAGGGCCACGTGATGGGGACCCCCGTTTTGAAAGCGGGGAAACGCAATGACCTGCTTGGGGCACAGGGGACGTGGGGGCGGGGACGTGGACCGGCCCGACAGCAAAGCCTGAGCTCTCGCCCACAGCGGGAGCAGGGGCTGGCGGCCGTGCTCAGACACACCCCGAGGCTGAGGGCGGGGTGGCCGGAGACCCCAGGAAATGCCGAACCCGGACCCCGAGGACTCCAGCTCCTCCTCCGGCTAGGCCATTCCCTGCCCCCTCAGCCAGCACTGGCTCCGCTCTTGCCGAGAAGCCCTGAAAATGGGTGGTGTGGGCACGCGTGCTACAGTATAAATCATGACTCTGGGAGTCAAAGATCTGGAATCCAGCCCTGTGGCCTTGAATAAGGGGCTCCGGCCTCAGCATCCTCAGCTGTAGAACAGGGTAACAGTGGTGCCGACCTCAAGGGACGCGGTAAGGACCCAAAACATGCTCTCACGGAAGAAAAAGCCTGGCACCAAGTGAGCCAGGAGCTGGGCAAACTCAAAAGCTACGGAGACCGGGCGCGTGACACCAGGAACAGAAACACGCCAGTGAGAACGAGGCGTGCCATCCTGTCCTGCCCACAGCTGACTGCAGGCACCAGACGTGAGGGAGGGGCTCACCCCTTGCCAAGAGGGGTCTTGGCCTAATGACAGACCCAGGGCTCCGGGGTGGCCACTGGGAGGAGGGGGAGGCCCTGGGTGGGCCCACGGGGCCGCGCTCACCTTGGCATTGAGCATGTCGATGCAGAAGTGACAGAGGGCCGCCTTGAAGAAGTAGTCCTTGGCGCTGTACTTGAGGAGGGGGCTGTCCATGGCATTGGTTCCCACCTGTGCGCATGTGCAGGTGGCACCATAAGCTCGGGGCTGGCAGCCGGGGGGTGGGGGGGGGTCAGTGCGTCTGTGTCCAGGCTGAAGCCCGGTTAACCCGAGACACCAAGGGCAGGGAGACCGAGGACCAGCCCAGAGAAGTCAGCCAACGGTGTGCGGGCGGCCACAGAGCAGCGTGTGACAGGGGGGTGGGCTGCCACAGGGCCGAAGCCAGGTGTCCGTGCCCGCCCCGCCGAGGCAGCCGAGATGACGAGATGACAGGGAGGTGGCGGCCCCACTGTCAGGCCCGAGGGAGGCAGACACACTGGTGGGCAGAGGGCGGCAGGAGGCGGGAACTGGAGAGCCGGCGCCCGCCCCCCTCCCCTCCAAGGCCAGCTGCCTGCCTTTCTTTTGGCGGCGCCCGCCCCGCCTGCCCCTCCCAGCCCAAGGGAACCTGCACACCCGTGGGTCGCTCCCTTCCCGTCCCCCCCACCATGCCTCCTGGGGGCTGCTCAGCCACCTCCGGCCACCCCAGGCCTCCGCGATTCTTCCCGTTCCCTGGGCCTCCCAGGAAGCTCTCTGTGAGACGCGCACAGGGGAGAGGGCACAGAGGAGAGGGCGGCGACACTGCGGGGAGTGGTGGGTGGAGAGGTTTTGCCAGGGAGGACAGGATGAGCGCGGGGAGGTAACGGAGGGAGCACCGTGCAGGGACGACAGGCCACACCTGTCCCCACCTGCTCATAGATGTCAATGGCCTTCTGATACTGCTCCAGCTGAGCCGCATAACCAGCCACCTTCAGCAGGCACTTGTTGGCTGAGCTGTGTGGGGCGGGGACAGAGGCAGAAGTCGGTGGCGGTGGCAGTGTTGGGGGGGGGGGGGGAGCTTCCAGGGGGCTGGGGAGGGCGGGGGGAGGGGCGGGGGGAGCCCGCTGCCCGGTACCTGTTGGACTCTTCCCCTTTGTAGTAGTCTGCAGACTGCTCGTAGTGGGCGATGGCCTGAGGAGACATGGGGAAGCGATGCAACCTTTGTCCGCCAGGGGCCCGGCCCTGCCTGGGGCACGGCAGGAGCCCCTGACCCGTGCTCGGCCAACGCCCCATGCCCCCTTCCGGGCACCAGACGCCTCCCCCAGTGGACGCGAGCCCCGGCCCAAGGGGCCCCAGCCGCCGCAGCGCTCCCCCGGCAGCCAGGCAGGGCCTCCCGACTCTCCCTCACCTTCTCGATGTCCACCAGCTCCGTCTCGTAGATCTCAGCGATGGAGATGTGGTGCTTGGCCGCGATCGTGAATCGGCCCTGGGTGGGATGTGGGCAGGGGCCATCTGTGACGAGGGACGTCCCCAGCACCCCAGCCCAGCCCTTCCTCGCCCCTCCAGGCCCCCGGAGCCGGGGATTTCCTGCCCCTCAGCCACCGGTGAGGTGTGCATGAGAAGGCACCGAGGGGCCCTAAACAGGAGGCTCCAGGGAGAGGCCTGGTCTCTGCGCTGGCCCGATGCGGTGACCCTGGGCAAGCCCCCCCACACACAGCCTCCGTGTCCATCCCGTCCACAGGGGCACAGGTGGGCGGGGCAACGCCAGAGATAATGTGGGTGCACAGGTACCTGGCAGAGGCCCCGGCCTGAAGCAGCGCTGGACAGGGGGCCCAGATCAGGGGAACGACCAGCCCACGGTCACCCAGTAAAAGCCCTGGAGAAAGTGGGTCCGAGCATCCACACCGCACGGGAATTTCTTGGCCTCCCATTCCCCCCGTGTGGCCGTGGAGACGGCCCCCTCACAGGCCAACAACCCCCAGCTTCCCCCGCAGACATGCACGGCTCTCCCCAGGGACGGCCCTAGCTTCCAGAGGAGCTAAGCACAGGCTACCAGCTTCTACCTGGGGTGGGGGGCAGAGGGGCCCGCAGAACTGGGCTCCTGGCCGGCCGTTTGGCACACGGGGCTGGTCTACGGACACCCGCTTGCCAAGGGACATCGGGAAAGGGCAAAGCCCCGGGCTCGGCGAGGCCTAGTTTCGGGTCTCAGCAACTGCTGTTTGCAGGCACGTGTCCCTGGGCAAGTCACGTTGCTTGTCTGGGCCCCCCATCCCCGTCAAATGGGGTAACACTTTCCACCTCACAGGGCCGTTGCAGGGGAGGATTGACCCACTCGGCGGAGGGAATCTGGCGGCCGCTGTCGCCGCTCTAACTACAACACTCCAGTATGGTACTGGACCTGGTAGGAGGCAGGACCCGGTTCCGGCCTGGGAAGGGGTCTGGCGAGACAGAGGCAGAGTGTGGAGCGGCAAAACGCAGAGCGGATGGGAGCCGGAGCCCGGTTTTGGTCTCTGGTCCTGGCTCCCTGGTGGAGCTGCCTCTGGGCCTCATCTGTCGTGGGGATGCTCCCCGGGGACAGGGCGGGGGCTGAGCCAGCTCTGGGCCCCACCTCCCCTCTGGCCTGCTAATCAAATGGGGTGCAGGAGGGGAAGGACCAGCAAGGGGAAAGGCCCCCGATAGCCGTAACTTCTACAAACGTAACTTCCCCTGTGCTGTGGCGGGAGCTGTCAGGAGCCAGGCCGGCGCAGGTGACCACCACCCCCCCCCCGCCCCCCACCTGCTCCTAAAGCTGGCGCCAGGGAGGGCAGGCTGGAGCAAGGTGTAGAGCAGGAGGGACGAGACAGGCAGTGGCCCTTACCATGTCCGTGTAGATCTCGATCGCTCTCATCAAACAGTTAATGGCCTCTGCGGAGAGAAAAAGGGAAGCAGGGAGAAATGAGAAAGAGAGGTTATTTCAGCAGAAGCCAGAAGGAGGAGGAGGAAGAGGAGAAAGCAGAGCAGGTGTTCCGCTGTGCCCTCGTGGCCATGGCCGTGGCGGGAGGGGAGGTGAAGGGACACCTGAGCCCCAAGTAACGCTCTTAGACTAACGTACCGTGCCGCGGACTGCTACCTGCTGAGGGCTGCCCTCTCCCTCAGGCTGCCACACTGCCACCACCTTCCCAGCAGCCCCAGGGACCGACACGGTCAGGCTGACAGCCAGACTCCCATGGGTGTCTTGAGCCACGCCCGCCGAGGCCCTGCCCTCCAGGACAAGGGGTCCTGGCCAGGGACGGCCAAGCCCGACACCCGAGGGACGCCCGGGTTCCACCCGGACTCTGGTACCCCGTCACTGCGGGACCCCGAGTCTGCCACGGTCCCCTGCACCTGCCTGGCCCCCATCTCGGGCAGGAGGGGGCTGGACACCGGGACCCTGAGGCCCCTCTGGCTGGAATCCCCATCATTTTCTCAGCATTCAGCACAGCCCTCTGTTCTCCCCGCCCGCCTTCACCCGCCGCGTGCCAGCTCCCCACACCACAGGTGTCCCCAACGAAGCGAACACCAGGGTGGCCCGTGAGAGACAGAATTCGGCTACCTTTGTTGCACCACCTGTTCCAAGACCTTAAATTCGGCTGTTGCTTTTTTTTTTTTTTCTCTTTGACACGTTATTTGGAGGAGAGAGAGCGGCGTGAGTGGGAGGCACTTTCTAGCAGACAGAGATGAGCTCTCAGGCTAGATCTCTTTTAATGCATCTCAGAAGAAAGGGTGCTGGGGGAGGTGCGGGGGGAAGGAAGAGAGCCCGGACAGACACGGGATGTGGGCTCCGTGCTGGGGTGGGCCTGGAAGGTCCCCCTGCCATCCAGGATACCCACAAGGCTCCTGGTCCACCCCCAAGGTCCCCCACGGTGAGCCGGGCCCGCTGGGCTGAGGGGCCACAGAGGAGCCACAGAGGAGCCAAGCCTGGCCTGCTCTCAGGGCCCCAAAGGTCTCATGACCCAGGGAGACAGGTGAGCAGAGGCTCTTAGCCTCAGACTGGGGCTGGGCCTTCAGGGAGTCCACAAGCTCCCCGCCCCCTAAGTTTACAGGCAAAAAGTGGGTGTGTGTCAGCCCTACTCTGGGGGAAGGGGTGTCTGCAGGTTTGATCCAATTCTGAAAGGCCTCTGGGGGCGCCGGAAGGATTCAGAGAACCATTCTGGTCAAGGATGGGAAGCAGCTGAAAGCTCAAGGCGCGAGAGAAGAAGAAAAGGAAGCAAAAAGGAAGCAGAAGAAGAGAAAAGGGAGAGAACGCAGAGGAAAAGGGAGAAAAAATACAGCCGGAAATAGTCTCACTTTAACACAGGTGCATATTTCGAAACACAGCGTTTCTGGATCTGACGAGCCAGCACCGGGCCGCAACACAATGATGAAAATAAGGGCGACAAGGAGCCGGCTCCGCACCTCCCACCCCTGCTTCATCCTCCACCCCAGGGGGTGCCGGTGGCTCCCCCTTCTGGAACACCAGGGAGCCCAGCCTGGCACCTGGCCCAGGGGGCAAAGGTTGCTCCCGGTGAGAGACGAGCAGCCCAGGAGGGGGACCGGAGGCCCCCAGCTGTCCCCACGGGCCTGCTGGCACCAGGCCCGAGTGCTGTCGCCAAGGCTCGGTCCCTGCAGTGGCAGAGGGGGCAGAAGGCTCACCCCCTCCCCCCCCCCCCCCCCGGCGGCAACACGGACTCACGGGGTTAAGTCCCCTTCACGCCTGCTCCCGGCTCAGGAACAGCTGTCCCTGAAAGCAGCGGGCTGCCCGCCGACGCCCCGGGGAGAGCGCCGGCAGGCAGGACACCGACAAACTAGATACAACCAGCTTATCTCCAGTCACCAGGACCCCACCGATGAGCGGCCGGCGCACCCCTGGATGGGAGCCAGCCCGGGACGGGGGTGGCGGGTGCCATGGCCCAGAGGGGAAGGCCTGGCTGAGGCATACTGGGAGTCATGCGGCCCGGGGCCCCGGGCCCACCTCCTGTGCTCCAGCGGCCCCGCCGTCCGGCTGCACTTGCTCGTATCAGGCCTGGGACTCAGCCCGTCCCAGTGAAACGGGGGCAGACCGCAGAATCCCACGGGGAAGTGGAACGTGTTAAAAAGAGACGCTACCACGTCTAACCACGCAGTAGGCACGCCCGGGCCTGGCTATCAGGTGGCTATAGGAAATCGGGGAGCCGCTGACAGCTATGGGCATCACTCCCCCGCACCCCCAGCCACCAAGGGGGTGGGCAGGCTGCCCCCGGCCCGCACTCTGGGCAGACTCGCAGAGGGTGAGGGCGGTGACAGGCACCGAATCCTTTCCTTCCACCCTGGCTGGCTCTGGCAGGCCTCCTGAGCGGCCCCAGCCGCCTCTCCGGGGAGGGCCCTCCGGGACTCCCGTAGGAGGTGCTGACACAGGACACAGGCCTTCGAGGCAGGCACGGTGGCCAGCAAGGCCCCAGGGAGCTGGCCACCTGCTCGGGGAAACCTGGCAGGGTTCCAAGTGGGCCCTCCAGCTCTGTTTCACAAGGCACAGTGCCAAGAGGAGGAGGCTGGGGGAGGCCGGGCCTCTGTCTGATGGGAGCCAAGGGCCACCCCTTCCTAGATACTTATCACACACCAGGTGCCGCACTGGGCAGGTCCGCGCGTTCTTTCACACTCGGTCTCTGCTTCACCAGACCAGGAAACAGACGCCCAGAGGAATAAGTGACTGCCCAAGGCCACAGGGGCACAGGCTCCGTTCACACTAGGGAGACCACACTCAGCCACGCACTCTGTGAGCCACTGCGGGGGCGGACGACAGCGAGGCAGCGGTGCTGGGACTCGGCCCCAACGCCCCTCCCTGATTAGCACCAAGAACCTGGCACTCCAGCCGAGGAACTCAGTCCTGGCTCTGCCCAAATCAGGGTCCCCTCCTCACCGCTGCCCCTCTCGTTCTCTGAAAGGTCCTTCCCACCCCAAATCCACCCCCTCCCCACCTCAGCTCCCAGGGCAGCAAACCGTGTCCGCTGATCCCCGGAGAAACCAAAGTGGCCCCTGGGCTCCACGACGGCCATGTCGGCTGCTTTCCCACTGGGGCAGGGACGCCTCGGCCACCCTCTGCACTTACTAAGGCCAGGCATGGGGGCCACAGGCCCCGGACCAGAACCCAGCACCCAACGCACCCCCTGCCGTGCTGAGCCTCAGCTGAAAAAGCTCAGATCGAAAGCCAGGTGACGAAGGACGCGGCGTCGGGTGGGGGCCCGTCCAAGGGAAGGGCCGAGGTTTGTTTAAAGAACAAATAGCGCTGTGCACGTGTCACAGAGCCTGGCGCTCAACTCCTGCCCCAGAAACGAGTCCTTCCAGTCACCCAGGGGCAGCAGGTGAAGGCCCAGAAGCTAAGGCAGCTTCTCCAGGTAGACCAGTTTCCCCGGGGACAGAGGGAAGGCTGAGGTGGGGAGTTCCCGGGGGGATGCGGGCGGGGAACGGACACAGACGTCCCTGGGTCGTCGTCACACTGTCCACGCAGCCTGCGGTGGCCCACCCCATCACAAGGCCTCTGCTCTGGTTCTGGCCAGGCCTCAGCTCACCACATGACCCCTCAGGCCAATACCTGTGACATACCCAGCTACGGAGCAGTGACCGGTCAAGCCTGGGGACACAGAAGAGCCACTTGGTCTACACTGATCAAATCCCCGACTGGGAACTAAATATCCCCGGGTACGGGTAACGGATCCGCCAACAATTCCCCAGCGCTCGGGTGTGGCCCGCGCTCACCGATCCGTGCAAACACCTCTCTGACTCTCTTGGGAAGGACAGGTCTTTACTCCAAGGTGCGGCATCTCCTTTTCTTTCTTTCCTTTTCCTTGAAACATTCACATGTTCCCTATTCTCTTCTGAGAGCACAGTGACAACGAGGGGTCACTTGAAGAAAACGTCTTCACGCTTGCTAAAATGAAAAAGTTAGCCACCTGTGTCTGGCACCAGGATGAAAAAAATGAACTAAAATTCCAGCTCCACAAAACCCCAGAGTCTGGTCCCCGCTGGGCTGTGGGACAAACGGTCTTCTCACCATGAGTCAGTCCCAAACCGGGCTCCTATCCCCAAACACTCCCGCATTTTAAGTAACTTGTTCTCTGGCAACCGCATCTCGGGCTCCGTTCTGATCCCCCCCCAAAGCGTGTTGGGAAGCCAGGTCGGGATAATTTCCGCTCCTTTTTCGGCATCAACTCCTACCTGGCCGGTCTTAGAACCCCTCCCACCCCCTTCTGCATGTTAATTCTGACAACAGAACAGATTTTCCTCTCTCCTTGGCATGCGGCGGGTCTGCAATGTAACTCCCACTCCCAAATGCTCCCGGCTTCGGGAGGGAAGCGATCGGCTGTGCACACCGAGCAGCAGGGGGAGGCGGAGGCTTGGAGCGGGATGCAAATGCCAACCGGAAGGGAGCCAATTCTGAGGTTCAAGCCCAAGCGTCTGCCTGCCAGCCTCCTGCCAGCCTCCGGCGTGTGTTGGCCCCTGGAAAAAACCAGAGCCTCGCGGACACCGGAGGGCTTCTCCGGGGAGCGCTCGGCTGGTGCGCGGGTGGCCGGGCCCAGCGTCGCACAGAGGCTCACCTTGGGGGTCAGCTTTCTTGAACGCGTTGCCGGCGTCCACGAAGCAGGTGGCTGCGTCGTGTTTGCTCTGGAGCTGCAGGTGCAGCTGGGCGGCCTGGCAGAAAGCGTTTCCGGCAGCTGGAACAGAAAAGAGTGAGCTCAGCCTTAGCGGGGCTCCACTTATCAGACGCCGCTCAGACACTGCCCTGGGGAGGCGGCTCTCTTGAGAATGCAGAGGGGCCCCGGGGGGGGGGGGGGGGGGAGAGACAGGCCTGGGTTGAGCTGAGGTGGAGGCCTCGACTTTGGGCCTCCTGACCCCGGGGCCGAGGCTCCGGAAAGTCCGTGAGGTGGACTTGGAGGAAGAGGGAGGCCCCTGAGCCCTGGGCATGCGAAGAGACGGCCAGGCCGAGGCCAGCTAAAATCCCACAGCCCTGGTCCCAGCCTTTGCCGAAATTTCCAGGGCCACCATTTCTAAAAAACCACAGAGAAGGCAGGCAGGGCCGAGAGCTATGAAGGATATACAAACTATCGCCAACTAAGCCCAGCAGTGGCCCCATGGGACAGCAGGGACTCGGGGACAAGTGCCCATGGGCAGAGGGTAGCAGTGACCACACGGGAAGCCCAGTCTGTCCCGTCCTTAGTTGCACCAGTTGGAAGCCATTCTGGTCACACGTCTGTCTCCTAAACCGCCTTGTGGCGTGCAGGAGACCACGGGATCTCTCCTCCTCCAGGGCTGGAGAGTGGGGGTGCGGCTATGCTAACCAGGGAGCTCCAACCCCCACCTTCAGCTCAGCCGGCCTCCGCCTGACCCCATGCTTCCCTTCATCCTCCTCCAGCAGGATCCGAATCACAGAATTCCTGAGCCGGAAGGGGACCAGAGGGCCTGACTCCATCCCGCAACTTCAGAGCAGCAGGAAAGACAAAGCAGCCCAGGTTCTCAGTAGGCAGGATTTATCATTTTGCAGGGCTTGAGTGCAAACTGTCCAGGAGAGTAGCGTCATTGGAGAAAAATGAAAAACAGCCCAAGGCTTTTATTTGAACAGCTGGAGGAACAGGGCGGGAGTAACAAATTTGAGGGGCAAAGTACCATCTATGTGGCTGAAAAATAAATATCCTGGGGTGCCTGGGTGGCTCAGTCGGTTCAATGTCCAACTTCGGCTCAGGTCACGATCTCACAGGTTCATGGGATCGAGCCCCAGGTCAGGCTCTGTGCTGGCAGTGCGGAACCTGCTTGGGATTCTCTCTCTCCCTCTCCCTCTCTCTCCCTGCCCCTCCCCGATTCCAGCTTTCTCTCTTTCTCAAAATAAACTCTAAGACAAACAAACATTTCTTTCTCTGATGGCACCCCATCAGTTCGGGAGCGTAAAATTATCCCTGGCACGTGGCTTTACGCACGACGTATTTTGTGATAGTTCAGGAAGAACTCGCCATTTCCAGGAAACCAAAAGCATCCTCAGAAAGCGAGGAGATCCGTCCTGCCCGGGGCCCTCCCCACTGCTTCCAGGGGCCCGTTTCAGGTTTCGTCTCCTTCTAGTCAGCAAGTTCCTCCCTGGGTCCCAAACCTGAACCTGTCTTCACTCAATTTCCTCTACCCCGTCTTGCTGACGCTCCAAGCTGGAGCCCTCTGGCAGCTCCCAACCAGACTTTCCACCTTTCTGGCCTCTAGGGGCCCCTCCCTGCCTGCCAGCCTCTCTTTGGGGGAGCCAGCCACGTTCCAGCCTCGCCAGGAGTCTGACCACAACCTCATGGCCAAAGCCAGAGCGGCCACGACTCCGATCACACTCCACCCACCAAGCGGAGGCGCACGACCTGGGACGCTCTCTTCGGGCGGATGCCCTCCTCCAGCATTAAGCGACCTGACATCGTCAACCTGCGTCCTCCCCTAGTCAGAGTGAGAACACAGAGAGGGCTGTGGGGGGCACCTCCTCACTGCTCCTGAAGTTTGCTAATCTGCTGCCCAGAGTCCTCTGTGAGCTTTCCCTCCACTCCGAGGTGGAGGCAGTGCAGCTAGCAGGAAGGACACACGCGGCACTCCCGGCCACCATGTCTCCGGGAGTCCACACGACGGCCCCGTGGGGGTCGGGACCACCGTCCCTGTGGTCCTACTGAGGAGGAATCACATTCGGAGGCGTCGAGTGACTTCCCCAGGGGCACACGGCCAGCCTGCGACCCAGACCTAGGTCACACTGGCTTCAAAGGTCACAGAGCCAGCATCGGGGCAGGTTAAGTGCTCCGCTCTGGAGTCGGAGCTCTGCCTTCCGAATTCTCACTCCGTCACTTGTTAGGCGTGGGGCTGGGCAAAGCTTCCGTTTCCAGCCACGGGAACACGGACGGTACTGACCCTCACAGGGCTGCTGTGCCGATTCATTCGATCACAGAATGCACGCCTGGCGCTTAGGAGCGTGCTCCACAAACGGTTAACGATCACTGTTAACTGAACCACTGGAATGGACCCCCGAGCCTAGAATTCAGAAACCCCTCAAAGAACAATCTGGATCTGCTAATCTATCTATCCTTAGCCTTAGAGACCTCTCTCCAAGGTCTTGTGACCCAGGTAAAATAACCCAGTGAGCTCAAAAGGAGCCAATGGCAGGCCGATGGGCTTCTGAGGCCAAAGATGGCATAGAAAGGTGGCGGGGTTGGGGCAGGGGGGTGGCGCTGCAAGGCTAACCCCTGGGTCAGGCCTTCGGGACTGGAAGCGGAGGGAAAACGGGAGACTCGACCACGAAGGAGTTGTAGCAAAGATCACATACCGCTCCAGTTTTTGGCCATTTTGAACATGTTTGCTGCTCGGGTGTAGATCTCACAGGCTTCCTCTATTTTGGATGAGCCTCTGGGGAAAGAAGGGGCAAGATGAGACAAACCCGTCTGGTGTTGAAGAGCAAGCAAGCATCCCGCCCCGGGGCCAGTGCAGACGCGCCCCGGCCCCATCACTTCCCCGGGAAGCCCGCTGCAGCCCAGGCCTCCTCTGGGGGCTCAGGGGAGACCGCGTCCGTGGCCTCCGCTCCCTGGAACAGAGACACGCTCGCTGCCGGGGCCCTCCCGGGGGAGGCGTGGGCCACCCTCACTCCGGGAGGGGGGGCTTCCAACCTCCCCGTGAGCCCTGCCTCTGACAGTCTCTTCCACTTCCGCTCGGTGACCATGGGTTCCCAGGCTCTCTGCAAATCCTTACCCCCACCCCACCTCTGCCAATAGACTGCAAAGCATTCTGGGGGAGGAGCCCAGCTCTGGATGCCTTGGCCATTTCCCAATGCCTTAATCCCACGGCTCGCACGCTGCGGTTGTTCAGTGTAGACCTCTTGACCCTGCACGTGTGTCATTACTACTGCAGGACTGAGCAGATGTACGCAAAAAACTAGCCACAGCATTCTTCTCGAAGGTGGGGTCTACGGGAACCCTACAGAAGTGGGGGGGGGCAGGCGTGGCAGACAGGTTTAATCACCACGCACGCCGCCTCGCTAGTACTGTCTGAATTCTTTATCATCTGCATACTTTATCTATTAAAACGTACAGGGAAGAATGCAAACAAACAAACAAAGTACTTCTCTTTTTAAATGCCAAGATTTACATTTGGTTCTGTGGCCCAGCAATGAATTACATTTCTGCCAATTTATCCCAAGAAACTAAATCAGAAAAGTTGTAAGGATGTTCAGTACAGAATTATTTAAAATGGCAAAACCACCTTCAAAGAACTTATTGTGTAAGAGTAGGGGCCTGAGGGGCACCTGGATGGCTCAGTAGATTGAGAATCCGCCTTCAGCTCAGGTCATGATCTCACGGTTCACGAGTTCGAGCCCTGCGTCGGGCTCTCTGCTGACAGCTCGGAGGCTGGAGCCCGCTTCAGATTCTGTGTCTCCCTCTCTCTCTGCCCCTCCCCTCCTCGTGCTCTGTCTCTCTCTCTCCCTCAAAAATAAATAAAAACATTAAAAAAAAAAGAGTAGAGGCCAGAAACATACAAAGGAGTACACTGAGGGGGAAAAAAAGAGCGCTCTGTCTGGGCAGTTTCACCCTGACTTCCTGATCTCCCACGCAGGCGGTGCATATGAAGCTCTTCCTGAATTGGGGGACCCTTCATTAGAACCTCGTCTGAGTCCCCACCACGTTTCTGTCCTTCCACCTCCAATACTGCAACCAGGCTCAGCCCACAAGGTCAAGCTCCCACCGCCCACATCAGCAGTAGAAAAAAAATCCCACACGCTCAGTTCTACCAAATGGATTTCAGATTCTCTCTTCGCTGACATCAACCAGTATTTTGTCTTGAAGAAGAGAAGACGGGTATTTTCCAGCAACAGAGCCACACAGATCATTTTCCCTGTTGCCCCTCTCCCGTGTCCGCTGGCCCTGGAAACTCGCCGGCCCCAGCTGTGGCTGTTGGGGGAGACCTCCGTGGAATCTGGGGGCACGCCTTCATTCTGCACCGCGAAGGCAGAAGGTCCTTTCCTTCCGGTCACCGGAGCTGGTCACGGTAATCAAGCCAGAGCCTCCCAGCCACCCTCCCCTGAAGATTTCCCTCAGGGCTGGGTGCGGCCTGGAATCGTGCTTTTCAAACAATGGTCCTAGGTGATTCAGAAAGATCAGGTGCGTTCGGGAGGGGAAAAAGCTGACCTGGACCCATCGCTTTAGGTGACCTAGGGGACCAGTTCCGAGTCAGGCTGTGTCAGCTGGCAGACACCCCTGGTCAGGCTAGCTAGGGCTGGAATCCAGGGCCCGGGATTCCGAATCACAGCAGGTAAGGTTCTTCTTTAGATGAAAAGTCTCTGCCTGCCGGGGCTGTGCCCATGCCGGTCCCCTACCCTCCGCTGCTCCACAGGAAGCGCCCCGAGGACTGCCCTCCCACACTCACTCTGCACGGTTCCGCGGTCTTCCCTGGCCAACCTCACCCCAGCTGGCCCAACACACCTTGGGCTTGGGGCCCCTGCTTGGAGTGACTTCTTTAGAACGCACTCTGGGCCTTGGAGAGGCGAAGAACCTTCCCGGGCATAGGGTCCTTTGAGGCCTAGCTACAAAATCCTCTGGGGGACCTTCTCGGGAATATTCTCTTACTGAAAGGGGATGGACGTGTTCACCGACCGAAACCCTAGGTCTCCTCATCCCACGGATCCCCTGGCTCATCCTTCCCTTCTCTGTGGCAACAATTAGGTTCTATCCAGGTTCAGACGTGCTCTGAAAAAAACCTCGGGCTCCTGGATAAGCAGAAATGGCCCGACCCACCGAGAGGCCCAGAGCCGGGTGATCAACAATGAACAGTCGGCCCCAGCTGGTTTGTTTCAGCTCAGCGGGACAGAGTGAACACAGAACACAAAGCCTGTCAGCTGCCGGCCTGAAATTCTGTGATTCCACGCCAGGCCTGCTCTGGGTCAACCATTCTAACCGCGGACTGGGAAAGCCAGAGGGATTAAGGTCTGCTCAGGCCTGCCTCCTCCCAGTAACTTGGGGCCTGCGATGACAGGGGGAACCCCTGGAGTCCCATCCCGTCCGTTCAGAAATGGAAATGGAGCTCTCAGAGGGGGCAAGTGACTTGCCTAGGGTCACTGGCAGGCCCTGAAGGAGGAGCCATTCGCACAGCTGCTTATTCACCTGGGGAACAAACACGAGCCATTCATTCCACTTATTCGGTGGATGACAGCAGTAAACAAAGGAGAAGGACCCGGCCCGCAGTGAACAGGAAGTCAGCGAGGCGATGTGAGGAGTAAGCAAGCACAAGAGGGACTGGGGGAGGAGGGGGTTCCCTGGTCAGGCACATCAGGGCAAGCCACTGGGAGGACGTGAGATTTCAGCTCGGTCCTCGAAGGTGACTAAGGAGCCACCCACGGAAAGAGGGAAGAGCATTCCGGACGGCAGTCACACAGCACGTGCAAAGGCCCCAGGACAGGAACAAGCTCGGCCAGGTCAAGAACAGCAGTGGGCCAGGATGGCTGCGGTGCAGGGAGCGATAGGAAATGAGGCCGAACAGGCAGGTAGGGGACCCCCATGCTGGAGGCCAGGAGAAAGGTCTGGGCCCTGTTCTAACACAACAGGGGGGTTTGTGGCAGAGAGAGTGACCGGGAGGAAGCAGCCCCCAGCTCCAGCGCTCTAGCAAGCTGTCTCCCGGCAGGGAAACCTGCGGTTTACTCCAGGGCCTCTCGCTGAGGTCAGGTGGGCTCAGATCCCTCACGGGAGCCTGGCAAACTCTCGGCCAGAAGAGCCCAGGCCTTCTCCCGTGCCTCCTGCAGGACATCCAGAAAAGCTAGTTGGGCAGGCCTCTCCTGAAGAGCCCAGCGGCAGCACAGGCGACAGCTGACTGTCCCTCCCCCACCGACCTCCCCCAAGCTGCCTCTGCTTCGCTCTCCCCATCGGGCGGCTCGGCTCTGAGCCACGAGCCACACCACGAGCCACGCCGGGAATAGAGGGAACTGGTTTGGACCGGCCTGGTGGAGGGCTGTCTATAATTACCCACTCGGCTCTGCTCTCTGCCCCCTCCCCAGGCAGAGGAAGCAGTCTCTGGGCTCCCAGGCGCAGCCACCAACCTCCAGTGACTGCCATATGGAGAGGGGAGCACCGTGCCAGCAACGCACAGAAGGCCCGGTGGGCCGCGGGCCAGGGGGGGTCCGCGGGGCAGAGCCTCCCGGCTCCTTCCTCTGTCCCCTGGGCACTTCCTGCCTCCCAGCACCGGGCCACCCGCCCCACCTGCGCTTTGCTCCAAGCCTCACGAGGCAGGGCAGGTGGATCCCCTTCTAGGTCCTCCTCACTCCCCGCAGTGCCACAGCCACTGGCCCTCCGTCGGCGCCTCAGTTTCCCAGATCCTCCGTTGTCCCGAGTGGGGACGAATGGACCCCAAAGGCCCGTCCCCACCCTGACCTTCTCTGCCGTTCTATGTATCTTCTCTACGTTATTATGATGACCTAAAGCACCCCGCCTGAAGCAGCACCGAGTTCCTCACAGTAAGGCTTTGGGTATTTTACTCCTGCTTCACTGAGGAGGGAGCTGAGGCTCGGACAGGTCAAGGGGCTTGCCCAAGCTCACGCTGCCAGATGGCGGCAGGGACCAGAAACAGGACTCGGGTCCTGGAGATCCGGTCCTGCCTTGCTTCTCACTCACTCACGAGATCTGGGAGGCTTCCTTCCCTCTATCTTCTGGAAAGTAAGAAAGGGGGGTGGGAGGGGGCAGCTGGGTGAGTCGCCGGGTTGAGCGTCCAACTGAGGCTCGGGTCATGATCTCACGGTTCGTGAGTTCGAGCCCCACGTCGGGCTCGCCGCTGTCAGCACGGAGCTGGCTTCGGCTCCTCTGTCCCCTGCTCTCTGCCCCTCCCCCTCTCGCTCTCTCAAAAATAAACATAAAAAAAAGAGAGAGAGAGAGAGAAGGTGGACAAGGTCCCTGCCTGCTCTTGCTTCTCCGCCAGACTGAACAGCCAACGCCGCCGTGCGGATTTCCCTCACCCACAAGCAGACTCTGTTCTCTGCTGCAGCCATGCCGAGCTGCCGCTGGGCAGGGGAGGGAGTCATTAAACCAGCCCCCCACGGAGCCCCCCGTCAGTGCCGCAGGCAGAAGGAACACGGGAAAACAGGGCCAGAGCTGCGGGATCCCTGGGCAGCTCCTCCCAGGCCGCCTGCAAAGCTGAGCCGCTCGCTGCCTGCCCCGCTCTGCGGGCACCACCTCCTCCGGGCCTCGTGTGTCTGATCTCCTGGGGGCAGAGCCCCGCCAACACAGGCCCCAGGAACGACAAAAGAATAAACTGTCACACACACTAACTGCCCGGTTCTGACACCATCGCAGGACACTCTTGTGACGTGCCCGTAACAGATGGAGAGCAGAAATAGAATGGACCCCGGGGTCGAGAGACCCGGGCTGAAATCAGTTTCGGGCACCTTTCATAACTGTGGGACCTTGGGCTAGCGATCCCAGAGCCTCAGTCTGTTGACCTGTAAAACGGAGGCAACGAAACCGAACCGGGAAGAGCCTCTGCGGGGAGGAGGGACGACGCGTGCTCAGTACCTGGCACCGAGGCCAGAACAGAGCAGGTGCTCAAACGGCTGCTATTACAAGGAGGAGGAGAAATCCAGTCCGAGGGCTGCCGGCCACCTGGCAACGGGAATTCTAGAGTCACCTGGGGTGCTGGAAAAGCCGGGGGCTGTGATGAGGCCTGGACTCAAAAGCGGACTCCCGGCTCGAGAGCCCCGGTTCCCTCTGTGTCTGGGGGGGGGAAGACTCCGGACCTGGCGGGGCTGCTGGAAGCACGCGGGCACCTGGGAGAGTGGCCACCACACAGCAGGTGCTCAGCTGGGCGCTTATCAGGCTGGCAGGGAGAGCACGTTCTAGAAACATTTACCTAGCTCCAATCTCGATGTGGGTTTCACCTCCCCCGCGACCCCCAGGTTAGCCAGGAGGGGGGGCACCACCTTCTGGTTTCCACAGAGCCCGGGGCCTCCGACCCGCCCCACTCCTTCTTACGTCCTGCTGAAGGTGCGTAGTTACGGGCCACTGCTTTCCTGTGAGCTCACAGGCAGGGGCCGACGTGGCCCGGCAGGTCCCCCTCTGGTTCTCGGACCGACGCCCCTCTGCGCCCCAACATGACTTCGCTGTAGCCCCAGAACCGAACGTGTTTCCTTTTCTTAAAAAATGTTTCTCAAAGGGCTTTGTCTCTCAGCTGTCCCGTCCCACCCAGGAACACTGGAAGTTCTGCACGAAAGCAGCAGTCCCCTCCGTCAATAAAGGCAGAACCCCGGGGGTGCAGCCGAACCATGGCCGGGTAGCCCTGAAACCTCGCATCCCCTCAGGAAAGACTTGTGCTCTGGGTCTGGGCAAGGGACACCGAGTTTTCAGCTGTGGATCCTGACAGCTGGCAGGGCTCCCGGGGGTGGCTGGTGCCTACAGGCGGTTTAAACGGGAACTGATTTGTCAACATTTAATCTGTAGAAATGCGCTCTTTGTATACCAAACCCCCTGACATCTGTACGTTTCCAGCACTTCTAACTCAACGTCCAATAAGATACTTAGTAATAGTAAGTACTCAAAACACAGAGATCAGGCTCATCGCTTCACATGCAACCCTATGAGGTAGGTATCGCTATGGTTTTCATTTCACAGACGCAAAAACTTCCTACCAATGGTAGCATCCAAGTGGAAAGAAGTTTTTCTCTTGGATTTTGGTCAGCAGGGGATGGGGGGCAAGGGAGGAGGCATCAGGGCCAAGGAAAAGCCCCAGGGAACGGAACCACCATTTGGAAGTTGTACAGTTCCAAACAGGGCACAGCAGGGAAGTTTCTGGATCCATCTGAAGCCCTGGGGCAGGAAGAGGGAAAAACTGTATCTACCCCATCCCCGATCCTTTTCCGCAATTTGTGTTTGGCTCAGGAAATCTCCATCTTTTTGCTTCCAGAGTAGAAGTTTGGGCTGCTCCCCCATTCCCTACAGCTCCCCTCCCCAGGTCTATGTGCACTGGCTGGGTCGAGGGGGGGGAGGAAAGAGCCAGAGGAAGATATACAAGGAGCTCTGATCTACTAACTGGCTGGTACTGCCTCCCTCTCGGGCTGCTGGTGCACAGAAGCCCTCTAGCGTCTGGGAGCCCAGAAACAGTGAAGAACAAAGAAGGCCCTCACGTCTAAGGATGCGAGGTTGTCTCAGATCCCAGGTGGGGGCTATCCTACTTGGCCCGTTGACATGAGCAGAGACCTCTCAATTTGGAATGCCGTCACTCCTGATGGTTCTAAAAGGGGAGGGAAACGCATGAGGGATGGGCTGAGCCCCAACACTCCCTTCTACGGTCCCTGAAGCCAGTGGGGGGGGGGGGGCTTGAGAAAAGGCAGCTGTGAAATGCTGCGCACACGGAAGCCTGGCTCCAGAGGGGCGGGGGGGCCAGGAGAGAGGGCTGGCCAGGAGGAGTCCTCCCGGCTGACCTCTTGCCATGCTCCCAGCTCTTAGGCTCCGTCTGCGCCTCTGCCTTCGCCTTGCCCACTCCTCTCTCAGCACCGTCTCAACTGCTCTTGGCGCTCGAAGGGTCTGGGATGCACTCATTAAACAGCGGGAGAAAACTGCCATGGGGGGCAGGGAGGAAGGAGGAGTTCTGGGGTGGGAGTTCCCTAACTTAGAAATTCCTCTTAAGTTGGCCCCCATCTTTCTTAAGTGTAGCGTCCAGAAACGGGCACCAGCCTCGGGGAGAAACCAGTGTGGCAGCAAGATAGCTTTGGGATCAAACAGACCAGGTCTCCTACTTACCGGGGAACCGGGCAAAGTAATCTGTCCAGCCCCCCAGGAATGTTGTGACGGTTCAATGCAAGGACGCAGGTGAAGTGCCTGGCCCAGGTCTGACTCAGAATCTGAGTACTTAATAATAAATATTACCTGGTGTCATTACCATCACTGCCTGCACTCCCCGACCCAACTTCTCCCCCACACCAGCTGCCGCGGTCCTTTCTAAAAGGCAAATGGGAACCGTCCAAGATCGGCCCCGTTATGGACTGTGTCCCCCCCGCAAATTTCACGTGCCGAGATCCTAACCTCCAAGATGATGACATGAGGAGATGGGAGCTTTTGGGGGGTGATTTGCTCACCTCCCAAAGGGGGAAGTGCCTTTAGAAAAGAGACTCCAACGCGCTAGTTCACCCCTTCCACAACGTGAGGACGTGGTGACGGGGTGGCTGTCTACAAGGCAGCAGGCCTTCACCGGACATCATATCTGCCAACATCCTGATCTTGGACTTCTAGCCTCCAAAACTCTGAACAGTTAAATTTCTGTTCGTAAGCCACCCGTTCTAGGCTATTTTGTTATAGCGGCTCACACGGACTAAGACAGGCCCCCCCCCCCCCCCGGAAAGTCCTCAATGCTCTCCAGCACCTCAAGTCCAGGTTCTTTCTCCGGTTCATGCAGCTTTCTCTCAAGCGCCCTCAGACGTCCCAGACTTGGGCGCCCCATCACTCCCAGGATCACCTTGGCCCCGACCCTCTCACCATCACCCGGAGCTCCTGCAAATCCGCTGCTGCGCGCTTTGGAGAAAGGTCAATCCCTCGGGCAGGTGTCCTCAGTCCTGGGCCCACTATGCCCGTCAGGTATCCTTCGAATACGTTCTCTAGAGCTCCAAAAGACTTCTTGACCCGGCTGCTCTCCCAAACCGATCCCCTTCAAGGCCTCAGGTCATGTTCCCTCGGCCCAGGTTCGCTCCGGCCTCTTGGCCCATCTTCAGCCTGGGTCCTCTTACAGCCTCAAGACGGTGTTGCCCGTTTGGCTGTCCTCAGCCCACGGCCCTCCCACCATCTCGGGAGGTCTCTCCTCAAACCGAGCTCCCACAGCCCGGGCCCCCTGGTCCTTGGCCGGTGTCCCCTCTACCACTTTAGACCGTGGCTCCTCCTCCTGGAATCCCCTCCGTTCTCTAGGCTCGGGCCCTGCGACTCTACTCCGCCGCTTCGGGCCATGACTCCTTCGTCCTCTCAGCGTAGGTCCCCGCCGACCCCTCGGCGCGGTTCTTACCCAAACAGGCCCGAGAAGAAGGACTGCGAGTTCTTCACTTTGCGCTCCGCCTCGGCCAGCAGCGCCATCGCCTCCGCTTCTTTCCCGGAGTTGTCCATGGTGGCCGCAACGGTACTCAGCAAACGGCCGGACCCGGGCCCACGGGGTACTCAGCCGAGGCCCGGCCGCGGTAGTCAGGTCGGGGGAAGCTTAGCGGGCGGCGTTGACGTCGCACCGGCGCGCGCCGCCTGCTGCCCGGCACCATGTGATCTGCGCCGGCCAACCAGCGGTCTGGTAGCGAGGTGCGCCCCTGCCGGCCACGCCCCCACCGGCAGGCGCACACGGACCCGTGACTCACCGTCTCCAATCGGCGAGCCGCCGCTTCAACGCTTGCGCAGACAGCCGCGTAGGACACCCCACTCTTCCTGGTGCGCCCTACGATATCCCACGTGACTCGCATAAGCCAGTCGTAGTCCCCGCCGTCAAAGACCCGCCCCGAAGTGCCCGCCCTCTGGCTCCTGCTCCACCAATCAGCAGCATCCTCCGTCTCGGCCGGTACCTCCCCGCGGAACTTGCGCCCCAGTCAGCTGACCACCGACCCTCACGTGACAGCTCCGGATCCAGGCCGCAAGATACGCCCCGCCCCTGTACGGGTTTGACAGGTCTCTTGCGCACCTCCTAGGCCCCGCCTCCGCGCCTTATCTCGCGTGGTTCTTCACTGGGAGACGCGTAAGCTGTGATGCATCCGCACTAGCTTTTTTGGGGGTTTTTTTTGCGCCCTCTGCCGACGGATACTGAAACTGGTTTGGGAAGGCAGTAAAGTACTTAGACGGGGAAACAAAACTAAGCAAGGGCTGTCTCTGGTTTAAAAAAAAAAAAAAAAAAAGCTGTAGCAAGCGTATCACAAATTCAGACACCCAGAGCCCAGATCGTTGTTTTTAATACCATTTCCACTGAAAGGAACCAGGGCTCCTTGATAAATGGCTGCTGTGAGGCTTGGGCAGGAAATTACACAGGATGAGCCTGGAGCATCTCGTAGTGCCAAAAGGGAAATTTCGTGTGCCATACACACACACACAAATGGTAAGGTAGGTCAAAGAGACAAAGGAGCCAGCTGGAAGAGCTGCCCGTGGCCAAAGCTGGAACAATTCGAGCGATACAACGAACTAGGAAGAGATTATAATCCAATGTATAAAATATCCCCGAGCCCATGTTGGTTTAAGTGAACGGTCGAACACATAAAATGGGGAGAACAGACCAATATTTCATGCAGAAGAGCTCCAAATAATTTATGTAGATACTCCTTCCTCGAGAAGGTGAAGCGAAACTCCTCACTCCTTAGGGGACTGTTCGCAGTGATTTCCCTCCAGAGTGCAGTGTGGGAAAGGAATGGGGAGACCAAGTTTCCAGTGGAGAAACCTGCATTGTCAGCCAGGTGGTTGAGGTGAACGAACACCTACGGTGGTGAGTCACGGTGACATAGTGTACTTTCAGTAATGAGAAGCCGGTGGCACTTCACGTCTGTGGTCTCTCTCCCCATCTCTCCCCATCAGACAAATCCCAGTTGAGGCACATTCTTGGAAATACTTGACCAGGGTTTTCAACACTGTCAAATCACTAAGAACAAGGGAAGTCGAGAAACTGTCTCAGCCAGAGGAGCCTACGGAGACATGACTATTAAATGTAATGTGGTATCCTGGGTGGGATCCTGAAGCAGAAGATGAATATTGTAAGAACTAAGGAAAGGTGAATAAAAGTATGGACCTTAGTTCATAACAATGTGTCGATATTGGTTCGGTAATTGTAACAAATGTGCCACAGTCATCTAGGATCTTAGTAATAGGGGGAACTGCCTATGGGGTATATGGGAATTCTCTGTATCATTTTCAGTCTTTCTGAAAATCTAAAATCCACTCTAGTAAGATTCTTTTTTAAAAAAATCTAAGTTCTTGGGGGGGCCTGAGGGGCTCAGTTGGCCAAGCATCTGACTTTTTAAAGTTTTTTATTTACTTATTTTTGAGAGAGACAGAGACAGCATGAGTGGGGGAGGGGCAGCTAGAGAATCCCAAGCAGGCTCCGCGCTGCCAGCACAGAGCCCGATTCGGGGCCCGAACCCACGAGACTGTGAGATCATGACCTGAGCCGAAACCGAGAGCCGGACGCTCAACGGACTGAGCCACCCAGGCGCCCCTAAGCGTCCGACTCTCGATTTCGGCTCAGGTCGTGATCTCATGGTTGTGAGATTGAGCCCCGAGTCGCGCTCTGTGCTGACAGTGTGGAGGCTGCTTGTGATTCTCGCTCCCTCTCTCTGCCTCTCCCCTGCTCCTGTGTGCGCACGTACGCGCTCTCTCTCTCAAATAAACTTAAAAAAAAAAATCAAGTTCCAGGGCCCTGAATGACTCCAATCATGAATGTCTGTGTCAGAATACAGGAACATGCATTTTCTTACAGGACTCCCAGCTGATTAGGAGGCAGCCGATTCAAGGCCCGCCTGGTGAGCAAACGCTGTTACCTGGAGGTGGGGCTGGGGTTTAGCTGGGGGAGGGTGGCAATTCACAAGAAACATTTGCGCTCTTCTCACATTCGGAGGCTCTCTTGGGCCACCCACTTGTGGTTGCTGCTGTATTCTGACCGCATGGCAGGTGGAGGTGAGTCTGGATCACCACAAGCCGTTTCGGTTCCGTGTCTGGCCAAGCAGCCCTCTCGTAAACGCTTCTGTTTGTTTCAAGCTGTTAAATTTCAGGGTGATCTGTTATGCAGCAATGGATAGCTAATATACCACGCCACTGTTAGGCCAGCGTTTTTCATTCCCAGAAGGTTAGCTTGGTATTTAGGGTGGGACCCAAACCATGATAGCGATGGCGGGAGGACACATTAAACAGCAGCTGCTCAGTTCCCACGGTGCACCCTGCCAGATGCTTCATTTCCATTTTCTCACTTAACAGATACGTGGCGGGAGGAGGCGCGCTGCATCCCATTTCACAGGATGAGAAAACCAAGGCTGAAACAGGGAAAGTGACTTTCCCAAGGTCACAAAGAAAGGAGTCAGGGGGGCACCTGGGTGGCTCAGCCGGTTAAGCGTCAGACTCGTGATTTGGGCTCAGGTCGCGATCTCACGGTTCATGAGTTCTGCGCACCCCTCCCCGTGTAGGTCTCTGCACTGACAGTGCAGAACCTTGCTTGGGATTCGCTCTTTCTCCCTCTGCCCCTCTCCTGTTCTCTCCTGTTCTCTCAAACTAAATAAACTTAAAAAAAAAAAAGTCAGTATGTAAATTCCTGCTGGGAGGATGCCTGAGCCCCTTCCCTTAGTCACAATGCCGAAAGGGCTTCACACTCATCTTGCTCCTTGGCTCCCCCTCCCGGCCCATCTTTAAGACTTACTTCGCCGCAAGCCGGCCCCTCTGTGGAGGCTCCTGACACCGCCCTCTACACAGCTCCCCGCAGCCCCTCAGAACACAGCACACGGTGTAACAGGCACGAACGAACACACCTCTGACGTGTCCCTCTCGTCCCCATCTGACTTCATGGCATCTAAGCGGGTGCCACGCCCCGGAGCCACCATGGCAGCCTTGACCGGTCCTTTCCCTCGCCGCCTCTCCCTGTGACGGGAACCCATCACCAAGCCGGAGTCTCCCCCCCCCCGAGACGCTTGCCGTCCCGCTGCAGCCCCGACCACCACCTTCCCTCACCACCACGTCTGCTGCTCAGACTCGCCACCCGGCCTCCTGCCAGCTCCGCAGAGTCGCCGGAGGGCCTTTGGAACACTCGCCACCAGCTCCCGCGGCAGGGTGCGCTCCTCCGTGCCGCCCGCCGTCTGGAATCCAGATCTTGGCCCCAGCGGCCGTCCGTGTGGCCTTCCCTGGCCACCCGCCTGCCACAACACCGTGGTCGCTCCCTAGGACCCGGCCCCCTGCTTCATTTTCTTCATGTCACTCTGTGGACACAAGGTCCACCTGCCCGGTTGCCGTCTCTGCTTCCTCTTCCCTTCCTGGCAGACAGAATCCCCGTTCTGATCCGGTGGCAACAAGCTCAAGGGATCCCCTGGTCCTGGTGACAAACCCTGAGGGTCCAGGAAAACTGGGGACATTTTCCTTCCAACCGCCAGGGCTCAGCTGAGGAAGAGCTTGGGGGCATTCTGTCTGGGGGCTGCTATGAGCTTTCCTGGCTCTTCAAACGGGACACAAGGGGGGGTGCCTGGGGGAGCTCAGTCAGTTAAACGTCCGACTTCGGCTGGGGTCATGATCTCACAGTTCGTGAGTTTGAGCCCCACGTCGGGCTCTGTGCTGACAGCTCAGAGCCTGAGGCCTGCTTCAGATTCTGTGTCTCCCTCTCCCTCTGCGCCGCCCCCACTTGCGCGAGTGTGCACACGCTCTCTCAAAATCAATAAACATTAAAGAAAAAAATTTTTTAAAAAAGGGACACAAGGGAGGGCTGTGCTCTCTTCCCCACCCCCTCCGAAGGTCTGCCACGCCTAGGCTGGCCTCAGTGTCAGCCACGCCGAGGCTAGCAGTCCTGGATCTCCCGGCTGAGCCACCCCACCACTGTATGCCCCGATTGCTGAACCCTATGGTGACCTTCCTGCTCCTGTGGCCGCGAGCATAGCCACGGCCAGTGTCTGCAATCGCCTTTTCATTTATTTATCACCGCTGCCTTCCCACTCCTAGAACGCAAGCTCCACGGGGAGAGGGACCTTGTTCCTTGCATCACGGTGGCCCCGTTGCACGGACCGGGCGCTGTCTGGCTCATTAGGTGCCTAATAGGTGCTGGCTGAACGCGTGTATGAGGCCCCCAGCTCCTCCTGGGCAGGAACTCCGCTTACGCATCTCCGTGGCTCCAGTGAGAAGCCGGGGCTCGAAACTCTGTTGGATCAGCAGGCCAGGGAAGCCAGAAGACAGCCGCTCAAGAACCCAATTTAATAAGACTTACAAGTCGACACGTACAAAAAAAACCCAACCATGTACAAGTCCTTGCCAGACTAGGGACTGAATCTGGAAAGCAGACAGACTCCCCTGGGGAGGGGCCCCAACAGGCCGGAGATCTGAAGGTATCTTCCCACTGATTCTCTACATCTCGGCCTTAGCTATCGAACAAATGTAACCAAACCCCAAAACTGAGGCTAAGATTTAAGAGCTACCCAGGTCTGCCTCGCTCCCTCCCCACGCCTCCCTGCTCCGGGACAGAGTGGAACTGAAAGAAGGGGGGACACTATCGACCTAAAGAGCGTGGAGCCCCTGGCACCGGCCGACAGGGACGTCACCGCGGTCTGGCGACTGGGTGCTTCTCCTGCCTACTTATGGCCAAACGCCCACCGTGTTTCCAAGCCAGGCTGGCCACTGCGGGACGGTGAGGGTGGGGAGGAGGCAGAGGGGGGGCCCAGACGCCCCGGAGAGGCCGAGGGGAAGGGCTGCGGGGCTGCCTCGCCGCCTCGCCCCAGCTCTCCACCCAGGCGTCACCACTGCAGGGGCCCGATGTCGGCCCCCATCTCCTCCTCCTCGTCCTCCTTCAGCTGGAAAGGCTTCACAGGCCACTTCACCCGGACGACGGGCTCCACGTGGTCCTGAAGCCGGTGTCGCTTCATGTGGGCGTTTCGACTCTTGATTTTGTCGAACACCCTGAGGAGCCACCAGAGGGCGTGGGTCAGGGCAGGCGGCAGGGGGGTCACCCGAGGGCAGGGGGTGCGGGCACAGGGCACATCCGGGGGAAGGGCTGGTACCTCTCACACTCCCTGCAGGGGAAAACGCCCCGGCCCTCCGCGCTCCCCGGCGGCTCGGGGGTCCGCTTGGGGCCGGCGTTTGGGCTAGAGTTGAGAATGGACTCCCTCCTGTAACTCTTGGTCTTTATCTTGAACTCGGGAGTGGGGCGGTGGCTGGGTCTCTCCCGAGGGCTGCAAGTGACCTGTGAGAACAGAGACACCGCCGCTGTAAGGGTGCCGGCCCCCCACCCTTCTAAGGGAGGCGCTTTCCTGCGCAGGGAAACCCTTCCCTCCGGGCGCCCTTCCCTGCTCCTTGAGCTGGATGGGCCGGGGCCTCCGATCAGGGCTGACCTCCAGCCCCCACCTTCCCCCAGACCTTCTACCTTTGCTTCTGTCCTGTCTGCCTCCTCTGGCTCTCTCTTGACCCTCTTCTCCAGGCCTGGGGCTCGGCCACAGTCAAACTTGATCATTTTTTTCCAGATGTAATAGTACTCAACACACTGGGCTACAGTCTTTGTCTGAATCTAGCGAAAGAAAGCAGGAGCCGGCTACGGGAGACACCTCACAAGCGAGCGAGGGGCGTCCCGTGTGGCCGCGAAGCCCCAAGTCCCCTCCCCCCGGGGCCAGTCACTGTCTGCAAGCCCTCCTGAGATGCCTCTGCTTCAGCCTGGGGCCCCCTTCCCTGCAAGGGGCGGAGAATCACAAAGCCCTCGCGGCTGAGGGGGGGTTCGGAGCGAAGCCCCCATAGCCAACACCGGCTAAGCGCTGCGCCCTGAGTGGCAAATCCAGCCCGGGGATGCTTCCCTGCGGGAAGGCGCCCTAGAAGGCGTGCCACGAGCATGCTCACTGTGGCATCACGCCCGGTAGCCGCCTGCCTCCCCACCGGGACTAATGCGAGCAGAAGGCCCTCAGGGGGTGCCTCCCGGCCTTTGTGACCCGTCGCAGGGCCCCCGAGGGACAGGGGAGAGTGGCCCACGGGAGGAGGAAGAGGTTCCGAGGGCACGGTTTGATCCTGGGCAATCAGACCCCACTTTGCTCCTCCCTCCACTGAGAAGCGATGCCTTGAACGGCACCTTCTGCAAAAACAAAACACAAGGGAAAAGTTTAACGGCTCTGGAAAAAAAATGGCTCCGGTAAATCAAATTGGCCATTTAATATCTGGAGCTCACTTCAGAAGATATCTCCTCCTCCGTGTGAATTTTTCTCAGCTTTGTGTGTCTTCACAAGCTGAGAGTCAAAATAGTACATCCCTGCCCGTCTAGGAACTGTCACTAAGTTAAAAACCAAAACCAAAACCAAAACACGTTGAACTTCTGCTTCCAAACAAGACAGAGCAACAGGGGCTAGAGCTCTCTCCCATCCAGAACAGTGAAAAGGCAACAGGTAGAGTATATGAAAGGCCAGTCGGTAAGACAGCAGGCGCCAATCAAAGAAGTCTTGCTGAGAGAAAGAAACTAAACTACCACCTTGGGAGAGTTTCCAGGCCACAGCTGGGGGAGGGGGGCGACCCAGGCAGAGCCCGGCAGACTCCCTGAGTTGAAAGGGAGCCGAGTGCCTGGGACCGAGGTGGCAAGAGTCCACAGGACAAAGTACAGCAGAGGAGACGGCGGCACGGAGGGAAACGCCAGAGATCCGGACAGCGTTGCCCTCGAGGATTCAGCGAAGTGCGTGTGAAGAGACCACACGAAGCTCGGTAAAGACTCATCCAAAATGGTCAGAGGGAAAGGTGCCCGTGGCTCTCATGGGGACGGGAATGGTGTGTGTCCCCACCAGCTGGGGTGGAAGACCTCATAATTCCCAGGGCACTGTAGAGTAAGAGGAGGGTTTTGCCTCAGAACTGAGGAATAATTAATTAGCCTTAGATGAAAGCTGTTCTGGTTCCAGGTTAAAAAACCTAAAGGCAATACTCCAAAGGAACAAGCTGTGGGGCGCCTGGGTGGCTCGGTTGGTTAAACTCGTGATTTGGCTCGGGTCATCATCCCAGGGTCATGGGATTGAGCCCCGCGTTGGGCTCCAACAGTCCGGGGGGGGGCCTGCTTGAGATCCTCACTCTCCCTCTCTCTGCCCCTCCCCAACTCGCACACATATGCTCGCTCGCTCTCTTTCTGTCTCAAAATAAATAAAACTTCAAAAAAAAGGGAAAAAGTTGTTTTCAAGTAACTGTGCCAGAACAAAGTTCAAGGATATTTATAAGAATGCAAAAATATCCAGCACCCAATAAGCCAAAATTCACAACGCCTGGAATCTAATGAAAAATTACCAGGCAAGCAAAGAGCCAGGAAAATATAAAATGTGGAGAAAAGTCAATCTGTCAAAATCAACCCAGAACACACACAGATGTTAGAATTGGCACCAAAGTGGGGCGCCTGGGTGGCTCAGTCAGTTAAGCGGCCGACTTCGGTTCAGGTCATGGTCTCGCGGTCCGTGAGTTCGAGCCCCGCGTCGGGCTCTGTGCTGACAGCTCAGAGCCTGGAGCCTGTTTCAGATTCTGTGTTTCCCTCTCTCTCTGACCCTCCCCCATTCATGCTCTGTCTGTGTCTCAAAAATAAATAAACGTTAAAAAAAAAAAAGAATTGGCACCAAAGGACATTAATATTATGATATCTGCATAATATATGATCAAAAAGTTAGGTAGAGACATGGAAGATATAAAAGAGACCCAAAGGGGGCGCCTGGGTGTCTCAGTCGGTTAAGTGTCCGACTTCAGCTCAAGTCATGATCTTGTGGTCCATGAGTTGGAGCCCCCCATCGGACTCTCTGCTGGCAGCCCCGAGCCTGGACCCTGCTTCGGATTCTATCCTCTCTCTGCCCCCACCCTGCCCCCCGCTCGCACTGTCTCTCTCTCTCTCAAAAATAAATAAGCATTCAAAAAAAATAATAAAAATTAAAAAAGAGACCCAAAGAGAACTTTTAAGGACAGAAAAAAATCTAAGATGAACACTACACCACATGGGATTAATGACAGATTTGGGGCCGCAGGAGGAAAGATGAGTGAACTTGAAGATGCAGCGACAGAAACCATCCAAAATGAACCACACAGAGGGAAAACAGTCAGATAGATGAAAAAGAGAGTCAGTGAGCTGTGGGGCAAGTGCAGGAAGCCACACACACACACACACACACACACACACACACACACACAATCAGTGGGGTCCTTGAAGGAAAAGGGAGGGACACGAGACATATTTGAAGAAGGAAGGCTGAATATCCCCCAATTGAATAAAAACTCCAAACCCACAGATCTAAGAAGCTCAACAAACCCCAATCACAAGGGGGGGGGGGGGGAGAAAACGATGCCAACGCACACGGTAATAAAACTGCTCAAAATCAGGAGTAGAGAGAAATTCATACAAACAGCCAGCCACAAAACAAACAGAAGACATGTTTTATACATAGGAGCAAAGACAAGGAAACCAGGAGATTTCGTGCTGGAAACAGTAAAAGCAAGAAGAAAATAGAGCAACATCTTTAAATTACTTCAAGACTTCAAAAAAAAACCTGTCAAACTAGAATGCCACACTTAGCAAAGATAGCTTTCAGAAATGAAGGCAAAATAGAGACTTTTCAAAAAAAGTTTATTTATTTATTTATTTGGAGAGAGAGAGAGAGAGAAAGAGAGAGTGAGCACAAGTGGGGAAGGGGCAGAGAAAGAGAGACAGAGAGGGAGAGAGAGAATCCCAAGCAGGCTCCGTACCACCAGTGCACAGCCTGAGGTGGGGCTCGATCTCATGAACCATGAGACCATGACCTGAGCCAAAGTCCAATGATTAACCCACTGAGCCACCCAGGTGCCCCCTGAATAAAGACTTTTTTAGATACACAAAAGCTGGAAAAATCCATTACTAGCAAACCTACATCACAAGAAATGTGAAAGGATTTACATTGATGTAGTTCTTTCTGGAAAATGATACCTGATGGAAACACAGAGGGATGCAGAGCCGTGAAACGAGGAACTATGTGGGTAAAAATATAAAACTTTGTATTATTGAAATCTCTCTAAAAATAACTGGCTGTTAGAACGAAAATAATAACAAGGCATTCGGAGGTTTATAACATATGGAAAGTAAGATGCATAACGATAATAATATAAGGGCCAGGAGGAAAGACAGAGGTGCACTAATTCTGCACGCAAAGTGTTATCCAATTACTTGAAGGTTCGACTGTGGTGAGTTAAAGATGCGTAGTTAAAAACCCATGGGGCGCCTGGGTGGCTCAGTCGGTTAAGCGTCCGACTTCAGCTCAGGTCACGATCTCGCGGTCCATGAGTTCGAGCCCCGCGTCGGGCTCTGGGCTGATGGCTCAGAGCCTGGAGCCTGTTTCCAATTCTGTGTCTCCCTCTCTCTCTGCCCCTCCCCCATTCATGCTCTGTCTCTCTCTGTCCCAAAAATAAATAAACGTTAAACAACAACAACAACAACAAAAAAACCCTAAAGCCACTACCAATGTAATAATGAGTTACAGCCAATAAGCCAACAAAGGAGATAAAACAGAATCCCAAAATTTACTACTCCAATAATCTAAAACAAGGCAGGAAAAAGCAGAAAGGGGAAACAAAGATCAGGTGAGACATTCAGGAAACAAACAGCAAGATGATGGACTTGAAGCTAACCGTCTCGACAATCACGTTCAATGTGAATGGTCTAAACACCCTAACTAAAATACCGAATGTTAAAAAAAAAAAAAGCATACAATGGAATATTACTCAACCATAAAGAAGAATGAAATCTTGCCATTCGCAACATGGGTGGAGCTAGAGAGTATAATGCTAAGTGAAATAAGTCGGAGAAAGACAAACACCACATGATTTCACTCACATATGGAATTTAAAAACAGTTGAAAAACAAACAAAAAAAGAGCAAAAGAGACAAGTAAAAAAACAGATTCTTTTTTTAAATGTGTATTAATTTATTTTGGGGGGGGGAGGGGCAGAGAGAAAAGAGAGAGAGAATCCCGAGCAGGCTCTGCACTGTCAGTGCAGAGCCCAAGACGGGGCTCGAACTCAAACTGTGAGATCATGACCCGAGCTGAAACCAGGAGGTAGACGCCTAACCGAATGAGCCAACCAGGTGCCCCCAGGAAACAGATTCTTAACTACAGAGGACAAACCGGTGGTTACCAGGGGGAAAATGGGGGCGGGAGGGATGAAACAGGTGAAAGGGATTAAGAGTATACTTATCTTTTTTTATTTTAATTTTTAAATTTGTTTTAGTGTTTATTTTTGAGAGAGAGAGAGAGAGAGAGAGAGCGAGCAGGGGAGGCGCAGAGAGAGAAGGATACGCAGAATCCGAAATAGGCTCCAGGCTCTGAGCCGTCCGCACAGAGCCCCACGCGGGGCTCGAACCCACGAACCGCAAGATCGTGACCTGAGCCGGAGTCGGATGTCAGATCCAATATGCCACCCAGGCGACCCAAGAGTACACTTATCTTGATGAGCACTGAGCAAAGTACAGAATTGCTGAATCATTATATTGGACACCTGAAACTAATGTAACACTTCGTTAATTAGACTTGAATTAAAACAAATTAAAAAAAAGCAACATCCAACGCACGCTACTTATAAGGACACACCGTAAGTGTGAAAACACAAATATGTTAAAAGTAAGAGGTTGCAAAAAGATATACCACGCAAACACCCATCGCCTTCTGAGAAAGCTGGAATGGTTGGCTATACTGGTCTCAGAAAAACAGATTTCGGAGCAAAAAAATAATAGCAGGGATAAAGGAAATCATTTCATGGTGATAAAAAGGTCCATTTAATGAAGGAAACATAAGAATCCTCAGTGTTTATGCAGCTAAATCAGAGCTTCAAAATACATGAAGCAAAACCTGATAGAACTACAGGGAAAAACAGATCCACAGTTATAGGCAAGTATCTTACTATCCCATTCTCAATAACTGCTAGAGCGCGTAGACGATAAAGGTATGGAAAACCCAAACCATACGATCAACCGTCTTGAACCGGTATTTATTTGTTTATAATGTTTGTTAATGCTTATTTTTGAGAGCAAGAGACAGAACGTGAGCGGGGGAGGGGCAGAGACAGAAGGAGACACAGAATGTGAAGCAGGTTCCAGGCTCTGAGCGGTCAGCACAGAGCCCGACCCGGGACTCGAACCCACGGCCCGTGAGGTCATGGCCTGAGCTGAAGTCAGACACGCTTAACCGACTGAGCCACCCAGGCGCCCCTGTGTGCTTTTTTTTTTTAGCTTTTTTTTTTTTTTTTGAGAGAGAGAACAAGAACGATAGCAAGCAGGGGAGGGCCAGAGAAAGGTGGAGACAGAATCTGAAGCAGGCTCCACATTGTCAGCACAGAGCCCAACACGGGGCTCGAAGTCACAAACCATGAGATCATCACCTGAGCCCAAGTCGGGATGCTTAACCGACCGAGCCACCCAGACGCCCCACGGGCGTGACTTTTTAAATTAGAAACTGTTTATGATACAAGCACAGTGTCACCCCCGAGGGGCCCTTCGGCTCTAGCCCGGCTCAGCTACGCGAGGCGGGGCCTTGTCTACACCGGCGCGCCCACATTCACCTTACCGTCTTGTGGATCAAGTAAAAGTCCTTCTTGTGGGTGCAGAACGCCTTCTTGAAAAGCCTCTTCTCCACGGGGGTCCAGATGTCTGAACCTATTCGAGAAATAGCCAAGACGGGAAGGACACGGCTGAAGGGCAGACCCCCCTCCTTTTTACAGCCGCCATTACCAAGCACAATTATGCGTCGAGCCTGCTGCTAAGCCCCTTCCTTGCTTAATCTCATACAACTCTCACAAAAGCCTTAGCAGGTAGGGACCATTACGATCTCCTCCTTACAGATGCAGCAACTGAGGCTTCCGTTGGTTGGGAGACTCGCCGAGGCCAGGGCCCCGGCCTGCCAGACTCCAGGGCTGGCGTGCTCACCGCTGCGCCCCAGCCTGCCTCCACCTCCCCCTGGTGGCCGAGCAGAGCGTGCGAGGGAACCCTGGGAAAGGGGGAGGGTGGGGTGCAACCAGCAGAAAACCCGCCCACGGAGTCACTCCCCGAGAGGACAGGCCCTTCTGGAAAGGCAGGTGAAGGCCGCAAGAGAACTTGCTGTTGGGAACTGACTGTTCAGAAGGTCCCGGCCAGGCAAAAACCACGCCCGCCGCCTTGTTCCAGTCACCTGTATAGCGGTAGTCGGCCAGTGGGTGAGTCTGCAGCTTCTGGGGTCCTCTGAGTAAGAGGGTCTCCAGGGCAACCTGAAACAAGAGGAGTGTGGCAGGCGATTTTTTCTTTCATGCATTCGAAAAACACTTAGGGGCCACCTGGGTGGCTCAGCCGGTTAGGCGTCCAACTTCGGCTGCGGTCATCATCTCGCGGTTCAGGAGTTCGAGCCCCGCGTCGGGCTCTGTGCTGGCAGCTCGGAGCCTGGAGCCTGCTTCCGATTCTGTGTCTCCTTCTCTCTCTGCCCCTCCCCTTGCTCATGCTCTGTCTGTCTCTCTCTCAAAAATAAACAAACGGTAAAAAATTTAAAAAAGCAAACACTTCGTGCCCTCCCTCAGACCTTCTCCGGCCCTACTGCTCGGAGCGTGTGTGCTCCACAGACTGGCCACCACCCGTGAACCATTTGCGGATGCGGGGACTGCGTCGCTAAGCATACTGGTGAGTGCGGCTGACAGATTTCTTGTGGCCACATTTTGCTGATGTGGGAAACGGTGTGGGGATTTATTCTGGCGTGAGCGCCTTCCTTCATCGAGGACCCGCATTTGGAATCGCACTGCCCTCGACCACTACCCCCCTTCATGTTCTTCATAGCGCTAACCACCAACAATTTTTTAAAAACTTATTTCCTATTTTAGGGGCGCCTGGGTGGCTCAGTCGGTTGAGTGTCCGACTTGCGCTCAGGTCCTAAATCTCAGTTCGTGAGTTCAAGCCCCGCATCGGGCTCTCTGCTGTCAGCACGGAGCCTGCTTCGGATCCCCTGTCTCCCTCTCTCTCTGCCCCTTCCCTGCTCACGCTCTCTCGTAGGTAAATAAAACATTAAAAAAAATTAAAAATATATTTCCTGTTTCGACTCTTCTAAAATGTAAGCCTGCAAATAGGGGGATTTTGTCCTGCTCACCAGAGTAACCCCCATCAGGTCCAGCCACGTAATCTGGGGAACCCAGTGCAAAATAAAAACACCGACCCCTGTTCAAAAATTATCTTAATTTTCATTAAGAATTTCAAGATGGTGGCAGCAGCATGAAACCAAGACCGGCCCTGGACCCCGTGCCACGACATTACCAAGCGCTTGAGACAACTCTTATCAATATGTGTTGACTCTGCCGAGCACCTCCTACGTGCCAGCCGCTGCCTCCGAGCTTGAGAAAAAGCCATGACTACGGCACCAGACTCTTGGGGACCTAGCTCGAGTGATGACACTTTTCCTCTCATTACTCAGAGTTGGTTTCTTTTCTAAATGTCAAGAATGTGAGGAGGGTCCTTAGAGTAGGCAGAGGCATTTCTGTTGCATCAGGGGTTTTCACATGTGGGTTTTTAATCGAGGAGATAGAGCTCGGTAAATAAACCCAATCAGGGGCGCTTGGGTAGCTCAGTCGGTTGAGCATCCGACTTCGGCTCAGGTCGTGATGTCGCGGTCTGTGGGTTCAAGCCCCGCATCGGGCTCTGTGCCGACAGCTTGGAGCCTGGAGCCTGCTTCGGATTCTGCATTTCCCTCTCTCTCTGCCCCTCCCCTGTTTGCACTCGGTCTCTCAAAAAATAAAATAAGAAATGTAAAAATAAATACACAAATAAACCCAATCAGTGCAGGACCCGAGACGGGTGCACTGGGCTGTGGCTCCCCAGTGCCCCTGAGCTGTCTCCAAGGGACACCCGCACTGTTGTTGCTCCCGAGAGACAACTGGTTCACTGAGCCCATATCTGCAGCTCACGAGCACCACACCGATCCCAAAGCCACGGGAGAAGGACGCTTGGCCTTCCTTCACTCTCCACGGGCCGCACACCCCGGAGCAGACAGCACGATGCGCACACCTGCAGCCTCCGGCCCCGGGAGAGCGGGGAGCTCCCCCAGACTCCCCCTCGCCCTGCCCCTGCCTCCACCTCACCTGAACGCTGCCCTGGGCTTCGTGCAGGCAGTGCAGGGCGAGCTCCAGATTGGTGCCCCCTCCCGGCATCACGCTGGAGCAGGCCACGTTGCAGAGCTCGGTCACTGTTTCCGGCCAGCGGTCCCAGCGGAGGGTGAGAGAGAAGAGACACGCGGAGTCAGCAAGTGCCAGGGCGGAGACTTCCCTGATGGCACCGAGAGGGGCTCCTTGAAAGCGGGATGAGGGAAGGGAGGCACGAGCACTCGCTCTGAACGGCCTGGCCCGAATCGTGGGAGAAGGGAGGTGGGTGCAGGAGACGACAGCTCAGGAGAAGCAAGAGTGCGCCAAGCATGATCCCGTGCTTCTTGGCCAAGGTGAGAACTGGGGGGAGAAATCCTCAGACGGCGGGGGTGGGGGGGGGGGGCAGGGCCCTTGGGAATTCGGCCGCAGAGTCTCAGCCACCTCTGTCCTGCGTTTCCGGGTTGGTCATCACATCTCCCCACGGCTTCCAGACCAGAGAAGCTACGTGCTCATCCGTTCCGGCCAGCGACCTCTCCTGGAGCTCTGGGACCTCAGCCTGAAACCGGCTTCCTATGTTGATGTGTCTGAAATGAGGCCACGCACACAGACGCGCGAGGCGTACACGCGTGAGCGAGACGGGAAACGCAACAGAGACGCGCGGCGCGCCCTGCTCTCGGGCCACAGCCCTGCCCTGGGGAAACCGTCTGCCAGCTGTCGCGTGTGTTGAGTGTCCCGACATCCCCGACAGACGCGTGCGGGCATCCCAGAAACCTCTGCAGGGATACTTCCTTCCTTTCTCTGACTTGTCTTAATGCCTTATCTCTGGCTTCCGGTGTCTCTTCGGGTCTAGGATAGGGGAGGGATATGCTGATACCTGGCACGCGTCTACATCCATGGCCATATTGATCTAGCCCTGTGCCACAGACACTCAAGGGTCTTGCGCTGGACCATCACCAATTCCACCCAGAACTCCAGGGTCCTGGACATTCTGTCCCCCTGACCCGGCTATGGTACATCTGGACAGAAGGAATATTGGGGGGAGCTTCCCACATCCACCCACAGAAACGCACCCCTTCTCTTTTAGGGAGACTCTGGAGCTAGACAGGATCCCCTATGATGCTTTTCCTTGGGAAAAACAGACACTGGCTCACAAGGAGGGTAAAAGTACCCCCACTTTGGAAGGACCCACCCTCCGGTGCCAGGTCTGTTCAAACTCACGGTTCAATGCTGATCTTGGCGTCATCCTTTACCATGCAGATGCCAAAAGAGCCATCCACTTGATCTAGAAAACACACAACAAAAAGCCTCAAGAAGGTGGACCACGAGTGGTCTGGGGGGCGGGGGGGCGCAGGCTCTTTGAGATCGCGTGGTAAGGTGGCTCCTCACGAAATTAAAAATAGAACTACCACATGATCCGGCAATCCCACTTCTGGGTATTTATCCAAAAGAGCTGAGATCAGCATCTCAGAAGGAATATCTACCCTCCCACGTTTACTCGACACTACTCATGATAGTGGAAACGACGTAATGGCCACCGACAGAGGAGCGGGCAAGGAAAATGTGGTATTTACATACAACGGAATACCGTTCAACCTGTTTTGGTTTGTTTTTAAGGAACTTTTCAGATGCAACAACACGGATGAGACTTGCGGACGTTATGCCAAGTGAAACAAGTCACAGAGAAGGAAATACTGCATGGCTCCGCTTCTAGAAGTACCTAAAATCGTCACTTGCACGTAATCGGAATGGCATGGTAGTTGTCAGGGGCTGGGGGTGCTGGGGAAGTGGGTACTGAGAACTCAGTGAGCATTAGGTCTCAGTGAAGCCAGATGAATAAGCTCCAGGTCTCTCACGCTACTCTCCTGTTAACTGTTTTTATCACAATAAAACATAGTTTTTTTTTTAATTTTTTTTAACTTTTTTTTATTTATTTTTGAGACAGAGAGAGACAGAGCATGAATGGGGGAGGGGCCGAGAGAGAGGGAGACACAGAATCAGAAGCAGGCTCCAGGCTCTGAGCCATCAGCCCAGAGCCTGACGCGGGGCTCGAACTCACGGACCGCGAGATCGTGACCTGAGCTGAAGTCGGCCGCCTAACCGACTGAGCCACCCACGCGCCCCAAACATAGTTTTTTTAAAGTACGCTTCACATCCAGCGTGGAGTCCAACGTGGGACCCAAACTCATGACCCCAAGTTCAAGCCCGGAGTTGAGATCAAGAGTCAGACGCTTAACTGACTGAGCCACCCAGGTGCCCCCACAATCCAACACAATTTTAAAAAAGATCGCACGAAGGGGCATTGGACTTCCAAAAAGCAGAGTAAGGGACTCAGCAGAACAACAAATTCACTGATAAAAATTATTTTAAAGAACAGTAAGTGAAAGCCCCTGGAAGCTGTCCCAAAGGCATACAGCATTTTACAAAATACCCATTCAAGAAAGCGACTAAATATTGGTAAGAACAGCGAGAGTCTGTGGCATCCGCCCATCACTTACCCACCCACCCCCGCCAGCTCTGTGTAACAGGGGCTCTGCCCAGAGTGCCCTACTCCAGGCAGGTGCAGCCAAGGAGACAGGTTTCCTCTGCCCACAGTTCCCATGCTTAAATAACTAAAGGAAGGTATGATAAAGATTTCTAACAAAGACAGGATACCATGAAGAGACAGAACATATAAGAAAGGACCAAATGGAAATCCTGGGGTTAAAAAAGTACGATAGGGGTGCCTGGGTGGCTCAGTCGGTCGAGGGTCCGACTTGTGCTCAGGTCATGATCTCGCAGTTCATGAATTCGAGCCCCACATCCGGCTCGCGGCTGTTAGCCTGTCAGCACAGAGCCCACTTCAGATCCTCTGTCCCCCCTCTCCCTGCCCCTCCCCCACTCGCACTCTCTCAAAAAAATATTTAAAAGATAAAAAAATACAATAACCAAAATGAGGTCAACGGTAGATGTGCGCTGGCAGAAGAAATGATCAGCAGACTCCAAGATCAATGGAAATTATGTAATCTGAAGAACAGAGAGAAAAAAAAGAATGGAGGAAAATGGAAGTGAGCCTCAGAGAAATGTGGGACATCGTTAAACGCAGCAAAATACTCGTAATGAGAGTACCAGAAAAAGAGGAGGAGGGGCAGAAAAACATGAATCATGGCTTTGATGCAACAGCTGAAAACTTCCCACATTTGGTAATAAGGAAAGAAAAAAGATCTAGAAATCCAAGAAACTACAAACTCTAAATAGAATAAACACAAAGAGATGTACATCCAGACACATCTTTGGCAACATGTTGAAAGCCAAAGATAAAGATCTTGAAAGGACAAAGAAGAAACCAACTTATTCCGTGCAAGAACACCCCAGTCAGATTAACGGCAGACTTCTCGTCAGAAACAATGGCAGTCAGAAGGCAGTGGGATAACATATCCAAACTGCTGGAAGTAAAAAAACTATCAACCAAGAATCACATCCAGCAAGCTCCTCTTCAAAAATACAGGTGAAAAAAAGTGACTCTCAGACAAATAAAAATTGCGAAGATTTGTCGCGAGACCTGTCTTACGAGAAACGGTAAAGGTGGAATATCACTCAGTCATAAAAAGGAACAGAATACTGACATAAACTGCAACCGAGGCGAAGCCTGAAAACATCATGCTAAGGGAAAGGAGGTGGTCACGAAAGACCACATATTATAGGATTCCACATATGTGTAATGTCCAGATTATACTAGCAGTTACCTGGGCGGGGGGGGGGGGGGTATACCTGGGGTTGGGGGGCAGGGACAGGAGTGGCTGCTGATGAGTGTGGGGCTTCTTTCGTGGGTGATGACAATGCCTGAAAGTTGATGGTTGTAATGGATGCAGTTCTGTGAACAGAACTAAAACCACCGCGGGGAAGGCAAATTGGTGCAGCCACTCTGGAAAACAGTACGGAGGTTCCTCAAAAAATTAAAAATAGATCTACCTTACGACCCAGCCATTGCACTACTAGGCATTTATCCACGGGACACAGGGGTGCTGTTTCGAAGGGACACACGCAGCCCCATGTTTATAGCAGCACTATCCACAATAGCCAAAGTCTGGAAAGAGCCCAAACGTCCGTCGACGGATGAACGGATAAAGAAGATGTGGTCTATATATACAGTGGAGTATTACTCGGCAATCAGAAAGCATGAAATCTTGCCATTTGCAACTACGTGGATGGAACTGGAGGGTATTATGCTATGTGAGATTAGTCAGTCAGAGAAAGACAAATATCATATGACCTCACTCACATGGGGACTTTAAGAGACAAAACAGATGAACATAAGGGAAGGGAAGCAAAGATAATATAAAAACAGGGAGGGGGACCAAACAGAAGAGACTCATAAATATGGAGAACAAACAGAGGGCTACTGGAGGGGGTGTGGGAGGGGGGATGGGCTAAATGGGGAAGGGGCGCTAAGGAATCTACTCCTGAAATCATTGTTGCCCTGTATGCTAACTAATTTGGATGTAAATTAAAAAAAAATAAAATTAAATAAAAAAACCTCACTGCATTACATGCTTTAAAGGGATAAACCGTATGTAAATTACATCTCCATAACGATAATAAACCCCAAAGAAAGTTCTTTAGACTGAAAGCAAATGAAACCAGATAGTAATGTCAATCACAACAAAAAAAAAAGGGTGCTGATAAAGGTAATAATATGGGTAATTATATAAGTATAATCACATATTTCTTCTCTTAATTCACTTAAAAAGCAATGACATAAAACGATATGTATTGTGGGCCTATAGTATAGAAAAATGCACTATATGTGACAATAATAGGACAAAGGAGTTGCATTGGAAAAAAGAAATAATACCCAGATGGTAACCTGAATCCACAGGAATAAGTGAAGTTATTTGTAATGGTAAATAAGAAGGTTGATATAACAAACTCTATAAATAATGCCTGTTTTCCTCTATTATCTTTTTTCACGTAACAAAATTATATAAAGTGATAATGATGAAAATATATTTCTGGGTTTCTTTTTTCCTAATGTTTATTTTGAGAGAGCATGTGAGCATGAGTGAGGGAGGGGCAGAGAAGAGAGAGAGAGAGAGAGAGAGAGAGAGAGAGAGAGAGAGAGAGAGAATCCCCAGCAGGCTCCATGCCACCAGTGCAGAACCCAACGTGGGGCTTGAACTCATGAACCATGAGATCATGACCTGAGATGAAACCAAGTCGGACACTTAACCGACTGAGCCACCCAGGCGCCCCTATTTTCTGGGTTTCTCATATATAGATAGATACATATAATACATACATGCGAAATATATGTGTGTATATATATATGTATATATATATATATACACACACACATACATATACATATATATATGTGTATATGTATACACAAAACAATAATAGCAAAAGGGTTAAAAGGAACGGAACTAGACAGCAATGTTTCTATATTTATTAATATATTAATAAATTATTACACAACTAAACACACCCTGACAGATTAAGATGTATGTTTTAAATCCTAGAGCAACTCCTAAAAAATGACCAAGAAAAAGTGAAAAATTAATTAAAGGAATTGACAGGTTATACAAGAAAATATTCATTTAGTACAAAAGAAAGCAGATAAGGAACAGAAGGAGAAAATGACATGAGACAAATAGAAAATAAAAAGCAAAATGGCATAGGCAAATCCAACCGTATCAATATAACATTAAATGAGAACGCTTAAACAAACCAAACAAAAGGTAGTTTGTCAGACTGGATTAAAAAAAATACATCATCCAACCAATGCTGTCTGTAGGAGACATGCTTTATTTTCAAAGACACAAACAGGCTGAAAGTAAAAGAACAGGAAGGAATATACCAAGCAAACAACAACCATAAAAGAGATGGAATGGCTACACTAATGTCAGGCAAATTAGACTTTAAAAGAAAAAATATTACTAGAGATAATGATAACATTATCACAACGATGGTAAATGATATAATAAAAGTTCAAGCCATCAGGAAAATACGGCAATTATATAAACATAAATGCACCTAAAAACAGAGTCCATAAATACAGAAAGCAACAATTGACAGAACTGAAGGATAAAATAGACAATTAAAAAATAATACTTGGAGATTTCAATGCTTTCAATAATGGATAGGACAACTGGGCACAAGATAACAGGAAGTAGAATACTTAGAGTAACTAGACATTGCAGACATCTACAATTCATTCCACCCGCCATCAAGAGAATATACTCTTCTTAAGTACGCATGGAACATTCTCCAGGGGAGAACACATTCTAGCCCATAAAAACGCTTCAAAAAACTTAAAAGCACTGAATACAAAATATGTTGTCTGATCACAACAGAATTAAATTCAAAATCAGTTTAAAACAGGCAATTCGGAAAATTCACAAATATGTGGAAATTAACCAATGCACGCCTTAATCAGTGTTATAAAAAAAATAAAAGAAAAACTAGAAAACACTTTTGAGATACATGAAAATCAGAATAAAACATACTAAAACTTATGAAATGTACCTACAACAGTGCTCTGAGAGAAGTTTATAGCTATAAATGTCTGTATTAAAAAAGAAGAAAAATCTCAAAACATTTATGGTCAATTGGTTTTCCACCGGGTGCCATGCTAATTCAACAGGAAAAGAATAGTCTTTTCAACAAATGGTGTTAGAACAACTGATACCCAAATGCAAAAGAATGAATTTGGACTTCCACCTTATACAATATATAAAAGTTAACTTAAAATGGGTCACAAACAAATTTAAGACTTAAAATAATAAAACTCACAAGAAAACACAGAAGTAAATCTTTGTGACCTTTGGTTAGGCGAAACCTTAGCTACAACATCAAAAGCACAAGGGACAAAGAACAAATTGGACTTCATCAAAATTTAAAACTTTAGTACTGCAAACAAGACCACAAATAAAAAGACGGCACACAATAGGAGAGAATTTGCAAACTGTGTATCTGATAAAGGGGTTAATTCCAGAATACAGAAGAAACTTTTACGAGTCAGTAATAAAAAGATAACAACGCAATTCAAAAACTGGGCAAAGGATCTGAAAAGATTACAAATGGACAGTAAGCACATGGAAAGATGCTCAGTCTCATTGGCCATCAGGGAAATGAAGATCAAAACCACTTTACACACACACTAGGATGGTTACGTAAGAAAAAAAAAGGTTGCAAGGGTTGACAAGGATGTGGAGAAACCGGAACTTTCATACAAGGCTGGCGGAAATTTAAAATGGTTCTGTCATTTTGGAAAACAGTCCAGTAGTAGCTCCTTAAATGATTACACGTAGAGCTAACCCTATGACCCACAACTGCACTCCTAGGCATACACCCAAGAGAGATGAAAACACAGGTCCAACAATAACCTGTACGTGAATGTTCATGAGCAACGTTATTCACAGAAGCCAAAAGACAGAAACAACCCAAGCGCCCGTCAACTGACGAATGGATAAATAAAATGGAGTGTGTCCAGACAATGGGATTATTTGGCCATAAAAAGGGATGAAGCACTGATACGTATGATAACATGGGTGCACATGGATGCCAAGTGAATGAACTAGACACAGAAGGTCACCTACTGTATGATTCCAATTACACAAAATATCCGGACCGGGCAGATCCGTAGAGAGAAAAAGTAGGTTAGCGGTTGCTCAGGGCTGGGGAGGTGGGGGCTATCGGGGGCGGGGGGTGACTGCATGGATACGGTGCTTCTGGGGGTGTTAAAAAACGCTCTAAAATTAGATCGTGTGATGGGCACACAACCCTGTGAATAAACTAAAAAATACCGTCTACTCTAAATGGGTGATTCATATGGTACATGAATTAGATCTTAGTAAAACTGTCAAAAATCACTCAAAGGGCAGGCAGAATGGTGGTCAGGCTAAACGGACTCTCTATTTTCTCTCTGGCTGTAAAATTATAAGCACCTAGAAGGCTGCTGGTCCCAGATGGTCCCGGGACGCTTCCGGACAGCAATGGGACTCGCAGACCAGACACGGCCACAGGCCGGAGAGAATCTCCGGGCGAAACGCGACAAGAGAAGAGGGTCTGGCCTGCAGCAGGCCCGCCGCGCGCTGAGCAGAGATCACGGCGCCCAGCCTCACTCACCAAGCATGCTGCTGATGAGTCTGTCGGGCCCGGCGTGAGCAGAGGTGGAGCAGAGGGTGTTGAAATAGAGCCCAGAGCCCTCCCGGATGGGGCTGAGCATTGGGGGCGGCGTATACGGAGAGCACTGGAATAGCCCCTTCAGGAGGCGGTCCACCAGGAACACCGGAGACCGCAGGCAGCTCTGGTGGCATCCTCCCAGGCCCGGCTCTCCCGGCGACGGCGACGAGGGTGGAGGAGGCGCGAACAAGGCCTTGGGCTGGGGGCGCTTCTTCCGCTTCCTGTGTTGGCTGCTCTCCTTGCTGTCTCTGTCTTCCCCGTCTTTCTCTTGTCCCTGGGGAAGAGGAGAGCTCACAATCACAGGGGCTCACGCGAGGCCACCTGCTGCACAGCTCCGTCTCCGGGAGGGCGGGAGATGGGACGAGAATACGGACCCCGGAGCCAGAGGGGAGTATGACCCGTGACCCCGAGCCCCCAGAAAAGGGAGGCGAGCAGGGCCACCACGCCCGAGCCAGGGCCCGGATCCTAACCGAGCCTGGAGCCCTCAAGGAGGGGCCCCGACTCAAAGGAATTTGGAACCAGGTGAGGCCAGCTCCAGTTGTTCCAATGCCTGGCTCTTACAGTGGGGGCCTGGGGGGGAGGGTGGGTGGGGCGGAGACAGTGCAACGGCACGACAAAGTGACAAAATGGCAGTGGCAACGGCTCCCGGGGGGATGAGCAGTGGCATCCACGCTCCTCGTCCCTGAGCCCGGCAGGGACTTCTCCAGCGGGTCCTCCAGGTCAGGCTGAAGAGACGGGTCACCCGGACTTGCGATGCTCTCTCCCACCTTCCACACTCTCCCCTCCCCTCTGCCAGTCTTCTGCCCCCTCCCCGCCGGAGCTCAGCTCCAACACCCCCTGACCTCCTCAGCAGGAGTCTCTGGTGCCCCCTCAGGACGCCCTCAGCTCCCTTTGCTCCTCACCCACCCCCCAGCCCAGCCCACTGCGGGTCGTCACTGTCCGGGGACAGCCCTGCTCCTTCACCAGGCTGGGAGCCTGTCCTGGTCACCACAGTCTGCAGCCGTGCCGGCGCGGGCTGGCACAGAGGAGGCTCGGGGGATGTGCACGGCCGAACGACCGTGCAAAGCGAGCTCTCCTCGACTCAGGTTTCTCTTGACATTTGCTTCGGGCTTTCCCCGCAGCCCCCGCCGGCAAGGGGGGAAGCAGTGGGAAGGAAGCGGGCGGACTGGCCGGCACCCACCTTGGCGGTGCTCCCGGGGGGTCGGTTCAGTGGAGCTGCGGGCAGCGACGCAGGGACCGCCAAAGGGGCCACGGCGGGGCTGTCCGGGGACTTCTTGGCTCCTGGGGGACTCTGCCCGTCGCCCTCCGGCCTCGGCACCTGTCTCAGTGGTTGGCAAAACTCCACGCCAGACTCCTGGATGCGGACAATAGATGGCTCTTTAAGACGAACGGTCGGCAGGAGTGGACGAGCAGCTCAGCCCGGCTCCTGCCCTCCCCCTGTGCCCAGACTCCACTCAGGGGTGCATCTCCATCCCGGAGTAGATGACATCCAGTCGCCCGCGACCGAGCGCCCGCCCGACACCCCGAAGGCACGGTGCGCGCCCTTCACCTGCTGCTCCTGCTGCCCTCGAGGTGACGGCCACTGGTCGCTGTGGAAACACATGTGGCTGCTCAGCCCCTTCTCTGTATAAAACATCTGGCTGCAGTTCTTGCAGACGTAAGTGCTCCCTGGCTCTGCCCAGTCTGCAGGGCCCCCGTTTTGCTGGCTACTGTGGGCAAACATGGCAGGACGGAAGAACGCGAGAACGGGGCTCCGTCCCCATTGTTAATGTTTTTCTTTTTTTTTTTTTGGTTTTAAATCTGATCCACTGGTACAACTCTCGATGAACCCTAAGAACTGGAGAGAGGACACCACACCGCAGCGCCTCACGGCCGGGTGTGTACCTCTTCGGGACTGACGCTTCCAGAACCGGGTGACCCGGGGCCAGCACACAAAGGCCACCAGAGGAATCTGAGGGGCTGAGCGCCCCCCAGGCACGGCGGAGGAGTGGCTTCTGAGCTTACCATCCATCTGCCACGTTCTCCTCCTTCATCGGATGGGGCAGCCGGTAGATATTTCCACCCTGAAGAGGAAAACACATCTGAGCCACCATAGCAGGAAGGAGGCATGGAGACGGGACAGCGGTAAGACTCTTAGAAGAAAGCACGGGTGGCGGGGGGGCGGTGGGGCGCCTGGCTGGCTCGGTCAGTGGAGCGTGTGGCTCCTGATCTTGGGGTTGTGGGTTCGAGCCCCACACGGGGTGTAGAGATTACTTAACGTTAAAATCTTTTTTTTTTTTTAAAGGAAAGCATAGGTGTGATTCTTTGAGACAGGGGAGGAGGCACACGTCTTGGGGGACACCAAAACGAAAGCCAGCCATCGACACATCAGACTTCATCAAAACTTAGAACGCCCGTGCTTCACAGGACCATCAAGACAGCGAAAAAACCACCCGGAGGATGGGAGAAGTATCGCTGCAGGTCACATACCTGACAAGAGACCCGTACTCATAATGCACGAGGAACTCTTGTACAGCCCGACGACGGAAAGGCAAATGGCCCAATTTAAAAACGGATAAAGGGGCTGAAAGACCCTTGACCGAAGGGGACTTACAAATGGCCAATAAGCACGTGAAAAGGTGCGCAGCATCGTCGGCCACAGGGAGGTGCGCACCAAAGCGTGATGAGAGACCACTTCACGCCCGCTAGCACGGCCACGATTAAAAACAACAACAAACGACAGCAAAGTGTTGGTGAGGACGTGGGGACGCCGTGGGTGGGGAGGCTGGATGGCGCGGCTGCTTGGGAAAAGTCTGGCAGCTCCTCAGATGGTTAGACACAGAGTTACCACTGGACCCAGAAATTCCAAGCGGACCGACGTATCTCCCAAGGGCAGCGAAAACCTACGTTCACCCAGAAACTTGCACACAAATGCTCACGGCAGCACTATTCACAGTGGCCAGGAAGCGGAAACAACCCGAAGGCCCCTCAGCTGCTGAACGGATAAACACAACGTGACACATCCGTTCAGTGGAGCGTTATTCGGCCATAAAAAGGAATACGGACGCGCCGTAACACCCAAGAACCTTGAAACCTCGTACTGAGCGTAGGAAGTCAGACACAGAAGGCCACAGAGTGTACGAGACGTCCAGAACGGGCAAATCCAGAGAGACACAAGGCAGATTCATACCTGCCAGGGGCCGTGAGGGATGGAGATTGGGGTTGACAACTGAGAGTGTGGGGGATTTGGGGATGATGAAAGGGTTCTGGCAAAGAGTGGTAACGGACGCACAACCTGGAGAATATACTGGAAACTACTGGAAGGTGTACTTTGAAATGGTGAATTGGGGGCGCCTGGGCGGCTCAGTCTGTGGAGCATCTGTCCCTTGATTTCGGCCCAGGTCATGACCTCACGGGTTCATGAGTTCGAGCCCCGCGTCGGGCTCTGTGCCGATGGTGCGGAGCCTGCATGGGATTCTCTCTCTCCCCCTCTCTCTGCCTTCTCCTGCTTTCCCGGCCTCTCCACGCCCAGACCTGGTGGGTGCCACCTGCAAGGACTGACTGTCTGCTCTGCAGGTGCTGGTCGGTGTGGGGACCGTGACTCCCACCAGGGAAGACCCGGCATTAGGCGCAGAAATCCTGACGGGGGTGGGAACTCTACCTTTACATCCTCCGAACAATTTAAGGAGGCAAATCCAAAAGGAAGTGAAAGGCAGAAAGGGAGCCAGGAGAGAAAGCCTAGGAAGGAAAGCATCTCGGACAACCCTGAAGACTGAACGGGGGTGGGGGTTGACGGGAGGACCCACAGTCTCTCCGAACCTTCATTTCCGCCTCTGCGCAACTGCGGCTGAGGGCTCCCTGAGACTAAACACAATGGCCGGCCAACCAGTAGACGCAGAAACGAGGAACCAACGAGACTCTCGTCTCAAGCGTGGTCACGCCCCGTGAGGGAGGGCCCAGGTACCTGGATTCTGTTGAAAATCGTCAGCTTGGACTTCGGGTCCTGGGGGGGCTCTGCCAGAGGCCCGGCTGACGAGAAGGAGGCCATGGCTACCTGGCTCGGGGAAGCCGCACAGCACATATCCATTTTCAGCTTCTCCTTCCGGAAGCCGGAGAAGCGCTGGGACCTGGGGTTGCCCGAGAAGAGCCTGTAGCCCCCGCCCCGGGCGCAGGCCTGGCTCTTTTCACCTTTCGCGGCCCCCAGAGCCGCGCCATTCTCCGCCTGGGCCTGCTTCCCTGGGAGCGGGGCTCCGAGGGGCTCATCCCCACCTGACTGGGTCTGCCGTGGGCCCCCCGGGGAGATGATGTCCCCCAGGTCCAAGGTCCCTTTCGTGGATCTCAGCTGCTTGGCCAGAGAGGAGACGTCTGGGTTCCCGGGAGGGTCCAGTGACGACGCTGGGAGGGACGGCGGAGCAGCGGCGGTTTTCAGACCTCCCTTCGCCTCCCGCCTGGTGCCGCCTGGGGAGGCCTCTCTGGGGAACGCAGGCGTGGCTTTCCTCCTGCGGGCTGGGGACCCCTCTGGCTCCGGGTTTCCGGGGCCAGCGTGCAGCGACTCAACAGGGGCTGCCGGCGGCGGGGGCTGCTGCGGCCAGGGCCCCGGCAGTGGCTTCAGGGCGGCCTGCTTGCCCTCGGGCCCGGGGAGCTGTGAGAAGATCCGCTGGGACTTGGCAATCATCTGGAACACCTGCATCTGCTCGTGGCTCACCAGGGACTCCTGGGACTTGAGGAAGAGCTGCCGGAAGAGCGGCGTGGCGTCCGACGGGAGGCCGCTGGGCTTTTGGGCCTCCTGGAGGCCGGGCTCCCCGGGGTTCCGCCACAGGAAGGAGTCACAGTCAAACTTGCTTTTCTTGGAACCCCAGGAGTCGTCTTCCCCGCCAGCATATCTGGGGTCGCCCGAGGCCTCCCCGGGAGCCTTCAGGAACGTGGCAGGGTAGGGTGACGACGCGTCCTCCCGACCGGTGCCCACGCCAGGCGAGGGCTCCCCCACGGGGGAGGTGCTGCTGGGCCCAGGGCCAGACTCGCAGCCCTCCCGCGACGGCACCGAAGGGGGCTTGTGGACGACAAACACGTTGTTCCCTTTGCTCTTGGGGCAGCCGGGCAGGTTCCGCAGCCACTGGAAGTTGTGGCTCGACGGCTGGGAGCCTGCGGGGACCGTCTGGCCTCGGAACAGAGGCAGGCGGGCCGGCCGCGGGCCGCCCTCGGGCCAGCCCTCCAGGGCGGGCGGGCGCTGGAGCAGAGGCGGCTCTGGCCCGGCCGGGTCGGTGCCCCCGTTCTCCACCGCTCTCCGGTGGATGGCCGTGAACATGGCGGCGGCAGGCTCCTTCCGTGGGGGACGAGGCTCCTCGGGAACCTCGGTGCCCAGGTTTCCGGGGGCCCCCGGCATGCCGGCGGGGGTGCACGAGGAGGGCCCGGAGGAGGGCGCGCGGGGACGGGCCGCGGTCCTCTCCTCCCCGCCGTCCGGAGGCCCCGCCGGGCCGGGAGAGGGGACCTTCCGGTGGACGATGCTGCTCACGATGCAGCGCAGGAGGTCCCGGTTGGGCAGGAGGGAGCCGGGGGACCGGGCTTCGGGGGGCCCGGGGGCTCGCGAGCCACCGGGGGCCGGCCGGCCGGCGGCCTCGCGGGCGTGAGGGGAGTCCCCGCAGGCTTCCTCCTCCGGGGGGGCCTCCTTCAGGATGCACAGGCCGTGCTGGACCTCGTAGTGGCGTCTCAGCGAGCGGTAGTCACAGTAGCTCTTGCTGCAGCCCTGCTCGATGCACACGAACGGCTTGGTCTTCTGGTGGGTGAGCATGTGCCCGGTCCTGGAGTCACACGGAGACGCGGGTCAGCGGGCACCCCGGCTGCCCTTCACCACGGGACCCCGAGTGTGTCCCCGGGGGGGGGGGGGGGCAAGGGTGCACGGGAACCCGCGCTCGGCGCCCGGGAGGGAGGCCCCAGGCGGCCACCCCTCCGGGCGAAGCGACGGAAGGGGTGCTCCCCTCCCTCACCTGTGAACAAACCCCTTCTCTGAGAGGAAAAACAAATCAATGAAAGTCAGGCTGGAGTTCCCCAAAGTGAGTTCCCAAGGGACAGCGGTCCTCCAGGGCGGCTCCCGGAGGACACGGGCTCAGCTGGCAAGGAAGTTTTGAAAAACCACGATTTGCTCCTTGGAGGTTCAGAGCAGCAAATTTAAAAGCCACGCAGTACGCAGACCGCTTCTCACCCTCCCGTGTCCCTCCAAGCCATCTGCCCACAGAGTCACTTACTCGCACGGCCCCTCTGAGCATCCCTGAGGACCGAAGGTCTGCAGGATACGCTCGAGGAGGTGCTAAGCTGGGGGTGACCCTTCCCCCAGAAGTCCAGCCAGAGTCTTTGCCTGACCGTGACATTCCTCTAGGGAGACAGCTACCTGGAACCCACCCCCAACGAACAAACGAACAAACAAAATGACAGACGTCCCATCAGTAAAAAGTTGCTAGAAAGCAGGCAAATGTGTCCCCTGTACTTTCCACAATTATAAATAAATACAAGCATGTGCTCCATTTATAGCATGCTTCTAACCACACTGATGTATCGTAAGCATAAACCGGGGGGGGGAGTCCTGCTCCAGGCTCCCAACAGCCCGACCCTGGACAGTCTAATCCACGTGGTACATGGGGTATCTCCGGTCAATGATACCGCCCTTCGCCAAGTGCTGACCCTTGGCCTCCCGCCCAGGGAAGCTGCATAGGAGGAGTCAGGAGACCCAATTTCTAGCCCCAACTGTAGGTAAGGAGCATCAATACAAATGCAAGGGCTTGTCATCACCCACTGTTTGAAAAAAAAAAAAAAGTCTGTCAGGGGCGCCTGGGGGGCTCAGTCAGTTGAGCGTCCGACTTCGGCTCAGGTCACGATCTCACGGTTCTGGGTTCAAGCCCCGCGTCGGGCCCTGTGTTGTCAGCTCAGAGCCTGGAGCCTGCTTTGGATTCTGGGTCTCCCTCTCTCTCTCTGCCCCTCCCTCTCTTGTGCTCCGTCTCACTCTCTCTCAAAAATAAATAAAAATTAAAAAAAGAAAAAGAAAAAAAAGTCTCTCTTTCCTGTCTCACTAGCAAGAAAAGCTCATCACTTCCAAGATATTAAGAACAAAGGGAATTCTGGCTAAGTCTTACAATGGGCTTTATCATTATTTTTTAATCAGGAGTTTGTTTTTTTTAAAAAAGGAGTTTAAAAAAAGCATTAATGCTCCCCTGCCATATTCTGGAAACAGGCATTTCAGAATCTCTCACTCCCCCGTCATTCTAACGCACGCTCCTCATGAGACACGGATCTGTTCTCCTCGGATGCCTAACGAGGGACTCCTAACATCTCTCTATAAAAGTGAGCCCAAGGGGCGCCTGGGTGGCGCAGTCGGTTAAGCGTCCGACTTCAGCCAGGTCACCATCTCACGGTCCGGGAGTTCGAGCCCCGCGTCAGGCTCTGGGCTGATGGCTCGGAGCCTGGAGCCTGTTTCCGATTCTGTGTCTCCCTCTCTCTCTGCCCCTCCCCCGTTCATGCTCTGTCTCTCTCTGTCCCAAAAATAAATAAAAACGTTGAAAAAAATAAATAAATAAATAAATAAAAGTGAGCCCAATTTCCTATGTGACAAAATTGCCTTGGGAGCGAGCCGTTACAGGTCTGGAAACCACGAGGGTCCCGTCTGCAAACCGTGGCAGCGATTTCCTCACTGGTGTGACCCTGGGGGCTGGGAGGAGCCACCCGTCCTGGGCGGAACTGGCCCCGTGTGAGAAGGGGAGGCGCGCCCCTGTGTCCCTGTGCAGGTCGCAGACGTCTATCCGGGGAGCAGGAGGGGAAGCCGACCCAGGGCAGGTGTGAAGGCCACCCAGGAGCCCGCCCGCTGCCCCCGCCCCCAGCCCCCCGACCACACTCCCACATACAGGTGGTCCTGGCGCTTAAAGGCCTTGCCGCAGATTTTGCAGACGTGTTTCCTCTCCTGGCTGTGCGTCAGGTAGTGCTTGCTAAGGGAGCTGGCGCTGCTGAACACCTTCCCGCAGAGGCTGCAGTCCAGAAGCGGGTTCTGAGGGGAAGCGTGCTGCCGCTTTCCTTTCCTCGCGCTCCCCGAGGCGGCCCTGCCTCCTTCGTCAGCCTCTTTAGGCACCTTAAGAGCGCCTGGCCCCAGGTCTAAACAGAGGGAGAGAGCACAGGTTATAGACATCTGGGGAAATCAAAGAGCAGGGCGAAATCAGCACTCAGTGAGCGTCAGGGCCACGGCGGACTTGGACAGAGGCTCCAGGACCGCGCCCTCCAACTTCGGCGGCTTTGCGCGCCGAGAAAACCATGAGAGAGAGAAAAGGGGCCCTGGCAGGGCCACCCCTGCAGGATGGCACTCGGTTCCGGCACCACACTCAGAGGGGCGGCGGTGGTCGGAAGCGCTTCTAGGACAAGGTGACCAACACGGGTTGGGCTTCGTGTCTAGGCCGTCCACGGCACCCTCGGAAGGACAAGCATAAAGACATAATCCGAAACCTCAGAGAAGTATAAACGCTTTCTTCCAGTCAATTCCGCTTTGGGGATTTTAAAAGTCATTTTTTTAAAAATTAAAAAAATTTTTTTTAACGTTTATTTATTTTTCAGACAGAGAGAAACAGAGCACGAACAGTGGAGGGGCAGAGAGAGAGGGAGACACAGAATCCGAAACAGGCTCTAGGCTCTGAGCGGTCAGCACAGAGCCCGACGTGAGGCTCGAACTCACAGACTGCGAGATCATGACCTGAGCCGAAGTCGGACGCTCAACCGACCAAGCCACCCAGGCGTCCCCGCTTTGGGGATTTTAAAGAAAGAAATATAGGAACGCCTGGGTGGCTCGGTGGCTAAGCATCTGACTTCGGCTCAGGTCATGCCTGCTTTGGGTTAAGCCCCCCTTCTCTCTCTCTCTCCCCACCCCACCCCCGCCTCTCCTGGGATGCTTTCTCTCTGCCCCTCACTCACTCGCGCCCTCTCTTTCTCTCTCTCTCAAAAAGAAAGAAAGAAAGAAATCTAGATTTGTACAAAGAGGCAGCCACAAAGCAGTTAAGGGCAGCGCTGTCTTTCCTGTTAGAAACAACCTACTATCTGATAAAAGGGCGTGCAAGTGACCGCGTTATGGTGTAAAGGATCTAAGACACAGCATTTAAGGTAAAACTTCTACAGTTTTATAAGTAAATAAATATCTGATGAAGTGACTACTCAGTGTGAAAACAGCAGCCCGTTACAAAACAGAGAAAGACCAATACATCTGAACAGAAAACCGACAGAAAGAACAGGCCAGACTGGTAGGTTATGGGCTTTTACTTTCCTCTTCTTGGGCCTCTGAGTATGCTTCTGGGTTTTCTGCATTCCTTGGGTACAATGATGACAGATACGTTTGCAACTCATTCTCCTGAGGAGCCGGAGGAGGGACTGGAAATGTTCATGCGGGAGGGGGGCAAGTCGTCAAGTATCCCAAAGGCCGGCGTGTGGGGAGGGAACTCGCTGCCTCTGTCTCGCTCCGACAGACAGAGATAGGTTTGGCTGACTAAAGAGAAGCTGGTTTCAAGTCACTGGAAACGCAGGGGCCGTGGCCGCAAGGACCCCGCAGGCTCCTGCCGGGTCCCGGCTCCCGGAACGCCCTGGCTGGCACTCGTGGACGCTCCACCATCGTCTGACTGTGGAAGATTTTCCTGCTGTTCACGCTGGTCTTCAAGATGGCTCAGACCACCTCGGGAGACGGGAGCTTCGAAATCGCCACTTCTCTAGTGTGCTGCAGAGCCGGGACCCCGGGCACCCAACAGCCCAGGGCAGCGGGCCCGCCTGGAGGACCCAGATGGCTGACCGCGGCCGGCCGAGGCACAGCGTGACAGACACGGCAGGAGGGAGCCTGGACTGGCGTCTCCCAGCTCTGTCCTGCCATAGACCGTTTGTCCCTCAACATGCCTGGTCTCCTCCTCGCGTAAGAAGTTACCGTGACAGGTGTTTGAATGATCCCAACAGTTTAAATGTGGGGTGAGAGGACTCCCGTCAGAAAAGCCCTCCACCTTGCTAAGTTACCTTAAAAATGCTCAGTACGGGGCGCCTGGCTCAGTCGGTTGAGCATCCGACTCTTGGTTTCGGCTCAGGTCACCGTCTCGTGGTTTGTGGTTCGAGCTCTGCGTCAGGCTCTGGGCTGACAGCGCGGAGCCTGCTTGGGGTTCCGTCTCCCTCTGTCTCTGCCCCACCCCGCTCACTCTCTCTCTCTCAAAATAAATAAATAAGCTGAAAAAAATGTTTAAGTAAAATAAAATAAAAATGCTCATTAAAGCCAACTATTAAACTAGCACTGATTCAAAAACAATCGGCAATGACACTGAAAATCGGGCAGAGTCACCGGCCCCGGGAAGCTGCCCCATCTTCTCAGAAGGTGGTGTAGCCAAGTGGGTTATCAAACGGTGTGTATTCTCTGATGGGCAAACCTACTTGGAGGGGTATGTCCAAAGAACTCACCTAAAAGGAAGCTCCTCATGTAAAAAGCTGTTCCCAGAAACACGAACAGCCTAACAAGCAAGACTGTGGTCAAACATCACGGTGGAGTAAGTCAGGACAAGGGACTACCTTCTCGTGAAAAAGCAAATACGCTCAGTTTGAAAAACCTCAAATAGCCTCGTACACTTCACACACCTGCGCCAAACCATGTTTTTCTGAATGACTTCACTCGGGTTTTTAAAACTCGACGTGTGAGAGCCAGGCTGGGGGATTCTTCCTGCTGTCAATTTTCTCTATTTCCCGTTGAAGAACCGTGTACTATTTTTCTAGCTGAGAAGACAAACACCAGCGTATGCGTTTAGAGCGGCCTGAATTTCAGTCACAGAAGCATAAGGAGTTTGAATTTAACGTTCAGGGGACTCCTTTTTTTCACGAGTAAAAAGAAAAAACTCAAGCTTAAGGAAAATTAGGAAGAGTTGAACTGGAGTAATGACTTGTGACGTATTTTGCAGAGAGGGACACAGCCCCCCTCCCGCTCCCCCCATGAAAATCTGGTGACAGCTCCAGCTCCTCTGCCCAGTGAAATGCACACATATTCGTGCTACCAGTGTTGTTCTGGTAGTTTCTGTGGCCGGGTTGAGAACCCTCCTTACTGGGCCCCCACCCCCACCCCAGGCGTGGCCCAATGCCCTCAACGAGGTACACGTCTCAGGATTCTGGGATTTGCCCTCTGGCCTTCCGACGTGGTGACGAGGCGGGCCCCTTGTCTGCTGCATCTTGTGTGGAGAGGAGGGGGGTGCTTCACAAGTTTTTTATTTTACCAAGTCTTCGGGATATTTCTTGCAATGCTTATCCCGACTGACATGAACCCCTGTTCTGCAGGGCCATCTCAGAGGGGCCTTCTATGCATGAGGTGTGATGATAAATATCAAAGGCCGCCGGGGCGCCTGGATGCCTCAGTCGGTCGAGCGTCCGACTTCCGCTCAGGTCATGATCTCCCGGTCTGTGAGTTCGAGCCCCGTGTCGGGCTCTGTGCTGACAGCTCCGGGCCTGGAGCCTGCTTCCGATTCTGTGTCTCCCTCTCTCTCTGCCCCTCCCCCGTGCTCTCTCTCTCTCTCTCTGTCAAAAATAAACATTAAAAATTTTTTTTTTCTAAATATCAAAGACTGTTAGCTCAGACAGCTAGCTCATCTAAGCGAGTTACCCAAGAACCCTTGAAAAGAATTAACAAACACCAAATTTATCTTGTAGTGGAAGCCTCAAGGCAAGTCAAAAAGCCAAAAGAAAATTGCACCAAGGCTTCTAACTGTTCCATCGGTTACCCTTTCACTCCCCCCCCCCCGCCCCCCGCAGAAGAGAGAGACTTGGAACTGCATCAGTGGGCTGCCTGGGATGAATTCTACCGATATTGATAAAAATAACAATGATCTGTCCCACGCTCTGCAGCCTATGCGATGCTTTTGCATTCATTTCCTCCCTTGCGTCTTAGTGCTGTTAGTCTGGCGGGGGGGTGGGGAGGAGAGCGGGCCTTCTGCTGCGCTCCCGCTTCACGGATGAAGACACTGAGGCTGGGGAAGGTTAGACAACCAAGTGGTGGACGGACAGGATCCCAGGTCATCCTGGGAACGTGAAAAGCGCCCCCGAGATGTAATGGGTGGGAAAGTGTCCCGTAAACTCAGATGTCTGCCCCCACCACGCACAAGATTAGGACATCCACGAACAGCCAGGTTTCTGGACATTATTCCTCAGGATCAGCGTTCGGTTTCCTTGACTAGGAAGTTGGGAACAATTCCCAAGTTAAAAAAAAAAAAAAAGTGATTGTCCCCTGTTCACTATTCACCCGTGGAAGATAAAAGTTTTCTTATCTAATCCGTGCAGAATCAACCCTTAGCTGGCCACAGGAACTTTCAGAGTCTTCCAGGCCCTCGGGCCCAGAGGGACAGCCTTACCTTGCAGGGACGCCTGAGTTTCTGGGTCTGCATACTCCTCCAGCAGCTTCACAGAGTCACTGTCCTTCCCCGAGTACAGGGACAGGGTGTCTAAGTTGTCCTCCAGTGCCTCGCTGGGCATGTCAGGAGCTGGGAGGCTGGGGTCCAGGTCCAAACCACTCAGGCCGGCATAGAGCAGGTCTCGTGCACTGGGACCCAGATCCCGGTCGAGGGTGTCGCTGCAATTGAGTCCCTGGCTCTCGGAAAACGAAGGGAGGTGCACCTCTGGAGGAAGGGCGTCCTCGTCCCCAAGGCTATACCGGTCCATGGCTCGTGACTGCCAGGTCTTGGCCAAGAGCTACTCTCCAGACAAGCAAGGCCGTGTAAGGAGTCACGGAGAGCTCTTGGTGATGTCTAATTCCTGAAAATGAACGAGGAGGAATCAAAATTATGACACGGCAATACACCATGGCGGATAGAGCAATGACTCGGAATTCAAACAGACCTGTCTTTGGGTCTGTTCTCTGCCACTTAACAGCCATGTGAACCTGGGCGAGTCATTTAAGCTCCACGAGCCCCAGTTTCCTCATCGGTAAACTGGGCATAAGAGTACCTCCGTCATAAGGTTGTTGTAAGGAATAAATGAAAGGATTTCCGGCAACGTGGAGGACTGAACTGACCTCTTTCTCCAGCTATAAACACGAGAAATATGACAAAAGACCATTTTTAATACACAGATACCGAATCTGTTGTCCAATGTGGTGGCAACTAGTCATACATGGCTGTGAAGACTTGAAATGTGACTGGCCCAGACTAAGACACGCTGTGAGTCTAACACACACACTGGATTTGGATGACTTAGTACAAAAAAAAAAAAGTAAGTTTAGTATGTTTCTAAATTACTACACGTTGAAATGATAATATTTTGGATACAGTGGGTCAAGCATGTTATTAAAATTACTGTCACCTGCTTCTTCTTAGCTCCTCAATGTGGCTACCAGAAAACTTGAAATTCTATATATGGCTCATATTTATATTCCTATTAAAGTGCATTACCCTGGAGGCTGGGACCTGGGGTCGTAACAGACACATGAGAAAAGAAAACAGGGCCCTGAGCTTACGGGCAGTGGAGACCTGGGCCCCTGGAAGAGCCAGGCCATCCACGGGAAAACTAAACAAAGAAAAAGAAAAAACTCTGCCCCCAAGCCTTAGAGAAGAACCCCAAGAATTGGGAAGAAAACGGAGCAGTGAGAGACAACAGAACCTAGCCTGAGAAAAGAATAAGTCAGCGCGGGACGGAACAACCAGTTTTAAAAAGAAACAAATGAAACGTCCATGAAAGACATTGAAGTTAAAAGCTCACTGGAAGGGCTGACAGATGAGACAGTGCTGAAGACAGACATAATGAACTGGCAGAGAGCAATCTGGGGAAATCCCCCCAGGATTCAGCACAGAGAGATATAGAAATGGAAACTATGAACAGGAAACTGAGAGAGCACAGATGGAGAAGCAAATGCAAAAACCTAACGATGTCCAATAGGAATCCCAAAAGGGAAGAGGAGAGAATACGGGAAACGGGTATCTTTTTTTTTTTTTTTTTAAGGATTTTACTTTTAAATAATCTCTACACCCAATGTGGGACTTGAACTCATAACCCCAAGATCAAGAGTCCCACATTCTTCCAACTGAGCCAGCCAGCCAGGCTCCCTGCGAGACACGGCATCTTAAAGAGATAATGGTAGAGGAGCTTCCAGAATCACAGGGACACAGGATCCCAGACTTCAAGATCCTAATTCTTTTTTTTTTAATTTTTTAATGTTTTACTTATTTTTGAGAGACAGAGCTTGAGCAGGGGAGGGGCAGAGAGAGAGGGAGATACAGAATCCGAAGCAGGCTCCAGCCTCTGAGCTGTCAGCACAGAGCCCGACGCGGGGCTCGAACTCACGGACCGTGAGATCATGACCTGAGCCAAAGGTGGACACTCAAGTGACCGAGCCACCCAGGCGCCCCTAAAGATCACAGTTCTTGAAGATACGTGGTTAATGACCAAGCACTGCCAGGCGGAGCAGGAAGAGTAAAAATGAATTTACTCCCCAACACACAGCAGCAGAACCGCAGACCACTGAAGACAGAGAGAAGATGCTAAAAACTACCAGAAGGGAGGCAGTCTACAAAGGGGGATGATGACTAGCCTGATGGAAGACTTCTCAGAGGAGGCTAGGAGACAAGGAATGACACCGCCAGCAGACGAAGGAAGGGTGAGAGCTGGCACAGAACTCAACACCCAGGAAAACTAGCTTTCAAGCGGGAGCAACACAGACTTTTCCCGGCAAGGCACTGCTCATAGACCTTGGCTCAACGACGAATACAGGCTTTGAAACGTTTGGAAAAGACAACGATTTACTTTGTACTTTAAGTATGCACACTAAGAAAAAAAAAAATCTAAGCGTAACTACCAAAAGAAAAACAATAAACTATGTAACATCTCAACAACTGGAATTTACCCCACTAAAAAAAAGAGACAAAAAAGTAAAAAAGACTCAAGTTACTAAAGTTAGAATTCAGAACAAAAAATAGAAAGGATTATAAAAGATTACTATGTCAACAAATCAGGTAAATTAGAGAAAAATGGACAAGTTCCTAGAAAGACACAAATTACCAAACTGAGTCAAGAGGAAACAGACTATCTGCATAGCCCTGTGACAAAGAAAAAGACTGAGTTAGCAATTTAAAAACTTCCCACCCATACTACCACAGAAACAATGAAAAAGGCAACTTTACTGGAACTCTGGAAAGTAGTCAAAAGTTTACAGCAACCAAAGGAACCCTCAGCAAGTCAAAGGTGAACGAAACCTGGTAGGAGGGCCCTGTGGCATTTGAACCGACTCCTGTCCTATCCCCCATTCCCCGGCTCAGCAGTGATTCTGAAGGCACGTTCTGGTGTGGGCTCCTGGTGCAGAAGGGGGCAGAGACGACCTTGTTCTCAAACACTGAGGTTGTCTGTCTTGACCTGCCGGATGGCTCCTGAAGGGCTAGCACAAAGGTCTCGCCTTGATTTTGCCTAACTTGGAACTTTCTGAGAGCAGAGAACAGCCACGGGGATGGCATTTGTTAAAAACATCAAAGGCAATATGGTATGGAAACTGATACAACAGTGTGTGTTAATGATACTTCAATAAAAAGATACCCAACAATAGAAAAATTAGGGGCGCCTGGGTGGCTCAGTCAGTTAAGCATCTAATCTCAGCTCCCGTCATGATGTCACGGTTCATGGGTTCAAGCCCATGTCGGGCTCTGTGCTGACAGCTCGCAGCCTGGAGCCTGGAGCCTGCTTCGGAGCCTATGTCTGCCTCTCGCTCTCTCTGCCCCTCCCCCACTCGTGCATACACACACTCTCTCTCTCAAAAAAACCCTAAACCTTAAAAAAATAAAAATACAAATACAAAACAAAGGCAATGAACCAGGTGCTACAACCCCAGAGCAAAGGATATTAATTGGGGCCAACAGACATGTCACTGAAAGCCGGGGAGGAAGAGCCGGACAGTGAGAGCGAGAGGCTTTGGAGAGAGTAAGGGCTTTGAAAAGCTTCCATGCTGGCAGTTCCTTACAAAGCTAAACATCATCTCACCATCCAATCCAGCCATCATGCTCCTTGGTATCTATCCCCAGTGAGCTGGAAATTTATGTCCACACAAATGTTTATAGCAGCTTTATTCATAACTGCCAACAACTGGAAGCAACCACAACGTCCCTCAATGGGAGAATGGATAACCAAACTACGGTACCTGCGTACAACGGAATGTTATCCGGCGATAAGAAGCGAGGAGCTATCAAGCCACAAGAAGACATGGAGGAAACTTACATGTGTGTCGCTAAGTGAAAAAAGTTGGCCTGAAAACACTACAGATTTTGATTCCAACCATACGTCATTCTGGAAAAGGAAAAACTGTAGAGACACTAAAAGGTTGGAGGTTGCCAGGGCTCCAGGGGAGGGAGGAGGGATGAATAGGTAACGCACAGGACGGACTCGGAGGGGACTGAAACTATTCTGCATGATGCTGTCATGGTAGGCACATGACATTTTGCATTAGCCAAAACCCATGAAACTACACAGCACAAAGAATGAATCCCAATGTAAACTGTGGACTCTAGGAAACCAACACTGAAATAAAATTTTAAAAATGAAAACCTTCCACGTATTTGAAGGAATCTAGAAGACCACGTGCCCAGGGCAGGCACCTGCTCAGAAAACACTCGTGAAGGCTCTAAGCTCTCACCTCTGGCTGACCTTCGGTCTGTGAAAGCAGGAAGAAGGGGAAGGCAGAGATGTAAACTCCTGCTGAGAACCAACAGGGTGTCCCAACACCCACCCAGAGCCCAGTTGGAGGAGCCCAAGACGAGGAGATATGTTGGGGTTCCAGGCATTTAAGGAAATCCCTGCCGAATCACTAGCTGACCGCAAGCTTAACAGAACAGAGATTTCCCCTGACCGCACACGACAAAGAATACAGTCTACAAACGGAGTCTGCAAAAGTCACTATCCAGACATTACAACCCACAAGCAGAAACCACACACTCTGGGGTAGGGGAAGGAGAACCGGATTCCGAGAATCGCTGCATTACAATATGCAAAAATGTCCATTTTCTCAACAAAAAATGACGAGGCAGGCAAACAAAGTATGGCTCAACGAGAGGGCCGGCCGTTCCGTACAAACGATGGAATCAAACCACACGAGGCCTTTTATGGCCGCTGCTTTCACTAAGAACGGTGTTTTCAAGGTTAATCCACGCCCCAGCACGCACCATTACTTCATTGCTTTTTATGGACAAATAACATTTCGCCGTCTGCATATTGCACATCTTCGTCATCCATTCATCTGTTGGTGGTGGGCGTTTGGCTTGTGTCCGGTTTGGGCTATTATGAGTAATTCTGCCCTCACCTAGACATGTAATAAACGCTTGATGACTCACCGATAACGTACCTGGTGGATCCTAGAGTAACCGGAGTTTGGGCCTAGATTCCTAGGCTACTGGTTGCTACGGTTTTTAACCTTTCCACGTTGAAAGGGAACAGAACAGCTGTGCCCACAACATCTGCATGTCCCATTTCGCATCTACCTGTGTGTCTGTAGCCAGCCTACTGGGGGGGACTCAGAAGTCGAACACAGGCCCACAATCCTGTACCACAACTCTGAGGCCCAAGTGAGTCCCAGGGTTCAGAATTCGGGGTAAATCAACGCAAATGCCGTATTTTAAGTAACCTTCAGTGGGTCTGGGGCAGCACCTGGTAACCAAATCATTGTTTCTGCACTGACACCTCTGACCGTTCAGAGTAAACGGAATAAATACGGTGAGTTCAGGCTCGCCCGTTAAATGAGGTCCGCGACACCGTGGCACCGTTAGAGCTTTTCGGGTTTCTAAACCGCAAAGCAGGCAGTGTGGACCATAGAGACTTATGTTCTGAGGCACAATGAATTTCTCTGCCAGTTCTAAAGTTTCTCGTATGGTGCTGCGATAAACTGTCTGTGGTACTCCGAGGGGGAAAGAAGCCATCGCTTTTTTTCATATTCTGATAATAAAAACCAGCTAATTCAATAGAAAGTGTCGTTTGAAAGGAATACGCAACAATATTTAATGAAATGAGATATTAAGCCCTTTCTCCTTCTCGGGTATCACACCGAGAGCTTCCTGTGCGTCCATTCACTCACTTCTCTCTACAACCCAGAGGTTGGTGCTCTATCATTTCCATTTTACGAAGAAGGAAATGGACTCTGAGACACTAAGTGATTTGTCACAAGTCACATGCCTGACAAGGAGTTGGGCCAGACCTTAAACCCAGGTATTCGGGCTTTAGGGCTCATGTTTTTGCCCGGTACACGATACTAACTTGCCATCAATTAAACCGTAGACTGCGCTGAACCGATCAACCTAGAAAGCACAAAAGGTGCTGGATGGGGGCAGAATTCGCCACATGCCAAATCACCTGCTTTCCAACACACGCCCGTGGTCCACAGAAACAACTGGTCTCACTACCACTTCGGCCAGGCGAGCCCTGAGTCCCAAAGCCACGTTTTCACATTTACATCCTTTTCCAGTTAGTAAAGCAAACCCCCCTCCCCTCGGCCAATATTGAACTTGTTCTTGTTCTGCCAGCAGATAAATTTGATTCGACAAGTTTTAGCACCTTCTATGTACAGAGCTGCCTGCTAATCCCCGTGGGGAGGGCTTGCGGTCCCCTGGAACCTTGCAGACATTCCCAATTCTTTCCAAGAATTTTATAATTTTGTGTTTTCGTTTGGAGAATGACCCAAAAGAAGAAAACCAGTCTATGCGGATTACTGGTTTACTGCCTTACAATACAGTACTAGCGTTTGGTTTCAATGCCCGGGGTATGATTATAATTGCACTGACGCCAAAAAGGACGATTTTAATTGCCACAGGCTAACGAGAAGAGGATAGACGTGGATTCCGCTCGTATTTATGCCTTTGGGGTCACCTCAAAGCGAACAGACATCGTGGTACAGACGGAGGCCTGGCTGCAGTTCAAACTGAGGAAAAGGGGCGGGAGAGCTGAGCCGTCTCAGGGTCTGCTAAACCCACAGGGGCCCAGGGCAACCGTTGGTTTCAAGGAAGCTATTAGGTTTCAGCAAAATGGCACCTCTCCCATTAAACTAACATTTGTAATTGGAATTACATCGGTTTGGTTGCATTTGTTTACGTTTAATTCGCAAACTGATTTTGGCTTTACGGCGGCACAAAAACCGTAAGCTTTAGAAATACACGCCTTGCTTATTTGATCGCCATCGGCGCCTTGTTCAATGGTTTGAAAAACAATTTAAGCCAGCAGTAGGGATCCAAAGCAATTTTCATGTTTTTCTTGTCCTAAAAAGGCGTGTCATTCCATGACGGGTAGGAGCAGGAGGAGACAGGGAGTCTCCTGTGAAATGCTACAGCCTCTTGGGAAATTAATCTGCCACAGGTTCTCGCCTGCAGCAACACGGACACCATCGGGTAAATAACATCTACTGCGGCACTGTCTGGATGGCAGGGAGGGAACAATCTAAACACTTGTTGGTTCCCCAGAAGGTTTATTTAGCCTGTAGTTAGTCTGAGTATTTTCTATTGGTTATCAAGTCGAAAACTCTGTCCGACTTCTTTTGGATAGGGCATCGCTGTCCAAAAGAATTTTCTGTGCTGAGGGAAATGTTCTAAGTCTGCACTGTCCAACGACAGCCCCTAGCCACAAAGCGGCCAATGAGCGCCTAGAGAATGCAGGATGAGCAACTGAGGCACGAAATTATTTATTTTACTTCCATTTCGTTAAATTGAAATGAGCATAGTTACAAGGGCCTAGCAGCTACCAACCACACTGGAACTCACTGCAGATCTCGAGATTTCTCATTGAAGTGAGGCTTTCTTTCAACTTCTATTGAAAAATCTCAAGGGGCGCCTGGGTGGCTCAGCAGGTTAAGTGCCGACGACGTGGGCTCAGGTCACGATGTCACGGGTTGTGCGTTCAAGCCCTGGGTGGGGCTCTGCTCTGATGGCACAGCCTGCTTGAGATTCTCCCTTTCTCTCTGCCCCTCCCCTGCTCGCACTCTCTTTGTCTCTCTCTCAAGAAACAAAATCGCTCACGTCCTCCCACCTCACTCGTTTATATCCCCTGGTCTATATGCCCTGGAGACCTCTTTCTTTATGACCCTGATTTGTGCAACTTCTCTTTGCTCCGCTTTACCAAATGAAACCGTTCAAGAGCCTAAACGGCTCCTCCCAGCATGATGAGTCTGAGATGATTTCTCCCTCCTTCCGAACTCCATGAGCGCTTGTCTGGCATTCCACTTAATACTTACCCCAGATGGCCCCGGAATTTAATTATCTTTCAAGTTCTTCTATTTTCCCCAGACTGCGAGCTCTGGGATGGCTGTGCCTCTGCCTTCTGTGTGAACACTTCTCACAGCATCTTGCCTGGCACAGAACTAACTCTGATCAAAGAAAGCTCTCAGCATCCCTTTCACTGGTGAGTGACAAGATTCCACTGCGGGCCTTTTTTTTCTTTTCTTCCCCCACCCCCCCCCACCCCCCACCCCCAAGCACCACGTTCTCCTTTCCCCCTCTGCATGAATGTTAGCGGGTAGAGAGTGATCACGTCTGAGTTAAAAGATCAGACCGTTGGAAGCCGGGAAATAAGAGAGACTGAGACCCAGCCATGCAAATTCTTTCCTCGTTTCTCCACTCCAGACGTTATCTGAACTGTAGGCCTGTTTTGTTTGGCCTGCACGGTGTTTTTCAAAATTGGGTCAGTCACCGGGGCGCCTGGGTGGCTCAGTCGGTTGAGCGACCGACCTCCGCTCAGGTCACGATCTCGCAGTTTCGGGGTTCAGGTCCCGCGTTTGGCTCCGTGCTGACAGCTCAGAGCCTGGAGCCTGCTTCGGATTCTGTGTCGCTCTCTGTCCCTCCCTGGCTCCTGCTCTCTGTCTCTCTCTCAAAAATAAATAAATAAGCATTAAAAAAAAAATTGGGTCACCAACATTTTTCTTAATGGGGAGATTTCAACCAAGTATATTAATTTCTGGCTTCTCTTGAAAATTATTAAGATTTTGCATTTCCTGATGGCTATCAAAAGAGAGAGGTGAGGGACGGCTGCCATCTCTGGAGAGAGCCATGGCCCTCCAGCTCCTAGGCCTCACTTTCTTCCTGCCTCACCCCTGTGATAATTATCATTATAGTAACAACAGCAGCAAACACTCACGGAGGCTCTAGCATATGCCAGGGACAATTGGAATCACTTATAGATCATACAATTCCCACAACAGCAACTTGCCCAAAATCAGGGTTAGAATTCAACCCTGGGGGTAGTCTGACCTCAAAGCCCTCACCTACGACCACACTGGAGACAGGGATTCCTGGTCTCTCGCTCATTAAAAGAGTAGATTTAAAGCTTACATACGACATGGAAGAGAACGAAAACGTGGAAGAATCAAGACGGCTAGGACTATGCTTTCCAGGAACTTTTCTTACATAGAATTAACTAAGGGAGGAAAAGAGACATTAAAGTTTCTCATTCCAAAAGCCGATCCCAGCGTAAAATGCAAATGAGCATTAACATCTACAACAGCGGGGGGCGCCTGGGTGGCTCAGTCGGTTAAGTGTCTGACTTTGGTTCAGGTCATGATCTCACGGGTTCATGGTTCTGTGCTCACAGGTCAGAGCCTAGAACCTGCTTTGGATTCTGTGTTTCCCTCTCTGCCCCTCCCCCACGCACCCTCTGTCTCTCTCCCTGTCTCTCAAAAATAAACATTAAAAAAATGTAAAAAAAAAACACATCTACAACAGCCTTTTTCAAAGTGAGGTGGATGGGGGTGGGGAACCCTGGGGTCCTCAGGAATCTTTCAGGGAGTCTTTGAGGTCCAAACTATCTTAATAATATTCAGACATTATCTGCCTTTTTTTTTTTCAATGTTTATTTATTTTGGGGACAGAGAGAGACAGAGCATGAACGTGGGAGGGACAGAGAGAGAGGGAGACACAGAATCGGAAACAGGCTCCTTAAAAAGTCAATTTTGTTAATATATAACGAGTTTACTACTGTTACTTTTAAATGAGTATCTTTAAAGTTTATTTGACTTCTTTTTTTTAAACTTTTTAATGTTTATTTACTTTGGGGAGAGAGAGAGAGAGAGACAGAGCACCAGTGGGGGAAGGGCAGAGAGAGAAGGAGACACAGAACCCGAAGCAGGCTCCAGGCTCTGAGCTGTCAGCACAGAGCCCGACGCGGGGCTCGAACTCACAAACCGTGAGATCATGACCTGAGCCGAAGTCGGCCGCTTAACCGACCGAGCCACCCAGGCGCCGCTGAGGCTTACTTGACTTACAATACAGCAAATGTCAGCATATATAGTTCACACGCACCAACTCTTGAGTCTTCAATGATTTTACAAGATCAAAAAGTCTGAGAACTGTGGCTCTCAGGAGGAAGAAAAGTCTTGCAGGTACACACATACCCACGCGGGGGGTGTGCATCTGTGCATGTGTGTCTAACACAGGAAGGAACCCTGAATCAAACAGTCCAAACTGGTGGCCAGCCACCAAGTTTTATAAGCGGTCCATGCTGTCTTTGAATACCGATTAAATTCACTGTCACCATTTATTATTTTTTTTTAATTTTTTTTTAACGTTTATTTATTTTTGGGACAGAGAGAGACAGAGCATGAACGGGGGAGGGGCAGAGAGAGAGGGAGACACAGAATCGGAAGCAGGCTCCAGGCTCTGAGCCATCAGCCCAGAGCCCGACACGGGGCTCGAACTCACGGACCGCGAGATCGTGACCTGAGCTGAAGTCGGACGCTTAACCGACTGCGCCACCCAGGCGCCCCTCACTGTCACCATTTAAAGATCAAAAAGTTTCACACAGGTCAGTGTTCTGGTCTCATCTCAAAAAACAAACAAACAAACTTCCACTTGGTCATTTCCACTGGCGGGGATCACTCAGAGGGGGCCCACGATCTTTGGTTCACCTGCAGGCCTTTACCTGCCCGTTCCCTGGAGGTATCTGAGTTGCCACCCTGAACCAGAAGGAGGGAAAAAGCATTTTTGCAATAAACAGTGAAACATAGATCAATCTAATAAATGTCTGCCTTCCTCCAGAGACGTCAACAGGCACAACAAATAACCTTTTCCTCATCTGACTTCCCAAAGCAGCAACTTGTAATGGTTTCCCTGTGGGTACAGAGACTCTTGGGTCAATTCGAAACCCTTCTGAGAAAGAAGGGAATCCATCGGACAAAGTAGGTATCTTTGGAACAAGGGCAAAAGGGAAAAGACTCACCAGAGCAAAGGAGTGACTCTCCAGGGAACAGGAGGGCCCGGTTCAGGCCCCACAGGGAGGGGATTCAGATGACCGTCAGACCACTGGATATTTCCTCCTGGAACTCTGAGTAGTAAATTCGGGACACTCATCCAACTTCTTTTGCCCTGGAAGCAGGGGGTGGAAAGGAAGGGGCATTCAGATGTTGGGTCCCCAGAGAAGCAAGCACACAGGTGTAAAGTTGGGCAAGATGGGCAATTTCTGGAAGGAGGAAGAAAGCAATACTAAACCGGGGAGATCTAGATGGGAAAGGGGCTTTTGTTTTAAGGGAAAGTTAATTTTTCTTCCTTGCCTTATTTTCTTTCCTCGGGAAGGGACTTGGAGGGTTTTGCTGGGAAAAGCCTAACTGGGGTAGAACTGGGGATGAAAAGGGATTTTTGCCGGAGAGGTGGGAAAGAGGGTTGGAAAAACAAATTATTAGGTGAAAGAGAAACTGGCAGGACTGAGTTGGTTTGTGATCAGTGGAAAGATACTACAAAAGGGGGGGGGGCTCTTGGTGGGAAGAAACAATTTTTGCTGGAAAGTTACCCTGGATGGAGGAAAAACTGGGGGAAAGATATACAATATATGTATTTTATAATACATATATAGATAGATTTTCTTGCTAGAGGAAGTTCCTAAAAGGACGGCGAGGGGTATAAATCAAAGAAGAGAGGAAAGATTTTTGGGTTTTGCTGGGAGATCCTAAAAAAAAAAACAAAAAAAAAAAACCGCCAATCTGGGTCCCCTATTCCAGAGGCAAGGGGATTTTTAGCAGGAGGCCTGGAAGCGAGGGCGAATGCAATGCAAGGCCGCGGTGCAGAAAGCGCGGAGAGATCGGGTAGGGCCCGAGGCACGAGCTGGGGAGCTGCCAGGGGGCAGTTGGGGCCTGGGGGGCGGGGGAGGAAAAAACAAGGGGATGCAGCGGGCCGGGGGGCCCCTGAGGAGAGTATTCTCCAAGGGGGAATGGGTGGCGGGGGTGCAGCGGGGCCGGGAGCTGTTGGGATGCAGAAGGTGCGTGCGTGATGCGGGGTGAGGGGCGCCCGCCGCGCCTGCTGCGGGCCCTCGAAAGGGAGAGGGGCCCCCTAAAAAACAAACATATACACAAATTAGATATGAAAAGGGGGGAGGGGTTGAAAAGTGAGGAGGGGCAGGGAGGGGGGTAGGGAGGAAAGGGAGGGGGCAGGGGCAGCAGCAACCGGGTTTTACCCGCCCCCGGGGGCTCGCGCGCCGGCCTCGCGCCTCGCGGGCCTCCCAGCGGCCCCCTGCCTCCCTCGCGCCGCCCGCCGGCCCGGCGCGCACGCGCAGCCGGGACCGCCCCCGGAGCGGCCCGCTGACCCGCGGCGCGGGCGCGTGGGCGTGGCTGCGGGTCGCTTCACGACGCCCAGGGCCGCCTCGCGCGCGCCTCGCGCCGTCCGGGCTCCCGGCGCGTGCCGCCCGGCGGCGAAGTCGCGGCGGCTCTTCTGCCTCCGCTGAGGGGCGGGGCCACGCACGGGGGGGCGGGGCCTGGCGCGGTCAAGTGACCCGCGGCGGGCGGGAAAGGAGGCGGTTGGTCGCCATTTTGCGAGGAGGGCCGTTGAGGGCGGGAGGGCGTGAAGGCGGAGCCCGGGAAGGGGCCGCGGGGGGAGGGGCCGGCCCGCCAGTAGCCGCTTACAGAGGCCGAGAGCCCCGCGGCCCCGGGCCATTGTTCCCGGAGGGCGGCGTTAGAACGCGGCGGCGGGGGACTCCCGGCTCCCTGGGGCCGCTCCGAGCTTCGGTGTCCCGCGATGGGTGCTGCGAGAGCGGGACCCGCCCTGGCAGGGTCGTGGCGCCCAGCGAGGCAGCCCCGCGTGTCCCCGAGGCCGCCGAGGTGCGCGCGGAGGCCACGGAGACCTGCCCCTCCGGGGCTTCGGAACGTGCGGGGCTGCCCTTCCTTGTTGTGTTGGCGCCGAGCCGTCTGTGGGTCTGGCTCCGTGCTGAGCCGCGTGGATGGAGGAACGGAGACGGGAGGAGAGCGGTGGCCCAGGGTGCCGACTGTTCAAGGCGTTTGGACCCGGGAACGACGGAGCCGGGGAGGTCTTATCTTAGAAAGTGAGCGCTGAACGTCTATGGAGACAGAGGGTAGCTGCGCGGTGCCTGGGGGTGGGGAGGGGGCACGACTCTGCATGAGCACAAGCGGGGTGTGATTGGGGTGATGGGAGGATTCAGCAAGTCGAGTTACAGCGCTGGTTGCGCAAGGTGGCGAATTCACTAAAAATCTTTGGCTTGAACGCTTACGGCGAGTGACTTCCGTGTAAATTACCCCAGTAAAGCTGTGTTGATTTTAGAAATTGATCCCTGGGGTAGACAGAACAGAGAGGAGGAGAAAAAGACTGGCATTCTATTTCTGGATTCCTTCATGCAGCCAGTATTTATCGAGCCTCTGTTGTGTTCTGAGATAACCGCGGTGTCCGAGTCAAACATCCCCGCTGTAACTTACCTCCTGCAGGAGCGCTGTCCAAATGACCCAGAATACAAAAATGCGAAATGAACTATGATAATACAAGTTAGCCCCAAATGTTGTTTCAACGTGGAGTGAATACAAAAATACAAAGATTTTAGTGGTGAGATAAGTTACTTTTTTGGGGCGGGGGGGGGGGGGACTCTTGAAAGAAGTCTGGACCCCTCAATCCACATCAGCCATGTTTCAAGGGCAGCCCCAGGCAGCTAGGGGTCCCGGTACTGAACAGCATACCTCCAGTGGGGGACAGGCAAATCCGTTTAGAATGCAACGTGGTTATACTTGAAGGAAAAAATTAAGGAAAGAGGATACGAAGCGTCAGAGGATACTAGCCCATACCGGCCGGTGAAGGTGTCGCGGGTGAACTTACCCTGAGCAAAGACCAGAAGGAAATGAGGAAGGGATCTATAAGAATATCTGGGGGAAGAGCCAAGTGCAAGGGCCCGGAGACAGGAAAGATGTAGATCCATTTGAAGAAAAGCCGAGACTGGTGTAGACGGATCTGGGTGAATAAAGGGAAATGTAAACCAGGGCCAGATCATGCAGAACCGTGTAAGTTATGCAAAGACAGGAATTAAACACCTGCTTTCAAATTAGGAGAGATTTTTTTTTTTCATCTATTTAGCAAACATTAAAAAATACTGAGTTTCAGCAGTGTGATCTCTCCCCTTGATGGGGGAGATACGAACCCCGGCCACAGGGTGCGTGAGAGTTTAAACAACAGGATTTAAACTCCGGAATACGTTGCTATCTTCCTGTCCTTTGACAAACACCGAACACTTCACGGACAAAGAAGAGACTTGTAACGTATAACCCAAAGAATTAGCATTCACAAGTTATTTTCAAGGACTGCAAATTAAAGCAGCGGCCCGATTCAAAAATGAATAAAAGATATGAAGAGACGCGTCACCCCAGAGGAAACCTACGAAAACAGGCCTAACCACAATAACAAGGGAATGCAAATTACAACCACAGATGTCGTGTCCTGTCAACCAGCAGGGCAAATTTTTAAATTTTTCTATCCGGTGGAGCAAGGGGAACCCCTACAATCCCGGTGAGTGGTGCACTCACATTGGAGAACACATTTGACTTCTTGAATACAATTGAAGATGTAATGTATCCCCTGTCCCGGCAAAGCCAGGGATTCACCGTAGAGAAACTTACTCGTTTACACAACAAGATGTGTCCGGGAATAGTCCTGAGCAGCGATGCCTTCACAGCCCTCCATAAGCCTGGATTAGATGATCCTAGAACAGAAAAAGGACGCCAGTGGAAAAACTACAGAAATGCCAACAAAGACTGGGATTTAGTTAGTAGTAGCGTATCAATGTTGATTTCACGGTTTTGACAAAGGTGCTGTGATGATGTAAGATGCTGACGTCAGAGAAAACTGGGTGGGGGGTATATGGAGGTTGTATATCCTTCCAACTCTCCCGTAAATCTAGGATCGTTATCTACAGGATACTGGATAAATTACGATCTATTTGCTCGGTGGAATATTCTACAGCTGGAAAAATCAGTCGATTTCAGTTGCAATAGTACAGATGTGTTTTCATTTACTTCAAGACAGGCAGAACGAAACAATATACAGTTGGGGGACACAAATATATTGTAGATTTTTTTTTTTTTAATGAGGGCAAGGTAAACACAAAGTTTAGCCAAGTAGGATGGGAGGGAACGAGAAAGAGAAGGGTCCGCAAGGAAACCGTAGAGGAAATGGAATTTTTTCTTTAAGTTGGGTGGTGGGACCACAGCTGCTCATTTTGTTCCTATTCTATGTATGTATATTTAAAAAAATTTTTTTTAACATTTATTTACTATTGAGAGACGGGGAGACATGGAATCTGAAGCAGGCTCCAGGCTCTGAGCTGTCAGCGCAGGGCTCGAACTCACAAACCGCGAGATCATGACCCGAGCCGAAGTCGGACGCTCAACCGCCGGAGCCACCCAGGCGCCCCTGTATATGTTTATAGAGACATATGTTATAAATGTGTGTATTTGATTTTTAAGCATCTACTCCATATTAAAAACAAAAACTTTAAGAAAAATAAGAGTATAATTGGAGAAGCAAGCCCATAGGACTCTGAAACAATTCAGGTACTTCCGTCCCATCTCAAACCTTGAAAGCCTTGGGGCGCCTGGGTGGCGCAGTCGGTTAAGCGTCCGACTTCAGCCAGGTCACGATCTCGCGGTCTGGGAGTTCGAGCCCCGCGTCAGGCTCTGGGCTGATGACTCAGAGTCTGGAGCCTGTTTCTGATTCTGTGTCTCCCTCTCTCTCTGCCCCTCTCCTGCTAACTCTACTCTCTCTCTCCCTCCCTCTCTCTCTCTCTCTCTCAAAAATAAAATAAGCATTAAAAAAAACATTAAACCCTAGGAACCGTTTTCAAAGCATTCGTTCTTTTCATTAGTTGGCAAATATTAAGACACACTGAGGCCGTCACTGTGTCCCACACCTGAGCCAGGCAGACAAGCAGATCAGGAGACAGGGCCCTGGCCGCTGGGAATCTGCTTACAGGAAGTAGTAGGACTTAATTGCTAAAATGATTCGAGAACAAGCCATTCCTACCTCCCTTAAGCAGCACTGAGCATCTGCTTTATGCTCAACCCAGCGATAAGCTTTTCCGTGAATGGGCCAAGAGATTTGGGAAGGAGGGGGCGCTGGACAAGGGAGACGACAGCTCACTTAGCCGACCGAGCCCCCCCAGGCGCCCTGAGAATTTGCATTTTTAAAAATGTGTATTCATTTTTGAGAGACAGAAAGAGCGCGCGAGCAGGGGAGGGGCAGAGACAGAGAGGGAGACACAGAATCGGAAGCAGGCTCCAGGCTCCGAGCTGTCAGCCCAGAGCCCGACGCGGGGCTCGAACCCACGAACCGCGAGATCATGACCTGAGCTGAAGTCGGACGCTCAGCTGACTGAGCCAGCCAGGCGCCCAGAGAATTTGCATTTCTAATGAGCTCTCCGGTGATGTGGCCGCTAGCAGACTGGCAAACGCACTTGGGGGATTACTATTTTTGAACCAATAATCCACTCAGGTTTGGGGGTGCTCTGTTAGACCCTTCCAAGAGCAGGGTGCCAGTCCCCCCATCGACTCAGCCCTGCACTCTGAACCCAGCACACATTCACTCTTATGGAATGAATGAATCAGCGGGGTGACCGTTGCCTGATAAAGACGACTGGCTTTCCCTTACCCTGAAATACAGGATCTGGAGACAGTGGCGAAATGTTTCTGGGTGAAATTCGGACGTGAACAACCCTGATACCAAGAAAAAAAACAAACGAACAAAAGCAAGGAGCCTGCTTCTTAATATTTAGCCGTGGAAATCCAAATCTACGGAAATGGAACGCTATGTCTCTGGCTCAAAAAAAAAAAAAAAAAAGGGAAATAGAACAGCTTCTCTGACTGGATAAATACTGAGCCCTTCTGCAGCATTCTTCAATTTGTGCTTCATCATCTTGCAAATCATTCAACAAATGCCTTTTGACTGTCTGCTTAAGCAAAAACATTCTTTGGGGGCACCTCCTAGGATATGTATTTATAGTTAGAGTAACCTAACTGTATCATGGGTTATTTTAAAAAAAAATTTTAATGTTTATTTTTGAGAGAGAAAGAGACAGAGTATGAGTGGGAAAGGGGCAGAGAGAGAGAGAGGGAGACGCAGAATCCAAAGCAGGCTCCAGGCTCCGAGCTGTCAGCACAGAGCCCGACGCGGGGCCCGAACCCACGAACCGGGAGATCATGACCTGAGCCGAAGTTGGACTGTTAACGGACTGAGTCGCCCAGGCGCCTCTCTGTATCATATGTTATTAAATATCTTTTGTTATTTTTGTAATTCTTTTGTGTCTATTCCCAGACTATCTTCTCCTTGAAAGTGTGATCTGGCCTCAGCAACCTATTCCCCATAGTACTTTGTAAGACATTATCATCTATAATAATAAATACTATTATTGATCATATATTGCTCACATATAATTATATCAGGATGACCAACTCATCCCAATGTGCCCAGAACTTTCCCGATTTTAGCATTGAAAAACCCCACGTTCCTGGAAACTCCTTAAGGCCAAGCAAACTGGGACAGCTGGTCACCCTAGTTATAATGTATAATAGAAATAGAAAAGATTTACCCAGCTGGACTTGTATTAACTCACTCCTCACAGCATTCTGATGAGACGGGGATTTATTATTATCCCTATTTTCCGGATGAGGAAACCGGCTCAGAGAGGTTAAGGAATTTCCTCAAGTCTACACAGCTAGAAAGAGACAACGTGGGAATAAACCCAACCTTTTTACCACCAAGGGTGTTCAGTAAATATTTGTGGACTGGGGCGCCTGGGGGGCTCAGTCATAAGCGCCTGACTTCGGCTCAGTTTCGTTGACTTTGAGCCCCACATCAGGCTCTGTGCTGACAGCTCAGAGCCTGGAGCCTGCTTGGGATCCTCTCTCCCTCTCCCTCTGCCCCCCCCCCCCCCCGCTTGCACGCGTGCTTGGGCTCTCTCTCAAAATAAATAAAGTTTAAAAACTTTTAATATTAAAATATTTTATAATATTAAACATATTTTAAAATATTAAAACAACATTAAGAAAATATTTTAAACATTAAAAAATATTTTGGGGGCATCTGGGCGGCTCGGTTGTGTCCGACTTCAGCTCAGGTCATGATCTCACGGTTCGTGGGTTCGAGCCCCGCGTCGGGCTCTGGGCTGACGGCTCGGAGCCCGGAGCCCGCTCCGGATTCTGTGTCTCCCTCTCTCTCTGCCCCTCTCCCACTCCTTCTCTGTCTCTCATAAGTAAGTGTTAAAAAAGTAATAAAATAAGAATCAGGGTTGAATCCTGAATGTCAATGCGTTTTTGTACCTTTATCCTCCTCCCTTGGGGTAGGGGGAATGAGAGATTCCAGAAGGTACTGGGCTTTCTCATACGGCATGGAGATGGGGAGGAGGGCGGGGCAGGCAGGCACGCCTGGGGAGGGATGCCACGGCATGTTAAGCACCGGACTGAACTTCGGGGGTCCCCAGTTAAAGCAAGCAGGTTTGATGATCTGCTGGAAGGATGCCCAGAACTCGGCAAGGCTCTCGTACCCATGGTTACCATCTGTTCGGAGAAAGGAGAGAGTTAACACCAGCCAAGGTAAAAGGTGCACAGAGAGACACCAGGCGCGAGCTTCTAATTGTCTCTCCCAGTGGAGGAGCCAGTGCGTATGTCCACGAGCGGGTGCCCACCAGGGAAGTTCACCTGAGCCTTAGCGCCCAGGGTTTTTATTTTGTGCCTGTGTCTCCAGCCCCTCCGGAGGTCACGCTGCTACTGAGTGGGCCGAGGCCCCAGGTAAACAAACACAGTCTTGTTCAGGCCAGATAGACCGAGGGCTTAAAGGTTTTACTTGCTAGGGACCAAGGACAGGGCCTAAACCTTCCTTTGCAATGCGCAGGGTGGACACCCCAGGCCTACTGAGTTAAGCCTGAGCTGCCCAAGAACAGAGCTAGGTTTAGAAGCCAGTTTTCAGGGACGCCTGGGTGGCTCAGTCAGCTAAGCGTCCGACTTCGGCTCAGGTCCTGATCTCCCGGTTCGTGGGTTCGAGCCCCGCGGCGGGCTCTGTGCTGACAGCTCAGGGCCGGGAGCCTGCTTCGGATTCTGGGTCTCCCTCTCTCTGTCTCTCTCTCTCTCTCCCCCTCCCCTGCTCAAGTTCTGTCCCTCTCTCTCTCTCTCAAAAATAATAAACATGTGGGGCGCCTGGGTGGCGCAGTCGGTTAAGCGTCCGACTTCAGCCAGGTCACGATCTCGCGGTCCGTGAGTTCGAGCCCTGCGTCAGGCTCTGGGCTGATGGCTCAGAGCCTGGAGCCTGTTTCCAATTCTGTGTCTCCCTCTCTCTCTGCCCCTCCCCCGTTCATGCTCTGTCTCTCTCTGTCCCAAAAATAAATAAACATTGAAAAAAAAATTAAAAAAAAAATAATAAACATGAAAAAAAATAGGAAAAAAAAAAAGCACCCAGTTTTCTGCTCTTCTAACTCAGGCCCACTCCTCTCCAGCCCCCTGCCTGTGCGAACAGAAGTGATTTCCAAAGTCGAATTCGAACCCACGCCAACACCTCAAACATCCTTTTCCTTGTCCACGGCTGTGGTGGCCCCGGATTCACTTGGCACTCCCCGGGGCAGCCTGTGAGATGCTCGGCTCCCACAAGGAGTTCCGATACGTGAATATTCCGAGGTTAAGTCATTTATAGGCTCATGCACCCCTCTCTGGACTTCACCGCCCTCAGCCGTCATATCCTGAGTATCTCCAGTCACCGCTGTGCCGGGCCCTGGAATTTCAAAGATGACTACGTAGGGTGCCCGCCAGCGAACATTCTATCGAGGTCTATCGTCTCCTCTCATCCAAGAACAGGGCCTGCTGTTGTCACTCTCGTCTGTTTAACCACCACCCCCCCCGCCCCGTGAAGTTCTGATACCAGGCTCCAACACCGATGAATCTTCAAACCCGTGGGTTGTTTCTACCCTTCCCGCCGGGATGAATAACCTGTGAACATTCACGCGCAAGTTTTTGTTCCCATACCTGTGCTCGTCCTTTTGGGCGTGTGCCCGGGAGTGGAATCGCTGGGTCCTGTGGTAGTTCCGTGTGTAACTTCTTGGGGGAGGATGGGCTTTGAAGGCAGAGGCTTTGCCGAGAAGAGAAAATGTGATGAATCAAAGCCGATTCCAGAACTCTCAAGCCAAGCCATTGGGTGAATGCGCGACAGCGCCCACCACAGAGATGGGCACACTGCTGGCAGGAGGTGGGGAACAGATGGCAGGCTTTGGGACACGTTTGGAACCAATGAGCCAGGTCCCGGAGTTGCGTATAACTGGGTCTGTCGGCCTCTGCCCACGCGGTCCACGGGGGAGACAGACATTAAACAAACAAATCATTACACAGCGGAGCAGGACGGTGACAAGTTCTACGAAGGGGAAACTGAGGGTCCATGACAGGGTGTGCCTGGAGAATCTGGTCGGGCCTGAGGGTTAAGAAAGCTTTTCTTGGGGCGACCGGGGGGCTCAGCCGGTTGAGCATCCAACTTCGGCTCAGAGTGTGGTCTCACAGTCCGTGAGTTCGAGCCCCGCGTCGGGCTCTGTGCTCACAGCTCGGAGCCTGGGACCTGCTTCGGATTCTGTGTCTCCCTCTTGCTCTCTGCCCCCCCCCCCCCCCCCCCCACTGCTCATGCTCTGTGTCTTTCTGTCTCTCAAAAAATAAGATGTCAAGAAAAGAAACAAAGGTTTGCTCAGGGAGGGGTATTTGAGTTGAGGTGTAATAGGCGAAGGGAGTTCACTCGTGTTCCGATTATTTACCGCTGCCAAACAAAACTGCCCTCCAACAGGGGCCTGAAGGTTGACAGTCATTCCCTTTGTTCACAAGGCTGGGGCGTGGGCGGGGTTGAGTGGATTCAGGCTCAGGACCTCTCAGTGCCGTCAAGGTCAGATGGGGGGTGGCCTGGGGTCGGGTCAAAGGCGTGGTCACTTGCTCTCTGGTGGCTGATGGGGGGCTGGCCAGGACCTCGCACCTCCTCTCCAGGCCGGCTCCCTTCTTCCCAAGCTGGCGGCCTCAGGGCACCGAGGTCCCTTACATGGCGGCTCAGAGCTCCAAAGACCAAGTCCCCAGAGAGCTAAACAAATATCATATCGCCTCCTCCGTGACCGTTCCTCGAACGTCACACGGAGCCACGCATTAGTTTGCTGGGCTTAAGCTTACAAAGTGTGGCCTACCGCGAACATTGATTTATTGTCTCCCCTTATAAATTCTGGAGGGTGGAAGCCGAAGATCAAGGTTTTGCTAGGGTAGATCGAGGTGTTGGTGGGGGAACCCTCGAGGAAGGGATAATCGGTCCCTGTTTCTCTCCCAGCTTCTGCTGGTTTCCTGGACATTTCTGGTGTTCTTTGCTTCGGTTCCGTCACCCTGAGCTCTGCCCTAATCGTCACAGAATATTCTCCCTTTGTGTGTGTCTGTGTCCAAATACCTGCCTTTCATTTTTTTTATTTTTTTTTTTAATTTTTTTTTTTCTCAACGTTTTTATTTATTTTTGGGACAGAGAGAGACAGAGCATGAACGGGGGAGGGGCAGAGAGAGAGGGAGACACAGAATCGGAAACAGGCTCCAGGCTCCGAGCCATCAGCCCAGAGCCCGACGCGGGGCTCGAACTCACGGACCTCGAGATGGTGACCTGGCTGAAGTCAGACGCCTAACCGACTGCGCCACCCAGGCGCCCCCAAATACCTGCCTTTCATAAGGACACCCATCATGTTGGATTGAAGGCCCACCCTGCTCCAAAATAACCTCATCTTAACTCACTTAACCACAACGACTTGATTTCCAAGTAAGGTTATGTTCTGAGGGGTTGAAGGTTGAGGTGTCAACATAGAAATGTGGGTGGGGAGACGTGATTGAACGAATAACAAATCGCTTCTGCTATAGTCCCCAACCTTCCCAGATTCACAGGGAAAGAACATGGAAACCCAACTCTTTTTTTGTTTTTGTGTTTGAAGTTTATTTATTTATCTTAAGAGAGACAGAGACGGCGCGAGTCGGGGGAGGGGCAGAGAGAGAGAATCCCAGGGAGGGGCTCGAACTCGTGAAACTGTGAGATCACGACCTGAGCCGAAACCAAGAGTCAGACACTTAACCTACTGAGCCACTCAGGTGCCCCATAAGCCCAACTCCTTCTTTTAAAAAAATTTTTTTGGGGCGCCTGGGTGGCGCAGTCGGTTAAGCGTCCGACTTCAGCCAGGTCACAATCTCGCGGTCCGTGAGTTCGAGCCCCGCGTCGGGCTCTGGGCTGACCGCTCGGAGCCTGGAGCCTGCTTCGGATCCTGTGTCTCCCTCTGTCTCTGCCTCTCCCCGGCTCGCACTCTGTCTGTCTCTCAGGAATAAATAAAACATTAAAAAAATTTCTTAAATAAATTTCAATACAGTGTACTAATTAAATGAAAATGTATTAATTAAAGTGTATTACTTATGATTCAAACTTATTAACTACAATTACACGAAAACTGTATTAAGTGAAAACCTATTAACAAATGAAACTTATTAATTAAAATGACATTAGGTTGTACTCTCAAAATTAAATTCACCTGTATTAATTTACGTGCATTGATTACATTTCAATTGAAATTATTGATTGAAATGAAATGAAAACGTGCCAGTTAAATTGAACCTAACATTTAGCAGTTGGATCAAGCTTTGCTGCTATTGAAATTAAAATTGAGTAAATAAAAATAAAATCTAAGTTAAAATTAACTCCTTTTTTAAGTTTATTTATTTATTTTGAGAGAGACAGAGACAGTGTGAGTAGGGGAGGGGCAGAGAGAGAGGGAGACTGAGAATCTGCAGTCAGTGCAGAACCCGATGCAAGCTTCGAACTCATGAAGCCATGAGATCATGACCTGAGCTGAAACCAAGAGTCGGACGCTCAACCGACTGAGCCACCCGGGCGCCCCACTTTTTTCTTTTTTAAGATTTTATTTTGTAAGTAATCTCTACATCCGAGGTAGGGCTTGAACTCACAACCCTGAGCTCAAGAATTGCCTGTTCTACTGCCTGAGTCAGCTAGGCACCCCGGCTTTTAAAGTATTAAATGAAATAACATTTTCCATAGATCGTATCACACAATTACAACTCTACAATTCGAGGAATTAGGGGCGCCTGGGTGGCTCAGTCGGTTAAGCATCTGACTTGGCCCCAGGTCATGATCTCACAGTGTGTGAGTTCGAGCCCCACGTCGGGCTCTGTGCTGACCGTGTGGAGCCTGGAGCCCGCTTCGGATTCCGTATCTCCCTCTCTCTCTGCCCCTCCCCTGCTCACACTCTGTCTCTCTCCCTTTCTCAAAAAATAAATAAACATTAAAAAAATTTTTTTTAGGGGCGCCTGGGTGGCTCAGTCGTTAAGCGTCCGACTTCGGCTCAGGTCACAATCTCACGGTCCATGAGTTCGAGCCCCGCGTCGGGCTCTGGGCTGATGGCTCAGAGCCTAGAGCCTGCTTCCGATTCTGTGCCTCCCTCTCTCTCTGCCCCTCCCCCGTTCATGCTCTGTCTCTCTCTGTCTCAAAAATAAATAAACGTTAAAAAAAAATTTAAAAAAAAATTTTTTTAAATAAATAAACATTACAAAAATTAAAAAAAGAAAAAAGAATTCACGCAACGTGTATGTGAAGATACCACACGCAGTGCCTGGTGCACGGGACTTGCTCAGATGGGTGAGCTAGGAGGTCGGACTGAGCTCAGGCTCAGAGGGTAGGCCGGGACCAACCCCCTCCCCGGAGACCACACGCCCTGGAGGGAAGAGCATGAGATTTCTGGTCACCCCTGCTCTGTGCCAGGCGCTGTTTGAAGCGCTTTACATGGATTAACTCATTGGATCCTTTTAAAGACCGTCTGAGGCCGTTACCGCAATCGTGCCCATTTTCCGGAGGAGTAAACCGAGGCCCAGAAAGACGAACCTAGTAAAATGGAGGAGTCGAGATCCGAAGCTCTGGATGTGAACCCGGGCCCTGACCCCCAAGCTACAGGGCCTCAGGCAAGCGTCAGTTTCTCCACCAGAGGGAGGACAGCGACGCATCCGAGTGGGTGGTCTCGGGGATAACGGGAAGGCTGTGCAGAAAGCCCTCCCTGAATGGTGAACGGCCAAACGTTATGTCAATGATGAAACCGGGTGGGGAGTGGAAGCCCCACATTGGCCTTTGGGATTTTCTCTCTCCCTCTCTCTCTGCCTCCGCCCTGCATGCTCAATCTCTCTCTCTCTCTCTCTCTCTCTCTCTCTCAAAATAAATAAGTAAAAATAAGTAAATAAAAAATAACCCATTTCGGGACGTCTGGCTGGCTCAGCAATAGAACATGGGAACTCTTGATCTCGGGGGTGTGAGTTTGAGACCCACGTTGGATGGAGAGATTACTTCCCCCCAAAAAAAAAAAATTTTTTTTTTTAATTTCACTATCCTCTGGTGGGGGACCCTCTCTCTTTATCTCTGAGTCTCCCCCAGCCAGCCACTTAACGAGCACGGAGCGCCTGCTCTGTGCCCGGATGCTGCGCCCAACAAGCAGACCCTGTCCCTGGCCTCATGGGTTTAAGTCCTTGTGTCCTGGGCGTAGACCAACAAGAAAAGAAGTTAACAAAACGCAGACGCTCAGGTCCCACCCAGGCCTCCCGAATTCGGAGGTCTTGCATTTTGTTTCAGCGGGGTCCCCGTGGGATTCGTATGCACCCTTGAAGGTGGAGAAACACTACCTGGGACCGCGTGACCCGCGAAGGCTTCTCGGAGGAGGAGGCGTGTGATTGAGACTTAAAGTTGGAGAAGGTCGCGCAGTCACGCAGGGCGCGAATTCCAGGCACAGAGAGGTTCAAGCCCAAAGGTCATGACCCCAAGTAGAGTTCTGAGCTCGGGGAGGATTGGGGTGATTCCGGCAGCCTGTCGGTGACGGGAATACTGGCTGAGGTTAGGGAGACAGGTGACGGCCCCTGGTGGCCCTGGGAAGGGGTTTGGATAGCTTATGGGAACCATGGAAAGGCCACATGGGGGAGGGGGGACACACGAGCTGATTGATATTTACAAATATGTCCCTCTGAGGGGTGTGAGGGGCGCCTGGGTGGCTCAGTCGGTTGAGCGTCCAACTTTGGCTCAGGTCATGAGGTCACAGCTCGTGAGTTTGAGTCCCGCGTCCGGCTCTGGGCTGATGGCTCCGAGCCTGGATCCGGCTTCGGATTCTGTGTCTCCCTCTCTCTCTGCCTCTCCCCCGCTCACACTCTGTCTCTGTCTCTGTCTCTCTCTCAAAAACAAATAAACATTAAAGAAATAATAATAATAATATGCTGGGTGATGACGGGAGCTATCCCAAGGTTGATTGTACGTAATTGGAGAGAAGGAGACTCTGGAGCAGGGGCTCAAAATCACCACCTTCCAACAGCTTCTCCCCTGGTGTGACCAAACTTTGCACGAACGACCCCACACGGAATGGCACAGTGGCAAGGCGCCACGGTCCGAGTCTCGTGCCCGGAGACGCTGAATTAACTGAGCAGGCACTGACCTGGGCGTTGGTTTGTTTTAAAGCTCCCCCCAGGTGACCCGAGCGAGCGTGCAGCTCAGGGGTCAAACCTGCAACGTGCAGAGTCTCTCTCTGGGGGATGGGTGGCCCGCTGCTCGGCCTCCTACCTGCCACCGCTTGCCACCCGCGTGCAGACCACCTGCTCTTTCCGACAGGCTGGGACCGTGCTCCTCACGCTGGGATCAAGGTTATCCGTGGTCACCGAACCCTCGGAGAAGGCACCGTACAAGAGGAGGCCGACCCGCCCTTGGGAGAGCAGGTCAGATGTTGCAAGAGGAGTCAATCCGTGAGGACACTGGAAAGGGGGCACCGGAGAAGCGGAAGGAAAACCATGGCAGGGGAAGCCCCCGGGGAAGCCGCGCGGCAGGACGCGCTCCCGAAGGAGGGAAGGGGTCCACTCTGACCGCCGGTGTCTCCTCTCCACCACCCTTTCTTCTTCCCCCATCTTCGCTTGGCTACTCTCCGCGTCTCACTTTTGAATCGCTTCCTTCAAGCACCCTCAGACCCCTCTGGAATGCACACCTGGCCTAACCCCAGCCATCTGCCTTCTCGGGAAGAACCCACACAGCCAGCCCAACAGGTTCGACCTGAACCAGAGAAATCACAGACCTCACGCAGGCACAGGGCTTTCTCTAGGTGGCTCTGGTGCCCCGCTGGGCTCAAAGGAGGACTGTTGCCTCCCGCACTGGCCCCCCACCTGCCCGCCACCTGTCGACCCTCCCCATACTTCCCTGCGCAAACTGACTGTCAGCTCATTCCCAGAGCACCAGCCTGGCATTTTCTCCCTCTTCTGTGCCCACACCCTTCCAACCCCGGCTTCCAGCCGCCCGTTCTTCTTCCCTCCCCTTCCCTACTTTTGAGGTTCCCGCTTCATCTTTCTCCCCGTCTTTCTCCCTCTCCCTCACCCCCTGGACAACATGGTCCCACACCAGCCGCCGCAGCCCTTTCGAAAAGGCAAACGGGACATGGCGCCCGGGGGGCTCAGTCAGTTAAGCGTCCGACCTCGGCTCAGGTCATGATCTCAGGGTTTGTGGGTTCGAGCCCCGCGCAGGGCTCTGTGCTGACAGCTTGGAGCCTGGAGCCTGCTTCGGATTCTGTCTCTCTCTCTCTCCCTCTCTGCCCCTCTCCTGCTTGCAACTGGCCATATAGGAGGTGACAGTGGCCTGGACTCCGTTAGTAGGGACAGAGATGGGGAAGGGTCTGAATAGTAGTCAAATCACTTGCTGTGTAACTAATTCCTCAATATGCATCTCTGATTGTTCCGTGGGGCCGGGGGCCAGGCTTATCCTGGTCCCTGTGCCTCCTACCTAACAGGGCTTTCGGGAACAATGATACAAAAGTTCCAGGTACCGTTCAGAGCCCCCTCACATCCACTCCCTCCTGAGAGGCGGATTGTTACAGATGAGGAAACTGAGGCACAGAGAGGAAACTGACTTGCCCGAGGCACACAGCCAGTAGGTGGCAGAGGTGGGATACAAACCCAGACAGAGGCCTCATTCCAGAGCCCCGCCCTCTGCAACACCAGACTGGCCGCGCAAAGAAGCCGCCATAAATATCTTTTATTAAGGTGGCAGGGGGAGGGCTGTTGTGGGTCATTTGAGCTCCCTCTCCTTACACCCTTTTGGGGGGTGGGGCGCGGATTTTTTCCGTTTGCTGTTTTGTTCGATGATGGTGAATGGCCAGCACTTGCAGAATGATCTTTCCTAAGCACGTGCAGCACCAGCCCAGATCTGACAGCTGGGCCCAGGCCCCGACACACCACCTCCGTTCACCTCCGGCTGGACAGCCCCAAAGTACAGCTCCTCGAAATCCAAGTGGGTGCCGTCTCCGAGCACACCCAGGACGTTCCTTTTCCAGGCGGAAGGATCCAGGTTCCCAGAGACCCTCCCCTCCTTGCCAAAGTCCTTGCGGTTTCCCGGAGAGCCTTCCAGAAAAGAAGAAAGATGCAACCAGGGAGACTTGGGTCAAAGCCACCTTAGTGCAGGCGACACGGGCTACTGAGGTCAGTGCTTCCCTCCCTTCCATCAGTACCTATCACCTCTTTTCCCAAAATTCAACGAGATCGTCAATCCCTTTAAAACTAAGCCCATTGCGGGGCGCCTGGGTGGCTCAGTGGTTTAAGCGGTTGACTTCAGCTCAGGTCATGATCTCACAGCACATGGGTTCGAGTCCTGCATCGGGCTCTGTGCTGACCGCTCAGAGCCTGGAGCCTGCTTCGGATTCTGTGTCTCCCTTTCTCTCTGCCACCCCCCCTCCCCCCATTCGCACTCTGTCTCTCTCAAAAATAAACATTTAAAACAATTGTTTTGATTAAAATTAAGACCATTGTGATCTCACGGTTTATGGGTTCGAGCCCCACATTGGGCTCCCTGCTGATGGCACGGAGCCTGCTTTGGATGCTCTCTCTCCCTCTCCCCCTCTCTCTCTCTCTCTCTCTCTCAAAGTAAATAAATGAACTTAAAAAAATAAAATTAAATTAAGACCATTGTTTCTTTACTTAATTGGTGATAGCTCCCAGCTAATACATAGCACAAACTCCAAAGCTGTCATTCTTCGACCATTGTCTCTCTCTTTTTTAAAAATGTTTATTTAGGGGCGCCTGGGTGGCGCAGTCGGTTAAGCGTCCGACTTCAGCCAGGTCACGATCTCGCGGTTCGTGAGTTCGAGCCCCGCGTCGGGCTCCGGGCTGACGGCTCAGAGCCTGGAGCCTGTTTCCGATTCTGTGTCTCCCTCTCTCTCTGCCCCTCCCCTGTTCATGCTCTGTCTCTCTCTGTCCCAAAAATAAAATAAAACGTTGAAAAAAAAATTAAAAAAAAATGTTTATTTATTTATTGTTGAGAGAGGGAGCGAGGGAGGGGCAGAGACAGAGGGAGAGAGAGGATCTGAAGCAGGTTCTGCGCTCTCAGCACAGAGAGCAGGGTTCGAACTCACAAACTGTGAGATCGTGATCTGAGCCAAAGTCAGACACATAACCGACTGAGCCACCCAGGTGCCCCAAACATTGTTTCTTTCTTAAGGGGTTAATCCAGCATCCCTAGAAGGGGGATATATATTGTACTGTTAGAAGGAAGATGAGTTCCGGATATAGGAGTAAAAGTTTGAAGGGGAAATTAGAAGGAAAGAGAGAATTCTGGATTGCCTTGGTCATTCAACAAATCCGAAAGTACTAGGTGGTGGGGACGCCCACACATTTATCTCAGTTCTTAGTCTGTCCTTTGCGTCGGTCAGCTACAGCTGCGTAACAAACCGTCTCAAAAATGTGGTGGCTGAAAACAACAGCCATGTTGTTTCCCCACGTGTATTTGGGTCATCCGGACGGTTTCTGCTAATCTGGACCAGGCTCGGCTGACCTTGGCTGGGCTCACTCATGGGTCTGTCATCCTCTGACAGGGTAACTAGAGGCTGGCTGGTCTGGAGTGACTTCAGCTGGGATGACTCAGTTCTTCTCTACCTCTCCCTCACATCCGTCCGGCAAGCTAGCCCAGGCACGTTCTCATGGCGAAGGCAGAGAGGCAGGAGCGGGAGGAGAAACCCTCACACATCGTAAGGCCTGTGAGGGTGATGCTTGCCCTTTTGTTTTTTAAGTGTATTTATTTATTTTGAGAGACAAAAAGAGAGGGGGAGAAAAGCAGGGGAGGGGCAGAGGGAGCGAATCCCAAGCAGGCTCGGCATTAGCAGCACAGAGCCCAGTACAGGGCTCCAGCTCGCAAACCGAGAGATGGTGAGCGGCGCCGAGATCAAGAGTGGGACGCTTAACTGACTGAGCCACCCAGGCGCCCCTACCCTGGGGTTCTAGAAGAGAATGTCTTTGTTCTGTAGCTCTGTGCCGCAGCGTTTGTGGGGATCGAGGGACACAGTGTCTTTCCCTGCCTCTCCCACGTTCAGAAAGGCGTGACAGAAGACACACATGGCAAAGCGAGGCTGGCAGCAAGCCCTTCGATGAGCGCGGATCGCCTTTGGGCTCAGCCCCCAAATCCATGCTATACACCCAAAGCTGCGCAGTTCCTCCCGACACGCCAGCAGCCCCACCTGCCTTCTTGCCCCGCCGCGGCTGCCTCAGGGCCTTTGCCCCTGCTCTTCCCGTCCTCCCTTGTCGCGCAAACTGTATTCATCTTCGAGTTTTAGCTTACCACCGACTTCCCTCAGGGAGTTCACCCCCCAGCCCCCCAAAACCAGGCCAGAGGCCCCCAAAGTAGCATTTGAGATCATTTCCAGGTGACTTATTTTCACAATCAGGCCTTTATTTTAATGCAGGTTAGGGGGGGAAAAAAAAAAAGTAACAAGCCTGTCACACCTGTGGTGTCAGGACCCTTGGTGCTTCCGAGGAGCCTCAGGGAGCCCCACGGGAACCCATTTAAGGAATTAAGAAGAAAAAAAAAAACCCAAGTTGGTTGAAAGAACAAATTAAAAATATAAACAGTAGAGGCAGTATTCTGCAAAAATCGCGAAATGGCCCTTTGGGAATCCCAGACGCTGAGAAGCCCCTGGGGGCTGGGTTAAGCCTGCCTGGCCTCTCAGGTGCTAGGAGCTAATAGCTATCACTTGGGCAATGATTTGGTTTATGTCTGTCTCCCCCACTGGGGTGGGGCAGGGCTGGGCCTGTCCCCGTCACCAGTGTCCCCTGCATCACCGGCACAGGGTGGGGCACAGAGCAGGTGCTCAGGGAATGTGTGCAGGGAATGAACAGATGATAAACTGCTCGAGGGTGTGGCCTTTCCCCCCCGGAGGGCATCAGGGAGCCCGAGCAGGGTTTCAATCAGCAATGTCAAGGTTCATCTCCGCTTTAGAAACTCTGGGCTCTCTCTTCCTCCTCTGGGCCCAGAAAACCAATGCCCCCCTCCCGCACTGCCTGTTCCCTTTTCCTATCAGACTGTTCTTTATCGTTCTCCTCCTCCTCCAGGAAGCCTTTCTGAACCCCAGGCTGGGTCGGGTAGCTGTTCCCGGCTCCTACAGCCCCCTGCCTCCCCCACCCGGCCCTGACTACCCTGGAGGTGAGTCTGTATCCTCCAGTGGCCTGTGAGAGCTTCACGAGGTCCCCCCTGGGCTCTCTGTAACCCCTCCAGAGCAGGTGAACTGTCTGGACCTCACTTCCCAGATACCTCCATTCTTTCGCTCCACCTGGCCCCGCGCCTTGTATACATTGCCCTATGTACTACCTCTAAAGTCGTCTTCAGGGGTGCCTGGGTGGCACAGTCGGTTAAGCGTCCGACTTCAGCCAGGTCACGATCTCGCGGTCCGTGGGTTCGAGCTCCGCGTCGGGCTCTGGGCTGATGGCTCAGAGCCTGGAGCCTGTTTCCGATTCTGTGTCTCCCTCTCTCTCTGCCCCTCCCCCGTTCATGCCGTGTGTCTCTCTCTGTCCCCAAAATAAATAAACGTTGAAAAAAAAAATGTTTTTAAAGTCGTCTTCGCTCAACACCACTGCTTTCTTTCTCACCCCCATTTAAAAATTTTTAATCTTTCGGGGCGCCTGGGTGGCTCAGTCAGTCAGGCATCTGATTCTTGATTTCAGCTCAGGTCATGATCTCGAGGTTCCCTGGGATGGAGCCCCGAATCAGGCTCCGTGCTGATGGCACAGAGCCTGCTTGGGATTCTCTCTCTCTCTCTCTCTCTCTCTCTCTCAAAAGAAACTTAAAAAAATTCTTTTTAATCTTTTAATTTTTTTTTTTGTTTTTCTTTTTTTTTTTTTTTTTTTTTTTTTTTTTTTTTAATTTTTGGGAGAGAGAGAGACAGAGCATGAACTGGGGAGGCGCAGAGAGAGAGGGGGAGACACAGAATCGGAAACAGGCTCCAGGCTCTGAGCCATCAGCCCAGAGCCTGACGCGGGGCTCGAACTCACGGACCGCGAGATCGTGACCTGGCTGAAGTCGGACGCTTAACCGACTGCGCCGCCCAGGCGCCCCAATTTTAAACAATTTGTAAGACTTACCATTTTCACTATTTTAAAGTGTACAATTCAGTACCAGTAGATTCATAATTTTGCACAGCCTTCCCCACGAATTCCAGAACATTTTCAAGACCCCACAAAGGAAACCCCATACCCACTCTCCCTCCCTTCCTGCTCCCCCCAGCCCCTGGCAGCCTACTGTCTGTATGGATTTGCCTTTTCTGAACATTTCATATAAACAGAATTCTACAACACGTGGCCTTCTGCCTCTGGCTTCTTACACTTAGCATGATGTTTCCAACGTTCATCCGTGTTTGTGGCACACGTCAGTGCTTTTGTTCCTTTTGGTGGCCGAATAATAGTCCATTGTATGGATACACCGCATTTTGTTTATTCATTTGTCAGTTGATGGATATGTGGGTTGTTTTTCCGCTTTTGGCGATTGGGAATGATGCTACCAGGAACATTCCTGCACAAGTTACTTTATTTTCATTTTCTTAAATTAAAAAAAAATTTTTTTTTAGATTTATTTACTTTTGATAGACAGAGAGAGACAGAGCACGAGTGGGGGAGGCGCAGAGAGAGAAGGAGACGCAGAGTCCGAAGCGGGCTCCAGGCTCTGAGCTGGCAGCACAGAGCCCGACCTGGGGCTCAAACCCACGAACCGCAAGATCATGACCGGAGCTGAAGCCGACCGCTTAACCGACCGAGCCACCCAGGCGCCCCTTTGCACAAGTTTTTTTTGAATTCCTGTTTTCACTTTTTTGGGGGGTATATACGTAGGAGTCGGTGCATGGCAATTCTTTGTGCAACTTGACTGCGGAAACTCGAAACTGGTTTCCATTTTGGCTACACCAGTTTGCCCACCAGCGGTGTATGAGGGTTCTGATTTCACCACATCCGTGCCAACCCCTGTTCTTGTCCCCTTTTATCATTGCGGCCATTCCCGTGAGTGTGAATCTGCGTCTCGCTGTGGTTTTGATTTGCATCTCCCTGATGACTGATGACTTTCGAGAACCTTTCGTGCACTTGTCGGCCATTTCCCGCTACCTTTTGCAAGCTGCCCACAGCCCCCCACTGCACCCCACTAAAGCCATTTTCTCCACGTTCACAGCCCGGTGGTTTATCTTACCTCCCATTCCTTCCTCCCTCTCTGGAAATTTTGGACACCTTCCTCTTGCTCCAGCCATGACCTGCCCATTCTTCTTGGTGTCCCTTTTCTTTTTTCTGGAGGGAGATCTGGGACGGTGGGCCAGTTACTTAACTCCTCTGTTCTTCAGTTTCTTCATCTGTGAAATGAGAGTGGTAACAATTTTGACTTCTGGGCTGTTGCAATGGTTCAATGAGCTGATGTACATGAAATGTTTAAAAATGTGCCTGTGGGGCGCCTGGGTGGCGCAGTCGGTTAAGCGTCCGACTTCAGCCAGGTCACGATCTCGCGGTCCGGGAGTTCGAGCCCCGCGTCAGGCTCTGGGCTGATGGCTCAGAGCCTGGAGCCTGCTTCCGATTCTGTGTCTCCCTCTCTCTCTGCCCCTCCCCCGTTCATGCTCTGTCTCTCTCTGTCCCAAAAATAAATGAACGTTGAAAAAAAAAAAATTAAAAAAAAAAAATGTGCCTGATACCCGGGAAGCATTAAGTAAGTGTTTCATGGAGGGCGGGGGTGGGTAAAAGGGTCACCGGCAAATCATTTCCTCTGTGAATGTACTTAAAAAAAATTTAGAAGTTTGCCTCCGTGTAGAATTTTAGAAAGAACCACCTAAAATTTTTTTATTACAAACAAAACAAAACAAAACAAAAACCTCTCTACTGTGGAAGGTCGATACAAAATAGTTTATCTCTGTGAAGACACAAGTTTTTAGGGGCAGGTGTAATATAACAGTTACAAGTATGAACTTTGGGGTGGGGCTGCCTGGGTTCCAGGTCCTGCGGGGCCTGGTTTTGGCAGTTCTGGAAGCTCTCTGTGACTCCCTTTCCACATCTGCAAACCAGGGATAAATATTAGAACCTCCCACCTGCTAGGGATGTTTGTTGGTACCTTCGCTGAGGTTATTTCTATGGACCAGGGCTGAGAGTGCCAGCTTGGTTAAGCAGTTACTCACAATTTGCAGATGGGCAAATTTTCACTCCAGGCTTGACTTTCATGCCAAATTAACAGTGTATCACAAACCCTCCCCCCACGGGATCTAGACAGAGGAAGTAAGAACCCTAACAGTTCAAACCTCATTAGCTGCAGGAAGTCGTTCTTTTCCTCTCTCGATCTCCCAGAACACACGAGTATTAATAAAAGTCAAAACCCAGGACGACTGTCCCGTCTGCCCAGGCGCTCAGCTTGCCTCACAGCCTCACATCATTTTTCTGGAGGAGGCAAGTTTCCCTTCTTAAAGGGGCCTCCCCTAGATTTGATTTTTGCTTCTTTCCTTTAGGGCTTCCTTAGGCTTTTTTCTCTTCATCCTCCCCCAAGGCAGGAGGGTGCAGGGGGAGAGTCCTCAGAACTCAGTCCTGTATTTTTATTTACATGGTGTGCCTTTCTTTGAATGGGTGATACAGGGCTCTAACTTGTAGGCAGTACAAAAACATCTATCCTCTACCCGCCCTGTCTTCCTCCCCACACACAACTGCTGTTACCGGGTTGTTGCTGCTTTCAAAGACATTCTGTGCGTTTAACAAGCAAAAGCTCGTATTTTTTTTCACCCACTTTTAAGCCGGTACACTCTCTGCTCCCCTCTTCGCTTTTGTTTCTTGACTGGATACATAACTTGTTGTGTGTCGGTTCGTGTCTTCCTCATTTTACGGCCACTTCGTGTGTCACTACGGGTCAGGCCACAGCTTATTTAAATGAGTCCCCCATCCGTGGGCAGCAAGGTTGTTTCCGGGTTTGGTTTCCCTACAGCGTGTTTATGAAAACACAAACAAGGCTCCGCACCCTGGCCTTTGATTAGTATTTGGGAAGAAACGAGGGCGGAAGCCTCCACCTGCCCACCCCCGCTGGCCGCATCCGCCGAGGGTACCCCCTTCTGCCGGGTCCCGGCGCTCCGGCCGCGGACCCTTCCTCCCCAAGCTGTCAGGCGCGGGCCCGGGCCCTCTGGAGCCCCGCCCCGCGGCCGGCCCGCAGTCGGGCCGATTCAAATCCAGCCAATGGCAGGGTGTAAACAAACCCAGGCCCCGCCCTCCGATGAATAATTCCCCGGGCAGGCGCGAGGCCCAATTAACCCGGTAGGGGGGGGGGCGGGACGGAGCAGTGGGCCCGCCCCTAGGCGTGAGCCAATGGGCGGTCAGGCCCCGCCCCCCGCACTTGCCGCGCTGAGGACCCGAGGCCGGGCTGGGCTCGCAGCTGCCTGATTTCGTTGCGGCTCTTGGGCTTCTGCCCTCCGAGCGGGCCAGTAGGGCCCGTGAGCTGGGGCAGCGCAGTCGCGCCGTATGAGCCATATTTAAAGGGCGCGGTCAGACGGCAGAAGCGGGATCGGAGCCAGTGCCCTCCGGTTCCCTTTTCTTTCCTCGCCTGGCGGCTCTATCCCGGATCCTGGAGAGGTCTTTGATGGAAACTCTCTTCCCTCAAATCCCGTTGAACGAAACCCGAAGGGACCGCGAGGGTGTTTTAGGATTGGGCAAGCCTCCTTGTTTTGTTCCCTCTTGTTTATTGAAGTGTTGCGTACCCACAGAGAAGCGCATGGGCCGTAAGTGTGCCGCTGGACTGAAAAACCAAAAACTCCCGTAGCACCAGCATCCTCCCAGATCAAGAAGCCGAACTTGGGTCGGCAAAGTTTTCAACTTTGCAGCTGCGAGCGCGAGGGAGGGGCCGCGGCGGACACTGTTTTGACCCTCGGAGGGACAAAGCACTTATTTAGAAAGAAGTAAAGGAAAAGAGAAACCACTCCTCTCGGTAGGGAGATGGAGATCACGCCAGATACTGGTCAGGGTCCTGCAAGGGAGGAGCTGGACGGCAGGGCGGATAGGAGGTTAGAGAGGTAAAGGGGTTTAGGGTCTGGCTGGCAGAGCCGAGGATGGGGTGGGGAAGGACTAGCAGCGCGAAAGGATGGGACAGAAAATGCCCTGGTACTTGCGGGGGAGGGGAGCTTTCCAAGCTGGAGGGTTGGGATCGAAAGGGGCCGTGGAGTCAGTGTCCTGAACGTGGGAAAAAGCATCAAGACCCTGGGACAGGGCGGATTAGTTCTCCAATGTCCTGGACCCTTCCACGGCCAATCGTGGGTTTCCTGCTGTGGCTTTTCAGCTGCCAGGTTGTGATTAAAACAGTTCCATTAAGCGTTGAGATGAAGGGCAGAAATCCAAGTTCATGTTGAGGCCGTGGGTTGTTTTGTTTTGAGAGAGAGAGAAAGTGCGCGCAAGGGGGGGTGGGGGGAGAGGGGCAGAGGGAGAGAGAGGATCTTGAGCAGGCTCCACGCGGATCTTGATCCCACTACCCGGGATTCAGGACCTGAGCCAAAATCAGGAACTGGATGCTCCATGGACTGAGCCACCCAGGCGCCCCTCCGGTGGGGTGTCCATAATCCCAGGTCCAATGTCTGGGGCTATGCTTGCTCGTGGAGTGGCTACAAGGACCTACAGAAGCCATTTTCCTCACAGCAAACGTTTTTGGACCCTTTGGCAGGTGTGTGTCACCTGCTCAGCCTTATGTTAACAAACAGGAGATACTGTGACCCATATGGGATTAAGTCCCGGACTGGGAAGAAGCAAGGACCCAGTGCCAGGAGCCCAGCCGAACCCAGAGATAACAGCGTATCTGCTGGTTGAGGAAAACGTAGGTGCACCTTCTCTGGTCCTAATTTTTCACGTCTGTGCACCGCTGTGTCACTGCCCCCAAAGACCTTCAATAATCCATTCATTGTCTCATTTCTTCCTCCTCTTCTTCCTTATAAAGTCTGGACCCAGGGGACCCAGAGCTGGGTTTGAATCCCAGGCTGTGTGACCTTGATCTGGTTTCTTATCCTCTCTGAATCTGTTTCTCCTTCACGGAGAAAAATAAATAAATAAATAAAAAAGGAGAGAATTGGGGCGCCTGGGTGGCGCAGTCGGTTAAGCGTCCGACTTCAGCTCAGGTCACGATCTCGCGGTCCGTGAGTTCGAGCCCCGCGTCGGGCTCTGGGCCGATGGCTCGGAGCCTGGAGCCTGCTTCCGATTCTGTGTCTCCCTCTCTCTCTGCCCCTCCCCCGTTCATGCTCTGTCTCTCTCTGTCTCAAAAATAAATAAAAAACGTTAAAAAAAAAAAAAAAGAGAGAGAGAGAGAATTGCAGTTTAAAAGAGGGCCAGCACCTGGCCCAGAGGGTTATACTACAGTCATTAGAGCATTTATCAGAGTGGGGAGCTAGGATTACCTGGTTAATGACGTCAAGGGAGAGGTAAACAGATCTCTGCAACACATCAAAAAATAAGACGGATTTGATGGATGGGTAGATGCGCAGATGTGTAAGAAAGCAAATAGAGGAACATACTGATGGTCGAAGCCAAGCGGTGGGTTTTTAGGTGTTCACTGTACTTCCACTTTTCCACGTTTGAAATTTCTCATCATAACGTGGCGGGGGGAGGGGGAGATTTGGGGATCTTGACTCTACACTCCCATGGGACCGATGAGAAAATGGAGGTGCTGGAAGTGAGTCACCCCAAGTTCATCTGATGACTCGGAGACAGTTGGTGATGGAACACCTGGGTGTACTGGATTGGTCCCCATCCCGGCTCAGTAGCCCTGGGACAAGTCGCTGAACCTGTCTGGGTCTCACCACCGCCCACTCAATTCTTAGCCTAGAACTCACACCTTGCATGGGATTCTCAAAGGGAAGATGTGTGTCATCCCCAAAAGACGGCAAGTCTCTTTTCACTTGGGCCCATAATGTCCCCTACGCTGACCTTGGACACTTGATTTCCCAGGGCTTTGGGGTTGACCTGTTGTCGCCTTCCTTCACACCCAGCCAGGCCCATTCCAAGTAGCATGGCCCCAGACCATCTTCCTGAGGGGTCAGGTGTATCTGTGGGAGGGTGGCTATTACCTCTTGGTTCAAAAGACCTTTTTTGAGCACCAAGTACCGGGCGGCGTTCTAGGGGTGGGGGTGGGGGGGATACCAGTGCACCAAAGAAACTTGGGACCTGCCATGCATGGAAGGCAGGGGGGAAACTGTCGCTAAGTCTTACTTGCACATTGTCTGCGTTCCCTAACACATTGTGGACTGTGTGTGTACGGTGTGGGGGTAGGCGGTGGGGTGAGAACCTGAGTGGTCTTGACCGCTACTAAAATTCTGGAACATACTGGATAACTTAAAAAATACTTCCTGCAGTGGTACCTGGGTGGCTCAGTCAGTTAAGCGGTTAAGCCACCTGGTTCCGGCCCTGGTCAGGATCTCATGGACCGGGAGTATGATCCCCTCGTCTGGCTCTGCACTGAACAGCGTGGACCCTGCTTGGGCTTCTCTGCCCTCCCCCCGTTTCTCTCTCTCAAAATAAATAAACTTTACAAAGAAAGAAAGGAAGAAAAAGAGAGAAAGAAAGAGGGAGAAAGAAAGAAAAGAAAGAAGAGAAAGAAAGAAAGAAAAGAAAGAAGAGAAAGAAAGAAAGAAAGAAAGAAAGAAAGAAAGAAAGAAAAAAAGAAAGAGAAAGAAAGAAAAGAAAGAAATATACACCCTGCCGGAATGAATACATGTGGACAATCACCCCTCCTAATGCCTCAAATCTGCTTTTAACCAGTCTTCAAGTGCTGAGTGCCCCTGGGGCTCGGAGCTTTGACAAGACACAAGTGTCACCCAGCTCCAATCACTTCCTGGTTGTGGGACTTTGGGCAAAATACTTCTCTTCCTCGGAGCCAATTTAGTTTCCTACACTGTGAAATGGGATTAAAGGTTTTCTAGATGGGAGGTGCTAGAGGCATCTTCCTGCTGGGCAGTACTGAGGTTTCAAAATATTGTGTTTGGCACTAGTTAATGAATACTCAAGGTGTAGCTTAATCGGGCTCAGGCATAGCAAATAGAGGGCGAGCTGCACAAACATAAAGTCTAAGTGTGTATATTGCTGTTTTCCAAAGAGTCACATTCCTCCAAGTGAGCTGTGGATGACCACTGCGTAAGTTCCGGATCCACCACTGTCTTATGTTTGGGGCAACCCATGCGTTCACTTCTGAAATTGACAGTTTTACTTTTTGTATAATCATCAAGAACAGTCAGCGCTTCTCTGGCACTTCCGGTCAGGTGCCGATCTCCCTGACAAGCTTATTTGGTCCTAATGACCCTGTAAAGTGAGGCCTATTATTGAGACGGGGAAATGAAGGCACAGAGAGGTGAAGTGATTGGCCCAAGGTCACAAAGCAAGGACGTGGCAGAGGCAGGATGTGAGCCAGAGCCACCGGTTTGAGTCAGGGCCCTTAACCTCAGTGATCTCTTAAATATCACGAACAGTAGGCCCAAGATACTAGAATAAATACTAAAGTTTAAAGCACAGATGCGTCTCAGTCACTCATTCATTCAACGCATTTATTAAGCCGCTTCTGTATGCATGGAGCTTTTTGGGGCACTGGGAAGACAGAAGGTAGTAGTAAGAGACCAAAAGAGAGGTCCCCCTGGTCTGTGCACCCCGGAGAGGCAGGCAGGTCCGGGCCATCTGGGTCCCCGCTGGGCCCCCAGCACGGAGCAGGACATAACAGCAGGCGCCCACCTAGCGTTCCCGACACGAACGCGGGAATCTAAGTGTCCCACCCGCAAGGCGTTCATGGGCTGGTGGGGCGGAAACGGACCCAACACCACCGAGGCGTTCTGGGGCTTCTGGGAATCCCATCAGCGCGGCCCGAGAGGCCTCGAGGTGGCTCTGAAGTTGGATCCCGCGTCCCTGGCGCCCTCCCCGGGGCCGTCGCATGTGAGCAAAGACCGACTGAGGTGAGCGATCAAGCCACGCCCGGGGTCCCGGCCAGTCGCCCCCAACCCCGCGCCGCTTTCCACCCTATTCGTTCCCGCTCCCGGCTCCTTCGCGGTTCCACTGGCGAGGTGCCCCCTCTTTTCCATCCTCTACTCCCGCTACCTTTTCGAGCCTTCGGCGCTCGCCCTGGGCGCCTCCTCTCGCCCGGCGACTGTCCCCCGCGTCGGGCGCGCGCCCGGGGCGCCCGGGGCCCCTTCCCCAGCCGGCAGGGCGCCCGGGGTCTGGGAGCGCGAACCCCTTTAGCCTTTCCCCGCAGCCCGGAGCACGGCTCGAGGAAGTCGGCCGACTCCACCAGAACCTGGCAAGGCGCGACCCCAAACCCCCGGGACTGGGGCTGGGGAGGGGGCGGCGCCGGCGCGGGAGGCACCCTCCCGGGGCGCCCGCGGCCTCCCATTCGCTCGCGGGCCCGCCGCTCGGCGTCCGGAGCCGGAGCTGGTGCGCGGAGCGCGGGGCGGGGCCTCCCCCAAGCCCGTCCCCCGGCGAGGGCGGAGGGAGGAGGAGGAGGAGGAGGAGGAGGAGGAGGAGGAAGGGGGGGGCGGACACAAAACCTGCAAGGTTTTTTTTTTTTTCTTTTGCATTTAATTAAAAATTTTTTTTTCTTTTTTTTTTTCTTTTTTTTTTCTTTTTTTTTTTTTTTTTTTTTTTTTTTTTTTGCAAACCCGAGGGGTCCTCCCCGGAGCGCGCGCGGGTCCGGGGCGCCCGGGCCGCGGCGCGGGGCGGCGGCAGGGGCCTGGCGGAGGCTGCCGGGCGGCCGCCATGCGATCAGGCAGTGCGCTGACCGGCCCGGCCGGTCGGCCCCTTCTGGGTCCTCCCTTTGCAGCCCGTGCGGGGCCGTCTCGGAGACCCCGCGCCGACGGCTGCTCAAACATCAGGGTGAGTTTCTCACAATGTAGCAATTTCTCTTTAAATCTCTTAACTCTCTCTACCTGCGAGTCGGGGCTGTGACAGGGCGCAAAAGCGAGGGGGGAGTGGGGGTTGGCGGCGAGGGTGTGTGTGGGGGGAGCCGGAGCCGGGGCCGAACCCACCCCCCCGACACTCACACACTCAGCCCCCCAACCGGGGCGCAGCGCCCGCTGCCTCTTTTTTTGCTCGGCGCCCACCACCCCCGGCAGCCCCCCCATCCCCCGCGTCTCTCCCACCATCACCGCCGCCCCGATCCTGCGGGGACCCCCCCCCCGCTGCTCCCCTGCCCAAACCCGGCGCCCGGTGCCTCCCCGGCCCTCCCGCCGGCTGCCGGGGATACAATGGAGCGGCGGAAAAACGAGACCTAACGCTCCACGGGGGGAGGGGCGGGGAGACCCCCTCCCCCGGCCCGGGCCCCCCCTCCCCCCTTCCCCTCACCCCGCTCCCCGCCTTTCAGAGAAGAAGAGGGCAATGGGGCAGTGGATGGTGATCGCCTGGCCGGAGGTGGCGAGCCTTCATCTCCCCCTCTCGCCCGTCCCCTGCGCCCCCTCCCCAAATCCCGGTCGGGGGTGCCGGGGAGAAACGGGGCATCCGGCAGCCTGGGGAGGGATGGATGCGGAAGGAGGCCATTGGGTCTCCCCCTCCCCACCGCCCCTAAACAATGAAAGGAGTTGACTTGGTCCCCCACCCCTCCAGCGATGAAGGGAGTTGACCCCCTCCCCCGCTAGCTGGCTCGTCCCGGAGGGGGCCGTTACGGGGAGGGGGAGGGGAGGGAAGGGAGCCTTACCCCTGTCACCTCCCGAGATTCGGGGCGGCCCCCCATCTCCACCCCCTCGGCCTGGGAATGGGAGGCACCAGGCCCAGCCCGGGCACCGCGCTCGGGTGGTGACCTTTAGACAAAGGCAACCCTTTCCCTGGGGTGAGCCCGGACGAGCCGGGCCCGCGGCCTCCCCGGGCCCCTGCGGAGGGCGGCCAGGCCGCGGGCACCCGGAGGGAGGGATGGAGGAGGAGGGAGGAGGGAGGAGGGATGGAGCCATCTGGTTTTCCCATCCCTAGCTGCCCCTCGGCTGCTTCCCCGGCTCCTGTCACGGGCGGCCGCGGGGAGACAAGGGACCGGGGGGCTGCCCAGGCCTTGGGCCGCGGCCAGCGGAGAAGCGGGCGAGGAGCCGCGCCGGGGCTCCTGCTCGGGCTCCGGCTGGGGGCTCGGGACTCGGGGGCCAGCGGTGATCGGAAGGTACCGTGGCTCCTTCCTCTCCGCGCCCCTTTGTTTTGCTTTGTGGTTCTGAGCTGCTGAACTTCCTGGGAGGTGGGGTCAGAGGCCGCCGTGTCAGCTCTCCCCGGGAGGCCGGGGTGACAGGTCCCAGCCCTCTGGCGTTGCCAGACCGTGGGCTGCTGTCGTGCCCAGCCTCAGGTCCGGACCGTCAGCCCCTTTTGTCACACGGCCCTCCGATAGAATAATAACCATCTGGGGACGCGCGCGGAGTGTTTCCGTTTCTCTCACACCTCCTTTCTGCCGGCGCCTTTTGGGGGGCGGGAGGGGGGGGGGGACGCTCTCTCTGTGTGCTTTCACCCGAGGTGGGGGGGGGGGCGGGTAAAGGGCTCAGTCTGACCTGTGGGGTGGTGGGAGAACAGGGGAATTGGACAGTTTGGGAATCCTCCCCTTCCCTTGCGCTGACGTCTGGTGGGACTCAAGGGGGCTTATGTTTACTTACCCCACCCTCCCTGATGACTCCCCCCCTCCCCCCCAGAACCCAGAAATAACATCTCTCTACCCAGGGAGCGTTATGGATTGCCTTCTGCTACACCCTGGCCACCACCCCAGGAGGATTAGTGACAGTTAGCATTTCCATTTTGCAGCCGGGCTAATGGAGGCTCAGAGAGAGGTTATGTGACTTGCCCGGGGTCACAAAGCCCCCCCCCCTGCCCTGGGCAACCATTCCCGGCTCCTCCCACGTCCCACTCAGCTCAAGACTGTTAAGTTCTCCTGTACCCCTCTTTGGCACTTTGTCATGTTGATTCCAGTTGACCTGGGTCTCCTATATAATAATATCTGGAAGGAGCTGTTGGGTCATTTTCCCCCTGCCCCCATGCCGGTTTGGGGAAGGGGTAAAGACATCTGGAAGCGAGGCTGGGAGCGGAATCATCTCAGCTGTGGCTGGAGCACAGCGTTTGCCTATAAGAGCCGAGTTGGAGGTGCGTGGGCCGGGAAGGGGGACCGCAGGCCGGCCTGGTCGGGGGGTGTGGGGGGCACCTGGGAGCTGGCCCCATGGTCCTCCTCCTCCTCCTCCTCCTCCTCCTCCTCCTCTTCCTCCTGAGCTGGGACTTGGCCCAGCTTTCTGCGACTCAGCCCTGCCAGGAGGGCAGCCGAGCTCTCGGGGACCTTCGTGGTCACTCTGGCCGGCCACCCTTCAAGGCACCCTGACGCATCTGACAGGCAACCTTTCTCCCCTTGGCCGGTGTCAGACTCCCTGTCCCCACTCTGTGGGCTTAGGCAGGTCATTTAAGGCCCTAGTCCTCAGTTTCCTCATCTGCAGGTGGCCATAATTATAGTTCCCTTAACTGACCTTGAGGTGGGGGAAAGTCGTATCTAAACGTGTTATTTTGTTTGTCATTCATCGGACTGGATGTGGCGTGCCAATTCCCCAGCGCTGGGGAGGGATGTTGAGTGCTGGACATTGAAGGGAGTAGTAAAAGGCCTGGGGGACGTCCCCACGGTGGGTGGGCAAGGGCCACCTGTGAATCAGTGACCTCCCCCTCCCCCCCCCCCCCCCCAGCCCACTGTCTGAACTGGGGCCCTTCCCCTTTGGCACTTACTGGTGCTGATTCAACATTTGGGGGCGGTGGACTGAGGGAGAAGGACAGGGAAAGCCTGGTCTCTGGCTGTGAGGGGACCCCAAGCCCAGACTGCAGGGGGTAGGAGTGAGTGGGAGAGGGGCTCCGTGTGTGTTTTGCGCAAAAGACACTGTGTTTTGCCCCTGATCTACTGTCCCGACCTTGATGTGTAAAGATCTTCCTTCCTGAGAGCATAGGCCTAAGTCATAATAATTCCTTTCGGGGGACAGGAGGAGAGGGGCTGTGGGGAACCCATAGGTCTCGCAAGCCTGAGTGTTTCCTGAAAATAGGAACTGACTTTTTTTTTTTTTTTTTTTTTTTTTGAGCAGAGAAGCATGACCGCCCCCCTCCCTGCTGACTTCCTTCCCAGAGGCCTCTGGGGCCTGCCCCAGCCTTCCCTCGGGTGGGGGGTCTTCTCCCCCACCCTAGAGTTATGGAAGGGGGTCAGTGCCAAGCCCTGGGGCCTGGTGGGAGGGCCCTGGGATGGGGGGTGGGGTTCCCCAGGTTCCTGGGGGCTGCCTTTTAGCCCCGGGGCTAGCCACCAATGGGGTTCCAGCCAGCCCTCCCAGCTCTCCCCTGTGGCTGTCTTGACTCCTGGTCTCAAGAATGCAGAGGGCTGCTGGGGAGGGGGGGGGGGGGCAGTTAATTGGAAACAGGAAAACATGGCATTCCTTTCCAGCGGGCCTGGGCTTGGAAAGCAGTGAGGGTCTGCGTTTTTCCCTGTCCCGCCCCGCCGGGGAGAGGGGTGGGGGGCACAGTTATCTTGCTCTGGTCTCCTTTGGGTCTTCCCCTACCGGGCACCCTGTCAATGGAAACAAGTTACCTGAACTCCATCTGTGACCTAAACCTCTCCCCCCGCCCCCACCGCCTCCCCATCAGAATGATTTGCTCCCCACTTACTCCCACAGCCTGTCTGAGGATTGTCCCCCGGAGTTGGCTCCCTGGAGTAGGATGCTTCACTCCACAGGCGCATGGGAAATGTCTGGTTGAACTGTCCCCAAGGATTCCCTCCTCATTCCTTCTGAATCCTCCCCTGCCTGGGGGGGTACCACCGTTAAGAGTTTCGTCCCCATTGACTGGAAGCCTTTGTGTCTCTCCTCGGTGACACGCAGGATCCCCCGACGATGGAGAGTTTTCTGAGACGTTTCTAGCCTGGTGGCATTTAGCTTCGTGGAAGAGGCTGTGTGTTGCCGGTGGGTTGGGATCCGGCCGGCCGGAGAGAGTGCTTTTGTTGCTTTAACTGTTCCCAGTGACACTTCCTGAGGGCCTACTGTGTGCCAGGGATCCGGTCCAGGAGGAGGCTGGAGGCAAGCGGGGTCCCCAGGGCTGGGCTCGCTGCGTGCGATGTGAGTAATTCCGACTGGGTGGTCTGTGAAGGCTCCAAGGAGGAAGCGACTGCCTTTCTTTCTGTCTTTTTTATTTTATTGTTTTCCTCAGTGCTACATGCACACGGGGGCAAGTTCAGAATTACCAAACGTCGTCAGTCTTTCTCTCCTCCCTCCCTGGCACCCTTAGTCCCTCGCTCCCCGATCCTGATGTTCCGTGCACGCGCGTTTCTTACCCGTGGGGGCGCGTCTTTGAAGATACTGGTTTTTACCTGCCGTCCCGTTGACCTGCACGGTGCTTCATTTCCCTGGGGGACTCTTCCTGCGCGGGAGAGGGAGGGTTCCCTCCGTCTTTTTCTGGGCCCAGTGGCGTGGTGTGGTGTGGGTGAACCCTTGTTTCCTTGACATGGGTGTGGGAGCGGTTTTCAGCTCATAGGGCTGGACAGCACGTGTCCTCACCTCTTCCCGGCAGCTGGGTCCGGCTGTGGGGTAAACTTCTGGAAGCGGGCTCGCTGGACCAGGAGTCTGCCGTTTGTCACTTAGGGGCTCCCCGGAGGTACCGTGGCGGCTGCCCTTGGAAGAAGTCGTTCCTTCCTGTCCCGTGCAGTTCATCCAACCAGCCTGCTTTGGTGTCTTTGCCTCCTGTGGCCTCCTTGCGTCTTCCTGTCTGCCCGTGGCCTGCGGACCGTGCTTGCCCCCTGGTGCGGAGGTCAAGAGCATGGGCTCTAGAAGCCAGTCTGTTGGCCGGAGTCCTGGCTCCACACCTGTTGCTGGTTGAATGGCTGTAGACCGGGAGCTCGCTGGTTCTGGGCCTCTGTTTTCCCCTCTGCTAAATGGGTTCATCTCTATCTCCACTTGGGGAGGGTTGTTGGGAGGGCCTACCCTGTACAGGAAGCCTCGTCGGTCCTTGGCGATGTTATCTGCCCTTTTTGGCAGTTTTTTTTTTTCCTGGGGCCAGGACTAGCCAGATTCTTGGCTGTGAGCCCCCTAATTGGCAGGCACGGGGCGGGGGTGGGGGTGCCTTCTTCTTTTCCACTTGATGATAGTGTGACCCGGGCCAAATGATCCCTTTTTCTGGCTCTCAGTTTCCTTATCTGTGAGGTGGGACCCCGATGGCCCCCTCGTAGGGACGGCTGGGAGGGCTAAATGAGGCCGCGCCCTCCCGCGCCGGGCGTCCCCGAGGCTTTCAGGAACCAGCCCCTGATGTGGCTGTTACTTCCACTGTCACCGCTGCTCTGCCGTGGGGCCCTTGCTGACTTCTGCACTCTGAAAGGTCGCCCTTGTCTTCCCCAAAGGCACATGGGGAACAATGTTGGCATTCTGAGCCGCGTCGGCAGCAGGGGGCGCGTGGCAGGGCCGCTCTGGCATGAGGCCCGGCGGCGTCGACCCCGGGAGCGGGCCGGGCTTCCGCGTCCCGTGCCTCAGTGTCCCCAACGGAAAGGCTGGGAACGACAGGAGAGTCGCCCGCGGCCTGCTCCTGGGGGTCCGATGCTGAACACAACGCGTGACGCCTGGCGGGTGCTCAGAAAGTGTTAGAGGTGGGGCCTCTGGCGGAGCGTGCGACTCTTGATCTCGGGGCCGTGAGTTCAGGCCCCATACTGGGCACGGAGCCTACTTAAAAAAAGTGTTAGTGGCTGTGACGGTGACGGTGATGAAGAGTGGTAGGGCGCCCCGGGAGGCTCAATCGGTTGAGTGTCCGACTCCTGATTTCGGCTCAGGTCATGATCCCCGGGTGGTGGGATTTGAGCCCCGTGTTGGTCTCTGAGCTGCGTGTGGAGCCTTCTTAAGATTCTCTCCCTGTCCCCCTCGCTTTGCCCCTCTTCCTCACTCGCGATCTCTCTCTAAAATTAAAAACAACAACAACAACAACAACAAAAGTAGCAAAGTCTCCCATGAGATTGGATACCCAAGTCCATACTGCTTCCCCCCCCAAATCCTGGGCAATCAACTTTGGCATTTTATGATTTTATTTTATTTTTTTAATATTGATTTATTTTGAGAGAGAGAGAGAGAGAGAGAGAGTGCGTGCGCTGGGGAGGATCAGAGAGTGACGGGGACAGAGGATCCGAAGGGGGCTCTGTGATGAACTCACGAGATCATGAGATCATGACCTGAGCCAAAGTCGAATGCTTAACTGACTGAGCCCCTCCCCGCCCCCCCATGTGCCCCAACGTTGCCATTTTATAAATTTTTTTTTTAACGTTTATTTATTTTTGAGACAGAGAGAGACAGAGCATGAACGGGGGAGGGGCAGAGAGAGAGGGAGACACAGAATCCGAAACAGTCCGCAGGCTCTGAGCGGTCAGCACAGAGCCCGACGCGGGGCTCGAACTCACGGGCCGTGAGATCATGACCTGAGCCGAAGTCGGACGCTTAACCGACCGAGCCACCCAGGCGCCCCTAACGTTGCCATTTTAAATGGAAGGTCCTAGGCGGTCAAATACTGTTTGGGCCTCAGTTTCCTCATCTGCAACAGAACTTCGTGGGGTCTTTTGTGAGGCTTGAGTGAGTGAAATTGCGGAAAGGTTTTAAGACCGGTCCTGGCTTGAAGGCGTGCACAGCGAAGGTTCACTTGGCTTATTATTATGATTTAAAGAAAGTTTTTTTTAATGTTTAGTTATTTGTGAGAGAAACAGAGACAGAGCGTGAGCAGGGGAGGGGCAGAGACGAGAGAGAGGGAGACACAGAATCCGAAGGAGGCTCCGGGCTCCGAGCTGTCCGCACGGAGCCCGACGCGGGGCTGGAACCCACGAACCGTGAGATCATGACCTGAGCCCGAGCTGGGCGACTGAGCCACCCAGGCGCCCCTATCATGGGGATTTTGAAGCATCCGCCCAGAGTGGAGAGAATATCGTACTGGACCCCCGTGTACCTGTCACCCCTCAACAGATCTCGGCCCCTCTCTTTTCTGTCTGTTACCCCACCCCCCTCCTCTGAACTTTTTGCTTTCTCTTTCGCTGGATCGGTTTAAGCAAATTCCAGACGTTATAGCATTTCAACGATATCACTACTGTTACTAACGGGTAGGAGTATCTCCGGGGTCCAGAATCTGTTTCGCCGCCTGCAGGATCTGTCCTGTTCTGTGAGAGACGAGCCGTGAAGCCCATGGCACAGATTGGGGAAACTGAGGCGGCAGGGAGTAGGCTTTGGCCGGGTTGGCTTTTCTCCGGTTTCCCTTCTTTGGGACTTCGGTGAGGTCCCTGTCTTGGCGTCCCCAGGCCCTGGACCCCGGGGGCTGTTTCCGATTATACAGGCTTGGGATTTACACAGGTGTGGGCCTAGGGTCTGCTGTTCTGTGCGGAAATTGTCGCCATAAAGGGCGAGTCGGAGAAGTTGAACCAGTTGGCGGGGGGTGGGGATGGACAGGATGACCCCAGAGGTGAGGGTAACTGGGTGGCTATGTGGGTTTCCATCCTCTCGTTGCCCCTGCTAACCTTTTTTTTTTTTCTTTTTAATGTGTATTCATTTTTTTTTTTTAATTTTTTTTTTTCAACGTTTATTTATTTTTGGGACAGAGAGAGACAGAGCATGAACGGGGGAGGGGCAGAGAGAGAGGGAGACACAGAATCGGAAACAGGCTCCAGGCTCCAGGCTCCGAGCCATCAGCCCAGAGCCCGACGCGGGGCTCGAACTCACGGGCCGCGAGATCGTGACCTGGCTGAAGTCGGACGCTTAACCGACTGCACCACCCAGGCGCCCCAATGTGTATTCATTTTTGAGAGAGAGAGAGGAGAGAGAGAGAGTGAGCGAGTGCCTGCTCATACACGCACACCAATAGGGGAGGACCAGAGAGAGGAGGACAGAAGATCTGAAGCAGGCTCTGCGCCGACAGCACAGAGCCCCGTGTGGGGCCCGAACTCACGAACCATGAGATCGTGACCCGAGCCGAAGTCGGACCCTTCCCCGACTGAGCCACCCAGGCGCCCCAGCCCCTTCCAACCTTGTGACCTGGGGGCAGGTTACTTCCCCTCCGTAATCCCAGGCTGGAGGAGCAGGGGCGCAGTGTTAATAAGACGTGCTTCTTCCGAGAGCCTCTGCATCAGTTCTGTGAGTCCTGCACGGAAGAGTGTCTTACAAATGCCTGGCTCAGCGTAAGCGCTCCGCGGAAGGCGGTGGTCGTTGTTACTGTTGCTGTTGTTAAGTGTTTCTGTGTGTAGTCGGAGAGGGGTGGAACCCAAAGCTCTTTCTAGGGTTAGGGGGTCAGAGGAAGGGTCCCTGGAGCCCCCCAGCCAGGCTCAGCTGCCTCTGTCTCCTCCTCTTGTCCACTCCGTCCCTCTAGACTTGCCGCTTCCTAGTGCTTCTTGTACTTGGAGGGGCTGGAGGGGGCGGCTGCTGACTTCTCGGTGACCGCCCCCTTCCCAGCCTATGTCCCCCGGGCCCCGGCTGGCAGCCTGGGAAGCAGGGTGAGAGGGGAGGGTCTGTCTGCGGCTGCCGGATCCTCATGAATGACCCTTGGGGCCCTGCGGGGAGCCCTTCCTAGTGCTTTGCGACCTGGAGGCAAAGGGTGGCCCAGCTCCCCCAGGACACCTGCAGCTCCTGTCCAGAGTATGGGTGCTGGCTCTTACCCACCGTGGTGCTGGTAGGCAGATACCCACAGCTCCTGCCCCACGGGGCGGTTGTGACGTTTCACTGGACCGAAACGTCCTTCCGGTCTTCCGTAGGCCCTCACCCATTCTCGAAAAATAACCCCCCGACCCAGGCTGGGTGACGGGTGTGCTCAACCCTCTTACCATCTCCTGCCAGGCTCTCGCCACACCGCCCTCACTCCTCCCCAGAATGTGCCCAGCGACCTGCCTCCCCACCCACGACACAACGCAGAGAGGGTCAGTGTGCCTCTTGATGAGGTCCTTGGCACACGTGACCACCCGGGTCGCCCCGTCAAGATCCAGAATGTTCTCACGACTGGCCAGAAAGTTCCCTCGTCCCCCTTCCCCGTCAACACCTGCTGCTCCTCGTCGGCTGAGGTCGAGCCGTGTCGCCCCTTCTCGAGTTTTACAGACGAGATGTGGTCCTGGGGCTCGAACATCTCTGGCTTTGAGATTCAGCTGTGTGGTGCTATCAGGGAGGCCTTTCTTTGTCTCACCGAGCAGGAGTCCATGGGAAGGTTTTACCTCCTTTCTGTCAGCGGAGACAGACCCCTTCGCCCGTGAAGTCTCCGCCTCCTAACACCCCTCCCCTGGGCCCCCAGTGCCCTAGTCTAAGGACACCCCCCAGCGCACTGGCTGACCCCACGTCGTCGCCCCTTTGGCATGTATCAGGTCTCCTGTGAGCCCTTCTTGAGGCCTGGCTTTATCACTAGACTCTAAACCGCAGAAGGAGAGAGACAATGGCTCCATGTTTTCCTGGCACACCGTTGAGCCCTGATGTTTGTTGACTGGCCGGATGAACGATGGGCATATCCCGGGGGGGGGGGAGCAAGGGGGGGTCCAGAGCCCATGTTTGAAATCCCTGTGCTGGTTCACAAACGGCGACCCACCTGCTTCCAGATCACCAGAAGTGTTTGTGAAAAATGCCATTCCCGGGGCGCCTGGGTGGCTCCGTCGGTTAAGCGCCAACCTCGGCTCAGGTCGTGATCTTGCGGTTCGTGGGCTCGAGCCCCGCATCGGACCCTGTGCTGACAGATCAGAGCCTGGAGCCTGCTTCATATACATAGAGTTATGTCTCCTGCTTCCTCTGCCACTCCCCCACTCACGCTCTGTGTGTGTGTGTGTGTGTGTGTGTCTTTCTCTCTCAAAAGTAAATAAACATTAAATTTTTTTTTTACAAATGCCACTCCCAGGGTCCCAGCCCCGAGCAGTTGGTTTGCTCTGGAGACCCAGCTCAGAGTTGTGGGGCCCAGCCTGCAGGCCCTCACCCACGACAGGGAGCCATGGGTCTTCCAGCGACGCTTGACCCTCATTCCATGAACATGGTCTATCCTGCCCTTGCTGCCTCCCCAGTACCCAGTCTGCTGGTCCCGCATGCTCTCCAGAGGGAGTGAATCCTGGCCTGTGGGCCAAGTCAGGACGCTGGCCGGGCCTTTGTCCCTTCCATGGCCCTGTTTTTTTCATGTAGACCTTTCAGAAGCATGGGGTGGCATCTCCCTTTGTCACGGGGGCACATTGAGCTGACTTCTGGGCCTAAAGAGCCCCTCCCCGCCGGCCAGACTCTAGCAGAATTGGAGGTTTCATTTAACCCAGTTCATGATATAAGTCTGTTTTAAAATAAATGAGTAGGGGCGCCTGGGTGGCTCAGTCAGTTGAGCGTCTGACTTCAGCTCAGGTCATGATCTCGCGGTCCGTGAGTTCGAGCCCCGCGTCGGGCTCTTGTGCTGACAGCTAGCTCAGAGCCGGGAGCCTGTTTCAGATTCTGCGTCTCCCTCTCTCTGACCCTCCCCTGTTCGTGCTCTGTCTCTCCCTGTCTCAAAAATAAATAAAACGTTAAAAAGAATTAAAAAAAAATAAAATAAATGAGTAGGAAAATAAAAATACGTATACATGCACGTATGACCATATATATTATGTGGTCATTTAATTTCAAAGTTAATATAATAGAAATAGAACAAGCGTTTATGTTATATATAAACATACACAATACATATTTGTATGTGGATATAAAATTCTTGCCCCCCCCACCCCCCACTCCCCAGGCAACCTCCTCATGTATTTCCCGCGGATCTTTTTTTTTTCAATGTTTATTTACTTTTGAGAGAGACAGAGACAGTGGGTTAGGGGCAGAGAGAGAGGGAGACACAGAATCCGAAGCAGGCTCCAGGCTCCGAGCTGTCAGCACAGAGCCCGACCGCGGGGCTCGAACCCACGAACCGTGAGATCGCGACCTGAGCCGAAGTCAGACGCTTAACCGACGGAGCCACCCAGGCGCCTTTCCTGAGGATCTTTTGTGCTCTCCTGTGCCCTGGCAAACGGCTTTGGGTGGTGGGTTTTTACTTCGCGCAGGGGATCCTGATGTATTTCTCCTCGTGTTTCTTTTTCGCCCAGCTCCCTGCGTTCGGGCGGCCCTCTCATGTCGCTCGCTATTTGTCCATCAGTCCTGTCGCTTCTCCTGCTGCGGTGCGCTCCATCCGGGGCAGTCGTAGTGGTTTTTAAGAAAAAAACAAAAAAGAAAACCCAGGGCCGGACCCCCAAGTGGTCACCACCTTCCTCTCCCAGGAGTGAAGTGACTTGTGCAAGGTCACCAAGCTCGCTGCTGGCTGAGCAGAGGTCTGAATCCAGGTACATCCCACTGGTTAATTCAAACCCACGCAGTGGGCCTCCTGTGCACCCGGCCTCAGAGCTCTGCCCTCGGGGACAGGCGAGGGAAGGAAGCCAGAAACACACTCATCCTCCCTGCCTGGTGAGATCCTTATCTCGGGGGTACCCGCTGAGCTGGTGGAGGTCTGGAGGAGGTATTGCCTCTGGAGTCTGTTGGGGCGTCAGGCCAGGCTTCCCGGGGGAGGGGGTTTCTGGGGGCAGGCTTTGGGCTCAAGGCCATTCCCGGCAGAGAAGGCACAGTGGTTGGTACGTGTGTGGGTGTGTTGTGCCGGGGTCATCGGCCTGAGCAAGTGGGTATGTGCCGGTCCCCTCTCGAGACGGGTAGGGCGTCCTTCGGGGACGGTGGATGGATGCCGAGGGGTGGGTGGCTGAACTGTCGGGGTCACGAGTGACACTGAGCGGTAACTGACACCGAGCGCTGAGCCCCAGGGGTGAGGACAGTTCCCCAGGGACAGGACAGGCGAGAGCCTCGAGAATCGGCCCCGACATCAGGCATTGGTCAGCATCTCAGGAGCAAAGGGAGGGAGTTTCCAGAAAGGTCTTAGCTTCAATGGACTTGAAGGGGGACTTGGCGGGTTTGATGGGTAGGTAGGGCTGGGAGCCCCACTGGAGTGTGTGAGGTGGCATCATGGATGGATGGATGGAAGGAAGGAAGGAAGGAAGGGAGGGAGGGAGGGAGGGAGGGAGGGGGGGGGAGAAGGAAGACAGCTCTTGGCAGCCAGAGGTTAAAAAAAAAAAAAAAAGCTCTCACTACACTCTTTGGCTCCCTAGTGCTTGCCTACAGGTAGGTCTGCTGTCACCTCCTCCGACAAAACCCGACCGTCCCTGACCTTTTACCTTGCCTTCTCTGTTCCTGCCTCCCCACCTTTACCCTACAGCTCCTTCCTGTCTCCGGCAGGCCTCCGCTTGAATACCCCCTCCTCCAGGAAGCCTTCCAAGACAACCCTGCCCTACTTCCTTCACTCCACCGGGCTTGTGTCCTTGTTAGGATTTACCCCCCAGGACCTGACTTACGAGGAGGCTGTAATCGGTATTTCTCGAACCAGCAAGGGCTGCGTGACCTTTTCGTGGCTTGCGAGACGAACGCTACAGCGGTTCGGTTTTTTAGGATCTGAGCAGGCTGGGGGGGGGGGGGGGCAGGAGAGAAGAGGAAAGGCGCGAAGGGAAGATTCTAGAAGAGCAGGAGGGGTTGGTACCGGGTTGGGCTCAGGAGTGAGGTTTCCTCGCAGGTTGGGAGGCGGGTGTGAGGGCAGAAGCAAGGTGTCCGTGAGGTTGAGAAGGAGTTTGGCGGGACCGCGTGGGGCTGCTTGGGGACAGGAGGAGAGGGAGGCCTGGGGCGGGGCACAGGGTGGCTGTCGCGTTGCCAAGCTGGTGGGGGAGGGCGAGCTTTGGCAGCCCTGTCCAGCCTGCCTGGAAAGGTCGCCTTTTATTTCTTTGGGGCTGAGGTCTTAAGCGCATGTGGGAGAAAAAAGGTTTACTTTAGGTCCTTTTGGGAACGTGCTCAGAGGCCACAGACCTTGCCCCAGAGAACCATACGCCGGGCTCTGCGTCCCAGCATTTGGCGAGGGATTTCTGGGGCGGTCGTGGGTCCTGTTACGAGCTTTACGCATACTGTGACTGTAGTGACAGCCGCCACGGTCCCCGGTGCCCGTCTAGGCTCTTTACAAGCTCTTTGCAAGCTTGTTCCGCAGAAAGCATTTCGGAGGTGGATGCCTGAGCATCCCCTTTTTACAGAGGAGGAAACAGGAGGCACAGAGCGGTCAAGTCACTTGCCCAGAGTCACACAGCCGCTAAATGGCAGAGTGGGGATTCTCCCCGCACCACCCCCCCCCCACCATGGTCTGGCTCCCACGGCCCAGGTTTCAGCCGTGAACCCTGCTGCTTCCTGCTTACGGGGGGGTCCAAGACGAGCAAGCCCACGGTCCCGGAAGCGGCCCTCCACCCCCACACCCCTACTCCCTTACCCCGGATTGCCCTGGGACCCAGCTTGGGCCTTCGCTGAGTGATTGGAGGCTCCGGCTCGGCTCAGCAGGGCACCGTACCTCCCTCCCTCTTTCCCTTTTTACCCAATGTTGTGTCTTCATTAACATAACCGAGGAGGCCGCCCCAGCTTCCTCCAGACGGCGGCGGATGTGTTTGCGAGCCGAGAGCTGAAATGAGTCAGCCTGCGAGGGGTGGGGGGGGGGGTCAGGACTCCAGACAGGCGGAGCTGGCTCAGAGCCACCTGTGGGGCTCGGAGCCAGGGTTCCCCCCCCCCCCCCCCCCGCAGCCCTCTCAGCCTCAGTTTCCCCATCCGTGAACGAGGGGGAGGCCTTCGCCTTGGAGGCTAGGTGACGTCACATGTCAACTGAAGCGCCTTGGAGGTGTCTGGAAATTCAGAACGCGAACACCCCCGGCCAGGCGGCCGGCTCCCCATCCCCCCTCCCCGCACAGGCTGAAGTTTCTGGAAGCAGACATTTCTGCTGCTGCACGGATCTGCGGCTGTTGACGCGGAAGAGAGGGACCCTGAAGGACAGTCACTGCGTGCGGGCCGGCTGTGCCCCTGAGTGCAGTCAGTCAGGGAAGAGGGAGGAGGATGGGTTTTAGAGCCCTTTGGAGGTTGGAATTGTAGACACGGGGTCATAGATCTAAAATACCCTCCTGGTGGGACTGGAGTCTCGTTGAGATCACACGTTGTCAGGTGGCGCATAATAAGTGCGTTGTGAATGCTAGGTGCTCTTACTGTGTCTGTGTTACTATTTTTTTTAAAATTGTTTAATGTTTATTTATCTTTGAGGCGGGGGGAAGGGGCAGAAAGAGAGAGAGGGCAGGCTCCAAAGCAGGCTCCGGGCTGTCAGCACAGAGCCCGCCGCAGGGCTCGAACTCACAAACCCGGGAGATGGTGACCTGAGCGGGTGTCGGACTGAGCCCCGCCCCCCCCCAGGCGCCCCTCTTGGTCTTATTATCGCTAACCAGCCTTTAGCCTGTACCTACCGGTGCAGACGGGTTGGGCTGTGCTATATAGATCAACAGTTTCTCAAACCTGAATGGCGAGTTCAAAGTCGGGAGGCCCGGGGCAGGTGCATTTGTGACAGTCTGCCCCGGGTGAGGCCGCTGCTGCTTTGGGGGGGGGTGGGGGGGTGGGGGGGCACGCACTTGAGTAACACGCTGTAGAGTGGGTGTCAAACTGTTTCTGAGTTATTTCCAGGGCCCTGCGAGTGGAATGGAGACTTGGGGCGCCGAGGCTAGAATAAGATTCCTTAACCTCTTTGCTTTGGGGGTGGCCCATTGGAGGGCGGGTGGGTACGAATTATTACACGAGGAAGAAGGAAGAAAGGCTTGTAACGCTGGGGTCGCCTTTGCGCTGCCCCCCACCCTGCCTTAATTCCCTCGCCACAAGGGACCCGATGAGGACTTGGGGGGCTCATTCAGCGGCTCTTTTCCACGTGTAGGTTTTCTCCGTTTGGTCGCACGTACTATGTGGGTTCTTCTGTCTGTACTTTATCTATTTACCCAGACCTTTTTTTTTTCCAATTGAGATGCGGTCGACATACGATGTCATACGAATGTCAACATACGCGAGTACGACTCGGTGATTTGACGTTCTGTGCGTTGCAAGATGTCCATCGCGGGAAGTGTAGTCCCTGTAGGAAGTTACTGTAATATTATTCACCGGATTCCCTGTGTCGTACTTTTCATCCCTGTGACTCTTTAATTTTGTTTTATTTAAAAAATTTTTTCTTTCCTTTGGTTTATGTATTTTTGAGAGACAGAGAGACAGAGCACGAGCAGGGGAGGGGCAGAGAGAGGGAGACACAGAATCCAAAGCAGATTCCAGGCTCCGAGCTGTCAGCACAGAGCCCGACGCGGGGCTCGAACTCACGAACTGCGAGATCATGACCTGAGCTGAAGTCGGACGCTTAACCAACTGAGCCACCCAGGCGCCCCTATTTTATTTTATTTTTAAAAAATGTTTATTGAGAGAGAGAGAGAGAGAGCATGCGTGCAAGAGTGGGGGAGGGGCAGAGCGGGGCGGGGGGGGGGGGTGGGCAGGGGGAGAGAATCCCAAGCAGGCGCTGAGCTGTCAGCGCAGAGCCTGATGCGGAGCCCAATCTAACAAACCGTGAGATCGTGACCTGAGCCAAAACCAAGAGTCTGATGCCCAACCGATGCCCCCCGGGCACCGCTAGATTAAATGAGTATTTTAACATCTCCCCTTCTCTCCATTATTCGCTGAATCACACCATCTCTTGGTTGCTCTGGAGTTTCCATCCCGCATCTTTGGGGTTTGGGCTTTGGTTCTTAATAAGGTGGGAGCCATGGGAGGCTTTTGAGCTGGGGAGTGACCCGACCTAACATTTTTGTATCCACACCTCCCGTCACTTGTGTAAGAGCGTTTCTAGCGGCCAGATTCCTAGAAGAGGAATTGCTAAGGCAGGAGGAAGCGTGCATTTAGATTTGGGTGAGCCCTGCCAGATTGCATTCCAGAAAGGCTTTACCCACTCTCACCCCTTGCAGACAGCCGCCAGGATTGAGTGGCTTGCTCGGTGCCAGGCCCATGCCGGACCCTGGGGACACTGGTGACAAACGGCCCTGGTCCTGCTGCTTACGTGATTCTCGGTCCTCGAGTCCCAGGGCAAGCTTCTGGAGCTGCCTCTGCGCGCCAAGGAAGGAGAAGCTTTCACAGGAACCAAAAAAGGAGAGGGGAGAGAATATTCTAGATCGGGGAGGGGGTCTGGCACGTCCCGGGTGGCGTTAGGGCTAGCTGGATCAGGAGACCCACGGTATCGGTCTGGGGACCCCCGTGTGCGGGCTCCCCATCAGTGTGGGGCACTTTGGGGTGCACCTGAGGGGTAAAATAATAGTACCTCCCTTATGGGGTTTTGTCGGGAGAATTTCACAGGAAGGCAGAGAGCACACGGATTATTGTTACTAGATTTTCACCACGGTAAGCCGGGCGGAGTCAGCGTCAGAACGGGGCGACCGGGGGGCTTGACCCAAGCTTTGGGCAACGTTTAAGGCCCGGGGCTCGAACCCACGAACCGCGAGCTCATGACCTGAGCCCAAGTCGGACGCTTAACTGACTGAGCCACCCAGCAGGAAAGCTGCATTTTGGAGCACGCCCCCCCCCCCCCCCCCCCACCGCCCCTTCCAAGGGCTGTGAAGGAAGGATCGAGACCTGTGCGTCTCACACCCCGTTTGGCATCTTCTGGCACGCTGCTGGATTCCATTCGCTACTTACGTTCTCTGTTCGTCGCTAGACGGCTCTGATGAACCGCCGGGTCAGGCCTCGACGGGGTCTGCGGGCGAGGAAGCCGCCGGGTAGGGGGCGGCACGAGTGGGCGGTGAGGCTTCTGGAAACCGGCTCTCCGAAAGCCGCGAGCCTGAAGTCTGTGTTGGGGCCAGCTGCAGAGTGGTGGGAGCGGGGAGCGGGAGAGAGGCCAGGCCCCGGAAATGTCAGGTAGAGGGAGGAAGGGCGGGCACGCGGGGCAGGGGTGCGGGAGCGTCTTCCCTCTCCCCCTTGGTCTCTGGCACTTTGTGAACTCCCCACTGCCTTGCCTGCCGGGCACCCCGGATTTCATGTGTCCACCGCCGAGCCCCCCACACCCAAACCAAGCCCCTGTCATCTTTTTTTTTTTTTTTTTAAGTTTATTTACTTTTGAGAGAGAGAGAGCGAGAGAGAGCACAAGCAGGTGAGGGGCAGAGAGAAGGAGAGACGGAATCCCAGGCGGGCTCCACACTGTCAGCACAGAGCCCCATGTGGGGCTCGAACTCACGAACTGTGAGATCGTGACCCGAGCCCAGATCAAGAGTCCGATGCTTAACTGACTGAGCCCCCAGGCGCCCGACACATACGGCTTTTACTACAGTGCCTGATCCGTCAAGCACAATGCGAGTGTAGCATCAGCTGTGCGCGTAAATGATAATAAAATTGGCCATTTTCACCTTTTTTTAAGTGTACACTTCGGAGGGGGCAAGTACCTTCACAGCGTTGTGCGATTATCACCTCAGTCCGTTTCTAGAACGTTCTCATCTTTCCAAACAGAAACTCCGTGCCCATCCAACGGTCCGTTTCTAGAACATTCCCATCATTCCAAACAGAAAGTCTGTGCCCATCCAATGGTCCGTTTCTAGAACGTTCCCATCATTCCAAACAGAAAGTCTGTGCCCATCCAATGGTCCGTTTCTAGAACGTTCTCATCATTCCAAACAGAAACTCTGTGCCCATACAATGGTCCGTTTCCAGAACATGCTCATCATTCCAAACAGAAACTCTGTGCCCATACAATGGTCCGTTTCTAGAACATTCTCATCATTCCAAACAGAAACTCCGTGCCCATTCAACGGTCCGTTTCTAGAACGTTCCCATCATTCCAAACAGAAACTCCGTGCCCATTCAACGGTCCGTTTCTAGAACGTTCCCATCATTCCAAACAGAAACTCCGTGCCCATTCAACGGTCCGTTTCTAGAACGTTCCCATCATTCCAAACAGAAACTCCGTGCCCATGCAACAGTCACTCGCTGTTCCTGGTAACCTCTGATCTACTTCTCTGTCTCTACCAACTTACCTATTGTAGGTGCCTCATATGAGTGAAATCGTACAATCTTTGTCCTTTCGTTGTCTGGGGTATTTCACTGCGCGTGATGTTTTCAAGGTTCGTCAGTACTGTAGCGTGGATCAGAATTTCATGGTCTCCTAAGGCTGAGTAATACTCCATAGCGCGGGCAGAGCACATTTTGTTTATCCTTTCTTCTCTTGATGGGCACTCGGCTTGTTTCTACCTTTTGGTGGTTATTATATACTATCGGGTCCCTGACTTTCCATCTAGCCACTGACTACTCACCATCACTCCCTGTGCTTCAGCCGCACTGGCTTCCTTCCTCAAATCAGATACGTGGTCACCTCAGGACCTTTGTACTTGCTTGTCCTCCTGCTCTATGGCTCCCTCCCCTCCTCTCCCACGCCTGCCTTTATCACCCTATTTGTTTTTGTTTCTTTTTTTGGTGCCGAAACCCGGGAGCGAGCCAGGGATTATCACCCTATTTAAAATCGGACAAAACCCCTTGTCCTCTCTCTCTCTCTGCTTTTCCTCGATATCACTTAGCAACTTCTGACGTCCCATCTATGTTACATTTATATCGAGTTTTTTTATATATCCATATTTTATATTTGCACGTGTCTTCAATATTCACCAATAACGCTATGCATAATAGCATTTCTAATTGGACATGTCTGAATACAATCTATAATGCATGTTAGGTTTTTATCTAATAGAAATGAAATACAGGGAAGTTAAATATTTGCAGAGATTTGGTATAATACATCACATTGCTGTTCTTTTTGCCTCCATCCCTGTCGTCGTCCAAAGGGTACGCTTTGGGGCACTTGGGTGGCTTAGCCGGGTAGGCATCTGACTCTTGATCCCAGCTCAGGTCTTGATCTCAGGGTCATGAAGTTCAAGCTCTGCATGGAGCCTACTTAAAAAAAAAAAAAAAAAAAGCGTAAGCTTTGAGCAAACAAGGATCTTCGTTTTGTTCACGGCTGTCCCTCCAGCTTCTAGAACAGAGTCCCGCGTGCACGGGTCTCAGTCCTTAATTGCTGAATGGATGAACACTTCGTGAACCGGGAACTTGGGAGGGTGGGAAAGAGCTGAAAGAAAGTGTACTGGGTGGGGATTGGGGGGGGTGGGGAGGGACATGAGGACCTGGCTGTCAGAGTAAGCGGGGACAGTGCTCGGGGGTTGGATCTGGACCTCAAACCTGGTGCCCTCACCCATTTGCGGGGCGACCTCAGGCCAGTGATGCGCCCTCTCTGAGCCTCCTTGCCTCTTGTGTGAAAGGGGAGAATAGTAGCCGCTCGTCCATTTATTAAATTAGCAGGTGTTTCCTATGTACCTGCCATGTACCAGGTACTGTCCTTGCCCTCACTGAGTTTCTGTGCGAGGCTCCCATCTCTAGGGGCTCATGTACAAATTGACCATTTAAACGCCCACCCGGCAGGCGTGCGGTGACCCGCGGTTCCCGTCGTCAGGCTGGCGGCTCTGGGTTTCGGCTCTGCGTGGTGTCATCGGGAAAGCCAGTACCTTGCGTCCGGTAATGGTGATGTGTAAGCTGAGGCCCTCCTCCTGGGTGGGGTATTGGGCTGGGGGTGCAGGCTGAGCCTCGATCACGTTGCTGGCATTTCTTTTCATGATACGAACTTGACAACGGCTGAGGATGTTTTGTGGGCGCTAAATCTCTGGCCCCGGCTGCCGGCCCTGATGCTTCGAGGTGGGACGTTCTGAGTTGGGCACACGCCTCTTGTGCCCCCCTCCTCTCTTCCCTTCCTGGAACTTCTGCGAAAGGTCCTTCGTTCGAGCCGGCTGCCCAGTGGACCAGTTTGGTGGGCGTGCGAGTCAGCGCGGGTCGGGCCAGCTGCTGCGACAAATAAGTCCTTTCTTCTCAGTGGCTCGATAGGATAAAAGTTTTTTTTTTCTTGCCCGTGTTATAGACCAGTGAGGGTGTTTCTGGTGGGGCAGCCTCGTGGGAGGGATTGAGGAACCAGGCTCCTCCCCTCTTTTGGCTCTGTCCTCCCCTAAGCTGCAAGGCATGCTGGGAAATGTAGTCCCACACTGTGCCTCCGGGGAAAAGAGAATGGCTCGGGGAGAACACACGACAGCCTTTGCCACAGTGGACGTGTATTCATAGATGCCGGCATGGCCGGTGGACTGGATGGGAGGGACTCCGTGCTAGGGGCCACGGTGTGTGGATTAGCTAGTTTACTTGAACTGTTTAGGCAGCTTCTAGACTCCTGAGAAGACCACCACAACGCCCCACGGATCCCAACCGCAGTTTGAGAAGGGTAACACGCTTAGAGCAAAATCCACAGGCCGCTCTTGCCTCTTCCCCACCCCACTATCTCTCCGACATGATTTCTAACCCCCTGTGCCCACCAAACAATGATCTGGTTGTTCCTTGGGGCCAGTCAGGCACTTTCCCGCCTCAGGGCCTTTGCACCCACTGTTCCCTCAGCCTGGGATGCTTTTTATCCCCCACCCCCACCCCATGTATTTGCATGGCTCTCTCCTTACTTCATTCCAACCTCTGCTTCAGTGTCACCTCTACCAAGTGCCCTATTTTATTTGTTTTTTAAAGTGTATTCTGAGAGGCAGAGCGCAAGCGAGGGGTGGGCAGAGAGAAGGGGACGGAGGATCTGAAGCGGGGCTCGAACGCATGAACCGTGCGATCGTGACCTGAGCCGAAGCCGGACGGTTAACTGCCTGAGCCACCCAGGCGCCCCTCGAGTACCCTATTTGAAAATCGAAACCTCTCTCCTTTATTATGATCTCCTCCTAGCGTTTTACCATTAGGTGATACCACATTATGGACTAACTTGTTCACTAATTAATGTATGATGGGCGTCTTTACTGAGGGGTCTCCCAGGGCCTGGGGCACAGTAGGTACTCACTAAATATGGTTTTGGTTTTTTTTCTCTCTGCCCCCAGTGGGAAAGCACGGGGTGTTGTATCAGAAGGGCAAGGCGGGGGTCCACCAGGAGGCAGAAAAACTGGAGCCTGGAGGGGCGCCTGGGTGGCTCAGTCCGTTGACCATCCGACTCTTGGTTTCAGCTCAGGTCGTGATCTCGCGGTTTGTGAGATCGAGCCCCGTGTCAAGCTCTGTGCTGACAGCATGGAACCTGCTTGGGATTCTGTCTCTGCCGCTTTCTCTCTCTCTCTCTCAAAATAAACATTAAAAAAAATAATAATAAACCCAAAATTAAACTGGAGCCTGGAAAGCCCTTCCCAGGAGCTCTGTGGAAAAAGAATTGCTTGTGAACAATGTGGTTATTCCTGCCTTCTTCCTTAATACCGGACCCAGACCTCACCTCTTACGAACTTAACCTCCTGAGGCACCGCAGAGAGCAGGTGGTGAGGGATGGGGGTGGGGGGTCTCCTGGGAGGGGGTGCCCTCTGGTCCCATCCCTCAAGGGGGCTGGTTTTGTTTTTTTTTTAATTTTAATTTTTATTTTGAGAGAGAGAGCAGGGGAGGGGCAGAGAGAGAGGGAGAGAAAGAATCCCAGCCAGGCTCCGTGCTGTCACCGCAGAGCCCGATGTGGGGCTTGATCTCATGAGCCATGAGATCATGGCCCGAGCTGAAATCAAGAGTCGGACGCTTCACCGACGGAGCCACCCCGGCGCCCCGAAGTAGAAATGTTTCTGTGTTTTGTTTCGTTGAACTCCACAGGTATTTACGCTTCCGAAATTGGCATCGTGCGCTTAGGAAATGCTACAAACCTAGCACGTTTCACATTCCTCTGTGGTTTCTGTGTCTTCTTGCCCATTTTTGGCTTGGCCGGGTTGGAGGGAGAAGTTGGAGGGAGAAATTGAGGCCAGAACGTCGCGTCCACCCGCGTGGCTCCCCTGCCCAGCCCAGGATGGTCCGGGGGACCCACTGCATCATGCAGGGAACACAGCCAGGACTGGGGGCGGGGGTCCTGGTTGTGTCATTCTTCGTCAGCCCGTGTGTTTGTGAGGTTCGGGGGGCCGTGCTGAGAGGAAATGCCCTGAACGTACAGGTTGGGATGGAGAGTCAGGTGGGGGGCCTGGGGGGCGCGAGGCCGGGCCATGTGACCCGTTTCCTTTTCGTGTTTTGGGTTTTTTTTTCTCGCTGAAAATTGTAAAGAGCCTCTATTGACACATAATTCGCATACCGTAGAGTTCATCCACTTTAACGTGTACAATCCAGGGGCGCCTGGCTGGCTCCGTCGGCGGAGCCCCCGACTCTAGGTCTCAGGGTCGCGAGTTCAAGTCCCACGATGGGTGTGGGGGGGAATAAAAAAATTTTTTTAATGTTTATTTATTTTGAGCGAGAGACAGGGTGCGAGCGGGGGCGGGGCAGAGAGAGAGAGGGAGACACAGAATCCGAAGCAGGCCCCAGGCTCCCAGCGGTCAGCACAGAGCCCGACCCGGGGCTCGAACCCACGAATCGCGAGATCATGGGCTGAGCCTAAGTCAGACGCTTAACTGACGGAGCCCCCCCAGGCACCCCATATATATTTATTTATTTATTTATTTATTTATTTATTTATTTAGATCTTTATTTTTGAGAGGCAGAGAGAGAGAGAGAGTGCGCGGGGGAGGGGCAGACAGAGAGGGAGACACAGAATCTGAAGCAGGCTCCAAGCCGTCAGCACAGAGCCCGACGCGGGGCTCGAACTCACGAACTGTGAGATCATGACCTGAGCCGAAGTCGGACGCCCGACTGCCTGAGCCACCCAGGCGCCCCCATAAAAAAAAAAAAAAAAAAAAAAGATGAAGTATTCAATCCAGTGGTTTCTAGGATGTTTACCGCTGTCCAGTCCCAGAATGTTTTCATCGCCCCAGTATGAGCAACACCATCCCCATTCAGCGGTGACCGACTCCCCATTCCCCCAGCTCTCAGCTTCTGGTGAACCACTAATCTGCTTTCTGTCTCTGTGGATTTGCCTCTTCTGGATATTCTGCGTAAATCCTGCATTTCGTGGAATGCTACGGTAGGTGGCTTTCTGCGTCTGGCTTCTTTCGCTCACTGTGATTTTTTTTTTTTTTTTAATTTAAGTTTATTTATTTTCAGAGAGAGAGTGTATGTGTGCATGTGCATGTGTGGGGGAAGGGCAGAGAGAGAGAGAGAGAGAGAGAGAGAATCCCAAGCAGGCCCCGCACTGTCAGCTCAGAACCCAACGCGGGGCTCGAACTCATGAACCGTGAGATCGTGACCTGAGCCGAAATCAGGAGTCAGATGCCCGACCGACTGAGCCAGCCAGGCGCCCCCACCGTGATGGTTTTAAGCTCCGTCCATATGGTCGTATCTTATCACTCCTTCCATTCCTGTTGTGTGCGGTTTTTCTCTTCTTCCATTTTCTCTTTAAGATTTGAGATATTTACATGCCGCGAACGTCTCCTTTTTTAAAGGGTACAATTCAGTGGTTTTTTAAAATATAGTCACAGAGTTGTGCAACTGTGACCACAGTCTAGTTCTAGAACATTGTCATCACCCAGAAGGAAACGCTGTACCTAGTTCCCGCCCCCGCCCCCAGCCCCTGGCAGCTGCTCATCTGCTCTCCATTTCTGCGGGCCTGCCTCTTCTGGAAGTTTCCTACCCACGGAGTCCTGCGCGCTGTGCCTGGCTGCTTTCCCTCAGCGTGATGTTTTCAAGGTTCGCCCGCGCTGTGGGGCACGTCTCAGCACCGCACCCCTTCTTATGGCCGAATAACATTCCGTTGTATGGATCTACTGTATTTTGTCTGTCCCTTCGTCAGTTGATGGGCATTTGGGTTCGTTTCCAGCGTTGGTCGCTTAGGAGTAAGGCTCCTTGGTGGCCATTTCTTCTGTCGAGGTGGGGGCTGGCCTTTCCAGCGGGTTCCTGCCCAGGCCTGTCTTGCTTTGTTCCACAAGCCTCCCCCTTCCCCTCCTCCCTGGCTCCCTCCTCCCCCTCACTCTCCCTCCTCCCCCTTCTCCTTTGTCTTCCTCCAGTTCCTTCTGTATCGTATCTCCCTCTCCCCAGCCTCAGCCAAGGGCGTATGAGTCTGGAAATCATTCCCAGGGAGCCCCGGGCAGGCCCCTGGGTCGTTTCTGTCCTCCCAGCAGGAAGGCCCTGGCCTGAGCTCGGTGCAGGTTGGGAAACAGCTTTTCTTTGGGGCTTAAAAAAATTATGTATAGGGGAGCCTGGGTGGCTCGGTCAGTTAAGCGTCCGACTTCAGCTCAGGGCACGATCTCGCGGTTCGTGGGTTCGAGCCCCGCGTCGGGCTCTGTGCTGACGGCTCAGAGCCCGGAGCCTGCTTCGGATTCTGTGTCTCCCTCTCTCTCTGCCCCTCCCCTGTTGACACTCTGTCTCTGTCTCAAGAATAAATAAACATTAAAAAAAAATTTTAAAAACACAACCTCAAATGGTATCAGAGATTTCTCGTGAAAAGTCTCCCTCTGTCCCCCAGCTCCCAGCTCTCCTCTTTCTAGAGGTAAAATGGTTATAGTTTTAGGTTTCTTTCCAAAGAGATGTTCCGTGCATGTGTAGGCCTTAAACACACCGGTGCACGCACATGTGCACCCTTTTTTTTTTTTTCTTAGTGTTTATTTATTTTTGAGAGGGACAGTGCATGAACAGGGGAAGGGCAGAGACAGAGGGCGACAGACGCAGAATCCAAAGCAAGTTCCAGGCTCTGAGCCGTCAGCACAGAGCCCGACGCGGGGCTCGAACTCACCAGCCGTGAGATCACGACCTGCGCCAAAGTCAGATGCTTAACTGACTAAGCCGCCCAGGCGCCCCGACATGCACCTTTTTTTTAAGGCACTAATAACAGGGTATTCTAACACTGTTCTACTTTTTGTGCTTTTTTTTTTTTAAGTTTATTTATTTTGAGAGAGAGAGTGGGAGAGGGGCAGAGAGAGAGAGAGAGAGAGAGAGAGAGAGAGAGAGAGAATCCCAAGCAGGCTCCACGCTGACAGTGCAGAGCCTGATGTGGGGCTCGAACTCACAAACCGTGAAATCATGGCCTGAGTCGAAATCAAGAGTCGGACGCTCAAATGACTGAGCCATTCAGGCACCCCCACCCTTTGTTTTTTATTTTTTTGTTTTTTTTAATGTTTATTTATTTTTGACAGAGAGAGAGACAGAACACGAGTCGGGGGGAGAGCAGGGAGAGATAGAGGGAGACACAGAATCCAAAGCGGGCTCCAAGCTCCAAGCCATCAGCACAGAGCCCAACGCGGGGCTCGAACCCACACACTGTGAGATCATGACATGAGCCGAAGTCGGACGCTCAACCGACTGAGCCACCCAGGCATCCCCCCGCCTTCTTTTTTTAATAACATATCCTGGAGGCTCTAACTTATCGACCACAGGGCCTTTCACAGCTGCATGGTGTTCCATCGGAGGGCCCTAACTTAGTGAACCAGTACCCTTTCCCTGGACACCTAGGTTAGCTCTGGTCTCTTACAAACAAGGCTCCAACGAGTGACGGTACAGTTGTTGATCTGTGTGGGTGAGTAGAGCTCTAAGTTAAAATGCCGGAGTTAGACTTGCTGGGACGAAGGCGTGTGTGTTAAAAAAAAAAAAATTACGAAGATTTCCAAATGCACCTTAAAGTGGGAGACAAGCAGTATAGCGAACTCCTGTTACTTGTATCCCCAGTTCCCCCTACAGCCAAGATTTGGCCACACTTGCTTTATTGATCTCTGTTTTGTTGTTGTTGTTGAAGGATTTTTAAAGCAAATCCCCGGTCTCCTGTCCTTTAAACTCTACACCCTTAAGTATGTGTGTAAAGAACAAAAATTAGCGTTTTCCTGCGTGAGCGAATGACATTATCATACCTAAGAAAATTTAGAGTCATTGGGTATCATCAAGGGATGTGCGTTTGAAATTTGTTCTTCTTCTTCTTTTTTTTTTTTTTAACGTTTATTTTTGAGAGAGAGAGAGAGACAGAGCGTGAGCAGGGGAGGGGCAGAGAGAGGAGAGACGCAGAATCCGAAGCAGGTTCCAGGCTCCAAGCTGTCAGCACAGAGCCCCACGCGGGGCTCGAACTCACGGACCGCGAGATCATGACCTGAGCCCAAGTCGGACGCTTAACCGACTGAGCCACCCAGGCGCCCCTGTTCATTTGTTCTTTAAGTAATCTCTACCCCGCCACGTGGGGCTTGAACTCATGACCTTGAGATCAAGAGTTGCATGCTTTACTGACTGAGGCAGCCAGGTGCCCCGCTGGATGTGGGTTTTTATTCATTTGTTTGTTTTTTAGGTTTGTTTTTTTTTTTTTTTGGTTACATTTTTAACCAACGGAGATGTAATTCACGTGCCCTAAAATTCGCGTGCAGTTCAGTGGGTTTTAGGACAGGCAGTCACAGGGTTGTGCGGCCATCACCACTGTCGGATTCCGGAACATTTGCTCGCCCCAGAAAGAAACCCGTACTCATCGGCAGTGTCCCCGTTTCCCCAAGTCCTGTCTTCTCCACTGTGAGCTCCTGAACGTGCTGGATCTGCCGTTTCTGTAGATTTGCCTCTATTCTGGAGATTTCGTATAAACGGATTCCTGCCCCGGGCGGTCTTTTTTATCTGGCCTCCTCCGCGGAGCGTGGTGTTTTCGCGGTTCATTCACGCGGTAGCATGGATCCGGGCTGCGTTCCTTTCTTTTTCTTTTTCTTTTTTTTTTTTTGAATTTAATTTTTGTATTTATTTAGGGAGAGCGTGTGCCTGCGTGCCAGTGGGGGAGGGGGGGGCAGGGAGCGAGAGAGAAAGAGAGAGAATCTTAAGCAGGCTCCACGCTATTAGCGTGGAGCTCACCGCGGGCGGGGCTCGATCTCATGACCCTGGGATCGTGACCTGAGCCACAATCCAGACTTGGACGCTCCCCGGGCTGAGCCACCCAGGCGCCCCCTTTTTACGGCTGAATAATATTCCACCCTAACCGATCTGCACTTTGGTTTCCGCGCGCATCAGCTGGCGAGCATTTGTGGCGTTTCTGCTTTCCGGCCGCTGTGCCTCGGTGAATATTGACGTACAATTCACATTTGTGTGGACACACAGTTTCAATTCACATTCGTGTGGACACACAGTTTCAATTCACATTCGTGTGGACACACAGTTTCGTTTTGCTGAGTCACCCGCTAACTCTCTTGTTGCCTTCCCCAGGAACCAACGGCCAGATGTTTTCTCCAGCGGCTGCAGCGTTTGGCATTCCCACCACCAAGCCGCGAGGACCCTGGTTTTTCTACCTTTTTTATTATAATCATCCCAGTGGGTGTGAACTGGCATCTCATTATGGTTTTGCTTTGCACTGGCCCCGATGTCTGATGTCGTTGACGGTCTTGTCACGGGGGAGGGCGGGAGCGGGCGCGGCCGTTGTAAATTGCGATCTGTTTCCAATCCGGGCTGGGGTTTCTTAGCGCACGTTGCTTGGTCTCCACGGAGTCGTCGTCCTGTACAGAACCCCCCAATCCTGCTTGCCCCCCCCCCCTGTGATTCAGGGGGTGAAGTCTGGGTTTCCTGGAGGGCCTCGGTCATGCCGTCGCCCCACGGACTGTCCCGAGTGGTCATGAAGTGTGTTTCTTTCCATCTGCTCTTGGGGGTTTCTCCTTCTGTCCTTTTTTGTTTAATTATTATTTTTTAAATGATTATTTACTTTTGAGAGAGACAGAGCACGAGCAGGGGAGGGGCGGAGAGAGAGGGAGACACAGACTAGGAAGCAGGCTCCAGGCTCCGAGCTGTCGGCACGGAGCCGGCCGCGGGGCTCGAACCCACGAGCCGCGAGATCGTGACCGGAGCCGAAGTCGGACGCTTCACCGACGGAGCCACCCAGGCGCCCCTCTCCTTCTGTCCCTTATCAGACACTTGCTGAGTGTCTTTACCGCTCACAGCCCCAAAAGGGGGTAATGTGTATCCCTCTGTTTACTTATTCAGCAGTTATTTCGAGTGCCCTCCGTGTGCCGGGCAGTATTCTAGGAGGGGGCTGTGCCATGAACGCGACAAAGCCCTCTGTCCTGGGGGAGCTGGCCTGCTGGTGGGCGGGGACCCATGATAGGACCCCTCAGAAGGAACTGAGGGCCGTGCGGAAAAGGAGATAGGGAGAGTGGGAGGAGAGGGCTGGTGGCGTGTGAGGTCCTTTTAACCAGCCCTCCCTGGAAAGGTGACACTGGAGCAAAGACCTGAAAGCGAGGGGGCAGGCCCTGTTGCTGTCTGCAGGAAGGGTTTTCCCGGCAACAGATAGAGCACGTGCAAAGGCCCTGAGGCAGGGAAGTGGAGACACTTACCCCAAGTCACAGCCAGCAAGCAGTGGTGCCAGGATTAGAAGGAGACAGACCGGTCAGAGCCTGGTGGTGGTGGTGGTGTTGTTGTGAACGAACTTTATTGAGACACAATCTCTAGGCAGTGTGATACATCCATTTTAAGAGTACTGCTGGATGCATTTTGACAAATAGTGCCGTTCCCCGTCGGGACACAAAATCTGCGTCACCGCAAGGGTCCCTCCTGCCTTCTTGCAGTCGATCCTCCCTGCCTCCCGGGCTCGGGTGGTAACATCTGCCTTCTGTAACAGCAGATTCGATTTGCCTTTTCCAGAAGCGGACGTGCATAGAATCGCCCGGCACGTCACCCTCTCGCGTCTGGTTTGCGCATCGTGACCTGGAGATTCATCTAGGGTGTGGGTTCGTCCACCGTTCCGTCTCTGTGCCTCGCTGAGCCAGGGTCCCGTTGCCCGGGCGGAGCGCAATGTGTTTGTCCGTTCCCTCGCTGGTGGACCTTTGGGTTGTTTCCAGCGTTGGGCCGCGACCAAGGAAGCTGCTGGGAACGTTGTTCGTGTACCGACCTCTGTGTGGCCCCACGCTCGTCTCTCGGCTAGATACTTAGGGGTGCCACGGCCGAGGCAGGGAAGAATGTGTTTCTCTTCAGTTGAAACGGCCAGACCGCTTTTTTCCAAGAGGCCGTGACCGTTCACATCACCCCCTCGGCAGGGAGGAGCATCCCCGTGGCTCCCGACAGAGCCTCGTCACCGCCTGTCATTGTCAGTCTTTTCTAGACATTCTGATGGGTATGTTGTGGTGCAGAGAGAGGACGCTGGGGCGGGGCAGAGAGAGAGAGAAGGAGAGAGAGAATTCCAAGCGGGCTCCACGCCGTCAGCTCAGGGCCCGACGCGGGGCTCGAACCCGCGGACCGTGAGCCCGTGACCCGAGCCGAAGTCAAGAGTCGGGTGAGCCACCCAGGCGCCCCCTCGTTGCTGTCTCAGTTGAAACGTCCCTGATGGCCGCAGACGGGCGTTGAGAATCTCGGCTGGCTTGCGTGTCCCCTGCGGCTTTAATTTCGCTTGAAGTTGGGTGGTCTGCCCTCTTGTCCCGGGGTCGTGGGTTTCTTGTTCCTGGATTCTGCATCCAGAAGGCTCAGGTGCTTGCTCGCTTCTTGTTACGGGATCGATGGTCCAGTTTTTCCAGAAAGGCGGGGAACCCGGAACCTTTTAAAGAACGGCTCTCTGGCTTCCCACGAAAGTAACTGTATCAACCAGATGTATCTTGGGGCTTCCGGTGTGCAGCTGTCAATGTGACACATTTGAATGAGGCTCTTTCTGTGCCCCGGGGGCTCAGTCCAGGCCCTGGAGGGGCGCCCTCTTCCTAGGGCACAGGGTCCTGTCTCACCGTCCCTGGGTCCGCTCACAGTGCGGTCGCCAAGGTCCCCAGCATCAGACGGGGACCAGCCCACCCTCCCGCCTCACCCCGGTAGGTGTCCACGGGCAGACAGACAAGGGAGAAGCTGTATTCTTTCGCTCTGTGCGGCCTGTACATTAACCGGGAGAACGAGGCATAAATGTTCACGGTCTCGGTTCTTTTGTGTGTGGACTCGTTAAATCCTGAACCAGCCCCCTAAGCGCGGGTAACGTGGAGAATATTTAAGACCTTTTAGCACGCAGCTTGGCTGTGAAACACCCCCGCGCGTGTTCAGGAGGGACGCCACTGGCCTGTGAGGGCGTTACTCTTATTCCGACGTCTGTGTCGTAGGAGCAGAAAACGAGGCACAGAGAGGGGGCGTCACTCCCTCCAGGTTGCACAGCCAAGAGGGACAGAGCTCGGGGCAGATCCAGGCAGCGTGGGCCCAGAGCCAGCTGGACTTTGCTCTTTTGAAAACATTTCGGGTTTCTAGAGAAGTGGCAAAAATAGAAATCTTTATCCAGATTCACCGATTTTTTTTTTTTTAATATTTAGAGAGAGAGAGAGAGTGCGCACGTGTGTGCATGCAAATGGGGGAAGGGGGCAAAGGGAGGAGAGAGAGAATCCCAAGCAGGCTCCACGCCCAAAGCAGAGCCCGACACGGAGCTCAAACTCATGACCCTAAGGTCGAGACACGAGCTGAGACCAAGAGTCAGACGCTTAACCGACTGCGCCACCCAGGCGCTCCCCCGATTCACTAACTTTTTAATTTTTTTTTTTCAACGTTTATTTATTTTTGGGACACAGAGAGACAGAGCGTGAGCAGGGGAGGGGCAGAGAGAGAGAGGGAGACACAGAATCGGAAACAGGCTCTAGGCTCCGAGCCATCAGCCCAGAGCCCGACGCGGGGCTCGAACTCACGGACCGCGAGATCGTGACCCGGGCTGAAGTCGGACGCTTAACCGACTGCGCCACCCAGGCGCCCCTGGATTCACTAACTTTTAACCCTTGACCACGTTTCCTCCTTCATTCTCCTTTTCTCTCTCTGTGGGCCGGTGGAGCAAAAGGTTTCCTTGTCTGTGAGTCTCAGTGGCCTCATCTGGAAAGTGGGCCATTTGTTCCGGAAGCCTGCACCCACGCCTTTCTTTGTTGTTCTTAAGCCGCTGGAGACGGTAAGCCGCACACGTTGCCGTGTGCTTCCTTGGCCCTTGACACTCGGGTGGGTGTTTCCGAAGAACGAGGATGTTCTCTTACGTAACCCCAGGGTAGTCACCAAGCGCTCCTGGGTGAACGTTGACCCAGTCCTGTTATCTTCTCTGTTCTTTGTGTTCTCGTTTTGTCCTTTGTCCTAGTGGCGTTCCATGTGGCTGGATCCCCTCTTCCCCCCACCGGGTCCCGTTTGGAATCACGTACAGCCTTTGGCCATCTTAACCTCTTTAACCTTCCTGCGGTTGGGAGTCTTTTCTGGGGTTTTCTTTGTGTTTCGTGACATTCGTTGCCATTTATTTATTATTATTATTATTAATTATTATTTTTGAGAGAGAGAGAGAGCGATAGAGAGTGAGCAGGGGAGGGGCAGAGAGAGAAGGAGACAGAGAATCCCAAGCAGGCTCCGTGCGATCAGCGAAGAGCCCGATGCGGGGCTCGAACGCACAAACCGTGAGATCGTGACCTGAGACAGAGAATCCCAGGCAGGCTCTGTACCGTCTGCGTGGAGCCCCCCGGGGCCTCGAACCCACGCACCGGGAGATCGTGACCTGAGCCGAAATCAAGAGTCAGACGCTCCACCAACTGAACCACTCAGACGCCCCTGTGCCATTGCCTTCCAGAAGGGTCCAGACCGGTCGTCTTGTAGACCATCCCTCAGTGGGGGCTTGACGTCTGTTGCCTCCTAGCCACATTCAGCTTCCCCCCTGCTTGGGAGGTTCAGAACCTGTTCTCTTGACCCCGCCCCGAGGCTCTTCCCTTCAAAGGCGCACTTGACCGGCCGCTCGTCTTGTCCCTGTCCCTGCGGCTGGCAGGTTCAGTTTTCTCCCAATGCATTGCGCTTATAATGTGCGCGTTGGGGGGGCGTGCAGTTCTCGGTACCAAGCGAAAGCAAAACACAGGTTTCTCAACAGAAAAAAAGTAATCTGGGATCATCAGAAGGAACCAAAGAAGAAATGGGGGGGGGGGGTGAGCGGCGACATTGGAAGATACAACGTTCTAGAAATGCCGAGAACACAGAAGTGACTCGTAATTCTGTCACCCCCGGGGGGTAGCACAGCCTCGTTAGTGTTCCGGCAGGATCTCGTCCCAGTCCATCTGCTTTACCCCTGGCCCTCAGGGCGTGCATTTTTGCGCAGTTGACAAGAGTGACGTATGTTGAGAGCTAAAGACAGGAGGAAAATTCGGGGGCTCGGGCTCAGTCCAGGAGCGTTTGGGGAACCGGCCAGGCAGGTGGTGCATCAGGGGTTATAGATGCCTGCAGAGAGGTTGTGCCCCCGGAGCTGGAGGTTTCTGCCTGCCGTGTGGACACCCGTGTCCCCCCGCCGTCCCTGGGAGGAGAGCCCCGTGAGCAGGGCCGGGTCCCCGCTGGAGCTCTCCCTAGGTCCCCAGAGCCCCTCACGGTGGCTCTGAACCCAAAGCCCGAGGGGGTGGCTCAGCCCAGCACATAGCGGGCTAGAACGGATAAGTAAGATCAGTTTTCCCCCAGTTGTATTTCTCGAGGCCGAGCCTGGGGATTTGGGAACAATAGCTACGATGATAATGGTGCACGTTTCTCCAGCACGTCCCCCGAGCCTCGGGTCATGTACTCTGTACATATCGACTCATTTAAGCCTCATGCCCCTATCGTGGGGAGGGTAGAACCTAGGCGCAGAGAGAAACAACCTGCCCAAGGACAGACAAGTGCTTAGTATCGGAATGGGATCTGAACCTACATCCGCAGCCTGGGCGTGTGTGGTGCTTTTTGGCTCCTCTGAAGAGGCCGTTTGCCTGTTTCTTTAACTCAGGGCTCCGTGAGCCCGCGCGATACTTTTGTGGAGCTAGAAACAGATGCCCCTTTCTCGTGACCCTTTTCTGCCACCTGCCAGAACGCCGTGGTCATAAGTATACACAAATCTACGGTGTCCTAAGACAGGACTGCCCCCTCCCGGCGGCGGGGCTGTGGTTGTGCAGTGCACAACCTCCACGACCGTCCACAGTTACCCAATAGTTAGCAAATATTTCCCAAGTGTCTACTTCAGAGACCAACAATAAACAAGATAAGCCAGTAAAATATTTACTATGTCAGATGTCAGCAAGTGTTCCTCACAAAGATAAAGCAGGATAAGAGAGATCAGGGTGCAGGGGGTTGGGCCGCGCTTTTAAATAGATTGGTCAGGGAAGGTGAGGTCACAGAGGTTGACATTTGCGTAGAGACCTGAGGGAGATCAGGGGCCAGGCTGTGTGGGTATTGGGGGAAGAGCCAGTGCAAAGGCCCTGGGGCAGGTCGCTGCCTTCTGTGTTTGAAGAATGTTGAGGAGACCCACGTAGCTGGAGCTGAGCAAGCAGGGGGAGAGGGCCGGGGGTGAGGGCAGAGGTCACAGTGGCGGACCTTCAGGGGCCTCGTGGGCCCCAGTGAGGACTTGAGTGAGACAGCAACCTGAGGGTTCTCAGCAGAGGTGGGGCGTGAGCGGACTCAGGTTCTCGCCGGATCCCGGGGCGGGGCAGGCGAGGGCAGAGAGACCAGCGGGTAGACTGCTGAAGAAATTCAGGCATAATAATGTGGGCCCGGGAAATCCATATTAATTTTGAGTGAAAGAACGAATGACTCAGCGAAGCAGAAGGAGGCATTGGCTGTAGCAGAGACGCAAGGGTGAGGGTCAGAGGTCTGTCCCAGGCACCCCCATGTTGGTTCCTCCTGCGTCCCCCTGGGAGCAGAGCGGGGTCTTGGGTGGACCCAGCTGTGTGAGAGCTGAGAGCCCACCTTCCAGGCAGACCTGTTCTGTGACCTGGTGTGTGCTCAGTTTTCACCGTATAAAATGGTCTAGACAAGAACCTCGACGCAGTCAGCACGGATTCACTACTTTTCCTTTCTTTTTTTTTTTAATTTGTTTTAAATTAAAAAAAAATTATGTTTATTTGTTTTGAGAGGGAGAGACAGAGTATCAGCGGGGAAAAGGCAGAGAGAGAGAGAGAGAGAGAGAGAGAGAGAGAGAGACGCAGAACCCGAAGCAGGCTCCCGGCTTGGAGCCGTCTGCACAGAGCCCGACGCGGGGCTCGAACTCACGGACCGCGGGATGGTGACCTGAGCTGAAGTCAGATGCTTGACCGACTGAGCCAGCCGGGCCCCCCTCCTTTTCCTTGTTTTGATTCTGAAATAGAAGTTCCACAAATGCTCTCGCACTCGGTTACTTTTTCTTTTTTTACATTGAGGTATATTTCACTAGTTTCCAGTGTACAATGTAACGATTCAGTATCTGTCCGCGCTGAGAATTGATCATCTCTCTGTGTAGTCAGTGTTCCTCACCAGACATAAAGAAGTTTGTCCTCTTGCTCTGAGAACTTTTAAGATTTGCCGTCCTAGCAACTTTCAGATATGCAACACAGTATCAATTATAGTCACCGCGCTCTCTATGATATCCCTATGACTTAACTTATTTTGTAACCGGAGATTTGTACCTCTTGACCCTTTTGCCCACACCTGCCCCATAGATACTTTTACAAAACAGCTTTGTTGGGGAGCCTGGCGGGGGGGGGGGGGGGTACTCCGTCACTTGAGCGTCCGACTCTTGATCTCAGCTCAGGTCATGATCCCAGGGTCATGGGATCGAGCCCCGCGTCGGGCTCCGCACCCATCGTGGAGCCTGCTTGAGATTCTCCCTCTTTCCTCCTGCCCCTCTGCCCCCCCACTCTGCACGCTCTCTATGACATGAAATAAAATAACAAAGAGAACAGAACAGCTTTCTTGAGTTAAAATCCGCACGCCATGAAACTCACGCAGTGCTGTGGCTTACAGTCCATTTGCCGATCTGTGTGACCGTTACCAGCCTCAACTTTAGAACATTCTCATCACCCGAAAAAGAAACCCTAAACCCCTTAGCGATCTTCCTGTTCCTCACGACTGCCCAGCGCCTGGCAACCGCTGATCTAGTTTCTGTCTCCATGGATGTATCTATTCTGGACGTGGCATAGAAGCGGAAGCATGAAACAGGTGGCCTCGCGAGTCTGGCTTCTCCCACGTGGCTGGATGTTTCCTCAGTTTCACGCGTGTTGTAGCGCGGGGCGGACGTGGGTTCCGTTTTACCGCTAAGTGATATTCCCCCGTGGGGATGCACCACGTTTCGTTTCTCCCCTTCATCAGTTGGTGAGCACTTGGGCATTAACCACCACCCTCGGGGCTGGGACGAAGGATGCTGCCTCGGGCGTTTGCGTTCAGGTTTTTACGCGGATGTGTGTTTTCATTTGTCCCGAGCACCTGCCTGGAGTGGAATCTCAGGGTGGCCCTACGTGTGACATTTTGACGAACTGCTGGGCAGCGTCGCACCGTTTTACGTTCTGGGGCGGGTGGGGGGGGGTGTAGATGAGGGCGTGAGGGTGTTTTCTTCCCCTTTGGGGGATCTTTTTGTCGAATTGTACAGAACAGCGCGCACATCTGAAGTTGGATGGATTTGCGCGCGTTGGACACCCTCGCGTAACCAGCTGCCCTCCCAGATGAGAAACGACGTGTCTTCCTTCCCGAGGATTCTCATGCCCTTCCCAACCTCTCTATATCCCCCACCCCCACCGGGAGCCGCCAGCCCGATTATAACTCCGCAGATTACCCTCGCCCGGGTTTGTACCTCACGTAGGAAATCCCGCGATGGTGTTTTCTTTCACTTTGCGTCACGTTTCTGAGATTCTTCCACGGGGCGATTGGTCGCGGGTTCCCTTTTCACTGCTGTGTCGTATTCCATCGTGTGGCTGTACTCCAGGCGTATTCGCGCATTCTCCTGTTGATGGGGCATCTGGGTTGTTTCCAGTTCGGGGGCGCTGTGAACATTCTAGAACGTGCCCTTTGGTCCACATCTGCCCGTTATTCATTTTTTTTTTTTTTCAACGTTCATTTATTTTTGGGACAGAGAGAGACAGAGCATGAACGGGGGAGGGGCCGAGAGAGAGGGAGACACAGAATCGGAAACAGGCTCCAGGCTCTGAGCCATCAGCCCAGAGCCCGACGCGGGGCTCGAACTCACGGACCGCGAGATGGTGACCTGGCTGAAGCTGGACGCTCAACCGACTGCGCCACCCAGGCGCCCCAAGCCCGTTATTCATAAGGCTGGAATGACACGGGGAGTAAGCCCAGGCTCCCTGTGATGCCAGGTGGAAGTTATCCGCAGGCTCCCCCTCCCTTCTCGATGCGTGTGTGTCCCACATCGCACGTTCTAGAATCCTGCCTGGATGAGGAGTGAAAAGCCATCATTCTGGTCCTTCCTGCCGGTTTTAGCTCTTTAACGCTCGCTCTGTAGGCTTGAGAAATGTTCTCTGCCGTGATGCCCGGGCACTGGCCGTCCACGTGGTCAGTACGGATGTGGAGGCAGTGCCTGGGGGTCCTGTCCTCGCCGTGTGAGGCTGTCCTGTTGGGCTTGGCAGGGTTCACCTGGGTGGTGTCGCCCCCTAGGGGGTGTTTTGCACATTCACGCAGTTTGGGCCGCCTTCCTCCCTGTGCTGAGTGGGCAGGGACCACGGGTGTAGACCGACTGGGTTAATCTGCCTCCGGGGTCCGTTCGCGAGGTGTCCTGCGATGGCCTGTGGAGATGCGCCCACCTTCTGTCCCTTTTCGTGTCGCCTGCCCTCCCGCACCTCCGCCCCACCTCACTCCTGCCCCCGCCCCCCACCCCCCCTCCGCTGACCGGCTTTGTGTGCTCAATCCCCACGGGTCTCTGGCCAGGCTGTGCGCGGGTCCCCACCATTCCCTCCCCCGGCCCCGGTCAGTGGTGGGTCAGGCGCCTACGCTGTTCAGCACCTGCCGTGGCCGCTGAGAATGGCCCCCCTCGGCCATTCACCCATTGTTTACAGGAAGCGAACAAAACAGACCTGGTGCTCACCTCCTCCTGGCGGAGACAGGCGGTAGATAAGATAAATCACGTTTACGGCATGGGCACGTCCGATGGGAATCAGCAGGCTGAAAGAAAACAAAGCAAGGAGGTAGACGTGCCGGGGGTGGGGGTGGGAGTGGGGGGGTGGGTAGGGGTTGCGGTTGTAGACCGAGTCTGGTGGAGTCCCCCCGACCTGGCGACAGTAGAGAAAAGGAGGTACGGGCAAAGGCAGGCCCGACAGGGAGCAGCTTGTGCAAAGGTCCTGAGGGAGACGTGTGCCTGGTGTGTTAGAGCAGTCTTGAGGAGGCTGGTGTGGCCGGAGGGCAGTGGATGAGGGACAGAGGGTGGGAGACAGCGACAGAGAGGAACCAGCGGCTAGATGCTGCAGGGCCTGCTGGGCTGGGCTGAGGTCTCGGGGCTTTTGCCGAGGGAGGCACGAGCCACAGGAGGGCTCTGAGCTGAGGAGGGACGCCGGCTGGCTGGGTTTCTGCTGCTGTGGGGGGGGTGAGGTTGTGGGAGAACAAGGGCGGGAAGGGGGGACAGAGGGGACAGAAGCTGGGAAGGCCACGCAGGAAGGGTTGCCCGGCCTTGCTTGGGAACTTTATGGGACAGGCAGATCCCCATGTGACTGTGCCTTCAAGCAGACCCTCAGAGGGCCGGCTCGGGCACGCGGCCAGAGCTGTGCCTACAGCGCTCGTAGGTTCATGGAAGACCGTTGAGGATTTTTGGTTTTAGAATGAACTTTTTTATTTTATTAAAAAAAAATTTTTTTTAAACATTTATTCATTTTAGAGAGAGCTTGAGCAGGGGAGGGGCAGAGAGAGAGGGAGACACAGAATCCGAAGCAGGCTCCAGGCTCCGCGCTGTCAGCACAGAGCCCGACGCGGGGCTCGATCCCGACAAACCGCGAGCTCGCGACCTGAGACGAAGTGGGACGCTCAACCGACGGAGCCACCCAGGCGCCCGTGAACTTTTTTAGCTGCAAAGAATTTTAGATTTGCAGAGGAGTTGCAAAACTCGAACAGCGTTTCCGTATACCCACACCTGATTTTCACGGGTTTTCCCTGATGTTAACTTCTGACATCACCACAGGATATTTGCACAACCAAGAAACGGACACGCTACCATGCCGTCAGCCGACTACAGAATTTGTTCAGATTTCCCTAGTTTTTCCCTAACGTCCACTTTCTGTTCCTGGATCGGAACAGGATCCCGTGAATGTAATGAAACTACGTTACGTTCGTTATGTCTTCTTAGGCTCCCATTGGCTGTGATAGTTTCTCAGACTTTCCGTACTTTGGATGACCTTGTTGGTTTTGAGGAGTACCAGTTGAGGAGTGTTTTAGAGAATGTGCCTCCCTTGGGGTTTGTCTGCTGCTTTTTTCATGACTAGACTGGCAGTCAGGGTTCGGGGAAGGAAGACTACAGTGGTCAAGTACCCTGCTCGCCACGTCATATTAAAGGTACGGACGGTCAACCTGATTTATTACTGGTGAGGTTGACCTTGATCGTGTGGCTTCTGATTCTATAGTCCTGGCTCTAAAACCCGGAAGCCTGTGACTACATGTAGACCAGCTCATTTCAATGCTCAAAACTCTGTGGGGTGGACGCAACTTGTAATCTGATTTTACAGAGAAGGAAACTGAGGCATGAGGAGGTTGTCGTGATTGCCCCGAGGTGATACATCAACTAAGTGGCAGAGGTGAGATTTGAATACGGGAGGTGTGGTTCCAAAGTCCATGCCCCCCCCCCCCGCTTTTTTAAATTTATTTTTATTTTTATTTTTTTAAAAAAATTTTGTTCATGTTTATTTATTTTTTGAGAGAGAGAGAGCCCGCACACATGCGAGGGAGCGAGGGAGGGGCAGAGAAGGAGGGAGACACAGAATCCAAAGCAGGCTTCAGGCTCTGAGCTGTCAGCACAGAGCCCGACGCGGGGCTCGATCTCACACACTTCGGGATCACGACCCGAGCTGAGATCCGGAGTCGGATGCTTAACCGGCTGAGCCATCCAAGCACCCCCGCCAAAGGCCACGTTCTTCACGGCCATCCATTTATTATAAAATACACATGTACACGTTCTGCGACCATCACCTCCATCTAATTTAGTATAAATGGAAACATCCCATATGTGAGCTTTTGTGTCTGTACTTTATTTCTTTAATCTTTTGCTTTCTTTTTGAGCCCCTTTTCGTGCCCTCCGTCTCTATTATGAGGATCGGTTTAGTTAAAAGTCGACAGTGTGATACGTAAGTCAACTTACTCGGGAACGTATCGTCAGACTAAGGAACGTCATGCCTTCTGCTTTGGGGAACCCGTGCCCGTCCCTGAGACACCTCGCTTCCCTGGGTGCCCGTCACCTTCGCCAAGCATTAATCTATGTATTGGTGACCTATCAGGCTGAATCTGATCTCTGAGGTCAGAGAATAAACAGAAATTGATGCTGTACCAACAGAACAGAACAGAGAGCCCAGGACGAGAGCCGGGCGTGTATGGACATGTATGTCGTATGTGACTGTGGTGGCCACTGGTCAGATCTGTGGGGAAAGGAGAGACTCAGTAAATGGAGCTGGGGTCAAAAAAAAAAAAAAAAAAGTCATCCATATGGGAAAGAGATGAATTTGGATCCCTGCCTCACACCATATACCCCAGGATAGTTAACAGATTCAAAGTCAGATAGCAACTTAGAAACTGTAGATTGTCGGGGATAAGGACAGATTCTGAACCGAGATACAGAAGGCATTTCCGGAAGAGGAAGGCTGGGAGATACGGCACACCTCTGGCCTCGATGCCCTGCTCCAGCCCTCTTCTTTCTCTCTGAGGCTCCGAGCAGCCCTCCCTGCCTTGCCCTGGGTCGGGTGTGTTAATCCAGTAATTAGTAGCTTTGGGGCCATCAGAACACCTTAGAGGAAATGCCTTCACGGAAGAAGGTGCTAGATCAAAGAAGAGAGCTTGTTTGCGCATCGTGCCTGGCTGCCCTCTGTTAGCCGCTGTGCCCTCCTGTCCCTCTCAGGTGCTGGGGGGCCCTTGATCCCGCTCTTTCCCAACCACCCCCTGAGCAGTCGATCGGTAGACCTGCCGCTCTGCCACCCTATCCAGAATCCAACCAGGTTTCGTTTCTTCCCCTGCCACTGACGCCTCCTCTCTGGGCTCCCTGCCCCAGTCCTCGCCTCCTGCAATCCACTCGGCAGCCAGGAAGATCCTGTGAAAACCCGCTAGAGCACAGCCCACTCTGTCGAGATCCTTCCCATCTCTCGGGCTCCTTCAGAATAAAAGCCCAGGACCTCGTCTCGCCACCCCCAGACGCCGCGTCACCTGGCCCTTGACCTTGCCTCTTCGACCCCTTTTCGCCTCCTTACGGTTGCTCAAGCACCTCCAGCACGTTTCCACCCCAGGGCCTTTGCACCTGCTGTACCTTCTGCCTCGGATGCCTTTCCCCCTGTATCCACATCGCTCCTATTCTTATCTCCTGCACGTCTGCTCAGACTCCTCTCATCCGTGAGGCCATCCTGACCACTTCAGCTAAAAATGCCTCCCCCGTCCTTCCCACCCCCTTGCCTCGCCACCTTTCTCCTCTGTCCTTGTCATTGTCCACTCTGCACTGTGTTCTGTGTCCCTGTGGTTTACTCCTGCCAGCAGCACCTTACTTCCGAGAGATCAGGGATGTCTGTCGTCTTCGTCACTGCCTCCCCAGCGCGGCTGAGAACGACACAACCTTAAATAAAACGGAATCGCTTTTGGCCACTGAGTGGGGAACCGGGCTTCGAAGGAACCAGAGAGGAAGCAGCAGCCCTCCAGGCAGTGCTCATGGACGGGTTTAGAGGACAATGCTGGTTGCGAAACCCAGAAAAGGGTGGGGGGTTCACTGAAAACACAGGCAGAGGGAGTGCCTGGGTGGCTCGTTCGGTTGAGCGTCTGACTTCGGTCGGCTCAGGTCACGATCTCGCGGTTCGTGGGTTCGAGTCCCCATCGGGCTCCATGCTGACGGCTCGGAGCCTGGAGCCGGCTTCGGATTCTGTGTCTCCCTCTCTCTCTGCCCCTCCCTTGTGCACGCTCTGTCTCTGTCCCTCTCTCAAAAATAAACAAACATTTTAAAAAAAAATTTTTTTTTTAAAGAAACGGGGAAGCGTGGTATTTTGGAGCCATCAGAATTAGCTAGTTCCGGAAGACACCCCCACTCGAACGAGAAATTGCAAAGGCGGCCCTTGAATCCAGGAAGAAAAGCATTTCGCTGGGGGAAACAGATGCTCAGTTTTCCTAGACATGAGAAGTGAGGCAGTGGGGCGTCTTGGAAAGCCGTCCAAGGCTTTGGTGTCCACGAAATCTGAGTTCAATGCCCAGAGCTTCCTTTTACCACGGAGTGGTAAACCTTTGGTCTGTGTGCATTTGGTTACACATCACATTACCTGACCAGTGATGGCTTAAATAATGTTCATATTTTTTCCGACACAATTTTTTTTTTTTTATAAACAAATGTCTTCCCGGGGCGCCTGGGTGGCTCAGTCGGTTGAGCATCTGACTTGGGCTCGGGTCGTGATCTCACGGTTTGTGGGTTCAAGCCCAAGTCGGGCTCTGTGCCGACAGCTCAGAGCCCGGAGCCTGCTTCGGATTCTGTCTCCCTCTTTCTCTGCGCCTCCCCGGCCCACGCGCTCTCTCTCAAAAATAAATTAAAAAAAAAATTGTTTTAATGAAAACAAACGTCTTGCCCTGTTTAGGTGGACCGTAATTTGTTCAGCCTATTTTCTACCGATGGCCAGGGGCTTGTTTCCGGTACCTTGCTGTGATAAGCACACATCGCCCCCACGTATGTAACTTGGCGGGTTCAAGCGGTACCTCTGGGATACTTCCGTGAAATTGATGCAGAAGTGAAATGGCCATAAGTCAAACTGCCAGTAAAGAGGAAAGGTTATAATCTCGAGAGGGACTGCCCCATACAGTCGATCCTCGTGATGTACAGATGCCTTGCTAATACAAAGCAAGGAGATCCTTGGAACCCCCCCCAGTCTGTGGTCCCCACACGCACCGTCAAGTTCATTTGCAGACCCGCGCAGAGCAGGTGGGGGGGGGGGGAGTGGAATTCGAGTCTCGCTGTGTGCCCGTCCCTAGCTGAGATCGAAAAAGCAAATACGCTGCCTCCTGTTTCAGCTCCTGCACTCCAAACAAGTCCCCTTTTCCTGGTCTCATATTTACTGCTACGTTTTTCACATCGGTGTGCCGGTCGGCGGTGAGGTCACTGTTTAAAAACGCCCCCCAAGGCTTGTGCTTAAAGGGCGGCCCCGGGCTCCCGACTGTCAGCGGCGAGTTTATCGTGGACGAGTCGGCAAGATACACTACGAAACACACACCAAACAAGGTTACGTATTGACGAGTTGATGAAAATGTGACCAGAGGCTCACAGGGACCTAACCCTGTATTTCCCCCCGAGAGCAATAGTTCGGGATTCCCCAGTTCAGCGGATCGGGGTGACTTTACAGAACGGAACTACCATGAGTAACAAGAATCGATTGTATGGGCGTTTTTTTTTTTTGTTTTGTTTTTGTTTTTTTCCACGCTAGCTGTGCTCTACCGGGATATAATTTACGTACCACAAAATGCACCAATCCGAAGGGCACGCAGCCTGATGAGTTTTGACAAAGATCACCCGTGTGACCGTTACCCAGATCCAGAACATTCCGCCCGTCGCAGGAGATTCCCCTCTTAGGGCGCCTGGGTGGCTCAGTCGGTTAAGCGTCTGGCTTCGGCTCGGGTCAGGGTCTCCTGGTTCGTGAGTTCGAGCCCTGTGTCAGGCTCTGTGCTGTGGGTCAGGTTCTGTGTCTCCCTCTCTCTCTGCCCCTCCCCTGCTCGTGCTCTGTCTCTCTTTCTCTCTCTCAAAAAGAAACATTAAAAAAAGGTTTAAAACAAACCAAGAGTCCCCTCCTTCTGTCCCTCTGCCTGCCCCCTTGAGGCAACCCCACCTCTGATTTCTTCCCACTGGTTTCACTTGTAAAAAAGGGGATCGCGCTGTAGTGGGTGTAGCCTTCTGTGTCTGGCTTCCTTAGCTCACCATGATGCATTTGAAACGTGTCTGTATTGTTGCAAGAGTCAGTAGTGCATTTCCTTTACTTGTTTTTATTATTTAGTTTTTTAATGTTTAGTTTTGAGAGAGAGAGACAGAGCACGAGCGGGGGAGGGGCAGAGAGAGAGAGGGAGACCCAGAATCCGAAGCAGGCTCCGGGCTCCGAGCTGTCGCGGGGCTCGAACCCATGAACCGGGAGATCGTGACCTGAGCCAGAGTCGGACATTTAACCGGCTGAGCTGCCCAGCTTTCCCTTTTATTTTTAGGGTTTGTTTGTTTGTTTGCAGAGACAGAGAGAGAGCACACAAGCAGGCAAGAGGGGCAGAGGGAGAGAGAAAATCTTAAGCAGGCTCCACACTCAACACAGAACCCAAGGCAGGGCTCGATCCCGCGACCCTGGGATCATGACCTCAGCCGAAATCAAGAGTCGGACGCTCAGCCGACTGAGCCACCCGGGCGCCCCTGTATTCCCTTTTATTGTTGAGCCGTATCGCACTGTGTGGCTGTAACACAGTTTATCCGTTTACCAGTCAGGATACATCTGTGCTGTTTCCAGCCTGGGGCTTCTGTGAAGAAGGCTGCTGTGAAAATTTTTGCCAGAGTGTTTTTGTACACAGTCTTTTCACTTTGAGCGGAATGGCGGGCCCGTAGAGTAGGTCTGTGTTTAACTTAAGTTTCCCCGGACTTTTCATCTTCTTCTGGGGTAAGCTGTCTAATAGAAGACCGTTACAGGGATTTGGGCCAACTCAATATTACCAGGCCACTGCGTTCTGATTCTTTGGACCTTCCCCCTCGGGTGGACAAAATAGCTGCTCCAGCACCGGCCATTGTCATCCGCTTCACATCAGTTTTTCAAGCAGGAAGCAGGAGCAGGGAGAAGTAATCTTCCCAGCGTGGGGCTCTTTTTAACCAAATGTAAAAATCTTTCCCGGGCCCACAAGTTAACCGCCAAGGAGGCCGAGGAAAGAAGTTTCTGACCCAGGGGCAAAGGCCTACACTCATTATGACTCATCCTCTTGGGTGGGTACGTTGTTGAATGAAACCAAATGCAGGTTCTGTTGACCAAGAAGTCAGGCTGGGAGTAGCTTTGGATAATGGGCGACTTCTTTAGCCCTGTTGACCTGTGAGGCCACCTCGTCACTGCCTAGGAACTGGTGGCTTGTGTTCAGTATGAGGGCAAAAGCCCTGGCGGGAGAACTTAAGACACAGAAACCCCTAGAGCGGTGGTTCTCCAAGCCTGGTCCCTGGGAGCTGATTGGAAATGCACATTCCCGGGCCCCACCCCAGACCTTCGGACTGTGAAATCCAGGCCTTACTTTAAAAGCCCTTCATGTGACTCTGCGGTGCGTGTTCAAGTTGAGGAACCAGGGGTCCAAAGCATGTGCCGTGTCGTCGGACCTCGTTTCCTCTTTGCTTCTTCGCGCTTGGTCCTGACCTTGAAGCCTTCCCTGTTGCCCGATGCTGTGGGAGGTCCTGTGTCCCGTCAACATTGCCATTCCTTCGGTTCCTTCCCCCCCCACCCCCCCTTTGCCATTTTCACTCCTTGGAGTTTCCTCCGCGTTTTATAAACCAGCTGTAAGGAAAAATGTGAGGGGCGCCTGGGTGGCTCGGTCGGTTGAGCCTCCGACTTCGGCTCAGGTCCTGATCTCACGGTCCGTGGGTTCGAGCCCCGCGTCGGGCTCCGTGCTGACGGCTGGGAGCCCGGAGCCTGCTTCGGATGCTGGGTCTCCCTCTCTCTCTCTCTCTCTCTCTGCCCTTCCCCCTCTCGCACTCTGTCTCTCAAAAATAAATAAACATGAAAGAAAAAATGTGAAACCTTGTCAAACGTGCAGCTTTACAGCCGCATTTAGGACGGCGGTGAACGGCAGAAAGTTTTGGGGGGGGGGGTGATGCACAAAACATAAACACCAGTTGCCGTCTGAGCAATGCAAGTTTTACAGGGCCCGCTTTTATGTTGTGCAACTAATTCCGTGAGTTTAGAACTCGAAAGGTCGCGGAAAATCAAGGTGGTGTAGGTTTTAGCTGCTGTCCGCGTTGCTTTTCTGGCTCTCTCTTCCCCAAAGGGGTGGGAGTGGGCGAGGAATCAACATTTTTTCCCTGTTTTCCCTTTTTTGGCTTTGAAATAGACACAGCATGCCAGTGGCTACACATCCAGGGCCGAGCTAGCTCTTACTGGGCCTTCCAGTGGAACTGAAGGAGTTGCCTCCTCTGGGAGGGCACAGTCCCCTCGTCTCCTGTGTGTGAATTAGAACAGAGTCCTTCCTCCAGGTGGATGTTGCCCTTCTCTGGGTCTCACTGGCACGAGCAGAGCCTCCGCTGGGATTTGAGGCCCCGCTTGTCCGCCAGACTCGATTCCTTTGTGTAGTCAACAACCTGTGCAACCGTCCATGGTGGTTTGTGTACATGTACTGCATACCCAGTATGGACCGGACGGGACGCGTCTACCTTAAAACGTACGCGCTGTATTAGTTTTCCTGCGGCTGCGCTGGCAAATCCCGCAAACGTGGCGGCTCGAAATACCAGAAATTTATTCTCTCACAGTTCTGGAGGCCACGCGTCCGAAATCAAGGTGGTGGCAGGGCCACCAGGGTACTCAAGAGTTGTGCCTCCTGAAACCTCTAGGGAAGAAGATTTCTTTTGAGCCTCCGGCTTCCGTGTCTTCACCTTTTGTCTGTGAGAAGGTCACTGGTCATCGGATTTAGGGCTCACCCGGCTGCCGTAGGAGGATCTCATCTCAAGGTCCTTCGTTACGTCTGCCAAGACCCTCATTCTGAATAGGGAAGACCGTGGTTACGGACCCTGGGTCGTAGACCTGTCTCTGGGGGGGGAACCACCCTGCAGGGCACTACAGATACCGGGGGAAAAAACCATAAGAGGGCAGCTTCTCGATGTTGCCTTACGTCGGGTCCACTGTGGGAACTCATCACTCAGTCGGCCTGTTAGACCCAAGTGTGCGGGAAATGAACTTGAGGGTTCTATGTTTCAGGACGGCGTAAGGCGGAGGGGGCCTGAGTGGGTCACTGGAGGAAGGTGGGAGCGGTAAGGGTGTTGGAGGAAGTCTACTCCCTGGGGTTGGGATGCGGGGGTGGGGGGAGGCAGCTAGCCAGGCTGGCACCATCACGTAGCTCCCGTGAGCTTGGGAGCCTGTCGGCCTAGGTTCAGATCCCGGCTCTGCGGACCCAGTGACTTTGGGCAAGTCACCTAACCCTTCCGTCTGCCTCAGTTTCCCCAGCTACGAAGCAGGTACGAGGATCATAGCACCTACTACAAAGGATTGTTGTCGGAATGGAGTGTCGTAGGGCAGAGTTCTTGGAATAGTCCCGGGTACTTGGGAGGTGCTCTCCCAACCTTGGCTTTGGTGCTGAAGAGGAGGAAGCAGGACGTAGGGGCAGCCGGGGGGCAGAGGGGACAGACCCCGCCCACCTCCCGTGCCTGGATTTCCAAACACCGGTCTGAGGGAGGCGCCTAAGTAGGGGTGCGACTTGGGCTTGGGCAGGTCAGGCTCGTGGCCAGTGCGCAGGGAGCTGGCACAGAGGGGCCGGAGGCCAGGGGACCCTGGCCACTGGGAGGCAGGCTTTATATCGTCATTTGTGTGTGGCTGGATTGATGTTTTTACCGGTGGACTCGCGCCCACATCCCATATGCCAGCGCCGCGGCTCGGTTGGTTAAGCGCCTGCCTCTTGGTTTTGGCTCGCGGTTTTGGGGGTTCGAGCCCCGCCTCAGGCTCTGCGCTGACGGCGTGGAGCCTGCTTGGGATTCTCTCTCTGCCCTTCCGTTGAGTGACTCTTGTGAACGAGTGAGTGAGTGGACACAACGATGCAGTAAAACCCTGGGCCGCGAGTTAACGTGCCCCGCGAGTGCCCCACGCGTCGAGCAAACATTTCCAGTAAGTTTCAACTTGAGGAACAAGCGAGGCCTGGCGCTTGCGAGCGGTCCCTGTGCCGTCACACGTCACCGGATCACAACTGAGCCGACGGTTCTGGAAGTTCGCTTTGATAGCACCAATGCTTTGGATTGCAAGCACGCTTCCGGAACTCAGTGGGCTTGCAGACCGAGGTTTCGCTGTGTTCAAAATGCGTGCCAAGCGGGGGGGGACGTTGGCACGGATTACGTGGTGCCTGCTGTGGTGTGGAAAGGTGGTCGCGGGGGCTCCCTGTTGGACCAGGTGTGACCCCGTGGTCGCTGGGTCCTGGGGGGCGTCTCACGAGGTCCTGAGCGGCCAGCGCCGGGGGCTCAGGCAGCGTGTATCTTTGCCAGTCGCTGAGGAAGCGTTTGAGTATTTTATTAACGACGGGTGCAGCCGGCCGTGAGCGAGCAGGCCGGGTGGACGGTTGGGTGACGAGAAATGGTGGGGGTCTGCGTGTGGGCAGGGACGGTGGCCGCGGAGAGGAGGAGAGAGCCGGGGAGGGGTGGGAGGTGGAGTGGGTGAGACTTGGGTGGAGTCAGAGGCGTGAGGTCCAGGCGGGTCCTTAGTCCCTGGGGCGGGCTGTGTGGCCTAGGGCTTCCGGGTAGATGCCCCCGTGGACCAGGCAGAAACCAAATTGCTTTCCGTGACCCTGCCTTGGAAGTCAGCAGCGTTTCTGTCGTGCCGTCCTGGTTGAAGTGGTCGCACAAGCTCTTTTCGATCCGAGGGGGATGGCAGGGTGGCCCTGGGGGGGGGGTGGATCCGGGGAGATCAGTGACGCTGTCGCAGCCGTTTTCGGGACACGTGATATGCCGCGGTGGCTTAAAGCCACGTCGGGGCGCCTGGGCGGCTGGCTCGGCCGGTTGCGTGTCCACCTCTCCTCGATGTCGGCTCAGGTCATGATCTTGGGGTTTGTGAGATCGAGCCCTGCATCAGGCTCTGAGCTGACCATGCGGAGCCTGCTTGGGATTCTCCCTCTCCCTCTCTCCGCCCCGCCCCTGCTCACACACACTCTCTCTCTCTCAAAATACTTGCCTCCATGTCTGTGGTCACCGGTAGGTCCCCTAGGTGGCTGTGCTTCTAGGGCTCGACCGGGCGTGAGCGGGGCCGGTGCAGGAGACGGGCATGTGACTCTTGTCCCCCCGCGGGCTAGCCCCGGCTTCTTCCCACGGCCGCTGGGCAGAGGGCGGGAGCGTGCCAAGGCCAGCCCAAGTTCGAGGGGTGGAGCGACAGACCCCATCTCTTGGTAGGAGGGGCTGCAAAGCATACGGGCCCAGGGAGAAGAATTTCTGGCCACGTTTGCAGTCAACCACAGCGACCCTTTGCTCAGCTCCCCTTTCTACCAGTCCTCTTCCATTTTGCTGAGCCCTCTCCATCCGTGATGCCCTCGACCCACGGAAGGCCGAGAGAGTCCTTGAGACGGGTCGCCAGGATACCTGGAGATGCGAGCTAGACGATCAGGTTGCGTGCCGCTGCAGATAATGGGAACCGTAGTGGTGGGTTGAGCTGTAAGGATTACGAAGTCTGGAGGCAGGCGGTCCATGAGGAGTTGTTGAGAACCCAGTCTTCTTCTGTCCTCCCAACCGCTATCCTCCGCAGGCGTGCCTACCTGCCTTGGGTGTGTTGCCTCATTGTTGCAAAATGGCTGCAACAGCCCCAGGCATCTCAGCTGTATTCAAAGCTGGAAGTGGGGCGCAAAGAGATTTTCTCCCTAGGGGACCTCTGTCTTTATATTCTGGAAGAAAAATTTTCCCCCAAACAGCCCACAGTCTTCCCCAAAATGTCTCATTGAGCAGAACCCGGCGGTACCCTTTGGCTTTTCCTGTTTGCAGAACCGTCCAAAGGGTACAGAACCGTGAGTGAGTACAGAACCGTGGCTACCCTAGCTGCCAAGAAGCCTAGGGAAGCGAACGATACAGGGGGTAGGGGTGCCACTGCTTCAGTCTAATTATTTTATTTTAACGTTGTCCTTCTTTCGAGAGAAAGAAAGGGGTGGAACGCGAGCGGGGGAGGGGCAGAGACAATCCCAAGCAGGCTCCGCTCTGTCAGCCCAGGGCTCGATCCCACGACCTGCGAGACCATGACCTGAGCCGAAATCAAGAGTCGGACGCTCAACCGACCGAGCCCCCCGGGCGCCCCTAGCCCAATTATCTTCAAGCCACCTTGACCGCGACCCACCGGAGGAAATGTGTCCACGTACGGACGCACGTAATTGAAAGCGATCTCACACGCCGATATTTAACGCTTTACCCGTGCCTGGTGCCTTTTTAATATTTTCTAGTCTGTTCCGTTCCATTTTACTCTATAACCATTCCCCCCCCCCCCCAAAAAAAAAAAAAATCCTGGTCACAACCTGCTAATTTGATTTCACAACCCTCCAAGGCGTGACCCATAGTTTGAAAAAGACTGACTCAAAACAGCCTTTGTTTACATCTCGGAGCTGGCAAGTGTTACTCTGAACAGCATCAGGGCTTCTGTGAGTAAGGCGGAGGGAGGGTTGGGGAAGTGGTGTTTGCAAAACGCCATTGCCAGCGGGAGGCTTTGCTGCACCGTCTTCTCTCCTTCCTGTGGCAAAGGATACAATTCTGTCCGCTTTCACTTTTGTTACCTGTCACTGTCCCGGGCGGGGCGGGTACTGACGCTCACCCTGGGAGGTGAGAATCGGCCTGTTTTCTGGAGCTCCGCGGAGGCTTTCAATTCCGGGTCCTGCTGGGCCGTCTGGCTTGTGCCGAGCTCCTGATGACAGTGCAGAACTCGGCTTGCGTTACCCGCGCGCGGGAGGCATTCCCACGATTTTCTGGAAGGACGCTCTGACATTGTTGCGTCACGGCTGCTCCCTGGAGCTGCTCTCTTGAGCTCCTGGCTTTTCCTGCTTTTTATAGCGAGCTGATGGCGAAGAATGAGGGCTCCAGAATCACGGGGTCTGAGTTCGAGTTCGGGCCCCCGGACGTGCGGTTGTGGGGGGGGGGGGGGGCGGTGTCCTGACCCCTCTCGGGTCCCGGTTTCCTGAGCTGGTGACCCGCAAGGCAGCATTTTTCTTCCTGCCTTCCCGGTGACCCGGAGGGTCCCGTGGATATGCAGTTAGCACGAGACCTGATGCTGGGGAGGCACTCGGCCTCGGCTGAGTGTGTGGGGCGGCGCCTCTCGTGGGTCGGCTGTGGCTCCGTGTGCCCCCTTTGTCGTGGGACTCGGGCAGAGCCACGCGGAGGCTCTTAAAGCGTCTGCTCTGAGGGAACGCGGGGCATCCATTCCTGTGTGGACGACTTTGGGTTGGCAACTTTGTGCATTAATTGTGGCCCCCCCACCCCCAGTCACTTTTTTTTTTTTTTCAACGTTTATTTATTTTTGGGACAGAGAGAGACAGAGCGTGAACAGGGGAGGGGCAGAGAGAGAGGGAGACACAGAATCGGAAACAGCCTCCAGGCTCCGAGCCATCAGCCCAGAGCCTGACGCGAGGCTCGAACTCACGGACCGCGAGATCGTGCCCTGGCTGAAGTTGGACGCTCAACCGACTGCGCCACCCAGGCGCCCCGCCAGTCACTTTTTTAAAAGCTTTTGAGTATGCTTGTTGTTGAGACGGGGGGAGGATTCAATGCCACCACTGGACACGCGTCCCAGGGTCAAGGATCGGGTCTGCTTTTGCTCCTTAGGGTATCCCGCGATGAGGGTATCCCCGTGCTGGACGCACAGGGCTTCAGGGGTGCCCTTTGTACCAGGCCGCTCTGAACGAATGAATGGGTTTGTCTTCTCTTGTTCCGCACGGTCATTGATTCCGTCCGCGAATATTTACCGAGCCCCCCCTGTGCGGGCACCGGCATCCCACAGGCAAGAAAACACAATGAACCATCAGACAGACAGTCATGCGATACTTGGGATTAAAGGATGTTTTTCAGCAAACGTTTCTCACCGCGGAAAACGTCACGCGTGCACCGAGTAGAGACCAGGGCAAAAGGCGGGCCCCCTCCTCTTCAGCCAACCTGGTCAGTCTCCAGGTTTCCACCACTCTGGCCAGACCAGCCCTGCCCGCGATGGGTATGGGCTCGATCCGCGCTGCCCCGGGACGGCGGCCACCGGCTGCGTGCGGCTGTTGAGCGCCTGGCAAGCGGCAAATGTGATCGAAAGGAAACGTTAGGGGCGCCTGGGTGGCTCAGTCGGTTGATCGTCTGACTTCGGCTCAGGTCATGATCTTGCGGTTTGTGAGTTCGAGCCCCGCATCGGGCTCTGCGCTGACAGCTTGGAGTCTGGAGCCTGCTTCGGATTCTGGGTCTCCTCTTTCTCTGCCCCTCCCCTACTCACGCTGTGTCTCTCAAAAATTTAAAAAAAAAAAAAAAAAAAAGATTCCCTCTCTGCCCTTCTCCCCCACTCACTCACTCTCTCTCTAAAATGAAATTAAAATTTAGGGGCGCCTGGGTGGCGCAGTCGGTTGAGCGTCCGACTTCAGCTCAGGTCACCATCTCGTGGTCCGTGAGTTCGAGCCCCGCGTCGGGCTCTGGGCTGATGGCTCGGAGCCTGGAGCCTGTTTCCGATTCTGTGTCTCCCTCTCTCTCTGCCCCTCCCCCGTTCATGCTCTGTCTCTCTCTGTCCCAAAAATAAATAAACGTTGAAAAAAAAATTAAAAAAAAAATAAAATAAAAAAAAATAAAATGAAATTAAAATTTAGGGGCGCCTGGGTGGCGCAGTCGGTTAAGCGTCCGACTTCAGCTCAGGTCACGATCTCGCGGTCCGTGAGTTCGAGCCCCGCGTCAGGCTTTGGGCTGATGGCTCGGAGCCTGGAGCCTGTTTCCGATTCTGTGTCTCCCTCTCTCTCTGACCCTCCCCCGTTCATGCTCTGTCTCTCTCTGTCCCAAAAATAAATAAACGTTGAAAAAAAAAATTAAAAAAAAAAATTAAAATAAAATGAAATTAAAATTTAAAAAAAGTTTTTTCAAAAATCTTTGATAGTCTTCATTGTCCTTTTAGAAAAAAGAGTTGTTTTATTCTGAGAGAGACAGAGAGGAGAGAGAATCCCAAGCAGGTTCCGTGCTGTCGGCTTAGAGCCCCACGTGAGGCTCGATCTCATCCACCATGAGATCATGACCTGAGCCAAAATCAAGAGTCAGACGCTTAATGAACTAAGCCACCAGGTGCCCCAATTGTCCGGGTTTTTTTTAATTCTTTTTTTTTTTTTTTAACCACGGTAAAATACACATAACATACAATTGACTACCTTACCCATTTTTAATTTTTATTTATTTTTTAATGCTTATTTGTTTTTGATTAAGAGACAGAGTGCGAGCATGGGGAGGGGCAGAGAGAAAGAGGGAGACGCAGAATCCGAAGCAGGCTCCGGGCTCCGAGCTGTCGGCACAGAGCCCGACGCGGGGCTCGAACCCACGGACCGTGAGCTCGTGACCTGAGCCGAAGTCGGACGCTCAACTGAGCCACCCAGGTGCCCCTCATTTGTGTCCTTCAAGCCTCCTTCTGCCTGCTTGGGTGAAGGGCTGCAGGGTGCCTGGTTAGCCCCGCGTGGGCACGTTTCTTTGGCCGTGATGGCCGTGGCTTCTCCATAACCACTCCGTTTGGCCTCATTTATCTCACCTGAGAAATGGGCGTAAAGCTGGCCTTGGAAGGATGCAAGGGGGCGTGGTGCCGGGCGGCTTAAGTAGGACCGTGTCATGACCCATCACGGAAGCTGGTGACATATACAGCCTTCCTCCCGCGGTGCTCACGCGGCAGCTGGCACCTGGTGGAAAAGCTGGAGCCTGGGGGGCTTTTTTCCCCAACCTGACTGGCCGGAAAGCTTTGGGGGGTTGCCACACCGGCTCATGTCCACAGCGGCAGTTGAATGCTTGTGAAACACTTTGGCACACGTGAGGACTGAAGGCGTTCGTGCATAACGATCCCGTGGCGGGGGACGTGCCGTTAGCCCCCTCGGCCTGGTGGGGAAACTGAGGCACGGGGGGTGGGGGGGTGAGTAACTGGTCGCGGGGCACACAGGTTGGGCGGGAACCCGGGCTTCTAGATCCAGGGAAGGTCCTGGGCATCAGTGTGAGACCATGGGGGACAGGAGGCAGGGTCAGGGCTGACCTTTTCTCATCAGCCGGCCGCGTTTGGCAGGGCTCACAAAACAGCGACATCAAGGGCAGTATCGATCCCAGTGCCTGCTGTGTGCGCACCACAGCCCGGGCCCTGTCCTCAGAGACTCTCCGCCAGCAGAGGAGACACAGGGACTGTGATTATACGCTTTTGGCCCGGGAACACATCAAGGCACGGAGAGGTGAGGTCACCTGCCCGGTGTCGCCCAGCCCACGCACGGCGGAGCGGGGATCTGTCGTTTCACGCCGCGTCTCTTGGCTTCCGGCCGATGGGAGACGGGGGAGGCAGAGGTGCGGAGCTGATCGCTGGCCTGCTGTTTTCCTCTTAATGTGGAAACTCCCCACAACGGCCAGCGACCGGCACCCGAAGCCTTACCAGCTCCCACCCGTCCTGCCACACCTGTCTGGCCTCTCCCCCGCCCCGCTACCACTACTGGTGTTGATTCTTTTCTTTTCTTTTCTTTTCTTTTTTTTCTTTTTTTTTTTATAGCGTCTTAAGGTAAAATGTACACGTTTTGAGCACACACGCGCAGATCCAAGCCGTTACGTTTTAAACCCTCACTTAACTGGCACCTTCACTGGCATCCCCCAACGCAGAACGTTTTCCTCTCGCCGAAAAGTGTCCCCCCCCCCCCCCCCCCGCCGTTCCTTTCTCTGCTGTGACCATCGGAATAAAGACGCACGGATGAAAACATTCTCCTGGGGCGTCTGGGTGGCTCAGTGGGGTAAAGCGTCCGGCTCTCGGTTTTGGCTCAGGTCGCGATCTCGCTGTTCCCGGGATCTGGGATCGAGCCCCGTCTCGGGCTCTGCGCTGACGGCGTGGAACCTGCTTCAGACTCTCCACACTCCCCCCTGCCGCCCTCTCTGCTCCTCCCTCCCCTGCTCGCTCGCTCTCTCTCGAAATCAATAAGGAAACTTGAACATTTTTTTCGGCGAGACGTCAGGAGCCTCCCGCTGGACATGTACCCCCGGACCCCCCGTCTGGAGAGTCCCGTTCAGGAAACTCGCGCTCCCGGGCGCAGTTCTGCTGGCCCGAGGTCTGCGGAGCTGGGACCACACCTGAAACTCCAGGCTGGGAGGAGGGAAGGAACCAGTGGGAAGCTGGGTGCTTGTGAACACCGCCAGGCCAAGGCGGTGCATCCAGATGGGACACGGATCCCAGGATCCCACGTTCCTGGGTCTTGTGACGGATTGCTTCCTAGGTCTTCCCAGGGCCGGGCGCAACCACTCCTCTCCCCCCTCCCTGCCCCTCCCTTTATCGCTGTTTCGGATCTGAACTATTCCAAGCATTCATGAAATGATAACAGGCTGTTGGCAGCTTCATCTTCTCCTGACATTTTTGCCATAGTTGCTTCAGATTCTGAAAGGAAAACAGCCTGACGAGAGGAACGTCCATCCGCGGGATAGGTGGCTAAGAGCGGGGACTCTTAGCCGGCCTTGGCTCAGGCCCCGGCCTGGCCCCTTACCAGTTGAGGGCTCCTGGGAGTAGACATCACGGGCCTGAGCCTCACTTTCCCCCTCTGTGGAATGGGGCTAATAAAAGTGCCTATCCCGGGGGCGCCTGGGTGGCTCGGTCGGTGAAGCGTCCGACTTCGGCTCCGGGCACGATCTCACGGTTCGTGGGTTCGAGCCCCGCGTCGGGCCGTGTGCCGACAGCTCGGAGCCTGGAGCCCGCTTTGGATTCTGTGTCTCCCTCTCTCTCTCTTCCTCCCTCCGCTTGCCCTCTGTCTCTCTCTCTCTCTCTTTCGAAAATAAAAAGGGATTTAAAAAAAAAATTTTTTTTTAATCTTTAACATTTTTTAAAGGTTTTTTAAAGAATTAAAAAAAAAATGAAAACATTAAGAAACAAAGAAAAGGTGAAATGGGTTCGTGTGGGTAGAGCACTTAAAACCAGAAGCAGGCCGACACCCTCCCCTCCCCGTGGCCGTTCGTTCCAGTCGATCCTCCCATCCTCCCTCGTTATTCGTGATCCCGTATCTGCCGACACGTGTAACCCACAGATCGATACCGATGCGCTGCCCTGGTCACTTGGGGACGCGTGAAAACGCTTGAGTGGCCCAAAGCACCTGTTCCCGCTGAGGCTGGACGAGGCAGCACTTTGACCTCTCATTTCACCTCTCACGATGCTTAGCGCCACCCCGTTTACATCCTTCCCGCTTCTCGTTGGCGGTTTGGCTGTTAAAAACGCTCCCCCCCCCCGCCCCCGGCCTAGCACCGAGCGTCGCCCCGGGTCCCCGAGGCGGCCGTGCAGAACGGAGGCGCCTCGGATAACGAGAATCGACTGTTTGCTCAGGTCGAAGCCTCAGTGAATTATGTCGTGTAAGTGCCAGCTTCGTGCCCGGCTCAGGTGACACCGTATGGCCAGCCATCGCGCTCCGTACGCGATAACGGCCGGTGTTGGCTCTCGTGCTGTTAAACTTGTGTTTGACCCCTTCCTTCCTCGCTGCAGCTCCCTCCCTGTCCCTGGCTTTCTCTCTCACAGCCTCCCTCTCGTTCTGTCTCCACAGCTGGCCCCCGAAAGGACGCTCCCCAAGTCCCCAGCCGGGGGCCCCGCATAGACCTGGAGTGGACACCCCCTCCTTCCCTTCATGATTCGTTTGTAGCGCAGGTAACCGGCCGAGGGTCCCGGTGCGTGCCCCGAGGGGCGTGTGTCCCTGATTCCACCTCCCTGGGCCCACCTTGACCCCTGGGCGGAGAAGGAACGTTCCTTCCTGGCGGAGCCTGGCTTAGCCCCTCCGTCTCCGGCCTTGGACCGCCCCCCGCCCCCCCCCTGCCCCGGGTCATTTGGACCATCCCCCTGCCTCCCTGCCAGCTGCAGGTGGGGATCTTCTCCCCACTTTCCCCTTTTCTCCAGATGCTTTGCAGGTCCTGCCTTTCTGTCCCCTGGCTGGGCTTCCCCCCACTCCCCGCCCCAGCCCCTGCCCCGGGCTGGTTGGGGAGGGCAGGACTCGCCGGCCACAGGAAGAAGGAAGCGTTGGTGGGGCTGGGATGTGGAGCCGGACAGAACATGTTGTCACCGCTGCGAAAGGCAGCGAGAGCCGGGGAAGGACCTCCAGGGACGGTCCCCGCGGCCAGTCATTGCTGTGTGTTGGGGGGAGCCTGTGCCTGCCGGCTTCGCAGGCCCCGAACCAACTATGAGAAGCCCCTTCCCGAGACTCTTTATGCCCCTGGAGTGCTTGGGGGGTCCTGGGAGTTGGGGTGATGGTTGGGGGTGGCGGTCACAGAACGCTGTCACGGGGGAGGGGCTCTAACCAGCTGGGGGCGCACGTGAGGTTTTGTATGTGTCTGTGTGTCGCGAGGAGGGGAACCCACGACAGTCACCACATCCTCGGTGAGGTTCGGGACTGTTCCCGCGTAGGGCAGACCGCCCCCCCCCCCCCCCAGCCACACCCTGCTCCGGGCCAGACCCTGCGTTCAAGGCCTGGCTCTGCCCCCTGTTGGCTGGGAAATGGATGACAGTCTCCATGTCCCCAGTTACTCCTCTGCGACGTGGGGATGGCAGGACCTCCCCCCTTGTGGGGTACCGTGAGGATTGAAAGGGTTATGTGTGCGTGAAGGCCTCAGCGCAGGCCCACATGCGATCAGGGCTCACATAGTCTCAGTCAGTGTCCTCATCGGGGGCATCAGATGCTGGGTAAGAGGTCAGGGAGGAGGAAAAGGCAGCTGTCTCCGGGCGGGGGGGGGGGGGGGGGCTCCTGGAAGGCTCTCCCCGCCCCCACCCACACCTGTAGACCCCAGGGAACAGACACCCTGACCTTCCACGGACGTTGGGCCCAGGGAACTGTCCTTGAAGGGAGGGTCCTGGCGTGCCGCACAGACGTCTAACCTTGTGTCCCCTGCCCTCTTCCCGCCCCACCCCGTGCAGTGGCGATGGATGATGAGGATGGGAGGTGCTTACTAGACGTGATTTGGTGAGTAACAGCCTCCTCCTGCCCTCCCTGCCCCCCCCCACCTCCCCCCCTTCACCTCCTCAGTGTCTCTCCTCTTCTGTCTTTCAGCGACCCTCAGGCCCTCAATGACTTCTTACATGGATCCGAGAAGGTGAGTGCTGGGGCAGGGAGGGGCCTCCCTGGGGTAGGGGGCTGTGGAACTGGGGGGCTGAGAGACCTGTGCCCCGGATTCAGTAGACCTCCGCCTCGTGCCTTCTGTGAGCTGAGCCCCCGGGGTCATGGCCAGAGCAGAGGAGGTGGCAAATCCCTGCCCTCACACCGTACACGTTTCCTCGGGGAAACAAAGCAGTCACCGACCACACCCTGCAGAGCAGGATAAAAATAAGAATGTCACTTGCACAACAAAATAGTTTCAAACAAAGCGGGGGTGGGGGGGGCAGGGGCTTCTTCAGTGTGGGCGGGGAGGTGACATTGAAGGCCAAAGTGGAGGATCAGAGGGAGGCACCCATGCTGCTCTGGGCAGAAGGGCAGGCAGAAAAATGCAGGAAAACATGCTACGGTCAGTGAACAGAAAGAAGGCTGGTGGGGCCGGACTGAAGGGGAAACTGGTGGGGGGGGGGACACTGGAGCGGACAAAAGTCACAGGTCACGAGGGGCCTGGAGCAAAGCAGGAAGTAGAAGCGGGCTGAGCCATGAGGAGTCGTATCGGTTGTCTGGGGCTGTGTAACAAATTATCCCGACGCTTAGTGACTTAAAGTTTGTTAGCGCTGTCACAGCTCCTGAGGGTCGGGACTTGGGCAGCCGCTTCGCTGGGTGCCCCTGGCGCGGGGGCGTCTGTCCTGAGGTTGCAGTCAGGATGTCGGCCGGGGCCGCTGTCATCCGAAGGCTTGTCCGGGGCTGGAGGACGGGCTTCCACGATGACGCGTTTCTGTGGCTGTTGGCCAGAGGCCTTGGCTCCTCAGCACATAGGCCTCCCTGTAGGGACAGCTTGAGTGTCCTCAGGACGTGTCACTCTGGCTTCCCCCACAGTGAGTGACCCCAGGGCCAGGGCCAGGAGGAAGCTCAGTGCCTCTTATGATCTCACCACCGAAGTCACTCTGTATTCGTGAGAAGTGAGTCACTGAGCCGGCCCGCGATCACAGGGAGGGGAACGTAGCGCCACCTCTTGGAAGGAGAAGCGTCAGACGACTGTGGTGTGGCGGCGAGGACAGCGGGACGATGGCGGCCGGGGCCGTGGGGTGGGCACTAAAGCGGGGGGGGCTCCGGGTGCTGGCTTTGGGGGTCCGTCTGGAAGGCAGAGCCGACTAGACCCGCTGGTGGAGGAGTCGTTGAGGAGGAGAGTGTGCGAATGCCTCCTAGATTTGAGTGGGTTGTGTCTTCTGAGGCTGGGGTTCGGGGGGACAGATTCCACGAGCACAGGGGGGCCCCTCGTTGGCAGTGCTGGGCGCCCGGGGTTCTGGAGAGACATCCACGTGGAAAGAGACTGGGGAGGCTCAGCCATGGACGCACATTCCGTGGGCCCTTCCGTGGACGTCAGGTGCTGTTTCAGACATGCGCCTTGGGAATCAGGTCCCTGCCCTCCCGGAGTCAGGCTGGGCATGGGCGCTAGGGGCCCAGATGGTGGGGGGGTGGGGGGCACGCCGGGCACTTGGGCCACATAGAGAAAGGAGTGACTTAGTAAGGAGAGACGGGTGGTTGTTGGGAGAAGGTGGCGGGTCCGTCGGGTCCCGAAGGATGTGCTGGGATGAAGGCTGAAGGCGGGGCTCAGCTTGGGCAGAGGCACGGAGGCAGGAGTCTAGAGTTCAAGGCAGGCGCGTCGGGAGAGCCTCGGACTCCGTGCCGGGGACACCTTGGGTTTTAAACACGCCGCCAGGCCCCTTTCTTTGGGGCCTCTTTTCTGGAGGCAGAGTGTCCCGCGATGCTGACGCCCCAGGTGCCGTCTTTGTCCCCTGGTCCTCTGTGACTTCAAATTGGTTTTTGTTCTAGAGCAGGGCCAGCCCGCTGCCCAGCTGACCTTGACCTGGGGTGGGGGCGGGTCTTGTTGCAGCTGGATGGTGACGACCTCCTGGATAACCCCGGGGAGGCCCAAAGTGCCTTCTATGAAGGTCCTGGGGTAAGTGACTCAGGGGTTCGGTGGGGGGCGGGGGGCGGGCTCTGAGTCACGGCCCGTGGTGCCCCTGGAGCGGCCGGCGGGAGGGAGGCCCTAACGGCAAGAGGGAGGGGGGTCACGTTCACCCCTGAGGCGCTTTGCCTGGAGGAGGGTGGGGGGGGCCACAGGGGGTGGAGGTGGGACTAGGTGGGGTGGCCCTGGCTCTGCCCACTGGCTCCTCGGGAGAAGGGGAGGGTCCCGGGTCCCTGGCTTTGGGGCCTCGGGTCAGTTGGGACAGAGCGATTCTGGGGAGTTGAGGCAGAGGCCAGCTCTGGGGTTCACCAGGGGACACTCGTCTAGGGAGCAGGCAGTGCGGGGGCCTGGGAGCCTGTCCCTGCTTAGCCGTGGTTGGGTGTCCCCCAGGGGAAGGGGGTCAACTGACGCAGACCTCAGTATCCATCTGGAAAATGGGGGCAGGGGTGCCAGGCAAAGCCCAGAGTGGGGAACGCAGTGGACGTTAATTAAGCACCTACTGTGTGCCTGACCGTGCCACTTGACCTTCCCTCTTCTTCCTCTTCTGCTGCTTCTCCCTTCCTCCCCCCTTCCCAATCCCCCCTTCGCCTCATCCCTCCCCCTCCTCCTCCTGTCTTCTCCCTCCTCCCTGTTGTCATAACTGTCATTTATTAACACTTACTGTATGCTACCCAGCCCTTTCCGGTCATTTTTACTTAGTGCTCACGACAGCTGTGATAATATGTTCTGAATAACTTATCTTTCATAATATAAATGATTAATCTAGAACCTGACCAATAAACCTTTATTTGACCCTTTATAGACCCGGGAACAGTGACGAGCCTGGATTCTGACTTTGTGATTACATGTTGCCATCCTTTTTAAGTTTCTTTTACCTATCTATCTATCTATCTATCTATCTATCTATCTATCTATCTATCTAGAGAGTAGGGGAGGGACAGAGAGAGAGGGAGAGAACCCCAAGCAGGCTCCGTGCTGTTAGCCCAGAGCCAGACACGGAGCTCAGTCTCGCGAACCACGAGCTCCTGACCTGAGTCGCAATCAAGCGTCGGACGCTCAACCGACTGAGCCACCCAGGTGCCCCGTATCACCCTTTTTTAACACCCGTGAAGCCCCTGGTCCGGCTTCAAGCCCCCTGCGTGTGATGTCCGTGAAGGTCATGACCGTCCTAGGAGGCAGGTTTGGTTGTGGCCATTTAAGTGGTTAAGAACTCAGAACCGTCCGGGTCTGGGCTGGGGGCTGATCGGGAGCCACATCCGGCCAAGCAGTCCCCTCTCTCCATCTGGGAAAGGAGGGTGGGGGCGCGCAACTGTCGCCTGTGCCGCATTTGCTCAAATGTCCGTGCGTGTCTCGATCGTACGTGCCTGGATCGCAATCCGGGACAGCGTGGAAGGCGCTGAAGATGCGTCCGACTCAGCACGGCCGGCCCAGAGTAAGGCCCCCGACGGTAGCTGCCTCTGTCCCTAACGAACACAACCCCGGTCTTCGATCCGGAAGCTTTGGGGGCCGGGCGTGTTTCAGAACTCCGGGTCCTCTCAGGGGTTCCGGGAAAGGGATGCGGGACGTCACGTGACACCCTGCTCCCCTCTCCACGGTCCGCCTCCAGAAGGGTCACGTCACGTGGGCAAACTGTGGCTCTCCCCGAGAGCGCCGTAATCACTTTTGGTCAGGGTTTGCTACCAAAAGGGTTAGGAAGGCGTTGGCGGCCTTCCGGGCGCCTTCTGAGCGCGGGAGCTGCACGTAGAGGTTTTATGGGCCTTTATGGCTCCTTCGAGAAGAGTTTTCATTCCGTTCCGCGGACGCGTGCAGATGGGGAGAGCGAGGCCGGAGAAAGCAAGCCCCGGGTTGCACGGCAGAGCCCGGCGGAGGCTGGGATTCGAACGTAGGTGGCGGCCACGTCCAGGTGAAGCGTTCTCTCTGGCCGCGCCGGCACCCAGTGCCCTGTGCGTCAGCCCTGCCCTGCACCAGCCCCTTGTTAACCTCTGTTCTTCCCTTCCCACCTCGCCCGGCCTCCAGCTCCACGTGCAAGAAGCTTCTGGCAACCACTTGAGCCCGGAGCCCACGCAGCCGGCCCCCAGCGTGGACCTAGACTTCCTGGAAGATGCCATCCTGGGCTCGCCTGCTGCGGGGGGCGGCGGCGGGGGCGGAGGGGGCGCCGACCAGCCCTGCGACATCCTCCAGCAGAGCCTCCAAGAGGCCAACATCACTGAGCAGACCCTCGAGGCCGAGGCCGAGCTGGACCTGGGCCCCTTCCAGCTGCCCACCCTGCAGCCCGCGGACGGCGGGGCGGGCCCGGCGGGGGCCGGAGGGGCCGCGGCCGTGGCCGCTGGGCCCCAGGCCCTGTTCCCGGGGGGCACCGACCTGCTGGGGCTGCAGGCCCCCCCCGCCGTGCTGACCCACCAGGCCCTGGTGCCGCCCCAGGACGTGGTCAACAAAGCGCTGAGCGTCCAGCCCTTCCTGCAGCCCGTGGGCCTGGGCAATGTGACCCTCCAGCCCATCCCGGGCCTCCAGGGCCTGCCCAATGGCAGCCCTGGGGGCGCCGCGGCGGCCACGCTCGGCCTGGCGCCCATCCAGGTGGTGGGCCAGCCGGTCATGGCACTCAACCCGCCCACCTCCCAGCTCCTGGCCAAGCAAGTGCCCGTCAGCGGCTACCTGGCCTCTGCGGCCGGCCCCTCGGAGCCGGTGACCCTGGCGTCGGCCGGCGTCTCGCCCCAGGGGGCGGGCCTGGTCATTCAGAAGAACCTCCCCACCGCCGTGGCCACCACACTCAACGGGAACTCGGTGTTCGGAGGGGCCGGGGCCGCCCCCGCAGCGGCCGGCGGGGCGCCCTCGGCGGCCCCCGGCCTCGGCACGTCGCCGCTGGTCCCGGCGCCCAACGTGATCCTGCATCGCACGCCCACGCCCATCCAGCCCAAGCCCGCCGGCGTGCTGCCCCCCAAGCTCTACCAGCTCACCCCCAAGCCGTTCGCCCCCGCGGGCGCCACGCTCACCATCCAGGGCGAGGCGGGGGGCCTCCCGCAGCCGCCCAAGGCCCCCCAGAACCTGACTTTCATGGCAGCGGGCAAGGCCGGCCAGAACGTGGTGCTGTCGGGCTTCCCGGCGCCGGCCCTGCAGGCCAACGTCTTCAAGCAGCCTCCGGCCACCACGACGGGGGCCGCCCCGCCTCAGCCGCCCGGGGCCCTGAGCAAGCCCATGAGCGTCCACCTCTTGAATCAGGGCAGCAGCATCGTCATCCCCGCCCAGCACATGCTGCCGGGCCAGAACCAGTTCCTGCTGCCGGGGGCGCCCGCCGTCCAGCTGCCCCAGACGCTGTCGGCCCTGCCCACCAACGTCGGCGGGCAGATCCTGGCGGCCGCGGCCCCCCACGCGGGTGGACAGCTCATCGCAAACCCCATCCTCACCAACCAGAACCTGGCGGGCCCGCTGAGCCTGGGCCCCGTGCTGGCCCCCCACTCGGGGGCCCACAGCGCCGCCCACATCCTCTCGGCCGCCCCCATCCAGGTGGGCCAGCCGGCGCTCTTCCAGATGCCCGTGTCGCTGGCCGCGGGCAGCCTGCCCACGCAGAGCCAGCCGGCGCCCACGGGCCCCGCGGCCACCACCGTCCTCCAGGGGGTCACCCTGCCTCCCAGCGCCGTGGCCATGCTCAACGCCCCCGACGGGCTGGTGCAGCCGGCCCCCCCGGCCGCCACCGGGGAGGCCACGCCCGTCCTCGCGGTGCAGACGGCACCCCAGGCGCCACCGGCCGCCAGCACACCGCTGCCTTTGGGCCTCCAGCAGCCACCGGCGCAGCAGCCCCCCCCCCAGACCCCCGCCCCTCAGGCCGCCGCCCCGCCTCAGGCCACCACCCCCCAGCCCAGCCCGGGCCTGGCGTCCAGCCCAGAGAAGATCGTCCTGGGACAGCCACCCTCTGCCGCCACCGCGGCCATCCTCACTCAGGACTCCCTGCAGATGTTCCTGCCGCAGGTAAGTGGCCGGGGAGGGGCGCGGACAGGGGTGTGTGCTGCGGGAGGGGCCGGGAGCTGGAGCTCAAGGTGTATGTGTGCAGGGGGGGCGGGGAGGCGGTGACTGGGAGGGGGGCGTCTGGTGGGCTTGGGAGGGCGTCTCAGAGCGGCACTCCCTGCTCCCGGTGATGCGGGCTGTCCCCTCAGGGACGAGGAGGGGAAAAGACGAGGAGGAGGACTGACTGGCAGACAGGCTGACTGTCTGCTGTCCTGCTGGAGGGGATGAGAATCAGAGAGAGCCGGGCAAGACACAGACAGACAGATGGGGCGGGAGGCCGCGGGCGAGGTGGAGCCGGAGGACTGACGGGACCTGAGCGAAACGAACTTGCTGGGGTAGCAGGCCCCCTGGTGCCCGGACCCCGGGGTCCGAGCCGCCCCGGCCTCTCGGTGCCCCTGCGCCCGGTCCCCACCACCCCCTGCTCTGGGACGTTGGGGAGGCCGGGATCTTGGGGTGGGGAGGCTGCGGGGGCCGTGGGGTGACCTTCTGACCCTGTGCGGGCTGCCCGTTTCAGGAGAGGAGCCAGCAGCCCCTCTCCGCAGACGGCCCCCACCTCTCCGTGCCCGCCTCGGTCATAGTCAGCGCCCCGCCTCCCGCCCAAGACCCAGCCCCGACCACCCCCACCGCCAAAGGAGCTGGCCTCGGCCCTCAGGCCCCCGACAGCCAGGCTTCCCCGGCGCCGGCCCCCCAGGTAGATGAACCCCAGCAGCCTCTGCCCCAGCTCAGACCGAGCCTTGCCCCTGCAAACCCCTCCTTCCTGCTCCCCTCCTCCCCCTCGCTCTGGCTGCCCTGCCTGCCTCTCTGTCTCGCTGGCTTGGGAAAGGTGTCCCTTCGCTCCCCAGATCTTTCCGGAGGGTCTCCTGGCAGCCGTGGGCTCCTAGGACCAGAGCCAGGCCTGGGGGAGCCCACACCGTAGGCAGGGACACGGGGTGCACACGGCAGGCACTTCATTCCTACAGTGACCGTTTTCGCCTCCCGAGGAGTAACACGGTCAGAGGGTTCACATCTCAAAAGATAACGGGAGATGTAGCTTGAAAAGCCCTTTCTCCTGAGCCACGGATTCCCGCCCTGCCTCCCCGGGGCGGTGCTGTGGATCCTTGTCCACGCGTGGACAGGCAAGGCGGCACCTGGATTCTTTTCTTCCCACTTCGTACAAAAGCAAGAGCACACTCTGCATGTGGTGTCGCACCTTCTCTCGGTCAGGGACTCATCTCGGAGACGTTGCTTCATTCTTTCGCGGACCGCACCGTTCTCCGCCGTGCCGACGGGCTGGCATTTATTTAACTGGTCCTTGTTGCCGAGCAGCTAGGTCCTTTCCAGCCTGTGGCTGTGAGGAACCAAGCGGCAAGGCATGACCGTCTGTACGTCACTTTGCGGGGCGGGTTCTCAAAAAAGGAGAGCGCCGGGTCTGTCCCAGGCGTCTGTGGTTGTGACGGGTGGCGCCTGATCGCCCTCTGTGGAGTATCAATCGGGGCACCCTTTAGCAGCGGTGTGTCGTCTGTGCCCGTTTCTGCACGGCCTCAGCAGTGTACTGAACTTCGCCCGCCTGCCGGGTGACAAGCAGCTTCTCGCCTTGTTTCGGTTTGCGTTTCTGACCACGAGATTGGGCAGCTGTTCGTAGAGGTAGAGCTGTTTGTGCTTTCCGTGGAATCGCCTGCTCGTACCCCTTGCCATTGAAAATTTGGGTTCCTGGCCATTTTCTTGTTGGTTTGTAGCAACTCTTTACATATGAGGAACGTTGGCCTTTGCCTCACGCGAGCCATCAGCACGTGGGAGTGCTTTTCTGGCGCCGATGTTGTACTCGCTCAAGAAGGACTCGTGGATAGGTCGACGAGCGTAGGCAAGGGGAGGAGGAGGAGATAACGTCAGCAAGGTGAGGGTGGCAGAAAGCATCACGGACTTTGGCCTTAGACGACCACGATTTCGCTCTCGGGTTCTGCTGCTTGCCCCGTGACCTTCAGCAACCAGTTCCTTCTTTCCGGAAACAGATGTTTGGGGAACGAGGGCGCTGAATAGGTGCCCGGGCTTGTGCTGACCCAGAGCAAAGCCCTGTACCCGCTGAGCCTCGATTTCTTCTTGCACAAAATGGGAATCACAGGTTCTTACGGGTCTGTTAGGAGTAAACGAGCCACCATAGGCTTAGCCCAGGGTAAGCAGGCAATAGGTATCCGCCATTTATCATTATTATTTTTTTTTTGTCCCCGTTGGGGGAGAGCGGGATCCGGTCCAGAGTCACGGTCTAGGAGGACACGAGACCAAGATGGGATCCGGCCATGTCTGCATCGAGAGGAGAAGCAGAAGTGGGGGAGGGGACAAAAGGCCAGGAGGCGCCGGCGTGGGAGCAACTCACGCTGCGAGCAGTGCTTCTGGACCGGGCCAGATACAGGGCTTCCAGCAAGCAGCTTCCATGGTCCGCCGTTCCAGGGGGCTCGGAGGATCTCCTCCGAGCGCTGTGGGTGCCACGGCACACATTTGCCGTGAGCAGTCATTCCAGTTTACCTAGTACCGAGGACGTTCTTAGAAAGCAGGACTTTTTTATTTTGTTTTATCTTATTTTATTTTTAATGTTTATTTTTGAGAGAGAGAGAGAGAGAGAGAGAGACAGAGCGCAAGCAGGGCAGGGGCAGAGAGAGAGAGGGAGACCCAGCATCCGCAGCAGGCTCCGGGCTCCGAGCCGTCAGCACAGAGCCCGACGCGGGGCTCGAACTCACGAGCCGCGAGATTACGACCTGAGCCAAAGTCGGACGCTCCACCGACGGAGCCACCCAGGTGCCCCAGGACTTCGTCGTTTTAAAAGTGAGACCGTCCCGGGCAAACCAGGACGCGTTTGGTCACCCTCCTTACTCCTCACAACCTTCCCCAGCCACATCGTCTCAAGCCACAGCCCGCTCCCTCCGCAGCCCAGCCCGCCCTGGCCCTTGCCTGGTTCGTGTTTCTCCTTAGCACTTCCGGCCGTGTGACCGACTGTCTAGTGTCCTTGTTTACACGGTTTTCGCCATACTGTAAACTCCACGAGGGCAGAGAGTTTTGTCCGTTGTCTCTTTGCCGTATCCCCAGTGGCCAGAACAGTTGCAGGCACGCAGCCGACCCTCAGTGAGCCTGTATTGAATAAACCAATGGAGGAAATCATTTATTGAAGAAACGAAACACACGTACGAAACAGCCCCGCCGGTGCTGGCTCTGTGCCGAGTACGCCCCAGCCGTATCAAAGGGAGAGAACGTTCTGGGAGGAGACGCGGTTCAGCCGCAGGTGAAACAGCCTGCTAGATGAAAGCATTGAAGGCAACGGGTTGCCCGTGAGGAGGCCTGCGAGGGTCCTGCTCTAGGCTGTGAGCAGGAACAGCCTCTGTGGGGAGGAAGTATTTGAGCTGAGGCCCGAAGAAGGAGAAGTTGTGGGGGAATAGCATGTGCAAAGGCCCTGAGGCCAGGGCCAACTTGGGATGCCAAGGAATGGAAAGTAGGCTGGAGGGGGGGGGGGCGGGGTGGAGCGAGATAGGGTCGGAGAGTTCGGCGGTGCCTCGTGGGCCAATGAGTTGGGCCCTGGCAGTCACGGGGCCATGGCCTTGTCTGATTATATGATTTTCAGTGATCCTTCTGGCTTCCACTGGAGAGTGGTTTGGTGGGCCACGTGAATGGAGGTCCAGAGATCCTCATGGGACAAGGACAAGGACAGTGCTTCAAAGGGGTGGTCACAGTGATGGTGGAGGCAAGTGGACAGGTTCAGGGGACGGTTTGGAGCTCGCTTCAGGATCAGAGGCACGAGGAGGAGGGCGTTATGGGAATAACTTCGCGAACGATACCATTTCTCTTACGGTGAGACCTTGGATTGTGAGTACCTTGTCCTGGGAGCGTCCCTCGCAGGCCCTTGTGTTAGCGGACATGTCTAATAAATTGTAACTTGCTAGGCGAGCGAGGTCTCGCAGCCCGGGTCGTACAGGACGCCGAACGCCCCACGATCACAACTGAGCCTGTGGTTCTTGAAATTCACTTTGCTCTACGAGTGCTTTAGATTACAAGCATGTTTCCGGGACGAATTACGCTCCCACACCCAGGTTTTCCCGCGCTTCTGCGTGCTGTTCCGGACACTTTACACGCCTTAGCTCCTGGAAACCTCCCTCAGGTAGGCGGTGTTATTACTCCCATGTTACAGGTGAGGAAGCAGAGGCACGGGGCGAGGCAGTCGCTTGCCCGTGGTTCCCCAGCTGGTAGGGCCTGGATTCGAACCCTGACGGTTTGTTGCCAGAAACACCCGAGGGATGCAGGAAGCCAGAGTCGAGCGTGAATCGCGGCTCTGCTTCACGTCGAGAGCAGGCATTCGGGGAGCAGATACGTGCCACGGAACAGTGGTAACGGTGCTGTGGCTGACCTTGGAGAAGAGAGGAGAGTGTGCACGGAAGCTGGTTCCCAGTCACACACACACACACACACACACACACACACACGGGTCCGCGCCGTGTAGGCGGGCTGTGGCTTTTGTGCCTACGAGAGCGCATGGCATGATGGGAGGTTCTGGACAGACGTCTGTTGGCTGAGCAAGCAGGTGGGTGGGCGGGTGGGGGGCTGACCCGGCGGACCATGAAGGCAACACGGAAATGTCAGCCGGGTCCCGACTTGCGATACGCGTGCACGCTCGTGTGCCAGGCCCGTCCCCAGGCTGGAAGGCTGCCGTCAGGTGGTTCTTTCGTGCGGCCCCCGTCCCCCGGGCACCTGCTTCGTGGCCAGCCTTCCGCAGGGACGTCCAGGTGAGGGGATTGATTTTGTCATCGATACCCCAGCTCTTGAAATTGTCCCTTGAGGGGGCTGTATCTTCAGGGGGGGGGAACGCTGACCATCCCGCTCAGGGAGCGCAAAGCCTCCCGTGTATTGTTTATAGCGGGCTCTGGGAAAAAAAAAAAAAAAAAAGCCACCACCCTTGTCGCCGTTATTCAACAAGCGTTACTCGCGTGTGGTTTAAAAAATGCAGTTTGGGGCGCCTGGGTGGCTCCGTCGGCTGGGCATCCGGCTTCGGCGCGGGTCGTGATCTCGCGGTCCGTGAGTTCGAGCCCCGCGTCGGGCTCTGTGCTGACAGCTCGGAGCCCGGAGCCTGTTTCGGGTTCTGTGTCTCCCTCTCTCTGCCTCTCCCCTGCTCGCTCTCGCTCTCGCTCTCTCTCTCTCTCTCTCTCTCTCTCTCAAAATAAACTTAAAAAAAAATACAGCTTACAAAGAAAAAAGGGTATATGGTTAATTTCAGCGACTCTTCCTTTTCATGGGATTTCTGGTCCTTTCTGCATATAGACACCCCCCCCCCTCCGGCAGTTTCTTTGTAGAGTGCCATCTTGTCGCGTCATAGGGCAGGCACCGCAGACGTTTGAGGCCGGGTCGTTCTTCATCGTGGGGGGCCGTCCCGTGCACTGTGGCGCGTGGGGTAGCATCCCCGGCCTCCGCCTCCTTGTTGCCAGGAACACCCCTTCTCCAGTTGGGACAACCATGGAGATCTTCAGGGGTTGCCGTGTGTCGCTTGGGGAACCGAATCACCTGGGCTGGGAACCGCCCCTGTGCACTTGGCCAGCATCCCTCGTTGTCTGAACTTGGACCCGGGGAGATGCGAGAGCCCGTGTGTGTGCAAGGTGGGCACCTACTTTTCCTTTGCGTTTACACACAGAAGCGCCCCGTCCTGTTCTGTATCTTGCTTTGCCCGTTCAGCGATACCTCTCAGACCCGACTTGCAGGCTTTTATTTTTTTTTTAATGTTTCTTTATCTTCAAGAGGGAGAAAGAGACAGAATGTGAGCAGGGGAGAGGCCGAGAGAGAGAGAGAGATAGAGAGAGAGAGAGAGAATCCGAAGCAGGCCCTAGGCTCCGAGCTGTCAGCACAGAGCCCAACACGGGGCTCGAACTCACGGACCGCGAGATCGTGACCTGAGCCGAAACCAAGAGTCAGACACTCAACCGACTGAGCCACCGAGGCGCCCCTTAAAGATTGTATTTTTAAGTAATCTCTGCACCCAACTTGGGGCTCAAACTCACAGCCCCGAGATCAAGAGCCACGCGCTCTCCTGAGCGAGCCAGCCAGGTGTCCCTCCTCCGTTCTTTTTAAATTTTTTTTTTGACGTTTATTTATTTTTGAGACAGAGAGAGACAGAGCATGAACGGGGGAGGGCCAGAGAGAGGGAGACACAGAATCGGAAACAGGCTCCAGGCTCTGAGCCGTCGGCACAGAGCCCCACGCGGGGCTCGAACTCACGGACCGCGAGATCGTGACCTGAGTCGAAGTCGGCCGCTTAACCGACTGAGCCACCCAGGCGCCCCTCCTCCGTTCTTCTTAAATGCTGGTCACAACCCCACTAAAATGACCGGGCTGGTCACAACCATTAGCCAATAGGCACTGGGTGTGGTTTGAAAACCACCGCCCAGGAGAACAGCCGTGGGGCAGTCATCAGGCGTGGGGACTCTGGAAACCCCACCCTGCCCCTTACAAGGCTGCGACCCTAGCCAGGTGACTGACTTCTCTGTGCCTCAGCTTCCTTCCCCTGGAAGGGTGATCATAAGAGCATCTACGTCACAGGGTTGTGGTGAGGAGTAAGTTCATACGCGTTAAAATGCTCAAACGGGGTCAGGCATGTTGAAAATGCCACAAGTGAAAAGAAGCCGGGCAGACGCTCCGTAAAGGGCCAGTAGTAACCATTTGGGGACTTGCGGTCTCTGAGCGTGGCCGTGTTGCAATAAAACTTTATTTATGGACACTGAACTTTGAATTTCCTATTATCGTCACCAGTCACAAAATATTCTCCTCCTGATTTCTATGCCACCATCTAAAAATGTAAACACACACACACACACACACACACACACACACACAAAACAAGCCTCTTCTTAGCTTGTGGGCTATATACGGAATGATAGGCCAGGCTGGCCCCGTCGGCCCGTGGGCTGCAGTGCCCCGTTGTTTCGTTATTTATTGACGTGGTTCCCTGTTGGAGAGAATACGGAAGGGGGCTTCCTGGGCAAACAGCGCTTCTATAAATACGCCGGTACCCAGGCTTTGCACGGTGGCGTGAAAATGCCTGCAGGGTACGTTTCTAGAAATGGAACTTCGAGATCAGAGAGTGGATGCGCTTCCCAGGCGTTTTATGGAAGGCGTTGAAGCGATTGTGCCTTCGTGGGCTTTTGCCCGTGAAGCCTCCTCCGGTGGCTCCTGGCCAGGCCGCGGGATGTTCCGAATTCGCCACGAATGCCGTCTACATCTGGCCAGTGGGGCTCTCCTGGCGAACGGTCCCCTCGTGTGGTAGGTAGTTTTTTGAAACATGACCGGAAGACTCCTTCCGTGCCGATTTCGAGAACTTCTAAAACACGGAAAAGAACGAAGAAGGAAAATTAAGTGCGTGCAGGGGCCGCCGGTAACATTTGGGGGGGAGGGGGGTGTCGTGAAGTTTTCTTTCAGCCTGGTCTTCTCCCCCAACCCATTTCAGACATTTTTTAATTCGGGGGCGACTGGGGGGCCCAGTCGGTTACGCGTCTTGATTCTTGATTTCGGCTCAGGTCACGATCTCACGGTTTGCGTGAGTTCGAGCCCCGCGTCGGGCTCTGCACTGACAGCTCAGAGCCTGCTTGGGATTCTCTCTCTCCCTCTCTCTCTGCCCCTCCCCTGCTCGCTGTGCCCCTCTCTCTCAAAAAACAAACTAAAAAATAAAACATTTCTAATGTTTAGCGTTAGGCGTTCTGTGCACATGGCTCAATCATCCGAAAGCAGTTCTTAGCGTTTTAAAGCCCCACCCCAGGCCTACCTTCCCAACCCACCGGCCCCTGCAGGAAACCACAATTCCTTATTTGGCCTATAGACTTCCGTGTTCCGCGCGTGTGCGGCCGGGGTTACGTGTGGATTTACGTTTCTCCCGCGTCTCCGACCGCCCAGAAGGTAGCACATTCTAGGCCCGTCTTGGCGGCGGGCGGAGAGTTTCCTGGATCCCTTGGTGCAGCTGGGCAGTGTTCCTCCGTATTCCTCCGCAGGGATGGACGTGAAAATGGGTCCACGGGGCGCTTTTGGTGTGCATTTCTCTGGTTACAAGCGAGGTTGAGCATCTCTCGAAATAGATGAGCCTCTGTGTTTCCTTTTCTGTGTGCTGTCTGATCATGCCCTTTGCCCCTTGTTCTCGCTGGTTGTTAGTGATTTCTGGAGGCTGATGGCATATGCTCTGAATTACAACTGTTTCCCCCCGTGTTATCATTTGGTTTTTTTGACTTGGTTGGGGAGTGGGGGGGGGGGGTGGTGCTGTGTTTGTCTGTATACATATATTTTTTTCATTTTTTTTTCAACGTTTATTTATTTTGGGGACAGAGAGAGACAGAGCATGAACGGGGGAGGGGCAGAGAGAGAGGGAGACACAGAATCGGAAACAGGCTCCAGGCTCTGAGCCATCAGCCCAGAGCCCGACGCGGGGCTCGAACTCACGGACCGCGAGATCGTGACCTGGCTGAAGTCGGACGCTTAACCGACTGCGCCACCCAGGCGCCCCTATTTTTTTCATTTTTAATGTTTATTTTTGAGAGGGAAAGAGACAGAGTACAAGCAGGGGAGAAGCAGAGAGAGAGAGAGAGAGAGAGACACGGAATCCGAGGCAGGGTCCAGGCTCTGAGCTGTCGGCACAGAGCCCGACGCGGGGCTCGAGCTCATGAACCGTGAGATCATGATCTGAGCCGAAGGCGGACGCTCAACCGACTGAGCCACCCAGGCGCCCCTGTATTTGTCTGTATTTTTAATGAGTAGGGGATGAATTTTTTTTAATTGTTATTTTTAAATGTTGAAAAAGGATTTGAAACATACAGCAACGTTCTAGGAACTGTAGAGAACCCACGGGTGTTCTTTGCTCTGTAACAGGATGTATTAGTTATCTGTTGCTGCGTAACAAATTGGCCCCCCACACTGAGCAGCTTTAACCAATAAGCATTAACTTACCTCGCATAGTTCGTGAGGACTAGGAATCTGGAAGCAGCTTAGCTGGAATCTGCTGGCTCACAGCCTCTCATGAGGAGGTCAGTTAGGGCTGCCGTTATCCGAAGGTTTGTCGGGGCGGGAGACTATTCTTCCAAGGGGGCGTGCTCACGCCCCCCTGGCAGGTGGCCTCAGCTCCTCCCCACGCAGCCCTCTCCAAGGGGCACCTCAAAACCCGCTCCAAGGTTTGCTTCCCCCAGAGTAAATGATCCGCCAGAGAGTCCCAGGACGAGAGCCGCGGTCTTTTCTAGAACTGCATCTTGGAAGTGGTGTATGCCCATCTCCGCCAAATCTGTTGGTCCCAGAGACTAACCCTGGGAGGAGACCCAGGGTGGGAGGGGACCAAATAATGAGGAGGGAGGTGGGCATCGGTGGGGGCCGCCTCTGAAGCTTGGCTGCCGCCCCGATGTACCCGTCGGCAGCGTGCTATGCTCTCTTTATCCTCCGTTCTCTCGAGGTGTATCCGTTTTTATGCTGAAGCATATGCGTCTCAATCGCAGACGTTCTCCTTTCCTCCTTAATGCCTCAGCCTTCGAGAACAAGAGTGTTCTCTGACTTGACCGCCGCCCAGTTACCAAATGCAGCAAATTGAGCATTGAGACAGAACCGTTGTCCATGGTGCATAATTTATGTAGCCAGTTGTCCAGCGGTCAGGTACTATGTTCCTCTCCTTATTTCCCTTAGCTTGCCGGCTGTCGTCTGGCCACCTCGCTCAGCTTCCCGCCTCACTTACTTGGGCTTCTCGAACCTGCTCTGGCCACGTGGGTTGTTTCCCCGCGTTCTCTGTTGTAACTACTCCCCCAACCATTCAGCAAGTGCCTGAATGGTTCCCGTCCCAGATTCCTAGAGGGCGGCGTACCAGGTCAAAGTCATGACCCTTTCAAAGCCCCCAGGCCAGGGGGCCCACCCGGGCGACAACCTCACCGGCCCCATGTGAGAGCCGAGGGCCTCTCGGATCTCTCCTTAGAGGTCGCAAGCCTTCAGGGAGGTGTGGATTGATTGGTTTGGGGGGGGCTTTCAGTTTGAACGGCGGGACGTTCTTCAGGGCCAGCCTCGGAAGGGTCCAGGGCGTTGGAGCCTTGACATCATGAGTCGGCCCACGTTGGGGGCTCAAGGCAGAGAGCCCCGGCTTTGGAGCCTGGTAGCACGGGTGGCCGCGGGAAGTCCCCTGAGCCCTCTGAGCCCGAATCCTTCTCCATCAACTGGGAAGTCACAGGGCGGAGGTGAGGCAGGGGGACTCGGGACCAGCCCGTCTCGGCTCCCTGACCTCCGTTTCCCCCCGCGTGAAGTGGTTTCAGCGTCTTCTCTGCTTTCAGGCCCGTGGAGGGACCACGCGTAAGTGGTTGCAGGTGGCCGTCCGTGCATACATCAGTGTGGGCTGTCCCCCGGGTGTGGACCCTGTGACAGCAGAAGGGGGCCAGCCCGGGGGCGGGCACACAGCGGGTGCTCACGGGTTAGACGGGGGCTGCCGGGGTCGTGATTCCGGGGGGGGAGGGAGGGGACAGCGCAGAGGCGCTCGGTCGGAGGTGTGTTTTAGGCCAGGTCACCGTGTACGTGTAACAGACCCGCGCCCGGACCGCGTGTGCCCGTCTGAGAGACACCAACACACAGGCACACGCACACGCCCCCCGGGCGGGCCCGCAGCCACGGCCACACAGGCACACGGGGGCAGAGGTCGCGGACACTTAGAGGGCCCACGGCTCTGGGCCGGCGTCCAGAGGGACCTGGCCCTGACCCTCGGTTGCCACCCTCGTCCTGGGCGCTCTGGGGCCCCCAGCCCCCCCCCACCCCGTATCGGTGCTGGTGTCCGTGTTCCCGGCTCAGCTGGACGGCCAGGCCCCTCGGGGCTGGCGGCTGGGATGCCGCCCCTGTCCGGCCGCCTCCTTCCCCTTTGCTGCTCTGCTCGCGCTCCCTGGCCCCCCTGCCTCCCCGCTGGGCAGCTGGTGTGGTGCCCCCGCCGCCCGCCCGCCCGCCCGCCGTCACCACTGCTTTCGCCGCTGCTGCCCCTGAACCCTGCAGAGCTCACCCGCGCGTGGGGGGAGGGGGGAGGGGACCTCCAGGGAGGGGGTGAGATCAGAGGAAAAGGGACCGAGGTGGGGCGGGGGCAGGTGGAGGGGTGGGGTCGGGGGACCCGTAGCGGGTGGAGCGGGCTGAGGGGCGGGAAAGAGAAGCCGAGAAGCCGTGCTGAGTCCTTTCTCTCGAGACAAGGGGTGGCTCAGGAGGAGGTCGTTTGGTGGGGGCGGCTGGGGTGCCCAGCGCACTGGGGCAGCGGGAGCCAAGGTTGGTTCTGACCCCCGCGCCCTCCCCTCTCCCTCCCTCCCCCTGCCCAGATCCCGGCAGCGGCTCCACTCAAGGGCCCAGGCCCCTCCTCGTCCCCGTCACTACCTCACCAGGCCCCTCTGGGAGACAGCCCCCACCTGCCCTCCCCACATCCCGCCAGGCCCCCCTCCCGCCCGCCCTCCCGCCCCCACTCCCGCCCGCCCTCAGAGCCCACCCTGCACCCTTGCCCCCCGCCCCAGGCGCCCCCGACTCTGCCCGGCATCTTTGTCATCCAGAACCAGCTGGGGGTCCCGCCACCGGCCGGCACCCCGGCCCCCACGGCCCCAGGCCCGCCGCAGCCCCCGCTGCGCCCCCCCTCCCAGCCCCCGGAGGCGCCGCTGCCCCCGGCTCCCCACCTCCCGCCCGCCTCGGCCCCCTCTGCCGTGGCCTCCACGGACGCGTCCGCCAGGCTGCAGGCCCCGACACCGCCTGACTTCCAGCTGCAGTTCCCGCCCGGCCAGGGGCCCCACAAGTCCCCCACGCCCCCTCCGACCCTCCACCTGGTCCCTGAGCCCGCAGCGCCCCCCCCACCGCCTCCTCGGACCTTCCAGATGGTGACCGCCCCCTTCCCGGCGCTGCCCCAGCCGAAGGCTCTGCTCGAGAGATTTCACCAGGTAATCGGAGGCAGGGACCAGCCCCGCCGCCCACCCCGCGAGCCCTGGCCTCCCCGCACAGTCTTGACGGGGAGACCCTCCCCAGCCCTGGCGCCCGGCCGCCGCCACCCCTAGGTGCCACCTACCCCTCAACCACCTGTCCCCCGTCCTCAGGTGCCGTCCGGAATCATTCTCCAGAACAAGGCCGGGGGGGCCCCCGCCGCCCCGCAGACCTCCGCCAGCCTGGGGCCCCTCGCCAGCCCCACCGCCTCGGTGCTGGTCAGTGGGCAGGCCCCATCCGGGACCCCCACCGCCCCCAGCCATCCCCCTGCCCCGGCACCCATGGCCACCGCAGGTAGGGGAGAGGTAGCCCCACGCAGGAGAAACGGGGGGGTGGTGCTGAAGGCGGGTGGGCAGGGGGGAGGGGGTGCGGGCCGGGGCAGAGCTGTGGGTGCGTGAACCAAGGGGTCACCCGGACCTCACCGGCCAGGGAAGGTGCAGGAGGAAGGGCTGTCTCCCCCGATCCGAGGGGGCACTCGGTTCAGGGCCAGGCCGGGCTACCGAGGCCAAAGAACCAGAGGAAAGTGGGCATGGGCTTGGGGGTCACAACGTGGAGGGGCCTTTGTGCCAGTGACCCCTGAGCCCGGTCTGCCCCCACCCCCACCCCCAGGCCTCCCTCCTCTGCTTCCTGCCGAGAGCAAAGCTTTTGCCAGCAACCTCCCGACCCTGAGCGTGGCCAAGGCCGCCGCGGCTGGGCCGGGGAAGTCTTCTGGGCTGCAGGTAAGGGGCCACCAGAGTGGGGGGCGCTCTAGGGCCAAAGCAGCGTCACCGGGGAACCGGGAAAGGGTCCGGCGGGACAGAGGAGGCCAAGCGACAGGTGCCCAGTCTGGGCGGTGGGTCCAACACCAGGTCAGCCCGGTGGGTGCCTGTGAGAGCACGAGACGGACGGAGAGCCGCAGACCCCGAGACAGAGCGTGATGACAGGAGTGATGGCCCGAGTGGGTCCCTGGGGGCGGCAGCCGGGAGAGGTTGAGGCTGGAGGAGGAGGAGGGAAGGGTCGGGGAGTCGTGCCATGGGGGGCCCAGACTGGAGGGGGGCAGAGCAGTGTGGGGGAGACTGAGGCAGAGACCGGCTGCAGGAAGTGCAGGGCGGAGGGGGGAGGAGGGAAGGCAAGAACACAGCCGGTGGAGGGACCAGGATGCCAGTGTCTGGGAGGGCCTCGGAGGCCAGATCGCTGCTGGTGGCCGAGAGGGAAGTGGGGGCGACTCCAGTCAGTCAGCAGGGTCGAGGGGAGGCCGATACCCACGCTGGAGAAGGGACGGGAGAGAGCCAGGCAGGTTCGACGTGACAGGCGGCGCGTCCCGTCCCGGGGACGGGACCCCATCGCGGCGGGGCGGGCGGCGGGGCGGGGCATGGGCCCGCTCACCTTTGTCAAGGGCCAGGTAGAAAGGGGGTCCGGGCGCCGAGGGCAGGCCTCTCCGTGCCGATACCTCTCACCCGCCGGTCTCCTTCTGCAGTTCGAGAGCAAGTCGAGGAAGCCCCCCACCCTTCAGCCCAGCAAAGAAGCCTGGTGAGTTGCCGCCCCGCGCCCCGCCCCCAGCCTTCCCGGAGGCTGGGGAGCAGGCTGTGGGGACCACCCTTCAGAAGGGGTTAGCTGTGTGATTTGGAGCAATAGGATTCCCCCGCAGACCCTCGGTTTCCTCTCTAGAAAATGGGGTGGGAGTCGTAGCGGTCACAGGGCAACGGGTGTGGGTTCCTGGACGCTGGTAAGACGGGCGGGGGTTCGAGGGAAGAGGTGGATGGGAGTCCAGGTTGGTGCGTAGATCGTTGTGGGTCCGCGGGGCTGTTCGGATGGTATTTGGGTGGACGGGCGTTGGGGTGGACGAGGGGGGGGCCTGGATGGGGGTGGGGGTGGATAGATGGACATTTGGGTGGGCGGGGGGTCTGGGCGGGCGACGGGTAGACCTCGGGTGCTCGCCCGCATGCTCTCTGTCGTCTGCCCTCCCACGGCAAGTGTTTATCCCACGGGCCCAGCCCTGTGCTGGATTCTGAAAACACAGGACAAGGATCCTGTGAAAACACAGGAGAGACAGTCACACCATAAAGCGATATAAGTCACCGCTACGGGCTGCGGTAGAAAACAGCCCTGGAGAGAACTGGATCCTACCCGCCCACCTCCCTCCCCCCCCTTCCCAGGGTTGCGGTTGGGACTGAGGCAGACTGGGGACATGCTGACCCCTGGCGGCAGGAGACGGTAGAACAGTAGAGCCTGGGAGGATGCGCTCCAAGCCCTGGCATCCGGCTCCCAGCCCTGCCTCTCCCTCGCCCTGAGTCCCCTGGGTGGAGGAAGGTCACTCCTCTGGGCCTCGAGTCCTTCATCTGTAGAGTGGGGACAGTGAGCGCGCCTACTCCCTTGGGCTGTTGCCAGAGTCCGTGAGACAGAACGAGGCTGCTCAGCACGCATTAGGACACTTCCCCGGTTGTGGGCACTGGGGGGCCGGGGGCTCCGGGCGGGACCTGGTTTCTCCCGGCCTCACCACCAGCTCTGTGTGTGTGTGTGTGTGTGTGTGTGTGTGTGTGTGCGCATGCGTGTGCCTGTGCGTGTGTGCCGTCTTTCCCCACCCCACCCCACCCCCCAGTTTCCTGGAACATTTGCACAAACATCAGGGCTCCGTCCTGCACCCTGACTACAAGACAGCCTTCCCCTCCTTCGAGGATGCCCTGCATCGCCTCCTGCCCTACCACGTCTACCAGGGTGCCCTCCCCTCCCCCAACGACTACCACAAAGGTGAGCCCCCCCCCCCCCCCCCCGGGACTCTCCCTACCTGGTCTCTAGCGTGGGGAGGGGCGTGGGGAGGATCAGCGCGAGCCCCGCCCCCCCCAGCGTCTGTGCCTCTGGACCTCGTCTCTTCTTCCTTAGTGGATGAGGAGTTTCAGACGGTCTCCACGCAGCTGCTGAAACGCACCCAGGCCATGCTGAATAAATACCGCCTTCTGCTCCTGGAGGAGTCCCGGGTAGGTTGCTGTCTGTCCCCCTTCCTCCCCGGGAGAGACCCCGCCCTTTCCCCTTGCCCCCACCCCCCCCTCTGGGCAGGGTGGAGGGAGGGAGGGAGGCTGGTGGTCAGATCCCAAGAAGGACAGTTTGGAACCTGCTCCCAGCCTTCTGGGTTTGCCCCCCCCCCCCGGGCCCTCCCCCTCCTGGCTGCTATTCTCTCTTCTCCCCCCTCAGAGGGTGAGCCCCTCAGCGGAGATGGTCATGATCGACCGAATGTTCATTCAGGAGGAGAAGACCACTCTTGCCTTGGACAAACAGCTGGCCAAGGAGAAGCCCGGTGGGTGGGGAGGGGAGGGAGGGGGAGGGCGAGGTGCCCCCCAGCTGGTGCCCCTACCCTGGAGTTAGACGGGGGCTGGGGAGGAAGAGAGGTGCGTGGCCTTACCTTCCTCCGCCACTAGGAGGCGCCCGAGCCTCGCCTCCGCGCAGTGCCTGGCTCTAGCCTGACCTGCGAGCTCTGAGACCAGAGAGAAGGGGGTTGGTTTCCTTCATCACTGTGTGTCTGTTGCACTCCATCCTGGCAGAGAGGGGACCCCCCCCCCTCTGCAGCCGCCAGGAGATAGAAAAGCAGGGGAGCAGAGCCAGGACTAGGGTGAAGTCAGCAAGGCGGCCGACTCCTGCTTGCACAGCAGGGGGACTTGGGAATGGCAGGGGCGTCGTAGCCACCCGTGTGTCCGTCCTAAGGGTCTGATGAGCCGCGGCCTCAGCCCGCGGCCCGGCGGCTGGTGGCCGCGGGCTGCTCGCCGCACCGGGGCTCCCCCTGGCCGCGCCCTTCGCGGGCGCCTGGCGCCTCTCCTGACCCCCGCGCGCTTTCTCGGCCCCCTGGTTTTGCAGACGAGTACGTGTCTTCCTCGCGCTCTCTTGGCCTCCCCATCGCCGCCTCTTCCGAGGGACATCGGCTCCCCGGCCACGGCCCACCGCCGGCCTCGGCGTCCGGGGCCCCCGCCCAGCCCCCTCTGCACCTGCCCACCAAGCTGGTGATCCGGCACGGAGGGGCGGGTGGCTCGCCTTCCGTGACCTGGGCTCGGGCGTCCTCCTCCCTGTCCTCCTCCTCCTCCTCTTCCGCCGCCTCCTCCCTGGACGCCGACGAGGACGGCCCGATGCCCTCCCGCAACCGGCCTCCCATCAAGACCTACGAGGCCCGCAGCCGCATCGGCCTCAAGCTCAAGATCAAGCAGGAAGCCGGGCTCAGCAAGGTGGTCCACAACACGGCCCTGGACCCTGTGCACCAGCCGCCGCCCCCCGCCGCCCTCAAGGCAGCCGAGCCCCCGCCCCGGCCGCCGCCGCCGCCGCCGCCCCCGCCGCCCCCGCCGGCCACCGGCCAGATGAACGGCACGGTGGACCACCCGCCGCCGGCGGCCCCCGACCGCAAGCCGGCGGCGGCCCTGGCCCCGCACTGCCCGCGGCTGCCCCTGCGGAAGACGTATCGCGAGAACGTGGAGGCCCCGGGCAGCGGGGCGGGGGAGGGGGCCGGGGCCGGCAGAGCCCGGGGCGGCAGCCCGGCGCCACCGCCTCCGCCGCCCGCCAAAGTGGACGAGGCCACCAGCGGGCTCATCCGCGAGCTGGCCGCGGTGGAGGACGAGCTGTACCAGCGCATGCTGAAGGGGGCCCCGCCGGAGCCCGCGGCCAGCGGCGGCCAGGGCAGCGGCAGCCGGGATCCCGCCTGGGAGGCGCCTCCCGCCAAGCGGCGCAAGTCCGAGTCGCCCGACGTGGACCAGGCCAGCTTCTCCAGCGACAGCCCGCAGGACGACACGCTCACGGAGCACCTCCAGAGCGCCATCGACAGCATCCTGAACCTCCAGCAGGCCCCGGGTCGGACACCTGCACCCCCGTACCCCCACGCCGCCCCGACGGCCGTCGCGCCCGCCTCCCCGTCGCCGCTGCACAGGCCCGAGGCCTACCCGCCCTCCAGTCACAACGGCGGCCTCGGCGCCAGGACGTTGAACAGATAACACCGGGCTGGTCTTCCCTTCCCCTGTCCCGCCTCCCCAGGTCCGCGCGGACGCCGGGGTGGGGGGCCCGGCCGGGCGTCTGACCTCAGCCTCCTGGGGGGGGGGACACGAGCCGCCGGGGATCCCCCGACAGTTTTTCTTGCCTAAGTTATTTGAGTCACAAAGGCCCCCTCCCCCACTTCCCGCGCCAGCCGGGCTTGTTGGGTGTGGGGTCGGGGGACTTCGGGGAGGGGGCTGTGATGTAAAATGCACCCCCCTGCCAAAGGTGGGGGCGATCCCGGTGTTTCGTCATTTCCTATTTCTTCCCGCTTTCCTGCCACGCTCTGCCCCACCGTCGGGGGGTGGGGGTGGGGGGCACGTGTGCGTTTGCCGGGGATGCGGGTACCCTGGTTGCTCCCCACGCGTGTCCCCGGACTGGGCTCGTCCGCGTGGCTTCACAGACCCACGCGCCGAGGGCGCTCAAAGCTGGGGGGGGGGGGCTGGGGGAGGGGGGCCCCTGCCAGCCTCGCTCAGCCCCTCTCTCTCTCTCTCTCTAGCGCCCCCCACAGGCTGTAAGAAGAACCACAGGGTAGGGCGGGCGTCAGCCAGCGTGGGGGGGGGGGGGGGGGGCCCTCTCGCAGGGCTGTGCCCGCGGGCGCCATGTCACATCCGCGTGTGTGCGTCCAGCTCCATGTCCTGTGTCCCCCCCCGTGTGTGTGCTCGAGTGAGCAAGAGAGAGAGAGAGAGATTTCGAACCCTCCCGTCCCTCGACTTAAAATCCGAGCACCTCCCAAACAGGAAACCGGGGTCTCCCTCCCACCCAGCCCCCCACCCCCACCCCCACCCCAGCCAGTCTTCCCAATGTTCTTCCTGCCGCCAGCCACCCGCGCCAGATTTTGAAATCTCGGACACAGAACTAGTACTGTAAGATAAATTTTTTTGTACTGTATTTATTGTGTATAACGATTTTTTTAAAGGAGAATTCTGTACATTTAGAACTCTTGTAAATTAAAAAACTGATCCTTTTTTTAAAACTGTACCGACTCCGCCTCGGCCCCATTGCTTTTGGGTCTTTGTTGGGGGGCGGGGGGAGGGCGGGGGGAGTGGTTTGAAGTCTAGGGGGTGGGTCCGGACCTGAGCGGGGAAGGGGATCGCGAGGGCTCGATTCCACGAATATTTGCTGAACGCCTGTCGGGTGCCTGGTCTAGGCACAGGGGTGCGGGCGGCCGAGCAGGGCAGACAGAAGCCCCTACCTGGGGGAGAAGCGGAGAAGGCCGACGGAAAGCAGTTAAACCAAACACGGGTGATTCTTACCGTTCCCCCCATAAAGTTCCGTGGTCTCCGCGAAGGCCGAATCCGCGAATACTGAAGTGCCCCTCCTGGAGGAAACAGGAGGTTAGCTTCCTACCAACGATCAGTCACAACATTTTCCTAAGCTGCTGGATGCGTGTATTTCTGTAAAGACGTGGTGTTCGTATATGTCGTTGATCCGTCCGCATCGGGCTCCTCCTGGCCAACAGCGCTGTGACTCAGGCCTGAACGAAGCTTCTCTGACACCCGGCAGGTCTGCGTAAGGCACATCCCGGCCTTCTGGCGCTTAGGAACGCCGGACAGCCCTGCACCAGGGCGCCTTCCACCGCGACGTCGCCGACGAAAACCCAAAGAACGTGAAAACATGGCACCAAACAACTTGAAAAGGACCCCTGTCGGGACGAGAGCTGACACCAGAGGGCGGGGCGTTGGCTTTGCTCAACCTTCGCCGGAAACTACGCGTGCTGGACGACTCCCGCGTTTTGCCGGTCCGCGTCTGTCTGCGAGTTTTGGGGGTGGGGGGTACCAGTAAATTTTAACAAGCGGATGACGTCACAGACAGGGCATCCGGATACAATGAGGATCGCCTGTAAATGCGTGCAGCGTCAGAGGAAGAATAGTCGAGCGGCGCGTGCTAGGGTCCTGGGGCCACCATAACACCAAGTACCACAAATTGGGTGGCTTCAAAGAGCAGACATTTGTTCTTTCCCGTTCTGGAGGCTGCATGTCCCACGCCAAGGCGCCGGCAGCACCATGGCGTGGGGGTCCTAACTTGACCTTCCGGCTGATGGTTCTCCCGGGTGTTCTAGCCTTGGGGCTAACCAGCCCCGGTGTCTCCTAAAAGGAGACCGTAACCATACTGGAAAACGGCCAACCCTTCCCCAGTGTGGCCTCGTCTTCACTTGCTCACATCTGCAAAGATCCTGTCTCCCAATAAGGTCACATTCATAGGTGCTGGGGCGGGGACATCGGCACAGCTTCCGCGGGGGGGGGGGGGGGGGGGGCAATTCCTAAGACAGGGTAGAGGAAAAGACGGGGTAGAGGAATGGACAAGGCTAGTCCGGTCCTAGGACGCCTTTGTGTGAATGCGAAAACAGCGCCCCTTCTGGGCACTGAGGTTCTGTTTTGTTTTGTGTTTGTGTTTGTTTTAATTAATTAATTGATTTTGAGAGAGAAGTAGGAGGGGAGGGGCAGGAAAAGAGGGAGAGAGAACGCCAAGCCGGGTCCGTGCTGTCCGCGCAGAGCCCCCACCACGGCTGGAACTCACAAACTGAGTTCATGGCCTCGGCCCCAAATCAAGAGGTGGAGGCTTAACGGACTGAGCCACCCGGGAGGTGTCCCCTGGGCACTGAGTTTTGAAGAGCAGACGGTGAGCTGGACTCCAGCCCCCGCTCGCCCATTGGGTGAGTGCTTTGTGCAGTGGGCAACCTGTGGAACTGCACGTTAAGAGCCTCAGGATCGGTGGGAAAGGAAAACTCCTTTGAGGAGGGGATATTTGAACAGAGGCATACATGAAATGGTGGAGGGAGCCACAGTGAGATCCTGGGGGGAAAGCACCCAAGGCAGAAAGGCTCTGAGGCCGGAACACGCCTGGAGGGTTAACAGACTTGCAAGGAGGCCGCCCCACGTGGCTGGAATCTTGGAGGGTGGGAGAGGGAGGGAGGGAGGGAAGGAGACGTGAGATCCGAGGGAACCCAGCGGGGCCTATGGTGTAGAACCCTGTGCTTCATGGCGATGATTTTGCCCAGCCAGGGGGAGCCAAGGCCAAGGTCCTAAACAGAGGGCTGTGAGCGGACTTGGGATTCCTGGGCGCCCTCTGGCGGCCGTGGAGGGAACAGGTGGGGCGACCGCGGAAACGGAGCCCAGCCCGCAGGCCCAGGTGCCCAGGGCGCGTCTGGACCAGGGTGATGCGCCCAGTTTCTCCTCGGGCCCTTGGGGGTGTTTGTGGCGGGGGAAGCGGATATATGGGGGTCTCAGGAAAGAGAGACGACCCCTTCTCCCCCCCACTGCTAGCTGTCTACTTCCCCACGTGCGAAATAAAGCACCGAAGAACACGGTTCTTAACATCCTTGGAACCCTGCACGCTCCGGGCTGCGCCAAAAAAGTTTGGGGCGATTTCCGCGGAAATTCTGGAAGGTTGGCTGCATGCGGCCCGACCGGGGATGATTAACGTTTCTGGAACACTTCAAGGGCACTGTTTCGAGCCCTTCCCCCCGGGATATTTTATTTAGGCCTCCCAGAAGCCCCAGTGTGGGGATTGATAGCCCCAGCTCACGGGTGAAGAAACTGAGGCCCGGAGGGGTGCAGGAGATGGCAGGCTGGGCCGCACGCCAGGCGTTCTGGCTGCACACCCAGCTTCCCCGGGAGCTGGGGGGCGGGCAGCAAGGCCTTCCCAAGAGGACCGTGCCGGAACCAGAGCCCCCCACCCGCGGGGGGAGGAGATCAAAACTGATCTCAGCTCCTGCAAAGCTAGCCCCCCGGGGACCACACTTCACTTGCTCCCAGACCCCAGAAAGAGCAGAAGCGGCTCGGTGGGTGCCTGTGGCGTCTCCTTTTCCACAGCTGAAGCATCTGGAAAAAGACAGAGGCCCAGAACACCTCCCTCGGGGTCCAAGACGCCCCAAAGCTCATCACTAACTCCCAGCCTTGCTGGCCTCCTTCTCCAACTGTTGTTGTTTTTAATGTAATTGTGGTGAAACATGCATAATGTGAAATTTACCAGTTTAACAGTTTCCGGGTTTTTTCTTTTCTTTTCTTTTTTGCCGTGTATTTATTTTTGAGAGACAGAGCGTGAGCAGGGGAGGGGCAGAGAGAAAGGGAGACACAGAATCCGAAGCAGGCTCTGAGCTGTCAGCCCAGAGCCCCACACGGGGCTCGAACTCACAGAGTTGTGAGATCAGGCCCTGAGCCGAAATCAAGAGTCAGTGGCTCCACGGACTGAGCCCCCCCCCCGGGGGGCCGCACTGTGTGCTTTTTGATCTCACTTCTCTGGGACTCGAGGGTCTCATCTGTCAAATGGGGCTGGCAATACCCACTCCTCACAGGAAATGCTCGGGAATAGTGAAAGATTAACTCAACCAATGTTTACTGAGTCCATGTGGTGTTTCGGGCCCTGTGCTAACCTGGGGACACGGCGGGAAGCCACCCAGCGGGAAATCCCTGGCGCTTGTGTTCTTGCCAGGGAGACAGCGACTTAAGCAGGGAAATGCAGAATGTGCAGAGTGGGAGTAAGAGCATTCAACAGGGAGCCCAGGGAGGGCTTCTCTGAGGAGGGGACATCTGAGCACAGATGCGAATGAGGGGAGGGAGCGAGCTGTCAGGATCCCTGCGGGGAGAGCGGTTCAAGTGGTGGGGAAAGCAAGTGCAAAGGCCCTGAGGTGAGAGGGCTGTCGGTGTGTTTGAGGAGCACCAAAGAAGCCAGTGTGGCAGGAGCAGAGGGGGGGGGGGGCGGGGAGGGAGGGAGGTGAGGGCAGAGGGAAGGGGCAGATCGCGAAGGGCGCTGGTAAATTCTAGGCAAGCTATGACCCGTTGTATATAACACTGAATTCCTGATTATAAAAAAGGTCCAACGAATACAGACGTTTACAAAGTATTCAGCGTTCAGTGGTTAAAGGGTTAAGGAATTATCAAGTGGGTATGTTTTATTTACTTTTGAGGGAGGGAGAGAGAGAGAGCGCGAGCAAGCGGGGCAGGGGTAAGGCGGGGGGGGGGGGGTGGGGGGACAGAGGATCCGAAGCGGGCTCTGCACGGACAGCAGCCAGCCCCATGCGGGGCTCGAACTCACAAACCGTGAGATCACGACCTGAGCGGAGGGGGAGGCTCACCCGTCCGAGCCACCCACGTGGCCCGCTGCTGTCGTTGTTGTTGGTCGTATTAATACTAGTATTCCCATATGAAGAGGAGGGACAGACCCGGGCGTGAGTGGCCCGGCGTCGGAGGCGGAACGGATTTTGAGCCCAGGGTCAGAAGTCCCGCTCTGACACCCGAGAAACCGCCCGGCCATTCCCCCACCAGGGGGCGCCAGAGGCCGGGCTCCCGGTTTGGGGAGGGGGGGCGCCTGGTCCCGCCCCCCCCCCCCGCCCCTCCCTTCTCTCCTCCCCGCTCCGGGCCCCACCCGGCTCAGACGGCTCCGGACGGGACCTCGAGCACAGGCCGCTCCCCGGGCGCCTCGGATCCCCGCGGGACCCCCCGTCCAGCCCGGTGCAGCCGCCTGCGCGCCCCATCGGTGAGTGGCCCCCGACCGCAGCTGTCGCTTCCCAGCTCCCGCCCACGGAGCCTAGGAGCCTGACCTGGCCCCGGATGATTCCCCTGCTGCCCTCAGACCCTCCGCGCTCCCCGGTGTGTGTAACGGTGGCCCCGATGTCCCCAGTGCCACCCCTCCAAGAAACCTGGTCTCCCCGACTCCCTCCAGCTCCTTCCTTCCAGCCTGTAACGGTGCCCCCTGCCCTCCCTACCCCTCCCCGTCGTGCTCAGTGTCCCCCACTCCCAACTCGCCTCCCCACCCTCTCAGCCAGAAGAGACCCCCTCCTTAGGCTCTCCCTCTGGTGCCCTCACCCACTCCTCCCACTCGAGAGCTCCTCTCCTGCTTCTCCAACCCAGGGCCTGTCCAGCCACCCCCAAATTGTCCCTCAGACCCCTCCCTGCCTGGGACACCGCCCAGGGCCCCCTCCCTCTGCCAACATCCCAGTTCCTGCCTCTCCTTTACCTCTCTGGCACTCTTTCCCTTTCTCTTTTCCTGTTTATTTATTTATCTCTTCTCCTTTGCGTATCATTGTGATTTTATGGATGTTAACATTTTTGATGGCCAGTTACTTTTGATGCTCAAATCGTCCCATCGTTGGCCAGTGGGGGCTCCTTCAGGCTGGCCCCTGTGTCCCCGTGCCACACCTTTGACACCCTGTGCCCCATCTTTGAGCACCTTCCCAGTACCTGACGCAGCTTCACTGATCCTTCCCTTGCCCCGGCCCTGGCAACAGCCATTTCTCCAAGGGGCCCTGTTTTTCGTGGTTTGGTTTTGTCTTGTTTTGCTTCGTTTTGCTTTTTAATGGCAAATGGTATCTGGAGACTCCAGTCTGACCCAAAGCTGGTCCTGTGAAAAGATCAGTAAAATTATAAGCATCTACTGAGACTGATCAAGGAAAAAAAAGAAAAAAGAAAAAAGACACACAAATGACTGATATCCGGCACGAAAGAGGGGGCAGCACTACAGATCCTACAGAGAATGAAAAGATAGTAAGGAATATAGAGAACACAGTCTGGGTGCTGGGGGTGCTTGTTGCTGCTGGGTCGGTGATTCTGTCCTCCTGAGTTCTTAGACTTAGGAGCGCAGGCTCTGAGGTCAGGTTGCCTGGAGTCCCAGACCGCGCACTTTCTAAGCAAGTGATTTGGGGCAAGTTATTGCTGTCTTCGCGAGCGAGCCCGCTCTGTGAGTCAGACATGTGGGGATAACAACAGCCCTATCTCACAATGTTGTTATGAAGATGAAACGAGTCAGAGCAGTGTCTGGAATGCAGTGATCGTAAATGTTATTATTCTTGTGATCCCCTGAGGTCTCTTGTACCTGAGTGCACCCTGGCAACTCCTCAGCCTTAGTTGCCACCCCTCCTGTGTCCAGCAACCTCCTCCACGTGTCTCCCAGCTCCCAGCCTTGGCACACACCATCCTCTCCGCCTGTTTTGCACCGTATCCTTGTTTTGCATGGAAGCGAGCAGCTCAACAGTCAGCTCAGCCAGAGTTTGCCGCTCCTGTGGTCAGTTCACTGTGTCCCCCCCTCTGCTGCCACTGCCCGGCATTTCCCAGGCACCACTGACTGCTTGGTGCCACGTCCTCCCCTCAATGGGGACTCTGAGTGGGTACGGGCCAGTCTCAGTCCTGTTTCTGGATCCATAGCTCCTGACCCATGGCTTCAGTGAAAATGTGTGGATTGATGGAAGGGAGGGAAGGGAGGAAGGAAAGAATGAACAGTGGATGAAGGAATACATTTCTTCCAGGCAGCTTCCACAGCCTTCCCTTTGTCCATCCCTCGGTTCCCATCCAATCCTGCTTCCACTGGAAACCTCGTTCTCTTCCTCCTGCCTCCTCCATGAACCATCACGTCCTGCCCTCCACCATCAGTGCTCTCTGCTGCTCCCCCCTCCCCATTTCCTACCCTCCTCCCCCTCCCCCAGGCAGCCCCCCCCCCCCCCCCCCCCCCCCCCCCCGTCAACACCCTCTCCTCCTCCCGCAGGCAACTCCCCCCGGCCCTGCACGTCTCCCTCGGCAAGCCCAGTGGGCAGCGCTCGGCCACCATGTTCAGCTGGCTGAAGCGGAGCGGAGCGCGGGGCCAGCAGCCCGAGGCCATCCGCACGGTGACCTCATCGCTCAAGGAGCTATACCGCACCAAACTGCTGCCCCTTGAGGAACACTATCGATTCGGGGCCTTCCACTCGCCGGCCCTGGAGGACGCCGATTTCGACGGCAAGCCCATGGTGCTGGTGGCCGGCCAGTACAGCACGGGCAAGACCAGCTTCATCCAGTACCTGCTGGAGCAGGAGGTGCCGGGCTCCCGCGTGGGGCCCGAGCCGACCACCGACTGCTTTGTGGCCGTCATGCACGGGGACACGGAGGGCACCGTGCCGGGCAACGCCCTCGTGGTTGACCCGGACAAGCCATTCCGCAAGCTCAACCCTTTTGGGAACACCTTCCTCAATAGGTAGGCACTTTGAGACGCAGGGGGGCAACTTCCTGTCCCTGGTGCCTCCGTCCCTGCCCTGCATGCGTTGCTTTCTTTTCAGCCCCAATTCCCTTCTCTCTTCCAGATCCTCCCCCCTTCCTGCCTCTGCTCTTCCGCCCCCTCTAGGGCCCATGGAGCCAGCTTGCCTGGGTCTGACTCCTTTCTAGCTGGGCGGCTCTGGGCAAATGACTTAACTTCTCTGTACCTCTCTTAGCCTCATCTGGGACATGGGGATAACCACGGTCCCCGCTCACACACGAGGTGCTTAGAACAGTACCTGGCACAAAGTAAGTGCTCAGTGAACGTCAGCTCTGATTTTTTTGTTTTTTTTTTAATTTTTTACTGTTTGTTCTCGAGAGGGAGGGAGAGAGTGGGCGTGTGAACAGGGGAGGGTCAGAGAGAGGGGGAGACACAGAATCCGGAGCGGGCTCCTGGCTCTGAGCCGGCAGCACAGAGCCCGACGCGGGGCTCGAACCCACAGACCGTGAGCTCACGACCTGAGCCGAAGTCGGACGCTCAACCGACGGAGCCACCCAGGCGCCCCTGATTTTTCTTTCTTTTTTTTTTTCTTAAGTAAGTGTTATTTATTCTCTGTCCTGATCTTCCTTTTCTCTTTCGAGATTCTTCCTGCTCTCTGCCTCATTCACCCTCTGTGGAGCCCTCGTCTGCCTTCTTCTGTGGCCTCTCCTCCTGCCTCTCCCCGCGTTGACCCCTGCCTCCCCCTCTGCCTCAGGTTCATGTGTGCCCAGCTGCCCAATCAGGTCCTGGAGAGCATTAGTATCATCGACACCCCGGGCATCCTGTCAGGCACCAAACAGAGAGTGAGCCGTGGTGAGTGGGGCCGGACGGCTGAGCCTGAGGGAGGAGGCGGCCCGGCCTCTGCTGGGACACGGGCCCGTGTCAGCTGGCCCCAGCCGCCGGGCAGCAGAAGGGAGCCCATGGGAGGCTGTGATTCCTCCGTGTCTCCGCACGTTGAGGGCACCGGGGAGGCGTGTGCGTGAACACGGGGGGGGGGGAGGGGGGGGAGCAGGGTGCAGCCCGTGTCTGGGCTGGTCGGGAGGACAGAGAGGGAGAGATCGAGAGAGACAGAGGGAGATACACCAAGTCAGAGACAAAGATCTGAGCGCTTACCGAGAGACAGGAGGCCCAGAGAGGAGGCAGAGGCCGGGCAGGGAGGCCCTGGGTGTGCCCCCCCCCACCCCCACCCCCGCCCCCACGCACGCTCCTGGCTTCTACGTCTGGGCCGCAGATGGGGCTGAGCAGGGGTTGGGAGGGGGAATCTGGGCGCCGGCCAAGGCCCGGCCTGGAATTTATAAACAGCTGTGCAGGGGGAGCAGCGGGGGGTGAATTCCAGCAGGGGCCCCGGGGGAGCCGGCCCCCCACCCCAGCCCAGCCAGCTCAGCCTCTGCGCCCCCCCCACAGCCCCCCCCACAGTTTCTGTCCTGCGCCCGCCTGGCCTCAGGGGCCCGGGACTGGGGCAAAGGAGGCCGCCTTGTGGGGCAGAGGGGACGGGAGGCTGGGCTGCGGGGCAGGGGGAGGGCGAGGAGGGTTACGGCGTCCCTGGCCGCTGCCCAGCGGGCGCGCGTCCCCTTGGGAAAGAGGCAGGGGGCAGCTGCCGAACCGATCAGAGGGCGAGGGAGGGCTGGCAGCCAGCCTGAGGGGGGAGGCAAGAGGCTGGGCTGAGGGTTCCTGGGGCGCTGCCTCCTGGGGCTGGGCCTGGGAGAGAGGGAGGGGTGCCGGGTGGGGGCTGAAGGCTGCGGGGAGGAGAGAGTAGGGGTCTCCTTCCCTGGCAGGGTGGGTAGAGGAAGAGGAAGTCTGTCTGTATGGGTGTGTGTGTGGCGGGCGGGGGTCTGGGAGTCTGCGCCTCTGATTGTAGCTGGATGTGACTTCGTGGGGCGCATTGGCGGGAAGCGTGTATATAATATCCGGGGACACACGTGTGTGACCGTAGCATCGTGGAGACTCTGGTGGGGGGTTCGAATCCGGGCTCTGATATTTGTAATTGTTTTTAAGTTTATTTACTTATTTTGAGAGAGAGAAAGAGAGCGCGCGCGCGCGCGCACGAGCGGGGGAGGGGCAGAGAGAATCCCAAGCGGCCTGGGTACCTGTGAGCGCGGAGCCTGATGGCGGGGCTCGAACCCCTCCCCCCCCCCCCCCCCCCCCCCCCCCCGAACCTTGCGATCATGACCCGAGCTGAAACCAAGAGTCTGCCGTTCCATCAACCGAGCCGCCCAGGTGCCCCGGGGCTTTGCTGGTTTTAGCCCGTGCCCTCGGGGCAAGCCACTTAATCGCTCCCTGCCTCAGTCTCCCCATCTGTAAAGTGGGAGTGATACTAGTATCGGCCTCCCTAGGCTGCACAGGGGGTTAAAATTAAGGGTCAGACCCCGCCAGGAACTTCGGTGTGTGCACACAGTAGGCGCCGTGGGCGTGCTGAGCACGGTGTACCTGCGTTGAGGGCCATAGCCGGTCGGACCCCCCCGGGTGCTCTCTGCCACGTCTCTTGTTCCCACGCTGACTCAGTCTCCCTCCCTCCCTCCCGCCCCGCATGAGACACACTTTCCAAATCCTAGCCTGTGTGTGTGTGTGTGTGTGTGTGTGTGTGTAGCCACTGGGGACGGAGGGAGCCCCAGACGCTGTCCCTCTGGTTACCCGGCCCTTCCTCCCCCCAAACAGTGTCGCCCCCCCCCCACCCGGTCCAGTCCCCAGGGGCCACAGGGGACCTGCTTCCTCCTTGGAGCACCCAACACCAGCCCCTCGGGGGAGCATAGGGACCCGTGCGGGCTCCTGCTCTGTGCCCCCTCCTTGCATGTCCTGAGTAAATCCCGTCACCTCTCCGTGCCTCAGTTTCCTCCTCTGGAACATGGGGATCATAAGAGTGCCTGTCTCCCGAGGTTGTTTTGAAGACTCAAGGAGTCGAATCAGGGGGAGGATGAAGTGACGTCAGGGGAGTCAGCGGCGGGCTCCCTGCTCCTCCAGTTAACTCCTTCCTCGTCCCCCAGGTCGCCGTTGGGTCCCCTCCTCCGAGAAGCCCTCTCTGACCACCCCCCCCCCCCCCACGCTGGGTCAGGTGCTCGCCGCTGGGCTCCCCCAGCCCATCCTGACCACTCTGGGCCTGTCCTCGGTGGACCATGAACCCGATGAGAACAGGACTGGCACTGCCCTGGGGTGGTTCCTAAATGACACACCCATGGCGTCCTGTGTGCGTCGCAGCTAAGACTCGTCGGGCACTTGCCATGTTCCCAGGCTGTTGGGGTTTTGGGTTTTTTTTTTTTACCCGTTTAATCGAGGTGTAGTTTACATGCCTGCAGCTACTTCTTTGAAACAGGCACTGTTTTAGGCTCTTATTTTTAATTAAAAAAAATTGTAATGTTTATTTATTTTTGGGAGAGAGAGAGAGAGAGAGACAGAGCACAAGCAGGGGAGGGGTAGAAAAAGACGGAGACGCTGAAGGAGGCTCCAGGCTCTGAGCTGTCAGCACAGAGCCCGACGCGGGGCTCGAACCCACGGACCATGAGATCACGACCTGAGCTGAAGTCGGACGCTTAACCGACTGAACCACCCAGGTGCCCCCCCCTTTTTTTTTTTAAGAGAGAGAGAGAGACAGTGAGGGAGGGGCAGAGGGAGAGAGAGAGAGAAAGAGAGAGAGAGAGAGATCAGCACGGGAGCCCAAACTGGAGCTTGATCCCATGACCCTGGGCTCATGACCTGAGCCCAGATCAAGAATCAGATGCTCAACGGACTGAGCCACCCGGGCGCCCCTTCGGCTCTTTATGTATATTGGCTCGTTTCTATTCCCTTGTCCTCACCACAGTCCGACAGGTGATGTTCCGTCACGACTTCCATTTTACAGAAGAGGCCACGCAAGTTCAGAGAGGTTTCCTACTCGCTTAAGGTCACACAGCTGTGGGTGGGGTGGGGGGCAGAGTCGGGATTCAAACCCAGGTCTTCCTGGCTGCCACGTCAGGGGGTTGCCAACACTCCTCTCTGCTCCCCTGAGCATCGCTGTTTGAGTGAACAAGCGAGCAGCAGAAGAGTGAACAGTGTGAACGAACGAGTGAATGAGGAAGGAAGGAAGGAAGGAAGGAAGGAAGGGAGGAAGGAATACAGGAACCAGTTGTCGAGCCAGATACTCCACGAAAGGCAAGGACCTGTCTCTGTGTTCTCTGTGGCATCCCTGGTGCCCAGGCTAGAGCCTGGCACACAGAAGAGCTGTAAATACTGTTTACATTACAGAGATGTAAATACTGTTAAATAAACTCAAAATATTTACCATCTGTTCTAGCAAAAGCATAGCCAGAGCCAACGTGACCTCTTTGGTGGCTGGATTGTGGGGAGATCCAGAAGTCCTAGGACGGGGCTGGGGTGATGGTGGCACTTGGGAGACTCGCGGAGGGGTGGGGGGTGTCATAGAAGCACGGAGAGTCTGTTAAGAAACACTTCAGTATTTTGACAACCTATACGTGTGGATCGGCCTAAGGAATGAATGAAAAGGGGGTAGGTGATCAGTCCTCTGTAGCCAGATGGCCCGAGGGGCTGGGGGCTGGGGTCAGAGTGATGGAGAAATTCTGGGGGCTGGGGGGGGGGGGCAGAGGAGCGGGATGCACTTGGGGGCCTGGGCGGTTTCTCAGAGAAGGGTTTTTGAAAGTCAACAACCTGAACGTCCGTACAGTCCGCTATCAATCCAAAGGCGCGGATGCTTCAGAAAGGCTGGAGGGCAGGGAAGGAGGGGGGGGGGGGGGGGCTGAGCTCTGCCCTTCCCGCCCCTTGTGCTCCGTACCCCCAGGCTACGATTTCCCGGCCGTGCTGCGCTGGTTCGCGGAGCGCGTGGACCTCATCATCCTGCTCTTCGACGCGCACAAGCTGGAGATCTCGGACGAGTTCTCGGAGGCCATCGGCGCCCTCCGGGGCCACGAGGACAAGATCCGCGTGGTGCTCAACAAGGCGGACATGGTGGAGACCCAGCAGCTGATGCGCGTCTACGGGGCGCTCATGTGGGCGCTGGGCAAGGTGGTGGGCACGCCCGAGGTGCTGCGCGTCTACATCGGCTCCTTCTGGTCCCAGCCCCTCCTGGTGCCCGACAACCGGCGCCTCTTCGAGTTGGAGGAGCAGGATCTGTTCCGGGACATCCAGGGCCTGCCACGCCACGCCGCCCTGCGCAAGCTCAACGACCTGGTGAAGAGGGCCCGGCTGGTGCGGGTGAGCCGCGCTGCGGGGGGACTGGGGTGGGGCGGGGAGCGGTGGCCGGGGGCGGGGACGGCCCTGGTCCCGCCTCCCCGTCCGGTCCGCTTGGCTGCCAGTCGCCGACTTCTCGGCTCTCCGATTGGTTAGTTCTCTGGTCTAACAGATTCCTCCAGGCTGGGTCATTGTGGCACAAGGTGGCGTGGCCCTCCCCCCGCACCGCCCCCAGTGGCCCACAGCCTCTCCACCCACCTCCACGATGCGTTTCCTCTCCGCCCTCCTCTTGCGCTCCCTTCCCGTCATTCGTTGCACCTTCACGCGGTCCTCCTGGCTCTGACCTCAGGGCCTTTGCACCTACCGTTCCCGCTTCCTGGAAAGCGCCCCCCACTCCTCGCCCCTCTCCTACCTGGCTGTCCGCTTGGCGCACGCCTCACCTCCAACGAGACTTTGCTTAACCTGCTCAGGAAAGCTGCCTTGCCCGCCCTCCGTTTTTAGAACTCTCCCGCGCCCGTCTTGCTTGAAGGCTTGCTGTAGTTTTCTTCGCGGCGGTCATGACTGCCTTGCGTTCTGCGTACTTTGGAGCTTCTGGGTTCACCGCCTGCATTTAAGCCCCACAGAATCAGAGATGTCTGAATTTGTTCACCACCGTGCCCCCGGCGCCTGGAACAGAGTTGGTGCTCAGTCAATACTTACTGAACAGAGGGCCTTTGAACAGACACCCTTCTTCAACCACACCCCCCTGTGCCTGGCCCTGTGTTGGGCGGTACTGAGGATCCGGAGCAGTTCAGGGGAGGAGACAGACCCAGCCCCAGACAGCGATGGCGCAGCGTGCACAGGGCTACCCGTCCTGGGGAGCTGGGGGGGGGGGGGGGGCAGGGGCAGGGGGCTTCTTGGAGGAGAGGGCGTCTGAGCTGCAAACCGCAGGGTGAGGAGGGGAATTCTAGATAGTGGGACCAGCGAGTGCCTGGACCGGAGATCAGCACATGGCCAGTTCAAGAGAGAGGCAAGATGGCAGTGTTGCACCCGGTGTAGACAGCGCGAGGAACTGAATCCGAGGCTGGGGAGGTGGGTGGGAGTCAGACCACCCAGGGCTGTGGCCTAGAAGCTGCGCGGCGTCCTGGCAAGGGGGGGGGGGGAGGGTGCTGGGGAGCCATGGAAGGGTTCGGAGCACAGGAGGGACGGAGTCCTACTCGGGCTGCCTTCTAGCGGGTGGATTCAAGGGCCGCGAGACTGGGGCCAGAGACCAGGAAGGAGGCTGGGGACCGAGGAACGGGGAGGAGGCTGGATCAGAGCAGGGCCTCGGGGAGGGGGAGGAGAGCACTGGTTTGAGAGCGATCTGGGAGGCCAAATGGAACATTCTTAGGGGAGGCTGCCAGGGAGGAGGTGGGGCAGGAAGCTGGGCAGGCAGGGAGGCCTGGAAGGTTGTGAGAGGTGGAGAGCCCGAGGTGGTGGTTGCGGGAGCAGCAGAGAGGGGGTGAGTCAGGGCCCCCACCCCCACCCCCACCCCCACCCCAGGAATCCTCCTTGGGAGGGCGTGGCCCAGCGGGTGCCTCCAGGCCTGCGGGATCCACCTTTCTCTCCTCCCCCGTCCGGGCCCTGGACTGTCTCTGTGTCCCCGTCCCTGCCTCCTCTCTCTGTCCATCTCTCGCTCCCCGCTCTGCCTCGCCCTCCTGCCCCCACGGCCCCTCGGGGAAGCGGAGGACGGGACAGCGGCGGGGAGCCGGGGCCCGGGACCGTGGGACAGAGGGGCGGGGTCGGGCCGGACACCTGGTGCCCCCGCCAGGCGGGGGGGCGGCTCCGGAAACCCGGACAAACCCCGGAGCCCGGGACCCGCGCCCCGGCCCGGCGCGGCCTCCCACCTTATCTCTTCCTGGCACCTTCCCCCGCTTCCTCTCTGGAAAAGCCATCAGCGCCCTCCCGCCTTGCCTCTTCTGGGTCCCCGAGGGGCCGCCCTCGGCCCCGCCCCCTCGCCCCCATTGGCCCGCCCTCGCAGGCCCCGCCCACCCGCTTGACCACACCCCCCGCCCTGATTGGCCCCCTCGGACCTACGGCCCTCTCCTTCGCTTTCCTCCCGCGGAGCCTTCTGTGGCTCCCCAGTGCCGCTCACACAGGGTCCCTCAGTGACCAAGCCTCGCCAGCCCCGCCTCTACGCCGTGTCCCCCACTCCTTCCCCGTGTCCGATGCCGCCAGACTGGGTCCGGCCATCAGACGACAGCCCACACCATTTACCTCTCCGCGCGCTTGCCCCCAACAGTACGGGGCCTTTCTGGACTCCGGGTAACCACCCCTCGGTGCCTCGGTTTCCCCGTCTGTATCGCATCCGCATCGAGTCACCTGGCTCTGCCCTTTGGTGGCAGCGATCGCTGCTCGAAGGGGGCGAGTTCCCTGTTCTGATACTTGAGGCCGAGATCTTGGGAGGGTCTGATTCTAAAGAGCCCAAGGGGGCCCTGAGCCTTCTTCCCAAGCTTCTCTGCGGCGGCGACTCAGTGACGTTCGTTCGACAGACAGCCACCGAGCACCTACCACATGCTTCCGCACTTTTCCAGGCCCCCCGGGGTTACAGCACCAGATGGGGTTACATCTGGATCAACCAGATGATGTTTGTTTGTTTTCTTGTAGAATCACGTCTCGGTGGGGAAGTGGATCTTAAACAAATGAGTCGATAGTAGCTTACGCGATAAGGACCGCGGAGGAAAATGAAGCAGAGGAAAGGAGATTGGTGAGGGACTGGTTTTAGGGAGGTCAGGGAGGGCCTCCCTGAGGAGGTGCTGCTGAGCAGAGACCTGAATGAAGGAGGGGAAGAGTGGAGGTGTGGGGGAGGCCCCTACCGGGCAGAGGGAACAGTAAGTGCAAAGGCCCTGGGGCAGGAACGGGCTTGAACAAGGAGCCCGGGGTGGCTGGAGGAGACAGGGTGGTGGAGGTCATGAGGATTCAGAGCCAGCCAGGGGCCGCCAAAATTGTTAGCATTCTAAACCTATGATTCACAAAGAGAACTTGAAAACCAGTGTTCTCCGTTGAACAGTTGAGACCATCTCATGGCAGAGCATTTAAGCCCAGTTAAACGTGTCCCCTCCCGTCCCTGATCCCACCCATCAGCTCCCAGGGCATCTTCCCTGGAGGCAGCCCCCCGTGAGGAGTCACTTGTGTCTTTTTCCAGATGTATTCTATTTTTATTTAAGCATTTGCAGTTAATTACTGAGCTTCCTGTTAAAAACTGGGAATGTTCATTCCTCTGCCCTCCTTGTTTGTTTTTGGATAACTTACGAGATTGGAGATCAGAAGGTCCCCAAGTTCGTTGCTTTCCTCCACAATTATTTCCTGAGTGCTTTCTGTGCGCGTTGTGCCCGTGCTGGGGACAGAGGGAATAGATAAGGTCCCAGCCCTCCTGGAACTCACATTCTGATGGTAGGAGACAGAGTAAGCAAACCACCAGATAAGCAGAATAACGATAAGGTGCAATAAACATTGTGGGGGTGGGGGGGGGTGGAAGTGAAGTTAGAAAAGAATTGGATGGTGGTAGTTGGGGCACCTGCTACTCATAAGATGGCCTCTGGGAGGAGGGTGGCATCGAAAGGAAGTTGAGGGACCCAGCTTGGGGAGATCGGGGCAGAATTGCAGGCAGAGAGCGGCATGTGCAAAGGCCCTGTGGTCAGGGAAAGATTGGCATGCTGGTACAAGGAAGGCCGGTGAGGAAACTGACACATGAGTTGGTAAGGGGCGGGGAGAGGATGTCGGATGAAGCACCAGCGGCCCAAATCATGGAGAGCCGTGGTTCTCAAAGCTTTCAGTCACAGGAGCTCATGGCACTCTTAAAAATGACTGAGGGCCCCAAAGAGTTTGCAGGCACATGGGCTGCGTGGAGAAGGGATTGTAGGGGCAGAAGAAGCCGGGAGGCCAGGGGGATGCCTGCTGTGTCTCTGCGGGGGAGAGATGCCGACAGGTGCCATGGGGGCGGTGGCGCCCGAGGTGGACAGAAGCAGTGAAAGCAGAGGGGACGGACGCAGGAGGCAAGAGCTCGTGAATCGGAAGCTCTGGGGACGCCTGGGTGGCCCCGTCAGTTGAGCGTCCGACTCGCGATTTGGGTTCAGGTCGTGATCTCACGGTGCGTGAGTTGGAGCCCCGCGTCGGGCTCTGCGCTGGCAGCGTGGAGCCTGCTTGGGATTCTCTCTCTCTCTCTCTCTCTCTCTCTCTCTCTGCCCCTCCCAGCTCTCTCTCTCTCAAAATAAATAAATAATGTTAAAAAAATAAAGAAAGAAGCCGTAGGTCGGGGGCCCGGCGGGCTCAGGCAGGCACTCTCTTCCCGCAGGTACACGCGTACATCATCAGCTACTTGAAGAAGGAGATGCCCTCCGTGTTTGGCAAGGAGAACAAGAAGAAGCAGTTAATCCTCAAGTTGCCCGTCATCTTTGCGAAGATTCAGCTGGAGCATCACATATCGCCCGGCGACTTTCCCGACTGCCAGAAAATGCAGGTGGGAGGTCGCCCAGGAGGGGGGCAGAAGGGGGCAGCTTTTGGCTTCGGGGGTGGGGGCCTCGAAAACCGGAGGGATGGAGGGCAGGTTCTGGAGAACGCCTCCTGCGCGCGGTTCCGTAAGAGCGTGGTTTTGTGCGTTAGGACAAGAGAAGAGAAAACCGCAAATAACTGGTGTAGTTAGGGTGGAAGTTGGCTTCTCTCCGTAAAGTCCTAGAAGGTGGCCCAGGGCTGGTTTGGTGCTTTACAGAGCCGGGGACCCTGTCCCCTTCTTAGTTGTCCTCCGTGTCTGGCTTCCGGTTCCAAGAACCCCACATGGTACAGAATGGCTGTCGAAACTCCAGCCATTTCATCTGCATTCCAGTCAGCAAGAAGAGGTGAGGGAGAAGGGAGGGAAAGATAATGATACAGTCTCTCTCTCTCTCTCTTTTCTTTTTAAGATTTTATTTTTAAGTAGTGTCTGCACCCGGTGTGGGGCTTGACCTCAACCCCAAGAGCGATCAAGAGTCACATGCTGTATCGAGTGAGCCAGCCAGGCACCCCTACACTCTCTTTAAGGATTTTTTTCTAGAACAGTGCCATCCAGTAACACCTTCTACCATGTTGGAAATGTTCTACGTTGTGCCGTCCAATATGGTAGCTGCTGGCCCCATTGAAACTGAAAGTTTAGGTTTTATTTAATTTTAACTAATTTAATATTCTTTCATGTTTATTTTGAGAGAGAGCGAGAGAGAGAGCGGGGGAAGGGCAAAGAGGGAGGGAGGCACAGAATCTAAAGCAAGTGCCAGGCTGTCGGCACAGAGCCCGACGCGGGGCTCGAACTCACGCACCGCGAGGTCATGACCTGAGTCGAAGTCGGGCGCTTCACCGACTGAGCCACCGAGGCGCCCCTAAATTTATTTCTTTGTTTTTTATTTATTTGGAGAGAGAGGGAGAGAGAGGGAGAGAGAATCCTAAGCAGGCTGTACGCTGTCTGAGCCACCCATGCACCCCCCCCCCACCCCGGGGCCCCTTAACTAGTTTAAATTTAAATAAGCAGAGGTAACTACCGTCTTTTGGAAAAGGCGATTCTGGGGTCGCGGATGCAACGCGTGCTGGTATCCAATTGGCCAGAACTTAGTCATGTGACCACAGCTGGCTGCAAGCTGGGAAATGTAGTCTTTCCTTTAGGGGGCCTGCTGCCCAAGGGATGCCAGTAGTGAGGAAGAAGGGGCAAATGAATACTGGGGCTCCCCGGGCATGTCCAGGCCTAGGATTAACCAGCGTTGGGGAGATCCCTGGGTCCGGGTGCCGTGCCCTGGGGTGGATGATGAACTGCTGATGAACCTGGGGACAGAGGTCCGGGCTCAGGCCTGGAGGTGGGGACTAGCCCACCCCGCCCCCTTCCCCTGGCCCGGCCGGAGCCTCCGTCTGGAGACTGCATTAGGCTGATACTCAAAGCCCGTGCCCTTTGGGTCTGAGATGTTTGCTCACCCGAGCCCCTGAGGAATCGTGGTGCAGGGCATTTCGTTCTGGCCGCTTGCAACCTCCGAGAGTCTGGGCAAGTCCCCTTTTCTGAGCCTCGGTTTCTTCCACTGGAAAATGGGCACGGTGACTGAGTCATCGGAGGGGCCCCCCAGCCCCCCTACCGTCCAGTGATTCTGGGGGTACACCTGACACGGGGAGGGGGGGAGGGCCTCCGGGACCCCGCTGCCCAAGTGTCTTCTGAGGGGTGATGCCCTAGTGGGACGCATGGCACACGTATCTGAATTCTTATGCAGCATCCATTTGAGCTGCCCAAGTGTCCTGGTGACAGGTGGGGCTGGGGACCCGGGAGGATGATGTCCCCTGACTTCCCAGTATTGCCCCCCCCCCATTTCTTCCCTTCCCCCCGACAGGAGCTGCTGATGGCTCACGACTTCACCAAATTCCACTCGTTGAAGCCGAAGCTGCTGGAGGCCCTTGACGAGATGCTGACCCACGACATCGCTAAGCTCATGCCCCTGCTGCGGCAGGAGGAGCTGGAGAACACCGAGGTGGGCGTGCAGGGCGGCGCTTTCGAGGGCACCCACATGGGCCCGTTCGTGGAGCGGGGGCCCGATGAGGCCCTGGAGGACGGCGAGGAGGGCTCGGACGACGAGGCCGAGTGGGTGGTGACCAAGGACAAGTCCAAATACGACGAGATCTTCTACAACCTGGTGCCGGCCGACGGCAAGCTGAGCGGCACCAAGGCCAAGACCTGGATGGTGGGCACCAAGCTCCCCAACTCGGTGCTGGGGCGCATCTGGAAGCTGAGCGACGTCGACCGGGACGGCATGCTGGATGACGAGGAGTTCGCCCTGGCCAGCCACCTCATCGAGGCCAAGCTGGAGGGCCATGGGCTGCCCACCAACCTGCCCCGTCGCCTGGTGCCGCCCTCCAAGCGACGTCACAAGGGCTCTGCAGAGTGAGCCGGCCACTGCCTGCAGGCCCTCCCTCCCACTCGCCCTGCTGTGGCTCCCCAGCTCCAGCTGGCTGCACGCACGCCCCTGCCCCAGCCTGCCACACGCGCTGCCTGCCCACCCTCCCAGCCGTAAGGATGGGGGTCTCTCCACCCGCCACCGCTGGACCGTGGGGACCAGGGGAGGGGCAAGGCTTCCCTGCCCGGCCTTTGCACCGCTACCCTCGCCTACACTTAGGCACATCACACCGACCTTAACGCACGCACACAGACACACACACAGAGGCATCGATTCGATGGTGGGCCATTCAAGTATTTATTGAGCACCTACTATGTTTGAAGGCACAGAGCTTCCTCCAGGCCCTGGGGGTTACAGCAGAGAGCAGAACACATGGATCTGCCCTCAGTGGGGGACTGACGTTCTCAGGACAGAGCACCTGCACTGTGACACAGACACACACGGGGCCCTAACCAGTCTGATCCCCGATTCTGGGCAGGAATCCTCGCCTCTCTCCATAGTTCCATGGCCATTTGTTCGAAATAACCAAGGGAAAGTCCCCCTGGCCCCACTTCTTGACATCCAGACAAGGACCCCCCCCCCCCACACTCTATCATGTTCTCAGGCCTTGGGACCACGGGGAGCTCGGAGCGGGAGACCCAACCTCCTTCCTCAGACGGACCCCTCTTCAGCCCCCCCCCCCCCCCCCCCGGTTCTAGCCACACCCCTTGCTTTAATAAGGATTCTTAGGCCACCGAAGAGCCCCTTGGATCCTGGCTTCACCCGTACCGTGCCCCCTTCGAGGTCTTTTTGCCCTCGGCCCACCTGCCCTGGTTTGAAAACTCAGCCTGCCCGCCCCCTCCCCCAAGCTCCCCGAGGCTGGTGGCCTGAATTTTAGGGTGACGGGGGGGGGGGGGGGGCTGCCCTCTCTGCCATCAGCCCGTATTTAAGTAGAGCCCCTACCAGATATAAAGGCCCTGGGGCTTTATTTTAGTCCCCGTTTCAAAGGGGGTGCGTGGGGGAGGGGGAGGGGCTCTTGGTGCTACAACCCTCCCTCCTCTTCCTTAAAAGGGCCGCTCCCTTCCCGCCTTCCCCCCCTACCTCCACCTTTCCGTGTCTTCACCTCAGACTAGTGCTTGGCCCTGGTGGGGGGACCCCACGGGAAAGATGGGGAAGGGTGACCTAGGTGGGGACCATGCCCCCCTCCAGGGTGCTCGCTGGGATCCCCCCCTCCCCATTGCCCGTCCCCCGCCCCATGTCTGGGAGGGGCCCGGGAACCGAACAGCAAACGGCGTCCCCACAGAGCGAATAAAGTCAAGGCTTCTTTCCACGTGGGAGTCAGGCTGTCTTGGGACGGGTTGTGTGTGTGGGGGGGGTGGGGGCCGGGGGGGAAGGGGGATCGCTCTCCCCCCACTCCGAGCCCCGGGGAAGGAGAGCCCTGGGTGGGACTTGAGCGAGGGGTGGGGGTGTCCCCTCCAAGGTCTCAGGGGCGGGGCGGGGCGGGGCGGGAGGAGGCCGTGACTCAACTCGGCGGAGCCTGATGACTCAGGCCCCGGGCTGGGGGCCAGACCAACATATTTTCCGAAGAAAAGTGACTGTGGGGCCCTCCCTCCGGGACATCCCTCCCTCCCACCTCCCGCCGCGGGGGCCTGGGAACCAAGCCCCGGGGCGTGGGGCTGTGTGCGCGCGGGCTTGGGCACCTCGGGGCCTCCGCCCCTCCGCCCCCAGCGCCGGCGTGCAGAGCCTGGTACGCCCCTCGCGTCACGTAACGCCAGGGACACACGGGCTCCCGGAGGAGAGGCGGGGACGCTGCCCCCAAAGGCCAGCCTGTGCGCGCCCGCGCGCCCGCGCGCTCACGCCCGGAGGACTTGGCTTTGGCTCCGCCGCAGACCCCGCGGGCTGAACCCCCGACACACGCCCAGACCACACCCACGGCGCCCGGGACACGCTGGCCGCGCGCTCCTCCCGCCCACGCGCGCTCGCCCCGCTTTCGCGGCCCCCCAGCGCCCCCTGGCGGCCACACGGGAGCTGCGCGGGCTGCGCGCGGAGACCCGCGTGCGAGGCCCGCGGGCGGTCCCGGGCGCAGAGGCTCAGGGCCCCGGGGCAGGTCACCCTGCCCACGCCCAGGGCAAGGATCCAGGTGGACGCCGCCGTGCGCCCCGGGCGGGGCGCCCTCCCTCTCTATCCCTTCTTCCTTTTCCATTCCCGAACGGCCCGCGTGAGGCTCTGAATCCCGAGGACCGGTTGCCAGCGCGCAAGGGCCTCCGAGCTTCCTTCCTTATTTGTAAACAGCAAAGATCAGTTGATGCTAAGACGAGGTCCCAGGGGGCGAGGCAGTTAACAGTAGCTAATGTTTAGACGCCAGACGTGCGTTTAATGATCTCCTTTCGCCTCCTGAACAATTTATAAGGCAGATGTACCGTTATCCCTATTTCACAGATGAGGAAAGTGAGGCACAGCTAAGCAGCTTGTCCAAGATTAAGGATTCTGAGCCTGCTCCTCTTTTTATATATATTTTTAAACGTTTATTCATTTTTGAGAGACAGAGACAGAGCGTGAGCACGGGAGGGGCACAGAGAGAGGGAGGCACAGAAGCCAAAGCAGGCTCCAGGCTCCGAGCTGTCCGCACAGAGCCCCGTGCGGGTCTCGAACTCACCAACCTGGAGATCATGACCGGAGCCCAAGTCCAGTGCTTAACTCGAGCCACCCAGGCATCCCTCGGAGCCTGCACTTCTAACAGTATGTTTCGAACACTCCTCGCAAACGAGGTTCTGGGCTCCCACCCTCGACCTTCCGAAAGCTCTTGGATTTCCAAGATTTGGGAATTAGAACACTGAGAGGCCAAACATTCTGAGACCAGGGTGTGCCTTCTGCCCAATCTGCCATCCACGATTCTTTCTTTTTAAAGAAAACTGTATTAAAGATAATCAACAAAATAAAATACAGGGGCGCCTGGGTGGCTCAGTCCGTTAAGAGGCCCACTCTTGATTTCAGCTCAGGTCATGGTCTCAGAGTTCTTGAGTTTGAGCCCTACATCGGGCCAGATCTGTGCTGACTGTGGAGCCTGCTTGGATTCTCTCTCTTCCTCTCTCTCTCTTTCTCTGCTCCTCCCTGCCTTTCTCTCTCAAAATAAATAAGCTTTACAATTTTTAAATAAGAAAAATTAAAAATACACGCAGACTTAAAAAAAAAAAAAATTCCTGGGCAGCCGGAAAAGCGTTTGCCTAGGGTTAGAGCCGCGAACCTACGACCCACAGACGAGAGGAATTTGCATAGGAGGGAGGAGACATTTACCCCTTATCTCCGCCCCCTTGCCGCTCCAGCCACTTTACCAAGATGGAGGCAACAGGAAGTAGGTCACGGGAGGGGGCGGGAGATCTGCGCGCGCATGCCACAAATCCGCTTTGAGGGGCGCTCGCGGCCGAATACTTCCTTTGCCAAGATGGCGCCGGGAGGCAGTGGCGGCGGCGGCGGACGGTGCTCGAAAAATGAGGCCGATTCCGGCTTTCTGGGGCTGCGGCCCACGTCGGTGGACCCGGCGCTGAGGCGGCGGCGGCGAGGCCCAAGAAATAAAAAGCGAGGCTGGCGGCGGCTGGCTCAGGAGCCGCTGGGGCTGGAGGTCGACCAGTTCCTGGAAGACGTGCGGCTGCAGGAGCGCACGAGCGGGTGCGTGGGGCGGGACTTCCGGGAGCCGGGCGCCGTTCCGCGTGGCGGGGTGCGAGGCCCAGCGTGCTTGGGGCGCGGGGGACTCCTGGGGGCCTGGGAGCGTCCTTTTCGGGCACCTCTGGGGAAGTTGGGGACTTTGGGCGGGAGGTTGGGGGACTGATAAGATTACTGGGTGTAGGACCACCAGTGTGAAGTTAGGATTCAGGTAAATGACTAATAACTAGTGTAAAAACGACTCATGCACCTACCTTAGGTTAATGTTTTAAGTTTTACGGTCTGTTCAGTACCAAGTTATGTAAAGCGAAGGGAAAGGCTTTAGCCTGGAGGGAACGCATGGCGCTTGAATGAACCAAACAGTGGGGGAAAGCTGGGTCCCAGAGAGGTTAACCCCCCGGCAGCTTGCATCCTTCCCAACATCTTTGACCTTCTGCATTCCCGTCTCCCAGTGGCTTGGTATCCGAGGCCCCCGATGAGAAACTCTTCTTCGTGGACACCGGCGCCAAGCAAAAAGGTAAGGAGCTTTCAGCGGCGCCTGCTGGGTCCTTGTCTCCCCCATCTCAGCCTTTTCGAGAGTCTCTGTTAATATCATGGCTCGGATGGCAGACATCTGCTAGAAAGAGGCTTCGCCGTAAACAAGAGGACCTGGACGGTACAGAAAGGAAGCTAAAGATAGCAAGTCAGGTGTTCTTGAGGCATCCCAGCTCTCAATGCACGGAGAGACCGGTAGGGGTCTGCCCCTGAGTAGAGGAGACGGAAAGTAGCAGGGCTCTCGTTAACTTGCAGAAAGGCAAAGTCAAAGCCTTGCTGTAAGGGAGGAGACTGTTTTTTTGTAAGATGCGGGTTTAATAAGAATAAGCAGATCTGCTCTGATGAGTAGGTAAGAAGCTCGTGCTAATCTGCGCGCCTTTATCCGCCAAAAGGCAGGGTGGCGCGGAAAGGGCTGGAGAGGTGAAGACGTCTGCTTTAAGGAAGGGCTAGGAAACAAGCGAAGGGGTCTGCTTTTATGAGCACAACAGGATACCTTCGGGGAGCACGTAGGAGTCCAGTCCCCGGCTCTGTTCTGAGGAATATGAGAGGAGCTGTCTCGGCGAAAGAAAAAGAAAGAGGGCACTGCTTTGAGGTGCAGGAACCTTTGAGCAGGCGAGAGATGATGATGTCGAAGCGATCGCTGTTCGCAGAAGTGAGCTGACCTGGTGTGTGAACAGTGAGGGGAAGTCAGGACCTGCCCTAGGGTGGTTGCAAAGGCCTACTGTGGCCAGTATGAAGTCTCTCTGGGAACAGAGGAGGAGCAGTTTATAGGTCCTGCTTTAGATTTACCAAAAAAAAAAAAAAAAATTTTTTTTTTAACGTGCATGGGGTGGGGTGCAGAGACAGAGGGAGACAGAGACTCCGAAGCAGGCTCCACGCTGTCAGCGCAAAGCCAGACCCGAGACTCAGACCCACAAACCGAGATCATGACCTGAGCCCGAGTCAGACACCCAACGGACTGAGCCACCTAGGTGCCCCTGCTTTCGGTCTGAAAAAGAAAGCTAGGCGCGCCTGGGTGGCTTAGTTGGTTAAGCGTCCAACTTCAGCTCAGGTCAGGATCTCACAGTGAGCGAGTTTGAGCCCCCCCCATCAGGCTCTCTGCTGTGAGCCCGGAGCCTGCTTTGATTCTCTGTCCCCCTCTCCTCTGCCCCTCCCCTGTTTGCGTGCTGGCGTGCACTTTCTCTCTCTCTCTCTCTCTCTCTCTCAAAAATAAACGTTAAAAAAGTGTTATGTACAAAAACCAAAAAGGAAACGTATAGGCACTGTTCGTGGCCTGTCAGTCTGGCTGTGGCTTACGGGCTCCATTCCAGTGCGACAGCAGTTCCAACGGCACGTGACTGACTGACTCGTGGCTCTCAGTTTCAGGTCCTGGGGACACAAGGGAGAGAAAAAAAGGCTGGGTGGGTGACGATAATAGCGATCATGGGCTTTCCCAGGTGATCACCGCGTCTGTGTTGCAATAATTCCTTTTTCAGGGTGCCTGGGTGACTCCGGCGGTTAAGCGTCCAACTTCTGAGTTTGGCTCAGATCGGGATCTCACGGGTCGTGGGATCGAGCCCCTCATCGGGCTCTGCGCTGACAGCGCAGAGCCTGCTTGGGATATTCTCTCTGTCTCTCTCTGTCTCTCTGTCTCCACTGCCCCCCCCCCCCCCACTCATGCACACTGTCAGTAAATAATTTTACTAGCGATTAAAACTAGCGATTACCTTTCCAGACAATCGTGGAGGTAGGCGTTAGTGTTCTCGTTGTGGGAGCAGAGATGAGCGAAGTCTGTGTTGTGAGGGAGCGTAGAAAACGGAAGGGTGTGGGTTCTGCCCTGGTATCTTTTGTCCTGGGGTTCTTGCTTTTCACACTCAGTCGAAAGAGGCAGAAAACTGTCGTGCTGAGGATCAGCTCTTTTGGGTCCTGAGTCTCCTTGTCACTTGGTCGCCTTCTTTCTTGTTAGCGTTTCTGTTTTTGTGGCCATTTTTTTGTGCCTTGTCCGGAAGCCTCTAGTGGGCAGGGCTGTGGGTCTGACTCTTTGCTCCCAGCACAGGGCCGCCCGGGAAATGAGGGTGGGGGTGGTCGGAGCCTGGACACCTTGGGCACGTCTGTCCTCAGGTAGAAGCCTGGGGTGAGGGGGTCGGGAAGTAAGGAGGCCTGAGCCTTGGGTTCCTCTCCTTTCCGCTCCCAGAGCTGAACAAGAAGAGAACCAAAAGCCAGAAAAGGTCACTTCTACTCAAGAAACCCCTTCGCGTTGACCTCGTCCTAGAGAACACGTCCAAGGTCCCTGTCCCCAAAGAGTGAGTGTCCCGCCACCCCCGGAGCCGTCTTTCCGTCTTCACGGCAGCTGCCACTCGCTTTCTGGCCCTGAGGAGTTCCGGGGGGTGGGGCAGGTGAGGGTCACTTGGAGGAGAGGAACGGGGCGCGGCCTGTGGCTTTGGGGGGGCAGATTGAGGGAAGCGAGGCGCAGGCTGGGGTGTGGTGGCCGAGGCAGGCAAGTGCAGGGCCCAGGCCCGGCCAGGAGCTCGGGGTGGAGGGGGGCCATCCGGAGGCCCATCGGGCTGGCTTGGTGACAGGTCTGAAGGAGGGGAGGTTGGACCGGTGATGGAGTGGACAGCGGGCGGCTCCTGAGGTGGGGATATGGGAGGGGTGGCTGTGGGAGCAAACCTGAGGTCTGTTTTGAGGTGACGGCTGAGCTGCTTGGGAGACCTGCAGGGCGAGGGCTGCAGAGGCCGTTGTGTTGTTGGCTCTCTGGTCAGGGCAGACGCCTGGGCTGGAGACGGACCTGGGGAGATGGGCTCTGAAGCTAGGCAGGAGGGGTAGGAGGATCCACGAGGACGTTCGCCTTGGAGAGGGTGCTTGGGATGGGAGCTGCTGAGCGGGGGGTTGTGGGGGAGCCCGACTGGGAGGAGCCAGGCCTCTGCTTGACCCACTCCAACTTGCTGCTTCTCCTCGCCCCAGTGTCCTTGCTCACCAGGTCCCCAATGCCAGAAAGCTCAAACGGAAGGAGCAGCTATGGGAGAAACTGGCCAAGCAGGGCGAGCTGCCCCGGGAGGTGCGCAAGGCACAGGCCCGGCTTCGGAACCCTCCTGCGATCAAAGCCAAGCCCGGGCCCCAAGACACCGTTGAGCGGCCTTTCTATGACCTCTGGGCCAAAGACAGTGAGTAGTACCCTTGCTGTCACTTGTGGGTGGGGACTGGGCTGCCATGCCCGTTCGTGCAGGTTGTGCACCGCACAAGAGCACAGTGTTTAAGAGAAGCGCTCTGCAAGTGTGTGTTTGGTGATCCTCAGCAGAGTTCAGCATCTGGAAGTGGCTTTCCCTTCCTGAGGGCACCCTGTGCCCCTCAGCCTTGGCTCCCTTCTGCTTTCTGGATCTCTCCATATGCTCTTTTGCCTGGCACTCAAAATCCCTTGGAGCCCGAGTCCTTTTCTCATGTGTGCTTCAGTGCTCTCTTTGTGAAGGGGGAGGGATCAGAGGGAGCCCTTCGGGCCACACTGGAAAGCCCCCAGCAGCCACCCCTCACGGCCTCCACAGACCTCCTGGACCGACCCTTGGCTGGCCAGGACGCCTTTTTCCTGGAGCAGACCAAGAAGAAAGGAGTGAAGGTGAGGCCGCGGCAGCAGGGCGTCCTGGGCGACTGCTCGGGGGAGGGCTGGGGTGCTAGGAGCTGCTCTGCACAGGGACCCTGGCGCCTCAGTCTCTGCCTGTGGCCGAGACCCCACGTGCGGGAACCTGGTGCCTCTGAACCGGAGGAGAGAGCAGGCTGGCGGTCAGCAGGAGGTGCCCTGGGGAGATGAGCAAAGGTCACTGAAAAGAAGCCCGTGTTGGCCAGTTAACTGGGGGTGGCAGCTGTACCTAGATGGGGGGCAGGGAACTGGGGGACACCAGGGTGGGTTTGTGCAGCAGGCTGGGGAGGAGGCCGGCCTGGTGGGAGGGAGCACGGCTTAGGTTTCAGGGTTTTACCTTGAGTGGTTTCGTGCAGGAGAGGTGGGGGCCACGTTCAGGTCTGGAGGTGGGATTGTGGCATGCGGGGGTGGGGGGTACAGGGATGGAGGCGAGACACCCCTGGGCGGAAGCCCTGGGACCCGCGGGCGGTGGGTGTGGGAAGAGGGCGGGAGCCAGAGGGCTTCTTCCAGGGCTCCCCCCGGGCTTCTGCTGGAGACTGACGGCCTCTGCCTTCAGATTCCGTCTGGGTGGACCTTTCTTTCTTTTTTTAAATGTTTCCTTATTTTTGATAGAGTGCAAGCGGGGGAGGGCAGAGAAAGGGAGACAGAATCCCAAGCAGGCTCTAAGCTGTCAGACCAGAGCCTGATGCGGGGCTCGAACCCACGAACCGGGAGATCACGACCTGAGCTGAAACCAAGAGTCAGGTGCTTAACGGACCGTGCCACCCAGGCAACCACCTCCCGCCTTTGTCACGAGCTCCCGCAGGGCCCAGGGCCACACTTGGGGTCTCCGTCAGCCCCGTGTCACCCGCGCCCTGCTCTGAGCGACACAGGTCAGAGGCAGGTCAGACAGCCTCGTGCCCTCTGCCAACATTGTCGCAGGCGTCAGCGACAGGTGCCGTGTACCCTGTGTTTCCGCAACTGCTGCCCCCCTCGGGGGTCACAGGGGCTTTTCTCAGGGAAGGCAGGCACAGCCCCTGCCTGCAGGGCACTTGCTCGTCCTGGGGACGTGGCTCCCGAGGGTAGCATAGCGGGTGGGTAGCCAGTGTCCGTTGCTCTGGATGCCGGACGCACAGGCCCCTCCCGGTGTGAAGGCTGTGGGCGCTGCTGAGGCCCCTGCCATCTTCCGAGCCTGGAGTCCCGCACTGGCTTGTGAGCTCTCGGGTCCTGGGCTCCCGGGCTTCATCCTGCCTTGTCCCCCTCCAGCGGCCGCCGCATCTGCACGCCAAGCCCTCCCAGGTCCCTGCCGTGGAGGTGACGCCAGCCGGGGCCTCCTACAACCCGTCCTTTGAGGACCACCAGGTACGCGGCCCTGAGCGGGTCCCTCCTCCATCGTCGCCTGGCCGCTTGGTTGGTGCCCTCACCAGGCACTTCCTCTGTGCCCACCGCTGCTGGGGAGTCAGCAGGGACTGAGGCAGCCCCCGGCCTGCCCCCCTGGGGCTCGTGGTCCGGTGGGGGTCGGGGGACGGACCCATTCCCAGACAGTGATGACCCAGAGGGGTTGCCAAATCCAGACTTGGGGGTCAGGGAGGGCTTCCTGGAGGAGGGGGACATCAGAGCTTCGACCAAATGTCTGAGGAGGAGTTTGCCACGGGAAGAGGGGAATGGGTGTTTCAGGAACAGCATGTACAAAGACCCAGAGGTACACGAGACCAGGCCACCTTTGGGGGGCGGCCCACGGGACAGGGGCACAAAAGGTCTCAGTGAACGGTGAGCAGTCTGACCAGGGAGATTTCTCTAAGGCCTAGGATAGTTTAGCAATGGGAGAACCTGCCTGTGAGAGTCCCCGTTTGTCACACAGATGTCTGTTAACCGCGGGGGTCGTGAACGGGGGACGAGCCCTTTGTCCCCCGGGAGAGCACAGGTTCCCGGAGAGAAATGCAGGTCCGGTAGATGCGGGACACGCGGGTGGGTGCGGTTCAGCCTCGTTCACGAAGAGAGGGTGTCTCGTGGCCCCGCGGGAATGGAGAGAGCGGGGTCCTCACCTGTAGGTGCAGAGGCCCCGTCACAGCGAGCGTTAGTGGGGCGAGGCTGCTCGCGAGCAGAGGGGCCTGTGGCCGCGGTCGTTGAGTCCGGCCTGACGTGGGCGCTGGGGGGGACCTGGGAAGAGCAGTCTGTCTTGGCTCTTTGCCCGACGGTGTTGCAGAGACAGCCCTCACCCTCAGGATTTGCCCGCTTCTGGTGCGGTCTCAGGGTTTTTAGAACGTTGACAGAGTAGGGCACCCGTCAGCCATCACCCCCCGCCCCTGCCCTGTCTTCCCTAGGCGGCCACCGCTGTCCTTCCCGCAGATCTCTTTACAGGATTGCCTGTTCTGTGTGTCACGTAAACGAAACCTTACTGTGGGCAGGGACCCGGCCGGCCTTCAAAGAGCGGAGGCTGGTTTGGGAGCAGAGTCCCTCCTGGCTGCTCGGGGAGACCCTGGAGGGGAGGAGGGGCTGGGCGCTGGGGGCGCCGATGGGAGGTGAGAGGGCCTGGTCTGTCTGTGACTCCCAGGAGTGGCCCGGGGGTGGCCCGGGTCCTCACCTCCGCCCCTTCCTCTCCAGACCCTGCTCCTGGCGGCCCACGAGGTCGAGCTGCAGCGGCAGAAGCAGGCAGAGAGGCTGGAGCGGCAGCTGGCCCTGCCCAGCCCGGAGCAGGCTGCCACCCAGGTGAGCCCACGCCCCGCCTGCTCCTCTCCCCGGCCCCGCCCACCTGCCTGGCCCGCCCACCCTGGCCCTCGGGGTGCCCGGCCCCTGACACCCCACTTCCTGTCTTTTCCACGCCCCCGCCCCCAGGAGTCTACATTCCAGGAGATGTGCCAGGGGCTGCTGGAGGAGTCCGACGGGGAGGGGGAGTCGGGCGAGGGCCAGGACAAGGGGCCCGAGGCTGGAGGGGAGCAGGCCGAGGGAGCTGAGGCCTCAGTCATGGCCGCGCGCCCGGCCACCGTGGAGAAGAAGACGGAGCAGCAGCGGCGGCGGGAGAAGGCCGCCCGGAAGATGGTGAGCACCGCAGGCCCCGGCCTCTCCTGCCCCCGCGGCCTGCTTGTTCCCGTGCTCACGGCCTGCCTTCTCTGACCCCCCTGGCCTGCTTTTTTGTGCTGTCTGCGGTCCTCACAGCTCTGGTCAGTCGAGACCCGTTTCCTGGTTCCCTCCGGGCACCACTTGGGCTCAGGATGCAGTGGGGATCGAGTCTGTGCTGCCCTGGTGCTGATACTTGGGGGGTGGGATTTGTGGGCCACCCGTGGGTAAGGAAGGGGGCCTCAGAAGACAGCTGCTGTGAAGGGGGCCGCCCGGTGGAGGGAAGGTCCCCCGGGGACGGCACCGTGCCCGGCCCCTGACTGACCTGCCCGGCCCTCCCGCAGCGAGTGCAGCAGGCCGCCGTGCGGGCCGCCCGGCTGCGGCACCAGGAGCTCTTCAGGCTGCGTGGGATCAAGGCCCAGGTGGCGAGGCGACTGGCGGAGCTGGCGCGACGGCGGGAGCAGCGGCGGGCGCGGAGGCTGGCCGAGGCGGACAGGCCCCGCAGGCTGGGGCGGCTCAAGTGAGGCCCGCCGGGCTGGGGGTGAGGGCGGGGGGCCTCCCAGGAGAGCATCACCTTCCCCCACAAAGCCCCACGTTCTGCAAGGCCCACTGCCCGAACGGGGCCCTTGGGCTCTGCCCTGGGCAAGGTGCATCCTCTGAACGCCCCCCGCCCGTGTTCTCCAGGTATCAGGACCCCGACATCGACGTGCAGCTCAGCTCGGAGCTCGCTGACTCGCTTAGGACCCTAAAGGTACTTGCCCACGTGGGGTGACGTGCTGCAGGGGGGCCCCCGTGCCCGGTGATGATCCCATCCTTGCTCCCCGTGCCCCCAGGGGCTGTGGGCGACATCATGGCTGCCCCCGGGATGGGCCGGTTGGGCTGATGCCTGGGGGCTGAGGGCACGGGGTCCTCGGGGGTGAGGGGCCGGCTGGTGCGGGGGTTTGAGCCTGTGACTCTCAGAAGGCCTTTCCTCCCAGTCCCTGGTCTCCTGGCCCCCCCTTTCCCCCTCTTCAGTGCCAGAGAGGTCTCCCTAAAGCCCAGAATGGGCCTTCTCCCTCCCTGGCTCAGAGCCTGCCGTGGCTCCCAGCGGCCCTCGGCTTCTCACCGCAGCCATGGGTGCCACACGGTTTGGCCCGCCTCGGGGCTCCGACCAGCTCTGCTTCAGTAGTGTGCCAACCGTGCACCCTGGCCTCTGCCCCTGCCTGGCGTGCCCTCTCCTTCCCTCCCGTTGATCCCTGCACACCCAGCCCGGGCCTGTGCATCCGTACACGCCGCCCCCCAGCTCAGGGCCAGGCTGAGCCCCGTGGAGAGGTCAGAGGGCCCCCCATTGAGGCTTCCCTCTCTGTGTCCCGCAGCCCGAAGGCAATATCCTCCGCGACCGGTTCAAGAGCTTCCAGAAGAGAAACATGATCGAGCCTCGGGAGAGAGCCAAGTGAGGCTTTGGGGCTGGTGGGGGGAGCAAGGGTGTCGGGAAACTCCCTGCGCTTGGCGGGCTTGCCGGTTACTCACCTTTCCCTTCCCTTGTGCAGGTTCAAGCGCAAGTACAAAGTGAAGCTCGTGGAGAGGCGGGCGTTCCGCGAGATCCAGTGAGTGGCCCTCCCCTTCCCCTGCCAGGCAGACTGGTCCCTCGGCTGTGACAGAAACACTTCTAACCTGCTTAAATAAGAACGAGACCTTGGCCAGACCCAGGGAGGGCAGCCCACCAGATGCACTTGAACCCAGAGCTGGGGCGGGGAGAGGCCCCAGAGGGAGATGGAAGGGCCCAAACTAGAGTCGGGGGGTGTTAAGCGGGTGAGGCGTGGGGCCCTCCCTCCCCTCGTGCACCCTCAGGCCCCAGTTACACCCCAGTTACCAGAGGTTGAGTATGTCTTCATCTCACTGGCACTTTCTTTTGTGCTGATTCAAACCTTCTGACTGTTTTCCTCTGTCCCCAGGTTATAGCCACCGCGGGATGCCGGAGCCCCCTCCCTGCAATAAAACACCTCTGACCAACACCCTGGGCCTTGTGTGTGACTTGACTCCCTCCTGGAGGCGGCTTCTTCCTCTGTGTGTCCCTCCCTAGCACATAGGGACGCAGGTACCAGAACATTCGTCTTCCCTAAAGCCTGGTGAGAACCCAGATCTTAGGGAAAGCAGGCAGAGGAAATGGGGCTTGCAGGCTTCTTGGGTGGGTATGGGGGGTCGGGCGGGGGGCGCAGCAGGGATCACACCTGGGTGTCTGATGCGAAATAGCCCACGTCTTTCTGTCCCTGTGACGAGAGGCAGGTCTTGCGTATGGCCCTGTCGTGTTGGTAACGTTTGCTGAGCACCTACTGTGCTTTTAAGCAGATGGAATCCCTCACTGACCCTCACAACAACCCAGTTGGCTGGGGGGGGGGGGGGGGGGGGGCAGTCCTCCCCGTTAAAATGGGGCGGAAACAAGCACGTGAGAAGGACTAATTCCCTCTCCCCAAACTTTTAGAAAGAATTTTTTTTTTAAGTGTTTATTTTGAGAGAGAGAACACGTGAGCACGGGAGGGGCAGAGAAAGCGGGAGACACAGAATCCCAAGCAGATTCCATGCTGTGCGCACAGAGCCCGATGCAGGGATCGAACTCACGAACCGTGAGATCATGACCTGAGCCAAGATCAGGAGTTGGACGCTTAACCGACTGAGCCACTCCAGCGCCCCTGAAAAGAATTTTTTTAAACCATTTTTTTGTACAAGTAATAAAGAACCGTCTTCTTGCTGTGAGTCATAGATACAGCGCATAAGGACACCAGAACACCATGACTGTTGCCCTTGACCTTTGCTCTCCATTCAGACCCATGCCTTTCCCTGCCAAGTAGCTGTCACTGCAGGTCAGTGTGAATGACTCCATTAAGTTCCACGTGTGATTCTATAAAATTATATCCGTGTATGCACAAAAAGAGAATATTTTTAACATTTATTCATTTTTGAGAGAAAGAGCATGAGTGGGGAAGGGGCAGAGAGAGCAGGACACAGAATCCGAAGCAGGCTCCAGGCTCCGAGCTGTCAGCACAGAGCCCGACGCGGGGCTCGAACCCGTGAACTGTGAGATCACGACCTGAGCCGAAGTCGGACACTTAGCCAACCAAACCACCCAGGAGCCCCTGAAAATAGAATTGTTTTGGCCTTGCTGGGTCACGGATACGATCATACCATACTTAGTTCTGGTAAAATCTAGGGAAAATCTGTGCAAAAGGTCATTTGATAGGTTCGGCCAAATTGTTCTCCACGTAGCGTGTGCTGATTTGTACCCTGCAGCAACGTAGGGGCCCACTTGCTCGCTTGCAGCCTTGCTGTCTGATCTCACGTCTTTCGTTAAATTCTACCTGGTTACCAGAGAGGTCGAATATATATATGTGTGTCTTCCCATCATTGGCACTTTCTTCAATGCTGGTTCAAAGCTTTTGACCAGTTTCCTCTTAGACTGTTCGTCATTTTTCTTGTTTACTTGCAGTAGCTTTTTACTTGTTATGGATCCTGAAGTCTGTCACGCCTGTTGCAAACATTTCTCCCAGGCTCTTGGCTTTTTGCTTCGTGTAAGGTGTCATTTGTCAGAGGCATTCAGTGTTTGTGGTGTTCTGTTAGCCTTTCCCTCTCTTTTCTTGTGGCTTTTGGAAAGGTTTCTCTGGGATGAGAGGTTTATAAAAATAGAGCAAGCAGTTTATAAAAGAAATGGGTGAAGGGAGAGAGTAATGGCAGGGTCCCCCTCCCCACTCCCTCCCATATCCGGTCAGACATCACAGCTTTAAGGATCCGCTCCTGCCCCGCCCCCTCTCCCATCTTAAAAGTAAAAAGGGACATTGCGCAGACGGTAAAATGGCTCTTCGTGCACTTGTGTGAGGGGGAGCCGGGGGACGGGTTGGAAGCCACTCTGAAAAGAGCCCTAAGCCGCAGCCTCTGACCCAGTAAGTCCCTTCGGGGAGTAAGCGTCAAGGAACCTTCTGGAAGAGGGGAGGAAACTCTTCACGCCCAGAGATGGCCATCAGCGCATCCGCCAAGTACATGGGTACCTGGGGGTGGGGCTGGCCGGCTCCCCGAGGACGCCCGGTGCAGCCTGGACCTTAGAGCCCTCCGGAAGCCCGCGCCGGTCCGTCCCCTAGGGAAATGGCGTCTGTTCCCATGTGTGCAGAGCACGGGTCTGCGGCACAGGCCTGTGTGGGTGGTTTTCTGCACGTAAATTACGTTTCGCATCCGAGTTTTACGCCCAAAGGGCAAAAGCGGATCTGCCAGCACCAGGCTGATGTGTGCAGCTTCCTTTGAAATGCGAGGAACAATAGGGCAGGAGAAACGGACAGGGGCCCGGAGGCCTCTTGAAACAAGTACAGCGACGCGTGATCTAGGTGGTGGGGTACACGGGAAACTCTCCACTTTACGGTCGGAAATGCATAATTTGGGGGGGCCGGACGTGCACGTCAGGGTGATGGTAATGGAGCCCAAGCGTCAGGACTATTCGCGCTGGTTCCTTCCACGGCCCCGCACCTGCTTTTCAATCTGCGTTACTTTTCCTGAAGCAGGTCCCGCAAATCGTACAAGCTTCAGGCACCGCAAAATCCAGTTCTGCCTCTGACTGTCCTGCACGCAGAAATGGGAGAACTACCTATCTGTCGGGTCCTGGCTGAATAAGCAGTCCCCCGTCTATACAGCAGATCGGGCACTTGGCTCTTGGAAGGGACGGGGCCCGTCTCTGGCTGCAGCCTGCAGGTGTTAAGAGCCCGGATGTGGGAGCCGGCATCCTGATTTCAAAGCCAGCTGTGTTACGTGCTAGCTGTGCAGCCTTGTGAAGGTTACACCACCTCTCTGTGTCTCACGGTCCCCATCTGTAGTATGGACATCACGGTACCTCACGGTGCCTTTCGACAAGGATCGGGTGAGACTGCCCGTGACCGTCCTTAGCGGAGAACGTTCTGTGAGCGTTTGCTGTTCTAACAATGTTAGGAAAACAACGAAGATGGGTTTTTTTTTTTTAAGTGGAACCTTGCAGTCTGGGCCAGGGACCCCTCGCGGATGCTCTTTCCCTTCTGACCCCCGATCGCACTCCTGGGAACGTGCCCTAAGCAAAGGCCGGAAGTCTGGGGGGAGGCCCGATGCCGAGGCGGGTCGGCCCGAGTGCTGTGCAGAATGGACGGAAATGCGGTAATGGACGTGGGCAGGCCCGGCCGCTCCGGGAGGAAGCCTCCGCGGCCGCTACCCGAGGGGTCGGGCGCACGAGTAACGACCGGGACGTGTTCACGTCAGACGCTTTGTGCAAAGACGCAAACGGGATCTGCCGCCGTCCCCGCCCCGGCGCCCGGTCCCGCGGGCGCGGGGATTCCGGGGGGTGCTCTCTCCTTGCTACTCCCTTTTTCCAGCCTCCCCGAATCTTCTCTCGTGGAGAAAGCCTTTTTAAAAATAGGAATTCGTGAGGCCCCAGAGCGGTTTCCTCGATTGGTTAAGCGTCCACTCTGGATCTTGGCTCCGGTTTTGATCCTAGGGTTGGGAGCTCAGGCCCTGCCCTGGGCTCCGCCCTGGATGTGAAGCCTACTTAAAAGCAAAAGCGAAAAAGGAATTCAGATGCGGACAAAGAATCCTCCATATATAGGAAGCTGTGTGCTGTTGGCTCTACTTGATTAAGAAGAGACGCAGAAATCATCCAAATACAGAACAGTAGGAAACGGGTTTTTACAAGCAGCGTGTCTACACTTGGGAGGTTTCACCGCCATCTTTAAAAGGCAGCTTTTGGACAAATTTTTAATGAGCTGGGGAAATACTGATGATCCGTCTCAGAACTGTCAAATGGGCCAAGGGCACAGTAGCACCTCGACCAGTTTGAAGACGTCTGGAGACACATGCACAGAGAAAGGCGCGTGGAGATGGTGCCCCTGAAGGTGAACCACGGTGGATTCTTCCCTCCTTCCCTACATCGCTTTTCTGTACCTTCTCCGGGTCCTCCCGGGCTCCTCACGGCAGGGGACACCGGGTGGGCCCGACCGACCTCTGCACCCCTGGCAGCAGAGGCTGGAGGCAGCGACTGGTCTCCCGGCCGCCCCCGCAACCGCCTTCTGGAGAGAGCAGGCTCCCGCGGGTGGACTCCCTCCAGACCCGTGGGCGGCAGAGGAGACCCCCGGGGTCACGGCCAGGACTGGGCGTCCTCGAACCCAGCGGTCCTGGCAGCGGCCTCGGAGGGTTCTGTGCTGTCGTCCTGGGTGTCACTCCGGAGCACGTGGCCCAGATCCGCGGCTCCAGCCCCCCGCGGTGTAAATACCTGATCCCAGCTCTGATCCCTGCCCCCCACAAGCGTGCGTTGCTCTTATACTCAGGAAAGTCATTTTTAAAATACTAAAGAGCTTTCTAAGGAAAGTAAACCACTGTGAAAAGTTGACATTTTTGCCGTGTTCATTTGCCCGCAACAGAGATGGGGGCCCAAAGAGGGTAAGACGTTTACCCAAGGCCACGCAGACTCACAGACTTGCTGAGAGAGTCCGGGCCCAGCCAGGATTTCCTCCATTCCCCTTGGAGAGCCCAGCCCTCCATGAATGAGGCAGGAGCACAGACAGACAGACAGCTGAAGATTCCTCCACCCCCCTGTGCCTTACCTTTTGTGTATGTTCATGGGGGCTGAGGGGGTGAGGAGGAATGTTGACTGATCAAAAGTCCCGTGAACCAAAGTCTGGAAGCCCACTTACATGATTCCCCCCGGGGCAGAAGCCTGGCAACATGATGTATTCTTTCTTTTAATGGCAATAATGCCATTTAAAAAATTAATGCCTGTTTCATCTGTACAAAGCCATTTCTGTCCCAAGTGCTTGTGTCCAGATACTGTGACCCTCCCCGCTTTGTTTTTGTTTTACAGCTGAGGACTCTGAAGCACAGAGAAGGGGAGTGGCTAGCCCAGACTTGTCCAGATCTGAGATTCCAACCCAAGCCCTGTCCACTGTCCCTTTGAAACGGCCCTTCCGTTTGTCCCCAGCCTCGTTCAGGCTCGGTATTAAGCCAAAATACTGGTCCTCTCCTGCAGCTGGTATTTGAGCAGAGACCGGAATAAAACAAAGGAGGCAGCCATGCAGATATCACAGGGGAAATTTTCCAGGTGGCGAGAACAGCTAGTGCAAAGGTCCTGGGGTGGAGAATGTCTGGAAGGGCAAGGGAGACCTGGCTGCCTGCAACTAAGTGAGTCAAGGAGAGAGCGTGGGAGGTGAGGCCCATGCTGCAACCTGGGACCGGATCATGCAGGGCCATAGGGACCACGTGAGGAGAGAGTCGCGCGGACTGTGGGCAGGGAACAGATTGTTGTTGGGGGCCAGAGATGGAGCAGGGAACCCACCGACAAGGCAAACCGCAGTAGTCCAGGCAGGAGATGATGCTCCTGGACCAGTGCGGACTCAATGGAGGTGGGGGCTCGCCGGGTCTTTGATAGGTCTTTTGAGAGGTAGAATGCACCGATCGTCTCAGAGGCTGCGTGTTGGTACGAAGGCCAGAGGGAGGTCGGGGATAGCGCCAGGGATGTTCTTGGCAGAGCATTTGCGTGGAGGGAGGTGCCCTGTACTGATGGGACAGGAGGGAACACACACTCCAAAAGGTACAGCTCTAACCTCTCCCCGGCCGTTGCGCAGGTGGAGAGGGAGACAGAATGCGTGAAGACGGAATGAGCGAACGCAGGAGGCACGAGGAAAAAGATCAATGGAGATGGGAGAGCCTGGGTTTGGGGCAGAGAAATTTGGGTTGGACTTTGGCCCCGTGAAGCCCGAGCTTCCCATCAGGCTTGTGAATGGCGAGGTGGCTGAAGTGGCTGGACACGGGTTGGAGCACAGGGGGCTGGTCAGCTTGTGCGTACGGGTGACCTTTGAGGCAGTGGGAGTGGGTTCTAGGAGTTGAATGTAGACGAGGAGCGAGAGGGAAGAGGGAGGGGAAGGGGGGGCAGCAAAGGGACTCGGCGGCGGAAGCGGCCAGGAGGGCAAATGAGCCACACCTGCCCCCGCCCCCACCCCCACAAGGCTGGAAGTACCCCCGGAGGGAGGAGGGCTGGCCGGGCTGCATTGCCGAGAACTGCCCCGGGGATCCAGGGCGGGGACGCCCCTGGTGACCGTGCCCGGAGCGGTCTCGTGGCGCCGCCCGTGGTCCTGCGTGAACACGAACGTCCTTCTCTGTCTGGTTCTGAGGGTCAAAATGCAGGTCTCCCAAGTTCAAGGGGAAGCGAGTGGAGATGCGGGAGAGGCAGTGGCCGCCAGGGGGCGCCTAGAGCCCGCGCCCGGAACAAGCCGTTCCGGGAGATTTCCGCCCGACCCTAATCCCCCGTCACCCCTACTCGGGACCCCTGCAAGGGCCACACTGCAGCAAGTGGGATAAAAGCTAGACCCGGGTGAGAGGAAGCTGCTGCATTCTGAATGGGCAGGAGCAGATTCGAGAAGTCTCTCTAGGTCCGCCCAGGGGGGTCTTCTGGGGGGTCTGCGGGCCTGCAGGCTGCCGTTTGAGGCTTGAAGAAAGGTCCCGGGCAGTCGACGAGACTTGACTAATCTGTCCACACTGGTTATAAACCCCCGACTTGGGCCTGGACCAGGACCTTGCCCTGGTGGGGTGGGGGAGTGGGGGGGTGAGCCGGCGTCGCAGACCTGGAGGGGGCGGCCGGGGGGCGGGGCTTCAAGGGTGAGGGCCAGCGGGAGGATAGGACAGACACGGATCCCTGCCCGTGAGGGACGTGTGTAGGTCGCGGTGAGGGCGAGGCCAGAAGGTTGGGAGACAGGTGCCCTACCGGCCCTTGTCACCTTCTGTGGGCCAGAGGTACCAAGCCTCCCACCTGACCACCCCACCCCGTTCCCCTGTCCTGTGCCCTCCCCCATTGTCAGGCTGAGACCTCACCTCAAACCCCTAGGGGTGGCCGGGCATCAGTTCACCCCCTCATCCATCAGTGGATCTTTGTCTGGCTGGCTATCTATCTATCTATCTATCTATCATCTATTAATCCATCCACCCATCCACGTATCCACCCACTGATGGCTTATCCATGCATCCACAGAGACAGAGAGCATGCTGTGGGACTCCCATTTCCACGAAGTTCTAGAACAGGCCAAACCAGTGTGGTGGTGTAGGTCATTGGTGATCCTCGTAGGGAAACTGACAGGGAACGTGCATGAGAGACCTTCTTGGAAAAGGAAACGATCTGTATCTTGATCTGGGAGGTGGTTCAACGGCCTTACGTGCGTGAAAAAAATCGCCAAGCTGTACGGTTAAGATTTGCGCACTCCAGGCGCCCCAGCTGGCTCAGCCGGGAGAGCGTGCTACGCTTGATCTCTGGGGGTCGTGAGTTCAAGCCCCATGCCGGGCGTAGAGCTTACTTTTAAAAAATTTTTTGTGGGGGCACCTGGGCAGCTCGATCAGTTAAGTGTCCAACTCTTGGTTTCGGCTCAGGTCATGATCTCATGGTTCATGGGCCTGAGCCCCGCGTTGGGTTCTGCACCGCGAATGCGGAGCCTGTGTGGGATTCTCTGTCTCCCTCTCTCTCTGCCCCTCCCCTGCTCTCACCCTTTCTCTCAAAAATAAACATTAAAAATTTTTTAATTAAAAAAAAAAAAAAGATTCGCCCACTTTACTGTGGGAAAAAAAGCAAATTTGTAAAAAAGGTGCACTTCACTATTTTTCTTTGGAAAAAAAAAAAAAGGATGGTCAGGGAACACCTCCCTGAGGAGGTGACATCTGAGTCAATACCTATATCACCAGCACCCCCGGATGTTCCTAGGCTTCTGCAGGTACAGACACAGGTACTCCTTGGCGTGGCCCCCAGCTGAACACTTGTCCTCGCTCCTTCGGGCTCCATATCTGCCAGGATAAGTCACACTGGGTTCCCTCCTCCTGCCCAATGTACCAGTGTCATTGGCATTGCATGCCCCGTGTAAACACAAGAGGACCGAAGAGAACTCCGTGGGACTTTGGGCAAATCGCTCCCCAGTGGAAGAAGAGCCTACAAGCCTTCCTTTAAAACCTTTAAAATCTGAAATACGCCCTTCCCCTTTAAGGATGCAACTATGCTTCACATCAGCCAAAATCCGCCAGGAAAGAACACGACCCTCCCCCCCGGAACTTGCCTGAACTCCGAGCGCCTGGTACTTGCCTCGAAAGAGGTAAGAATTCTCGCAGGGAGAGGAAGATAAGGATTCCTCGTAGTGCTAACGAATGACTTCGAATGACTTCGGTCGCTTTGCACTGTCAGCACGGAACCTGATGTGGGGCTCGGATCCATGAACTTTGAGATCAGGACCCGAGCCGAGGTCGATGCTTAACCAACTGAGCTACCCAGGCGCCCCTTAAATACACTCTTTTTTTTTTTTTTTAATGTTTATTTATTTTTGAGAGAGAGAGAGACAGAGCGTGAGTGGGAGAGGGGCAGAGAGAGAGGGAGACACAGAATCTGAAGCAGGCTCCGGGCTCTGAGCCATCAGCACAGAGCCCAATGCGGGGCTCGAACCCACAAACCGCGAGATCATGACCTGAACCGAAGTTGGGCGCTCAACCGACTGAGCCACCCAGGCCTGCCCCTAAATATACTTGCTTAAGGCTGCCTTTATCTGACAAGTATATCCTGGGTGCCCACCATAAGCCACTCACCGCTTCACACGCTGGGCACGTACCAGGGAGGAGGACACGACAGAAAACCAGAGAGCGCACTTTCCAGGGGAGAGACAGCCCGACAGCATCCACAATGCGTGAGTAAGATACGTAAGATGCCAAGGGCATAGGTGCCAGGGGGAAGCGGGGACACAGAAGGCTGGGGAGGGGTTACCATTTTCAGTAGCGTCAGGGACGGAGCGATAGTTGAGCAAAGATCTGAAGGAAGTGAGGAGAGAGCCCTGTGACTGTCTGAAGGAAAAGTGTTCAGGCGGAGGGAACAGCCCATGCAAAATCTCTGAGAGGAACCTTGAAAACGTTATGCTAAGTCAGACACAAAAGCTCACACACGGTAAGATCTATTTATGCAAAAATGTGCACACGCACACACACATGCACGACTCCTGTCCCTCGTCGCCATTAATTTCCTAGAAGAAATGATGGCTTAAGGGTCATGTTCAAAATTCGGAAAAAGCTCTGTGAACGCACTAAATGCCACTGACGTGCGCACTCTAAAATGATTAATTTTAGGGGCGCCTAGCGGCTCGGTCAGTTCAGTGTCCGACTCTTGGTTTGGGCCCAGGTCATGATCTCACAGTTTGTGGGTTCGAACCCCTCGTCTGGCTCCGTGCTGGCAGTGTGGAGCCTGCTTAGGATTCTCTCTCTCCCCCACCCCCTCCCCTGCTCACTCTCTAATAAACATTAAAACAAAAAAAAAAGATTTAAAATGATTAATTTCTGTTATGTGTATTATCCCTTAGTTAAAAAAAAAAACAAAACTCTGTGAGGAGGGGTAAGATCGGAGATAAGGGAGGGGGCCAGAACATGTGGGCCCTAGGGGTCCCCAGTGAGGACTCTGCTTAGACTAATCCGGGAGCCCTGGAGGGTTCTGAGCAGAAGAGGGGCTGGCGCCCCCTGGTGGCGTTGATGGGAACAGGCGGCAGGGGACGGAGGTGGGGCAGGCCCCAGGGCGCCCCAGCGGGAGGTGATGTTGGCTCCCCCAGGGCTAGCAGGTGGAGGTGGGGAGGGGCAGGTGCCTCCAGGATACGTTTTGAAAGGAAATCCACCAAAAGTGGCTGACCTACAAGGAAAAGGAAAAAGTCAAGGTTTATGCCTGGTCTGGAACTTCCAATTTCCAGATGGGCGGGGGGGGGGGGGGGGGGGGGGGGGGCGGGGGGCAGAGGTGGGGAGGGGTATCCAGAGCTCTGGTCTGAGACGCCAGTTAGACACCCGATTGTAGGTGGCAAGTAGGCAGTTGGATGTAAAAATCTGGAATTCAGGGGCTGGAAATATGCATTTGGAATTTGCATGAGCCCCCAAATCTGTGAAAATCTGCCCATCCTCTCCCTACCCAGTGCAGCAGAATTTTTATTTTGTAAAGTGATTCCAGTCGGGCCCCTCAAGGGCAAACACAGTCAAACAACGTGGGGTGCTCTGTGTTTTGCTTTTTCTTCCACAGTCTTTCCTCTCCATCAGGGGTACCGGTTGTGTTGGGGACCCCAAACCACCCCTGTGTTCCAAGACTCTCCGGAAGGCCCCACGGGAGTCAGTACGTAGTTGATTTATTTTTCTTTTAAGCTTATGTATTTATTTTCAGAGAGAGAGAGAGTGCGAGCAGGGGGAGGGTCAGAGAGAGAGGCAGCGAGAGAATCCCAAGCAGGCCATCTGCCTGGCGTGAACTCCAAAAGCACAGCGGGTGTCAGCGCGAAAGATATTGTTTCATTCAAAAAGCCAAAACCGTGGCGCAGTGAGCCTCCTTATCATTTAGGGAAGTTTTATATCAGTAGAGGGAAGTGTCTATCAGCCAATTTCTCCAGACGCAAGGAAGGGCCAAATTCGCAAGGGGGGGGTGGTTTGCTTTCTAAGGATAGCGCCCCGGGTTCTCTCCTCCCCCCTGACGCCCCGGCTCAGAGACGGGCAGTGATTGATTTGAACAAGATAAGAAGCCAGATAAGGAACGGAAAACATGAGATCTAAACCAGCAGCTAAAACCACAAAAACGTCTGGAAGGAAACATGGCCTGAGGTTTGACACAGATACCTTACATAGGACGCGAAAAAGGACAAAGAGAAAACGCAAGAAAAAATATGAAAGCAAAATTAAGCAAGCCCTGATCGAAATTAAAAGCTTTTGCTTTTAATATTTAATATTAGAATTTAAGCTTTTGCTTAATTTAATAATTAAGTGTCAAAAGACACTTGCAAAGGGGCGCCTTGGTGGCTCCGACGGTCAAGCGGTCAAGCGTCCGACTTCAGCTTAGGGCGTGATCTCACCGTTTGTGAGTTCGAGCCCCGCATCGGTCTCCCTCTCTCTCTCTCTCTCTCTGTCCCTCTCCCCCCTCTTTCAAAAATAAATAAATATAAAAAAAAAAAAACTTGCAAAAATGAGAAGGCACGCCACAGACTGGGAAAGTGCTTGCAATATCTCCAACAAAGGAACTCGTAGCTACAATATATAAAGAACACTTACAACTTAATTTAAATGAGCGACCCAACAGAAAGTTACTCAGTCGGTTAGGCGTCTGACTTTGGCTCAGGTCGTGATCTCACGGTGCGTGGGTTCAAGCCCCGCATCAGGCTCTGTGCTGACAGCTCAGGGCCTGCTTCGGATTCTGTGTCTCCCTCTCTCTCTGCCCCTCCCCCACCTGCACTCTGTTGGTCTCTCTCTCTCTCTCTCTCTCTCTTCCTCAAAAATACATAAACATTAAAAAAAATTAAAACAAAAAAAAGAAAGCTTCCACACATGCTGGACCCATGACTGGCCGAAGCGGGGTCCTCCCCAGATGGGCTCAGTCTGTGCAGGGCTCAGTGGTCCTACGTGGATAGGTGGTGGGGGAGGGGGACAAGAGGAGCCGCAGCCCCAGGGAGGCCCTGACCTCATGCAGAGTGACAGACAGACGGACGGAGGTGGTCCTGATGCTGATTACCCTGCACCCTGCACCCAGGCGTTGGAGCTTTCGGGCTCCCTGACATCACCCCCCCTGCCCCGCCCGTGTGGCCCACAGGAAGGTGGCTCAGAGTGCAGGCTCCACAGCCCGACAGCCGGGGTCACAACCCCTGCTCTGTGCTTTGCGTGACCTCAGGGGAGTGCCTTCAGTCTGCCCATCTGGAAAATGGGATCATCACAGGGAAGCAAGTTCCAGGCTGTCAGCCCAGAGCCCCACGTGGGGCTCGAACTTGGAAACCCATCAGATCGTGAAATCAAGGGTCGGATGCTCAACGGGCTGAGCCCCCCCGGGCGCCCCTGGCTGCCCTTACCAATTACATAGCTGCCTTCCTTGATCTGTTTACAAAATTCTCGGCCCCGGCACTGCCTGCCACCCTTTCCTGCCTCTATTTTTCTTCCCGGCACTCGCTACGCCCTCGGGGAATACGTATTTGTTTCTGGCGTTTCCTTTGTCTGTCTCCCCAGTCACATTGTGAGCCCCAGGAGGCAGCCATGGTGTAGCCGGGTGGGGGGGGGGGCGACGGGGTCAGCTTATGAGTTACCATCGGTCTATGTATGTGTGTGAGGGAGGGAGGGAGAGAGAGAGAGAGAGAGAGAGAGAGAGAGAGAGAGAGAGAATCCCAGCCCAGGGATCATTACTAATTCCACCAGCCTCCCCACTGCTGGATAACAAAGACCCCTTTGTTCTCAAGGGCAGAAGTGGGGGGTGGGGGGTGGTGTTCCTCTTCTCTCGAGGCTTCTGGCAAGTTCTCCACCCAAAGGCTGGCCAACAAAACACTCTGGGGAGCTTCTGCGCGGGTGCCCAGCCGGGCCACTTGCTGGGTGTGCTGGGAAAGCCAGTTGGGGGCGGGGGGGGGAGAGGGAACCATACCTGTGACTGACAGAGTAGTCAGGACACGGCTGGGGGAGCCCCGAGGGGACCGTGACCCAGGCCAAGGGGCTCAGGGGGGCTTCCTTGAGGGCGGTCCTGTTACAAGATAGGTTTTGGAGAAAAAAAAACAAAGGAAAATCAGGACTCACACAGAATCCAAAAGTGAACGTGCGATTGGAGACTGGGGAGTCCGCATGCGTGAGGTGTTACAACCTGTTCGGAGCAGGACCAAAGAACAGACACGTTGACAGATCAGGAACATTGAAGCGCGTGTTCAAAGGGAAGCAAAACGTTTGGGGAGGCGCTGCGGGTGCAGAGGGCGAAGAACAATCTAGCAACCCCCGCCCCTCCCCCCCCAAGGGGGGGGACATTCCCCAGGCGCTCCTGGCTGCCCCAGAACAAAGAAAAACAAATACTGTACCCGCCAAGAGATCAGGTCGTGCCCGACGTGAGTCTCCATCAGTTTCGGATATCTTAGCAAATGACAAGAAAAAGGCAACCTTGTCAACAGTCCAATCTCCAGAAAAACCTATTGACTCAGTTTCCTGGAGCGCCAACATCACTCTCGCCTCCATAGTGATGGGGGAACAAAGGCAAGAAAGAAATCGTAGGTCAGATTAAATCCCCTTAGGGGCCGGCCGGGTGGCTCAGCGGTTAAGCATCCGACTTCGGTTCCGGTCATGATCTCGTGGGTTTTGAGTTCGGGCCCCGCGTCGGGCTCTCTGCTGTCAGTGCAGAACCTGCTTAAGATCCTCTGTCCCCTTCTCTCTTTGCCTGGAGCCTGTTTCAGATTCTGTGTCTCCCACTCTCTCTCTGTCCCTCCCCTGCTCATGCGCTCACTCTCTCTTAAAAATAAAGAAATAAGCATTAAAAAAAAAAAAGAACTCATGCGCATGCCTGCAGAGAGTTCGTGTGCATTACCCACAATCTGCAGGGTATTAAAACAGAGCCCATCATCCGGAAGGATTCGGTCTGTGTGGGATTACGTACGTCCTGCCCCGAATTCACGTCTGTCGAAGTGCTAACCCCCCAGGACGTCCGTATGTGACCTTCTTTGGAAACAGGTTCACCGGTAGATGTCAGTAGGTAAGATGATGTCATACTGGAGGAGGGTATCCAGCGTGACCTGTGTCCTTATAGAACTGGGAACTTGGAACTCCCACCGCACCGGGTGCACACAGTTTTCCACGGAAGCACGCGGTTTCCCCTACCGCACTGTCAGTGAACCTGCGTCCCTTCGCCCCTGGGCGAGGCAGAAACTGCACCAGGTTGAGCCGTCGCACAAGGAAGCGTTTATCTGCCGCCAAGAAGGAGATCTCGGAAAAGAGCTTCCGAACGTGACTCCCGGTGGGATGAATATTTACACAGGGACGCCCCCTCCCGGATGTAGAGGCAGGGAGGAGGTCCTGCGAGCGCCTGAAGGCAACAGCCCGACGCTCGCCTGGGGTGTTATGTAAACGAGGCTAGGGCTGGGGGGCGGGGTTAGTATTAAATGAGGTAAAGGTAGTTGTACGCGGTTGGGTTACGCTCAAGCCGGTCTGGGTGGTCTGGGCAGTGGCTAGGTTTTGCTTTTCACTTGCCTGAGTAAAGAGAGAAACTGGAAAGGAGGTTAAGGAAAAAAGGGGGGGGGGGGAAACAAAGGCAGAGGAGTACGAGCAGGGGGGCAGTCAAGGTCAGGTCTTGGGGTCTAGCTGGCGACGACAATACGTGGGCGCGGATTTCTCGGAGGATGAGCAGGAATCGCGCAGGGGAAGAGGGCAGAAACAGCATGTGCAAAGGCCCAGAGGCCGGAGAGGGGGGTGCGGTCCAAGGGGGGATTGCAGTGGTTCCGTGTGGCTAGGGCACTGAGACCGGGCGGGGACAGATCGTGCCAAGATTTGGGTTTTTGTTCTGAGCGCTCTGGAAGCCACCGAGAGAGACCTCTGTATACGGGACATCGGTTGCACCCAGCCCTGTGTTGGCTCATTATATCCTTCTGAGACAACGGGGATCAGAAGTCACACAGCCAACCGTTAGAGTCGAACTGGCACCTGCCTCGGGGCAGGGTTATAGCAGGTGAGGACCAAGGACCTGGAGGCGGAGGCAGAAGCTGGGGCGGGAAGGTCTAGGGCAGCGTTTATCTTTCTCGAGCTAGCTAGCTCCACGCGTCAGACACTCAAGGCTCTCCACCTGTAGGAACGCACTGAACGTGCGCACATCAACCCCCATCCTCCCCCCAACTGTCCCCAGGCTAAATCACTCCCACTAGGGAAAGGATTGATTTTGTCTATTTTTTTGCATCGCTGATGGCAGGCAGGTACGCGGGTACGTATTGGTTAAATGGGTAAGTAGTCCTCGAAGGCGATTACGCCCATCTTCCAGACGGAGAAAACTGAGGCTCAGGGAAAGGCTCCCACGCTCTAATCCCTTTAACTAACTGCTTGGCGTCCGGCACTTTCATGAACTCCCTTGCCTTGGAGACGGCTGGCTGGAGAGCGCCGGCGACCGCCACGGCGACCAGGCGGCGCCCGGGTCCAGCCGCCAGGCCTGAATAAGAACGCGGGGACCCTCCAGCGCTCCCTGGAAACCTGGGCTTCGGGGGCCCGACCCCGCACACCCCCAATGCTTTCGGACCCCGCCCTCCTACCCTCTTCCGGGGGAGAAGAGGGGCCCCAGAGCCGCCCCCTCCCGGCCGGCGCTGGAAAAGCCATCACCCTTATTAGCAATTCCGTTTAGTTCGCGGAACTTCTGGTCCAGAGCCCCGCCCCACGGGCCATACCATTCAGGCCCGGGTGGGGGGGACCGCGAGGGGACGCGTAGGGGCTTCCCCCGGGACGACTCCTGTCCGGATGCATCCTGGCCCCAGCGGGGGAGGGGAAGAGCCCGCGTGGGGGCTCAGGGTGACGGGCGGCAGGGTCCCTGGGCCCCCGCCGTGGGGCCCGCCTCCCCCCACCCTTCCCGCCTCCCCCCGCCTTTCTCCCGCGTTGGTTCGCGCCGTGTAACGCCAAGCAACAACCTTTGTGCGACCGTCCGGGTGTAGCGGAGTTCGCCGGTGCACGCCGCAGGTGGGTCGCCTGTCCGCGCCCCGCCCATGCTGCGGTCCCCAGCCATGGCCCTCGCCATCCGAGTCGTTTATTGGTAAGCACGACGGCCAGAGGCCCCCTCCGCGACCCCCTGTCGGACCCCATCCTCCACCCGAGGGTCCTGGGGGCTGGACCTACGGGGATCCTTTCCCGAGAAAAGGGGTTCTCTGCGGGTGGGGTGGGCGTGAGCGGAAGGGCGAGAAGGAAGGGTGTTGACCCCCCCCCCCCCCAGGGCGTGGCATTCAGGACAGCTCAGGTTCTCGAAGGTGGAACTGGGACACGCGGGTGGTCATTTTAGACATCCGGGGACCCCGGGGGGGGCGGGGCGCGGGTGGGGTCAGCTTTGTGATGGGAGAGGGGCCTCCGTCATCGCTAAGGTTGGCCCTCCCCCAACGCCGTCAACCGCCCTGGGGTGGGGACCGCGAGAGTCCGGAAGGTTCGAGAATGTTCCAGCGTGGGTTTGAAAGGCATGAATACTGTGGATGCCCGTCGTTAGGAACCCTCCATCTTTTCGGTTTCTCCACCTGCAGAGGGGAGAGAGTGATCTCAGTAGTTAGCCGCGGATGGAGTGCCGGTATTGGGTGCTAAACATGTTGGATCCAGCTTCCCCCCTGCAGGGAAAAAGTCCCGAGTGGACCGGGGATTTTCTGTCTTGTTGACTGCGTTATGCACCCCCACCCCCACCCCCCGCCCGCCCCCGGGCTGGCATCTAGTGCTGTGCGGGCTTGCATAGACACGCCTGCACATAGGCGCTTAATAAATGCCTGTTCAGTGCGTGTCTCCTCCCAGAAAGGAGGAGAATTTTAGCTCCGTTTTGGTTATAGGTTGTGGGAGAGGGTGGGGTCAGGTCAGAAGCCCGAGTCTGAAATGGCCAGGGGGCAGTCGCTGGTTTTGAAAGACTCAGATTGGTCTCAGCGGTGGAAATGTTCCTGCAGCCTCAGCAAAGCAGAGGGTGGGGTGACATTTTGAGGCCCCCAGGAGGCGCGTGTTGCAGACTCCAGTCCAGAAATAGCATGTCGTGGGGGTTGGGCAAGCGTTTGGAACCCGTCCTCAGGACTGGTAGGACCTTGGGGATCCAGGAGTAAAGGTTCATCCCCTAGACCTTCCCACTGGCTGTGGGTGGGGGTGGTGATTCCGCGGTTCTTACCCTAACGCGGTTCTCTGTTTCCCTCCCTCCTGCCTGTGTCTCATACTTGTGGTCTCTCTTTGTCACCCCCCTTTTCTGTGCCCCGTGTCTTTTGTCTCTCCTCCTCTGTCGGTTTTCCTTGTGTGTGGGTGTCCCCCAACCCCTGTGCCTGTGCGGCTTTCAACATTCTGTGTGTCTTTTCTCTCCTCTCTGTCTCCTCTTTGGTTTTGTCGTTTGTCCCTCTTGATGTCTTCCTGGGCCCCCTTCCCGGTTCCCCTCTTGCCTCCCCGCTGCCTGCCTCTTCCCTCCTCTGCCCCCGGATCCCCACCGTTTCCCCCTCTCCCCTGGGACCCACTCTCTCGGACCTCCCACCAGTGGTGCTTGAGGCTACAAGTCCAAGGTAAGCAGAGTGGCCAGCCCCCAGACGTGTCCCTGGGAGATGAGGGGGGACGGCAGGCGGCACGGCCCCTGTTGACCCCCGATGTGACCTCCCCCGCCCTTTTCAGTATCTTCAGCTGAAGAAGAAGTTAGAAGATGAGTTCCCCGGATGTCTGGACATCGTGAGTCTGGGGGATGGGGGAGAGAATCAAAGACGGTCTCCTTGTGTGTCCCCTCAGCCCTGAGTGGCCGCCGGGTGGTTCGGGTCGGCCCTACTCTTCACCCATATTCTCCCATTTCCTGGGGGGCGCAGGTGTCCCCAAGAGGGCATCTCAGCCCCCCCAACATCTCTCTCTTCCCAGTGCGGCGAGGGGACTCCCCAGGCCACCGGCTTCTTTGAAGTGATGGTAGGGGGGAAGTTGGTTCACTCCAAGAAGGTATGTCCGTCCGTCCGTCCGTCCGTCCTACCTTGTGTTCAGCCTGGCTGAGAGTTGGGATCCCGGTCCTAGCTTACTCCTTCCCTCTTCTTCACACCCCCAGAGAGGCGATGGTTACGTGGACACAGAGAGCAAGTTTCTGAAGCTGGTGGCCGCCATCAAAGCCGCCTTGGCTCAGGGCTAATGGGCCCCGAAGGCAGAGGTGAGGGGGGCCCAGCCACTGGACACTGTGATTGACTCCCCGTTCCTGGAATTGACAGCTAGTTTGGAACCCAAGGCCCGGTTTCCAACCCAATGTATTCCAGAACGAGTAGCGGTTTCTGTCTTGTGCTCTGGATCACGGAGCTGCTTTTCAGCACCTCCGGAGCCTGGTTTCCCATTTCCCGGCCAGCGTGTTCCAGATGAGCCCCAAATCCGGCCTGTTCTAGAACTGGGCAGACCAGAACCAAGCTCCCGACGCTCGACAGTCTGGAAGGACTTGGTACCGTTCCCTAATCTCAAGAGTCAGTCTTTCCTCCCGTGTTCTGGAACTAACTTCCATCCCAGTGTCCTATGAACCCAAGTTCCTGTCCCCAGGGTGCTTTGCTCCAGAAAACTGGTTCTCAGGTGCTTTAAACTCAAGTTCTGTTTCTTTTCCTTTTTTTTTTTTTTTTGAAATTTATTTATGTATTAAAACAAAATTTTTTTAACGTTTATTTATTTTTGAGAGAGACAGAGCGTGAGCAGGGGAGGGGTAGAGAGAGAGAGGGAGACAGAATCCGAAGCAGGCTCCCAGGCTCTGAGCCGTCAGCACAGAGCCCGACGCGGGGCTCAAACTCACAAACCGTGAGATCATGAGCTGAGCTGAAACCCAGAGTCGGACGCTTAACTGAGCCCTGCAAGTTCCGTTTCCTTAACGTCCCTTACTGGAGCAGAGGGAGGTCACATTGCAGTGTGAACTTGAACACGGCAGAACAGATTGAACGGGTGTGGTATAAACGTACTAGCGTCCTGCCTGATGTGCGGGGGTCTGAAGCGAGCAGTGTGTCCCCCCCCCCCCCCCCCCCCCCCCCCCGCGCTGCCAGGGAAAAAAAGAGAAAATCAAGAACTGTGGAATTCTAAAGCTGCACGAGCTGAACACTTTCGTGCAGTGGGGATTCGAATTCTGAAAAGGCCGACACGGAGCACCTCTCCTGCACAAACGTAACCATTTGCTGCTCCCGAACCGTCGGCAGCTCAGGCGGTTACTTAAATCAGCACGAGGTTTCCTTGGGTCCCAGAGAGGCCGTCCACCGACGGGTGGTTTCGTCCAACGCGAGCGAAAGTGGGGTTTACGCAAGAGAAGGGAGGGCGCCGTGGTTCTCGTTTGCGCGTCTTGCGGGTGCGGCTTCCAGGGTCTCCCAAGACCACGCTCGGGATGTGCGAGTCGCTAGAAAGACCCACAGAACTCAGCGAGGTCACGCCTGCGGTTACGGTTCATTATAGCGAAAGGCAGTGAAGGGAGAAGCAGGGCCAGGTCCTGGCGGTCCCGCGTCACCGAGGAGTATTGGACAGGGAAGCCGCGGCCGACCTTGGCCCCCGGCCCCTCCAGAAGTCAGGAGCTGCTACCGCCTGGCCCAAGGCCCCACCATGAATCCCATTGTTAGCATAGACCAGTCCCTGTGGCCCAAGGCCCCAGGTGGGACATTCATTCGTTCCCAGTGCTGAGAGGTCACCCTCAGGAGCTGGGGCCCCGCCTGAGGCCTGGCACAGCCGGTTCGTGACCGTGAAGAGGTCTTTTCTGGGGCTCGTAGCTGGAGTGGGTGGGCGCGGGTGTCCCAGAAGCCCGTTTCTGTCGGTGGCTTCTCTGGAAACCGAGTTTCCCCGTGGGGTGCACGTGAGAGGTGTTCAGTCACATCTCCTAGTGGCCGCCTCTAGCACTCCCTCCCCCCCACCACCCCGCCCCCAGCCTCATTTCTCTCACGAGAGACTCGACTGAGAACTAAGTCTTGGCCCACCTTGCCTGTAGGGTTACAATTTTTCCGTCACGGGCATCCCCTGGTCCTTGTGCCTCAGTTTCTCCGAGAGCACACGCGCAGGGGAGGGGCGGAGCGAGAGAGGGCGAGGGAGAGTCCCAGGCAGGCTCTGTGATGGCCAGCGCAGAGCCCGGTGTGGGGCTCGAACCCAAGAACCGTGAGAGCATGGCCTGAGCTGAAATCAAGTCGGATGTTCAACCGACCGAGCCCCCCCCCCCCCCCCCCCGCCGGGTGCCCCCTTTCCCCATCGCTTCTCTCTTAACCCCTTAATCGTGGGCCCTCACTCCCCCCACCCGGCCTTGTTGTCCCTGCAATCTGACCCCTCCCCTCTCTCTTCTCTGCACAGTCCAGTGACCTTGGCCCAGCCCCTCGTGGCCGACGCTTCATGACGGGAAGGACTGAAATGTCTGGTGGACGCCTGGTCTTTCCCTGATGTCCCTGCGGCCGCTGCGTGGGGGCAGAGACTGACGCCTCTGGTCCTTGCCTGTGTGTGTGTGTGTGTGTGTGTGTGTGTCCAGGCATGTAGCTCTGCACCCTGCCTGCCTTGTTCCCTCCTCTCCCCACTTGCCCCCGAATCCCCCAGCACCCCCCCTGGTTACTCCTGCTCCTGGCTTCCTTCTTGGGGTGGCGGAGAAAGGGATCTGGATGAGTGAGTTGTAGATTTCAGCAGTGTGGGTAACGGTTTACCGTTCAGTAAACATTGGATGAGTTTAACAAAACGTGTCTTGCGTGTGTCCATTTTACCCCTGGAACCTCCTCCCCAGCCTCGTGCCACCTCCCCCCCCCCCCCCATCTCTGGCCCAGGAAACGGGCCTTGGTGATTACGAAGCCCTTCATAGTGGCTCCGAGGTCGTGCCGATGAGGGATCAGGCAGCATGCGGCAGTGATGTTCATTTAAACGAGACCCGGGCTCCCAGATTGGTCCCAGTACATCCTGCCGTGGCCCCAGATTCGTAGAGGCTTGTACGAGTCTGCTAGGGTGGCCGTCAAAAAGACCAGACTGGTTCCAACAGCAGAAACCGGGAGTCTGAGGTCAAGGTGAGGACAGGTTTTTTTTTTTTGTTTTGTTTTGTTTAAATGTATATTTTTGAAGGAGAGACAGAGCGCGAGCAAGGGAGGGGCAGAGAGAGGGGGAGACGCAGAATCCGAAACGGGCTCCAGGCTCCGAGCTGTCAGCGCAGAGCCCGATGCGAGGCTGGAACCCATGAACCGTGAGATGGGTGACCTGAGCCGAAGTCGGATGCTTAACCGACTGAGCCACCGGGGGCTTGACTCAACTCAACCGGGGGGTTGACTCAAATCACCAAAACATACGAACAAAACTGCATTTGTGTAAAACCCACCAGGTTCTTTATAAAAGGGCCCCCCCGAACAGAAAGGTGTTACTATTTTCCTTCTAACAGCTCTTTATCCTTACGGGGCTAACAGATCGGGCGCTCGGACGATCCGGCTAGGACAACTCTGGAAAATGTTGGATCAGATGGGCTGTGCCTAATCATGCTCCGGTCCTCTCTCTGATCACTTGAGCCAGGCCATCAGGTGGCCCCGGGTGAGGTGAGGTGCCACATAGAAGCATCTAGACGGAAAAGTCCCAGTCTCTGAGGCTGCGAAGTTGGAGACATCTACAAAACCTCTCTGGAAGAGGCTGGTCAGTGGGTGAAGACACAAGGGAGAGAGCCTGAGACACAAAAGATCACAGCCTCAGAAATGGTCACTTTTCTTCTTTTCAACAGCTTTATTGAGATATAATTCACATCCCATACAATGCACCCATTTAAAGTGTATAAATTGAAGGCTTTATATAATATAATTCACAGATGGGAGCAACAATCATCACAGGCAACTCTATTTATTAAATAGCTTTAGGGGCGCCTGGGGGGCTCAGTCAGTTGAGTGTCCAACTTTGGCTCAGGACATGATCTCAGAGTTCGTGAGTTGGAACCCTGCGTGGGGCTCTCTGCTGACAGCGTGGAGCCTGCTTTGGATCCTCTGTCCCTCTCTCTCTGCCCCTCTCCCCCCTCCCCAACCTCAAAAATAAATATTTAAAATTTTATTAAACTACTTTTTTTTTTTTTTAAAGATTTTAGTTTCTAGTAATCTCTACACCCAACGTGGGGCTTGAACTCACAACCCCGAGATCAAGAGTCGCACGCTCCCACTGACTGAGCCAGCCAGGCTGCCCCAAACGCAGTCGATTTGAGACCGTTTTCGTCAGCACAAAGAGGGAAAAAAAAAACCCATGCCCTTTAGCAACCCCCCCCCCCCCCCCAGCCCCCAGCAGCCAGTAGTCGGCTTGCTGTTTCTGGGGAATTGCCTGTTCTGGGGAGTTCGTATGAAAGGAATCGGATACCCCGTGGCCTTCTGCGTCTCGCCTCCTTCACGTGGTGTAATGTTTTCCAGGTGCATCGCTGTAGTGGCGCGGATCGGCATTTCGCTCTGTTTAGTGGCTGAGGAATATTCCACTGCCTGGATGCGCCGCCTGTGTATCGCTTCCTCAGCTGCTGGACAGGTCGGTGGTTTCTAACTTTCTGGGTGTTGTGACTGGCGCCACCCTGCACGGAGCGCGCCAGATTTCGTCTGAGCACCCGTCCCCAGTACCTCTGGGCGCATGCCCGGAAGCGGAATGGTCGGGTCAAGGGCAATGGTCACACAAAGACCATTAGAGACTGGGGGACTCCACGCTTCTGAATTGTTGAGGTCACTCGCCTCCACTCCGAGTTCCAAGCTGATGAGCTCTCAGGCCCGAGCCATTCATTCCAGGATGACAGAGAGGATGCGGTTCCTGCCGGCCGCCAAATGCTGATGGCTCATGAGGCTGTGCCCGTGTTCCACGGATCTGTATCTGGGACTTCCAGTGAAAGTCACCAGACAGCCATCCACAGTAGCAACAAGAGACAGCGGCCCTCCCCACCTCTGCAGGTCATTTCATTTTTTTTTTTAAACTTAAAAAAAAAATAAAAGTTTATTTTTGAGGAAGAGAGAGAGAGAGAGCATGCGTGAGAGGGGAAGGGGCAGAGAGAGAGAGGGAGACAGAATCAGAAGCAGGCTCCAGGCTCCTTGCTGTCACGCTGAGCCTGACGCGGGGCTCGAACTCACCAACCAGGAGATCACGACCTGAGCCGATGTCAGAAGCTTAACCAACTGAGCCACCCAGGGGCCCCAGTAAGACAATTCTTTGGTGGTTGAGTTCTAAGCCAGCTAGAGAGACAGATCACAGAAAGAGGCCAGTGGGCAACTGAAACTTGCTGGAGTCTGATCTTAGCTCCCCCGCCACCCCGTCTGCCGGCTCAGCTCATATTGGGGGTCTGCCCGGCGTCACATCTGCAGCTCCCAGTTCTCCACTGGGCTTAGCATCGTGTCGCCCATTGAAGATTTCAAAGACACCAAACTCTCCAGAACCTTCAGCCGGACATCTGATGGGTCAGGCTAGGCTAGGCTACGCTTCAGTGGAAACAAGCAAACAAAACCAAACGCACATCTCAGTGGATTAGCACAGCGCATGCACAAGCCCTCTTCCCCGGGCAACTGGCCTCCGTGCAGGCCTCCATCGGTCTAGCTCGGCAACGTCCAGCAGAATTTTCTGTGATGATGGACTTTTTCTGTCCAACACTAAGGCTGCTGGCCACACGGGTGCCCTTGAGCCCTTGAGATGTGGTGACCATGACCAAGGAGCCGAATGGCTTATTCTGCGTTATTTAAACGCGCGATCAGGGGCGCCTGGGTGGCTCAGTCGGTTAAGCGTCCGACTTCGGCTCAGGTCGTGATTTCGCGGTCCGTGAGTTCGAGCCCCGCGTCAGGCTCTTTGCTGACAGCTCAGGGCCTGGAGCCTGTTTCGGATTCTGTGTCTCCCTCTCTCTCTGACCTTCCCCCATTCGTGCTCTGTCTCTGTCTCAAAAATGAATAAACGTTAAAAAAAAAATTTAAAAAAAATAAACGCGCGATCAAACACGCATGGCATGTGCCAGCGGTTACCCTCTTGAGCAGTTGCAGATCTAGGCTTCTGGAATCTCCTGTCGCGGCCAAGAGACCCACCGCGTCCGCCCCTCCCCCCGCTGGGACAGGCCGCAGAGAAGCACGCACAGGCTCTTAAAGGCGTGAGCCGGGAAGTGCCGCACATCACGTCTTCTCTCAGCCCATTGGCCGGAACAGGCACACGGCCCCGCCCACCTGCGGAAGTGGGCGGGGGGACCGAGGCCTCCCCGTATTCAGGAAGGGGAGGTGAGCGGGAGGCGTTGGCAAACCCTCGAAATAGCTACCACGGTCCTTACATTTTAGTTTTACCCTTGGCATGGAAGAGAAAGAGACCCTTCCTTGATCCTATTTTTGGCTTCACGGGGACAATTCTCACCTTCGAGAAAAAGAACGCAGCCAGAAAGCCCCCTCACCTCCCCAACCGGGAGACCCGATGAATTCTTGTCCAACAGCGACCCCGTGTGGCCAGCTTGAGAACCGCACCCCCGTCGCTCCAGGTAAATAGGAGCATCCCCGGGGGAATCCCTCTGCTCATTGAGATTCAGAATAGTCGAGTCCATCACCACTTTTTTTTTTTTTTGCCGTGGTCACGTGACACTTTTCAAATAAACAAAGAAGAGGGAAAAGTACATCTCCTCTCTCTCCAAACACTTTCTCTCGCTGGACCCCTTCCATTTAGTCTATCACCAGTCCCAGCTTTGCCACTTGCTGGCTGTGGGACCTCGGGCAGGTGACGTCACCTCTCAGGGTGATGAGTGAGGGGCGGGGGAGGAAGCAAGGGAAATGGGGGTGAGGGATCAAAGAACCCCCAGGCCGGGTGGGCATCACGGGGGGTCGAGGGCAAAAGGAGAGATTTTTGCCCTCGAGGCCTCTGTGGTAGCATCATGAGGTCGTCCCTCTTGGAAGTTTTGGGTGACATTTATTTATTATTGAGAGACAGAGAGCATGAGCGGGGGAGGGGCAGAGAGAGGGAGACAAAGAATCCGAAGCAGGCTCCGGGCTCTGAGCTGTCAGCACAGAGCACCTCATGACAGGTAGTTCCTCCCACCTTAAAATTTTTTTTTTTTTTTTAATTTCAAGAACATTTATTGGGGCACTTGGCTGGCTCAACCAGTAGAACATGTGACTCTTGATCGCAGGGTCGTGAGTTCAAGCCCCACGGTGGGGAGCCTGTTTTAAACAAATGAAAGAGGGGCGCCTGGGTGGCTCAGTCGGTTAAGCCTCTGACTTTTGATCTCCGCTCGGGTCATGGTCTTACAGTTCGGAGCCCCACATCAGGCTGCCCATTCCCTGCTTGTGTGCATGCACGCTCTCTCTCTTTCAAAATAAATAAACACAATTAAAAAAAAAAAAAGAAATTCAAGGACATTTATTGTTAAGAAGCCTTGAGGTTGGTAGTCAGCTCAACAATGCGATCAAGATTGAGGTTTCAGAATTTTTCTGTCTTTACCTCGTCTCCTTTCTTTAGCTTGTTGGGTTTTCATCTGCTTGGTTTTTTGGCCTCGTGGTGGCAAGATGCCCACTGCAGCTCCAGACATCACGTCTGTGTTCAACACAGGCAGGAAGAGGAGACGCCCTGCCGGCGCACTTTCTTTTTGTACCTGTCCCCCCACAATGTTTAACCATTTTAACCCTCGTAAGGTACACGACTGATTCAGGGACACGCAGTACATTTCCGATCTTGTGCAACCGTCACGACTTCCCGGTTCCAGAACATGTCATCACTCCAAAAAGAAGCTCTGAACCCGCTGCGCACCCACTCCCCATTCCTCCCTCCCTTCCTCCCTCCCTCCCTCCCTCCAGTGGCGACCACCAGTCCACTTTCTAGATGCGTCTCTTCTGGACGTTTCATATAAACGGAACCCTACGCGGCGTGGCCGTTTGTGTCTGACTCACTTTTACGTGTCATCAGGGGTCTTCCGTGTGGTAGCAGGTACCAGAAGTCCATTCCTTTGCGCGGCCGAATTCTATTCCGTCCTGTGGCTCAACCCTATTTGGCCATTGTTCACCCACTGATGGGTTTCTAGCTTGTTCCCACCTTTTGGCCATTGTGAATAGCGCTGCTGGAAACCTTCGCGTACGAGCTTTTCTTTCCACCTGTTTGACTGTTCTTTTGGGTTATTTTTGTAAGTGTTTTTTTTTTTTTAAAGTTTATTTTTATTTACAATTCCACGCAGCCTCCGTGCTGTCAGCCAGAGCCCCATGAGGGGCTCGATCCCACAAGCCTGGGATCATGACCTGAGCTGAAATCCAGACTCAGACGCTCAGCCGGCTGAACCACCCAGGCGCCTTTTTTCCAATTGTGTTTTTTTCTCTTTCTTTCTTGAGGGCCAGTGGGAACCCATCAGCTTTTAGATCTTTGATGTATTCCGATCTGAGAGAGTCGTCAGGCCTTCAAGGGGTCAAGACGCCCAGCACTGCTCACGCCTGTGTGATCGGGGGACTCATTCTAACCTTTCGTCGCCTCTGCCCGGGGTCTCCCCAGGGCACCTGTCTCCCCAGGGCGCCTCTCTGGCCATCCCGACCTGGGTCTGGCAGAGAAGTGGGAGGAGGTTTTGTTATATCCCGGTAGCCCCCCTGCCTGGGCGCCCTGTTACCTGGGGCCACCCTCCCCCACAGCCGGTCACGTGTCCCCCCCCCCCCCCCCCGCCCCCCACCCTCCCTCCCACCCCGTCTAATTCTCCCTCTGCTCTGCTGAGGCCCGCCTGGCCTAAAAGGATTGGAGCATTTGCTAAGTGGGACCGGGTCGGGGTCAGAGAAGCGGCTGGTGGGGACGGCCACAGGGGGGCGGCAGAGGAAGCGGGAGAGAAGGCGCGGGAAGAGGGGAGGGGTGCTCCCACCAGAGGGGGAGAGACTGGGGAGAAACAGAGGGCGGGGAGGTTTTCAGCTTTCCAGAAAAGTTGCAAAGCTATGTATCCAGCATCTAGCTGGCTTTTATGAACATGTTCTATTAGCAGGTACGTCTGTTATAATGGATGATCTAACACTGATACACTATTATTAACCAAAAGCCCCTGATTTATTCAATTTTCCTTCGTTTTGCCAAATGCCTTTTTTTCTTTTTAAAAATGTTTATTTATTTTTTGAGAACGGCGCGCGAGCAGGAGCAGGGGAGGGACAGAGAGAGAGAGAGAGAGAGAGAGAATCCCAAGCAGAGGCCATGCTGCCCGTGCAGAGCCTGACGCGGGGCTCCAACCCATGAGCCGCGAGATCGCGACCTGAGCCAAAGTCGGACGCTTCACGGACCGAGCCCCCCCAGGCGCCCCGTCGGGGCTGTGCTCTTTGGAAGGGAATCACTACGTGCAGCCCGTTGTGCGCACAGCGGACGTGGCTGAGGCTCAGAGAGGTGCGGTTACCTGCCTCAAGTCACACAGCAGATTCCTGGTGCTGCCGGGATCTGGTCCAGCTCTGCGTTACTCTACCCTACAGAGGCTCAGGGTGACAGGGACACAGAGAACAGGAGATGAGAGTCCAAGAGGCAGGAGGGGAAAGAGGAGGGAGGGCGTCAGGAAGCCGGCGGAGCCTGAGGACCCAGACAAGGAGGCAGGAAAGAGGTGGGGCAGGCAGAGGGACCGAGAGAGACAGAGGCCGAGAAAGACACGAAGAAGTCTTTACACGATGCTGTCATTAACCGTTTGTTGAGCATTTACTACGCTCGGGCTCGGTTAAGATTTGTAGGAGTTGAGGGGCGCCTGGGTGGCTCAGTCCGTTAAGCGTCCGACTCTTGATCTCAGCTCGGGCCTTGATCTCAGGGTCTTGCGTTCAAGCCCTGCATGGGGCTCCGTGCTGGGCGTGGAGTCTACTTAAAAAAAAAAAAAAGAATAATAATAAAAATAAAAAGGCTTTTTTTGATTTGCCTCATTTAATCGCTCTCAGGTCCTTCCTTCTCACCAAGAACTCCTCACACGAAAAAGCCTTACCGTTCCGGGGCGCCTGTCTGGCTCAGTCGGTCGAGCGTCCGACTTCGGCTCAGGTCAGTGACCTCGCGGTTTGTGGGTTCGAGCCCCGCGTCGGGCTCGGAGCCCGGAGCCTGTTTTGGATTCGGTGTCTCCCTCTCCTTCTCTGCCCCTCCCCCGCTCATGCTCTGTCTGTCAATAATAAATAAACACTAAAAAAAAAACCCAAACCAAACCCAAACAACTCTCAGGGCTTGTGCCGCAAGTATTGGCTTGGAAATAGCCTTTTCCCAGCGTTCACTGCTACTGTATAGAAATACAGCTCATTTTGTGTTCATTGGTTTTTGCACCCCGGCACCTTGCAAGATGCGCGTTATCAGTTTCCAGTGGCTTCTGGGTGTGTGCCTTCCACGGGAAGTCAACTATGAGTATCAGGCTTTTACCTTACCAAAGGGCAAGGGTTTTTGAAGAGACGGGCTTTTTTTTTAATTAAAAAAAGTATTTATTTACTTATTTCTTTACTTAATGTGTTGTCAAATTGGTTAACATACAGCGTGTAAAGTGTGCTCTTGGTTTTCGGGGTAGATCCCTGTGGTTCATCGCTGAAGACATGGGTTTTTTTTTTTTAACTTTTTTTTTTTAATGTTTATTTATTTTTGAGAGAGAAAGAGAGACTGAGCACAAGAGGGGGAGGGGCAGAGAGAGAGGGAGACACAGAATCCGAAGCAGGCTCCGGGCTCCGAGCTGTCGGCACAGAGCCCGACGTGGGGCTCGAACTCATGAACCGTGAGATCGTGACCTGAGCTGAAGGCGGACGCTTGACCGACTGAGCCCCCCCCGCCTCCCCCAGGCGCCCCAACTTAATTTTCTGATTCAAAGTGTGAGTTCAGCCAACTATGTCTGTGCACCGCATCGTGTCCACTGCCTGGTCATTGCGGATAATCAAGGAGGGGAGATTTTGCCGCTTCGCCAGAGAGCATCTCGAATCTCCTGGGTCTTGTGTCGGGGAGGGACCCCCACGCACCCCCTGTCGGCACCCACTGCCGTAACCGAAGCCTCACAGCCTCCAAAGCAGTGTGAGCAGACGCGAGCAGATCCTTGAGAAGGCTTTCGCCATCGTCTGCCGACACGTCCCCATGTCCCCGTCACCTCTCCTCTGACCTGGCTGACATTCTGTAGATGTTGACTTGGCCCAAGAGGGTGGGGATGGGTGGCAAGTCAGGTCAAGGCCAAGGAAACCTGCTCTGGGGAGAAGCCCAGGGGCTGAGAGGGTGAGGGGGGGGGAGGAGAGCAGAGAAGAGGAGGGAAGGGGAAGCGAGGGTCTGTGCAGGGCAGAGAAGTGGCAGAAACGGGAAGAGATCGTGGGACGGGGGACTAGTCTGATGGCCGAATGGTGAGCCCATCCGTTTCCTCGGCGCTCCCTGTAAATCAGGCTCTGTACTGGGCGCGTAAATGTCACATTCCCTATGACCCACACCCACACACGCGGAGAGGGCGTGGTTGTCACCCAAAGTCTCATGGACGTCCAGCTGTCCTCATGTCGTATTCCGAATAGTCCGAGAAGCAGATGGGCTTGGTACAGTTTGCAGGCTGGCACGGGAGGTTAAGGGCTGTGCCCTCCAGCTGGGCAGCCGGGTGCTCGCTAGCCCCGCTCGGAGGCTTGCTGTCTCCCCGGAAAGGCACTTTGAATGATCCGATGTTTGCTGTGACCTCCTGTAGGCAAGGGATTAGGCTGCCTGCCTTAAAGGACCTTTTTCGTAAGGATATTAGAGCATGTACGGCAGCTGCTGTCCCGTGGGAAGTGCTGGGGGATGGGGGGGCCCGCCTGTTCTGCCTTTGAGAGCACGAAATGCCAGTGCCTCAGTTTCCCCTTCTTTCTGCACGCCCCCCCATCTCTCCCCTCTCTCCCCCTCTGTCTTTCCATTTCTCTGCCCCTCAGTCTCCTTGCGGGGTCTCATTGTGTCCTTCTGTGTCCGTCCCTGTCAGCAGCTCTTTGAGAAGCAGGAGGGGGTTCATTATATCCCGGCAGTTGTGCCCCCCTCCCCGCCTCCCCCCACCATGCCAGTCTGTCACATGTCCCTCTAAATCCCCACTAATTCTCCCTATATTTTGCTGAGGCTGGCCTGGCCTAAGAGGATTGGAGCATTTGCTAAATAGAACAGGACGGGGTCAGAGAGCTGGCTCTGGAGAAGTGCAGGGGCCAGGGTGGCCACTGGGGGCAGCGGAGAAACTGGAGACAGGAGACAAGAGGGGGCACGTAACTGGAAGGATCTAGAGACCATGGACCCCAAGTACAGACTTTCTAGATACTGACCCATCCATGATGGACCCTTGATGTATGAGAAATTCCCAGCCTCTCCATCAACTAACTAAAAACCCCCGAGGAAAAAGAAGAAATGTGAATCCCTTCCTCACACCATACAGAATCAATTCTAGATGCATTAAAGAAGGGTGCCTGGGTGGTTCAGTCAGTCGAGGGTCTGTCTTTGGCTCAGGTCATGATCTCGTGGTTGGTGGGTCCGAGCCCTGCAGCTGGGTTCTGTGCTGACAGCTCGGAGCCCGGAGCCTGCTTCGGATTCTGCCTCCCTCTTTGTCTTTCTCCTGCTCGCGCTCTCTCTCTCAAAAACAAACATTAAAAAAAAAAAAAAAAAGACCTAAATATGAGACAAAACTAAGAATATTTTAGAGAATAAAACAGTACCTTTATGACCAAGTGCTAGATAAAGGTTTCTTAAACAAGAAAGCAAAAATAAAAGGCATTATCTTAGAGCAGAAAAGTAACCCAAACCAAAGCAAACCCGAGCTATAGTCCAAGCAGTTCCCTGGGGACCTCAGACTTCGGTAAACCGTCTCCGGTTTGTGACAAGGCGAGGAGACACCCTGGAGGCCAGCTTTGATAAACTTTCCCGTCAACTTGAAAATGAGGGTTGCCGGGGTGCCTGGGTGGCTCGGTTAGTTAAGCGTCCGACTTCGGCTCAGGTCACGATCTCACGGTCCGTGAGTTCGAGCCCCGCGTCGGGCTCTGTGCTGACAGCTCGGAGCCTGGAGCCTGTTTCGGATTCTGTGTCTCCCTCTCTGCCCCTCCCCTGTTCATGCTCTGTCTCTCTCTGTCTCAAAAATAAACGTTAAAAAAAAAAAAAAAGAAACTGAGGGTTGCCTTGTGAAAGGCATTGTTAATTTTTATTAAATAACTTTATTTTGCTTTACAGCGTTTGGATACACTGATGGCAAGCAAGGAAGAAGGAAGAAACTGGCCCGTAACAGATAACGAAAAGCACCGAAAATAGATGTCATTAAAACTGAGAAATATTTTGCGTAGGAGCAATATACAAATAGGAACAAATATTTGCGGTACATTAAATTGTCAACAAGGGTGGAAGCACAAATGGGTCAAAGACCAGGAAAAATGGGGCTCCTGGCCGGCTCAGCCAGGAGGGCACCGAGAGACTCTTGATCTCAGGGGTGGTGAGTTCGAGCCCACCCCTGGGACCCCCACATAAATACTCACGTGTGCCCTACATGCTGCGGGGACACTCACAGCAGCGCCACGCGTGGGGGCCACCCAGGGAACAGGTGCCACCTCCACAGGTGGGATGGACCGAGGTGTGTTCCCGTCGCAGGGGAGGGATTGGCTGCGCGGCCGGACCACCCCCCCGCCCCCCAGCGACGTCCCCACCCACGTGGACGCGGGGTGGGCGGGCCCGGGACACCCTAGTCCCCTCTGGCTCCGCGGGAACTCGAGGACTTTTGGGGGGCAGATTCCCCTATAAATTCAGTAACGTCATGAGCTCCGAGTCGTCCTCTGCAGGGCCTTCTTCTTCTTGGTACCCGGACATCACGGGGCCAGAGGGTCCCTCCAGGGGGTCTTGGGGTGAGAAGACCGCTGTGGAATTGGGGGCTAGCAAGGGGTCTGGCACAAAGTCCGCGCCAAAGGAGTTCTGAGGCCAGGCGGGGGCGGGGACGGACTCCTGGGAGCCCCGCTCTGGGGCCCACCAGGCTGGGTCCCGGCTGCAGGTGCCGGGCTCTGCTGCTGGGTGCATCCTCGAGGGGCCGTGCGGAGCGGGGCTGCGGACGCCTGGGGTCCCTGGGAACATGGGGCCAGCAGGGACAGGGGCAGGGAAAGGAGCAGGCACAGGAAAAGGGACAGGGGCGGATTCGTCGACAGGGGCGGATTCGGCGACAGGGGCAGGGACAGAGCGGGAGTGGGGGGCTCCAGGGTCCCTTGGCGCCATGTGGGCTCCCCGACCTCGCCCTTTGGGCAGCCTGGAGTGCTTGGCCCGGCGGTTCTTGAACCACACCTGGAGGGACCGAGGGGACAAGGCGGAGGGGTAAACGGGCTAGGCAGGGGCACCTCCCCGCCTCTGTCCCAGGTGTGGAGGGCTCAGGAGACACGGTGGCCGGTAGAGCTCTCCCTAGGGCCCCCGGAGCCCATTTCAAGGTCCCCCGAGGATGCAGGGGGCAGTGGGGTGGGGCTTGGACACCCGCGAGCCCGGGGGCCAGGAAGGGGCCTGCCTCAGAGGGTCCCCGCCTTCACAGAGGCCCTGAGCTCTGGTGCCCCGACACCCAGCCAACCGTCAGTCTGGGCGGGCTCATGCCGGCTGGTTCGCGCAGCACAGGGTGGCGGTGAGCCTGGGGTCCGGCCCTGAGTCCCCACAGGGGGCCCCTTGCTAGCCCTGTGACCCAGGGGAGCCCTCGGACCCTCTGGCTTGTCTTCTCCCCTGTAGCCCGGGACAGACGGCAGGTGGTCCGGCCGGAGGAGTGCCACCTTCCTAGTGGACCCTGTGGCCAGTGGGGACGGAGGGGGCGGGGGTCCTACCTGCACTTGGTGCTCGTCCAGGTTGAGCCCGGCTGCCAGGGCCACGCGTTCCTGGTAGCTCGGGTACCGGTTGGCCCAGAAGTGTTTCTCCAGCTCCTGCAGCTGTTCCTTGAGGTACACGGTGCGCTTCTTCCGGGGCCTCGGGAGCGTTCGGGCTGATGGGGGGCCTGACCCGAGGAGAAACGGGCTCAGACAAGCCCCACAGATGGCCCCCCGCCCCCCAAAGACCCTCCCCCTGCCCGGGCCAGGCCCCGACGAGCAGGTGGGAGGCACGGCTGTGCATGAGAGGTGGCAGCTGGACCCGACGCCCTGGGGTCGGGCCCTGGTTCTCGCCGTCCCGCCCAAGTCTCTGTGCCCTGTGTCGGGGCCTCAGCGGGTACATCTTTGAAATGGGCGCAGTGACGGCTGTCTTGTGATTCCAGCACCCACGGCCGCGGAAGGCAGGCAGGCTGAGCTCCCCAGGCCCAGCCAGGCCGCTGCCCCAGGCAGGCGGGCTCCCACCTCGCCTGGCCCCCCCAGCCCCTCCCATCCAGGGCCAGAGCCACCCTGACGCTGCTCACAGGGGGCGGCCGTGCACCAGGCCCTCCGTCCCGGCCCCACGAAGTCCCCACAGCCCGGTGCGGGACGCCCTCCCCAACACCGGGGGCCTCCAGAGGAGGCCTCCCCAGCCTCAGCCCCGGCCCCTGGCGCAGGCCCAGGCGCACCCTCAGGGGAGCCTGGCTCTTGCATCCTGCCCGCTGGCCCGCCGCCTGCGTGTGGGGCCCTGCCCACCCCACCGGGGCCATAAATCCCACCTGCCTGCCGTGCCCACCCAGACACACCCTGAGGGTCCTGGGACTCTCCCTCTCTCCCCACCCTCAGCCCCGCCCCCGGAGGAGTCCCAGGAGGGAGTAATCCTTTCCTTACTGAGCAGCTTCTGGATACCCAGGCCCTGCGCTGGGGCCTGGGGGCTGGGGCCTCAGTGGCCAGACAGCCTTGGTCCCTCCCTCAGGGGGCTCTAGCCCAGGGAACCCCGCATTGCCCCTTGTGGGGGTCCCCAGCCCAGGAAAGGGCCCCTCCAGCCAGTGCCCCGGGCGTCGTCCCCTCCCCCCAGTCCTGGGGGCCCCTCCCCCGCCTCCCTGTCCAGCCCCCTCCTCTCCCGCCTGGTCGGTCCAGCAGCCTCCCCGCTGGCCCCCAACACCACGCTCGCCCTCTGGTCCCTTCTCCGAGTCTCCCCCCAAGTCCTGGACGGGGCGGGTGCTCAGACACGTGGCCCCGGTGATGGCTCGGGGTCCGTGCCGGTCTTCCTATGGGATGAAGGCCGATGGGGGAGCAGGTGGATGGCTGCCCCCGTGTCTTTGTGAATGCATGAGCTGGGGCTGCCTTAGGTGCTGGACTCAGGAGCTGGGGTCACAGGGGCCCAGCCCCCCCGCCCCCCCAGCTGCATAGACCCGCATCTAGACCTCAGGCTGAGCTCCTCGCTGGCCTGGGGTCTGCTCAGGACTCGAGTCCGGGAAGCACGCAGCTTACAAGCCTCAGTTCCCGGGCAGCGAGGGGCCTCTTACGATCATCAGTGCTAGATGAGGGTTAACTAGGCGATCGCGCACCGAATCATAGGTGGCAGAGGGATCGCGTTGTTCGAGGTTGACCTCGCTCTCCTGAACGGCCCGAGCATCTCACGGTGCCATCACACCGTCAGTGCGCCTCCGTGCTCCTTCCTTTCCGGCAACGTTCCGCCTTCATTGGACGTCGTTTCTCCTTCTTGGGCAGGTGGGAACACAGGGGTCACCAAGTCGCGGGCTCTGCAGTCAATGAGGGATCCTCTAGCAATGTCCTTGGTCTTTACGATGTGCCCAGAGGCCGCCTTCTCTCTTACTTTAATTTTTATTTATTTTTTAAAGTTCACTTAATTTCTTTTTAAAAAATGAGACAGTCGGCTGAGCGGCTGACTTCGGCTCAGTCATGATCTCGCGGTTCAGGGGTTCGAGCCCCGCATTGGGCTCCACGCTGACCGTGCAGAGCTCGCTTGGGATTCTCTCTCTCTCTCTCTCTCTCTCTCCCTCTCCCTCTGCCCCTCCCCCACTCACCCTTTCTCTCAAAATAAATGAGTGTACCGTTTTGTGGATGAGATTGGGAGAGATGGAGAAGAGGGGTCTTGCCTGGTATTGGTGGGGGAGGGGATGGGGACTCTGACTCTCCCACGCTTTGGTAGCGTAGGTTGGTTTTTGAGACAAATTTGTCCGTGTCTGTCAACACCCCTCAGCAGAAGACCCTCAGACCTCAGCCGAGGACGCTGGAAACGCATCTGTTCTGTCCAGACCCTGGGTGACTCCGTGTCCCGAGGCAGGTCCCTCGTGGGTCAGGGCAAAGCCCAGCTGACCAGGCTAACAGCGCAAGGAGCCAGAGATTATGCAGAAGATCAAGCTCAAAACCGACTGAGCCACCCAGGGGCCCCAGATGTGACACTTCGTAAATACACTGAGAACACAGCGGTGACCCGGAAAGCGATGCCCCTGCCCTCAGCAATTTTGCTGTGTGGCAACTGAGTTGTCCAACAGGGGCGTGAATGGAAGGACACGATCACCCATGCTGTGAAAATACGCATTTAAATACAGAAGAGTTATGGCACCACCGTTCAGAATAGCAAAAAAGTGGCAGCAGGTAGAAATGTCTGTCAACCGTGACTCAGTCGGTTAAGCGTCCGACTCTTGGTTTCGGCTCTGGTCGTGATCTCACGGTTTGTGAGTTCCAGCCCCATGTCAGGCTCTCTGCTGGCAGCCTGGAGCCTGCTTGGGATTCTGTCTCTGTTTCTCCCTCTCTGTCCCTCCCCTGCTTGCTGTCTACCTCTCTCTCTCTCTCTCACAAAAATCAATAAAATAAACTTGAAAAAAAAAACATTCGAAATGTTGTCAACGGATGAAGGGATAAACACAACGCCGTAATATGCATATATTCACACAACGGAATATCATTTAACCGTAAAGGAAGGAAGGACGGACACATTCTACCCCGCGGATGAACCTTGCAAACATTACATTAAGTGAAAAAGCCAGACCCAAGAGGTCACAGAGGTGCGATTCCATTTACATGAAATGTGCAAGATAGAGAAATCCATCGAGACGCAAGGTAGATTAGAGGTTGCCGGGAACTGGGGGGTGGGGACCGTCGGGGGGGGGGGGCCACCGGGTGATAGGTATGAGGTTTCTGTTTGGGGTGATGCAATGTCTTACATTAGTTCCGGTGATGTATGCACAACAACAAAAAAAACATTGAATTGCACACCTTAAATGGGGGAATTTTATACGATGTGGATACGTTAATGAAATGTTTATTATATTGCCCCTGGTTCGATGCAGATCTGAGTGACAGGTTTTATCGAGACCTAGTGGGGCGCAGGGCGGGGAACGCGGCTTTCTGTTGCCATCGCAGGAGTCGAGGTCGGTCAGAAAAGAATTTCTGGAGATTTTGGAGCCTGAATTGATGCCACTAAGGATGCGAGAAAGGATCGAATGAGCACAGTGCCCTTCTGCCTCAGTGGTTCGATCCTAAGAGGTTTATCCTGGGGAGAACGTTTGCCTGCTGTGAACACGCACGAATGTATCTATTTGCGATTTCAAGTAACTGAGTTAATTACATGAGTTCATGGGTGCGAAAAAGGGAATGATGAAAAAATTCTCCACAACCTCCGACCCGTGGAATGCTAATGAACAGTGAGAAGGAATCAGGGGTGGAACTTTTAGTAACGGTTGGTGATTTTTAGTGTATTTTTTATTTTGTTCGAGTGGTGGAGGTCCGTTTTCTTTTTGCAGAGTACGTGTGTCCCAGACATGGAGTCCTTGTTGCGATTTTAGTTTAGGTTAGTTTTTTGTTGTTGTTTTTTTTGTTTTTTGTTTAGTTTAGTTTTTTTTGTTTTCTGTTCAGTTGAGGTGTTTTTTTTTGTTTTTTTGTTTTTTGTTTCGTTGAGGTCTCTTTGTTTTTTTGTTTTGTTTTTTTGTTTTTGTTTTTGCTATGGAGTCCTCTCTTCTAGAGTTAGAAAGGCACAAAGTTGATGACTAATAATATGTTAAATGATGGAATGAGCCTACAGTTGCTGACATCCAGTAATGTCTCAGGCACATTGTTCATTTTTGAGAATGCATGTACTTAAGAACACTGAAAAGATCAATATATATATATATCAATATATCAATATATCAATATTGATATGTATATCAATATACATATGATATATATCTATATATATTATATATCTATATATATAATCAATATCAATTGATCAATCTCTCTCTCTCTCTCTCTATATATATATATATAATATGTTGGCTGGCAACAGTAAGACACCCAGCAGTTGATTAATAACCCAGCGATTATGGAGAATGTCAAATGCTCATTTCTTCCCATTTCCACTTGTTATTATTATTATTTGTTTATTTTACAAGAAGAAAAAACAAGGAACATTCTTGGCTTCGGATGCTGCACAGGACACATCGATGCTTGGCCCTCTGTTCTTCTGAACCTTGACTCCTTGCAGGGCTGGGTGGAAACCCGGTGGGTGCCGAGCCCCCCTGGGACAGCTGGGGGGGTGGGACAAGAGTCCCTGGGGTTCCTCGTTGGGCTTCCCAGACTGCCATCCAATGCCCAGATTCAGACGGACGGACGGGGAGGTTGTCTGTAGCCCAGAATCTGCTTGGGCCACAAGGGAGGGAAGTGAGAAGGGAGTTGATGGAGGAGAACGGGTGCTAAGAAGAAAGGATTAATCCGTTTATCTTGATTCGGTTAGAACAGAAACAATGGCTTCCTCCCCAGCCGTTAATGCCTTATCTCTTCTGCAAGTCCCTTCCAGGCAAGCCCTGATTTTGGTCCACTCAGTGTGGTTGACTCACCTCTGCCTCCCGCCCCTAGGATGCTCCCAGATAGCCAGACACCTTCCTACTGTCTATGCAAAGAGAGGCCTCCCTCCCTGAGGGAGAGGGGGCCCAGGGTGGGGAGGTCCCCTGGGGAGGTCAGAGAAGAGCAAGCTGAACTTTGAAGACAACATTGGAGCGACGGGCAGATGGGGTTGAGGGAGTTGGCCTCTGCCTTCTAGAACCTTCTGCCCTAACTTCCTGTGATGGCCATTCCTCTCTGTGTCTCGAGACTTCGCTCTCCGCTTCCTCTTTCGTGTCTGAAATACACTCCACCCTCATCCTTCGCGGCTTCCGTATTTGCGTTTCTGCCTACTTGCTAAAACTTGTCACCCCCAAACGGGTCCTCCCCACGTGTTCCTGGTTGTTCCCAGACAAGTGCAGAGTGGTGACAAATTCGCGTGATGGACCTCGCCTTGTTTCCGGCTGCCTTTTCCTTTCAGCTCGTATACCGTAAACGAGTGTCCTTTGGAGGAATATTTAGCGCCACATTTTGGGGGGGGGTATTTTTATGCTTTTAAAAATTGTGGTAAAATGGTAGCACCTGGGTGGCTCAGGTGGTGAAGCGTCTGACTCTTGAGCTCGGCTTATGGTTTGTGGGATTGAGCCCCGAGTCAGGCTCTGCACTGGCAGCAGGGAGCCTGCTTGGGATTCTCTCTCTCTCTCTCTCTCTCTCTCTCTCTGCCCCTCCCCCACTCACCCTTTCTCTCTCTCAAAATAGATAAATTAAAAAAACAATCCCTCCCCCAAATTATGGTAAAATGTATCTGACATGATATCACTTTAACCGTTTGTAAATACACAGTCCAGTGGCATTAAATGCAATCACAGTATTGTGTAACCGTCAGCACTGTCTGTCCTTAAAACTTTGTCATCATCCTGGGGCGCCTGGGTGGCTCCGTCGGTGAAGCGTCGGACTTCGGCTCAGGTCACGATCTCGCGGTCTGTGGGTTCGAGCCCCGCGTCGGGCTCTGTGCTGCCAGCTCGGAGCCCAGAGCCCGCTTCGGATTCTCTGTCTCTCTCTCTCCCTGCCCCTTCTCTGCTCGCGCTCTCTCTCTCTCTCTCAAAAATAAATAAACATTTAAAAAAAAAACCCCAAAAAACCTCGTCATCCTCCCCGACAGAAACAAGAACTCCTCCTTCTGCCCTGCCCGCAGCCCCTGGGACTCTCCAACCCATTTTCCGTCCGTGTGAGTTTGACTAAGGTACTTCATAGAGGTAGAATCATGCGATATCTGTCCTTCCGTGTCTGGCTTCTTCCGGAAGCGTTACATCTTCGATGTTCATCCATGGTGTCGTGTGTCCAAGCAGTTCGTTCCTTTTTGGGGGCCGGGTAATATTCCACTGTATGGGTTGACCACATTTGGTTTCTCCATTTACCTGTTGATGGACACTCGGGCTGCTTTCGGCGGTTGTGAACCGCGTGGCTGATCGGTGTGAGTGGCTGCTTTCGGCGTGGAATTGCTGGGTCCTTGTTAAACAAGGTGATATACCGATGAGTTGATGTAAAAATGGCCAGAGGCTCGCAGAAAAGGAGGAGCGGGACCAAATTTGCTAATTTGGTGTTTGAGGTGTCTTCGTAGAACATGACTACTCACAGAATCACAGCAAAGCAGGTCAATAGTCAATTCGGGGAGGGGGGGGGGGGCGCCTGGGTGGCTCAGTGGGTTAAGCGTCCGACTCTCGATCTCAGCTCAGGTCTTGATCTCACCGTCCTGTGTTCAAGCCCCGAGGTAGGCTCTGAGCTGGGCACGAAACCTACTCTAAAAAAAAAAAAAAAAAAAGGTCAACTTCCAAATCTGAGCTTTACAGGAAGGGGCTCTGATAAGGACTGCAGTCTAATCTGGTGGGGGAGGCGTTCCAAAAATTCCCAGCAAAGTGCCGGGTACGTGGGTAGAACTGAACCTTAATGCTGGTTCCCTCACCAGACAGCCGTCGGCCTCCTGATGTCCCACCCTGCCCTATTCAGAAGGTTCCAGAAAGAATGTGGTTCGTGAGTTCCTGGTGTCACCGGGAAGGACTTTTATCGGATGCTAAAAGCTACCGGCTCTTCTTCCCCGGAAACCCTTCCTTAGTCTAACTGCCGTCCGACCTGCTGTCTGTGAAGGAAGCTGAGGACAGCCAACATCCGTCCCGTAAAAATACGCATGCCAAGAACGAACGGTTCTGGAGGAGAAAATAGCATCCCTACGGACAGGAGAGATCTGAAAATGTAGGCAGAAGCGATAGGTTCTATGGTGGCCACAGAGGTGGGAGCCAAAGGTGGAAAAACACTTTCCAGGCCTGGGGAGCAAGACGTCTCAGCTTCCAGGTGCCCTCCCTGCCCCCTCGCTGTCCCCCTCTCCCTGCCCCTGTCCCCTCCTGGGATCTCAGCGCGTGAGGTGAGAGGTCTCAGACCTCCTCGTGGGGTTTCAGGTAAGCAGAAGGAGTTTTTATTCCATCTTGACAGTCTGTCCACTCCCCTCCCCTCCCCTAGAGCCTGTCACGTGTCCCCCCCCCACCCCCCCAAATCTGATCTAATTCTCTCTCTGCTCTGCTGAGGCTGGTCTGGCCTAAGAGGATTGGAGCATTTGCTAAATGGAACCAGGACGGGGTCAGAGAAGCAGCTGTGGGTGGACCCCCCCCCCCCCCCCGCCCCTGGGCCAGGACGGCCACAGGGGGGCAGCAGAGGAGATAAGGAGGCAGAGGAGCAGAGAAGGGGTGAGGGGAACAGAGCTAGCACCGGCCGGCTGTTTAGGAAACTACATTACAAGGGTTAAGAGGGTGCCCACACTGTCCATGTAGAAAATTTATCACGAACATATATCCTGGTTTCCTTTCCGCCCTCCCTGCTCTGTCCCTTTGGAAGTGACAGGGGGTTCTGGAGACCGGGAAAAGGGGGTATAGGTGTGGAGGTCTGGGGGCGTCCGACCAGGGCCCTCAGAGATGACTTGGAATGTTCCAGAAGGGTCTGACCTGTCAGGAATCTACGCAGAGCCCTGAGGGTCTGCCCCCGACGTGAGGCATCCGGCGGCTTTGGAGCGCCCGCGTAGGGCATTTCATGTAGAATTTTAAATACATTTTAAATAAATGTGTAAGTATTTAAAAATACTTTGAATTTTTTTTAATTAAAAAAAAATATTTACTTATTGTTGAGGGGGGGAGGGGCAGAGAGAGGGGGACCGAGGATCCGAAGCAGGCTCCGTGCTGTCAGCACAGAGCCCGATGTGGGGCCCCACTCGCGAACCGTGAGATCACGATCTGAGCTGAAGTTGGGCGCTCAACCAACCGAGCCACCCAGGCGCCCGCTTCTACCTGGGCGGTTTATTGCCCATCACTTTGCTGATCCACCAATCAGGTCACCATGTCAGTCAATGAGACCTGGGGCTCGAACTCATGAACCGTGAAATCATGACCTGAGCTGAGGTGGGACGCTTAACGGACTGAGCCCCCCCCCCACCCCGGGGGGCCCCACTGCCTGGCTTCCTTTGCTCAGTGTTAAGAGTTGTGAGATTCTTCTGTGTTTTGTGTGTGTGTTGTTTTGTGGGTCCCATTATGCATCGCTTTTGAGTTTGCGGAAAGGCCGCTCAAAGGGTGGCCCGGGGGCCTCTGGGGTGGGGGGGTCTCCGAGACCCTACAGGGGGAGGCTCACCTGATCGAAAGTATTTTCATAATAACGCCAAGGGAGAATCAGCCCCTTTCATTCATTCTCTGGCCGGCCCACAGGGGGCTTCTCCAGAAGCTACAAGATGTGAGGCACCCGAAGAACAGTCCTAACGAACAGAGAGGCCGAGGTGGGGTAGTTGGTCCAACGTTAAGGGGATTTGCAAGACCGTACCTAGAGCCGCTCCTCTCGTGAACTTTTCTCGTTTCAGAAAATATGCTTATGTTTCCATTTCAAAATACATCGTTTTAGGGCGCCTGGGTGGCTCAGTCGGTTGAGCATCTAACTTCAGCTCAGCTCCTGGTCTCACGGTTCATGAGGTCGAGCCCCGCGTCAGGCTGTGCGCTGATGGCACAGAGCCTGCTTCGGGGACGCCTAACCGATTTGGGGCGCCAGGGTGGCTCAGTCGATTGAGCATCCGACTTCGGCTCAGGTCATGATCTCACGGTCCGTGAGTTCGAGCCCCGCGTCGGGCTCTGTGCTGACCGCTCGGAGCCTGGAGTCTGCTTCGGATTCTGTGTGTGTCTCTCTCTCTCTGCCCCGCCCCCCTGCTCATGCTCTGTCTCTCTCTGTCTCAAAAATAAATAAAAACATTAAAAAAAAATTTTAAACCCGGACTCGTGTGGTTCGACATCAGTCCTGGCAAGACGCCCCCAGCTCAGCTGGGTTCACCCTCACTTTGCATCCCTGGTGGCTCCCCTGTCCAGTGGGGGGCGAGGAGTTGGGGTGAATGTCACCTTGCCCGACGTGAGACTAGGAGAAAACCTGGCTTTGTGGGGACAGTTAGATCCTGAACCGGTGAATTCGGCAATAATGCGATCCCTGAAGCATCGTGCATATCCCCGAACACCGTGGGGCACTCCAAAGTCTGACCTCCCTGATTCCGGCTGAAACCACAGGCCCGTGGCCCCGTCGGTGAAACCACACCCCACCTCTGCCCTGTGTGTGTGGATCCACCTGTCTCTGCCCCTCTGCCACTCACTCGGCCCTCCATCCGTCCCTTTACTGAGCACCCACCGTGTGCTGGGACTGTTCCAGGCACCGAGAATACAGCTGAGAACCAGGCAGACAAGGTCCCAGGCCTCCCCGGGGCTCAGGTCCTGTGAGGGGCGGAGGAGAAACAAGACGGGAGTAAGCGTTTTGCGGAAAATCAAGCAGGCGTGAGTGTGCTAGGGAGCTATGGGGGTGCAGGGGGAGAGGCCCCCGCACTCTAACCCACTCCCTCCTGTGGCAACCGTGGGCCTGGGGCAGTCCTTTGTACATCTCTCTTGGCCATTCAATCATGAACCAGTGAATATCGATTTCTTCTTTATAGCTCTTCCCTTTCTCTCTCTCTGTCTCCCAGCGTTTGATCTCCCCCGGTGTCTGTCACCCCCAGCTGCCCCAGGACCCTGTCTCCTCTGGGCTCCTTCCCTGTGCTTGGCTAGTTTGGGGACAGGAAGAGGCCAGAGGGACAGAAGGGGACTGAGAGGTGAGGGACCAGATCACACAGAGCTGGGCACAGGGTGGATTATTCTTCCAGTTGTGGCCCCAGTTAAGGCTTTGGTCTTTGGTATCCAGAGCGGAGGGTCCGGCACCTGCTAGAGGGGGGCGGGCCTGCGGGAAGGGCGGGGCTTCCGCAGTCTTGGGGCGGGGGGTGGGGTGGGGGGGGTGGGCTCCAGGTCGTCTAGGTGGTAAGGAAAGGTTATACTGGGGATAGTGATCTCTCTCTCGCTCTCTTTTTTTCAATTTTTTTTTCAAATTTTTTTAACTTTTTTAAAATTTATTTTTGAGACAGAGAGAGACAGAGCATGAACAGGGGAGGGGCAGAGAGAGAGGGAGACACAGAATCGGAAACGGGCTCCAGGCTCCGAGCTGTCAGTACAGAGCCCGATGTGGGGCTCGAACTCACGGACTGTGAGATCATGACGTGAGCTGAAGCCCGACATTTAACCAACTGAGCCACCCAGGCGCCCCAAGAATTGACATGTCTTAACAATATGGAGTCCCCCAACCCATGGTATATTTCACTATGGACTTGGGTCTCCTTTAAAGTTTATTCATTTGTTTTGAGAGAGAGAGAGAGCAGCATGAACAGGGGAGGGGCAGAGAGAGAGGAGGAGAGAATCCCAAGCAGGCTCTGCGCTGTCAGCACAGAGCCCGATGCGGGGCTCGAACTCATGAGCCGTGAGATGGTGACCTGAGCCCAAGTCAGATGCTCCACTAACTGAGCCACCCAGGCGCCCCGACTCGGGTTTCCTTTACCTTCTCCCAGCACTGCTTTGTTGTTTGTAGCGGGACAATTGTCTGAAGGAGGAGATGACCGGATTTAGGGACGGTCTCGGACGTGGGACGTGAGGAAGAAGGGAGCGGTCAAGGCTACATGTCAGGCACTCCTCCTGAGTCACTGGGCGTAGATGACAAAGAAAACCCCTTGCCCCAGGGGATCCAGCTGGGCAGAAGAAGGGCCTAGATTTGGACTGAACTGACCCCAGGGCCATGAGCCTGACCTTCTGAGACTCACCTCTCCACGCCCTCCCACCCCAGGGGACTCTGGGCCTGACAGCGGATGGGTGCCCGGTCCAGGGAGGCAGTGATGTAGAGAGGCCGACACTCTTCTCTGCGGGCCTGTAAGGACCCTCTCTCCCTCTCCCTGCTCCCGCCGGCCAGGACCTTCCCGTATAGCACTGTATTCTCCCATCAGTAGCCTCCTGACTGGTCCCTGAGGGTCAGACAGCCCCTCCCTCTCTCTTCAAGCTAATGAGACCTGTCCTGATTCCCCAGCCAGGCTGCTGGCCTTAATCTCCCGCGGCAGGGGGTTTGCGGTGGGGGGGGGGGGGCGGGGAGAAAGAAAGAGCCCCTTATGGTGAGACACAATGACCCAGCCACAAGGCAGGATTACCGCCATCTCCCCCGCGATCATGTGTGCCTGTCGGGTGTGTCGTGACGAACAGACCCAGGGAGGGAGACAGAGGCGAGGATGATCCAAAGTGCAGAATGAGAGAGGTACCAAGATAGGGCGAAGGCAGAAACGCAGGGGAAGCCGAGGAGAAAGCCAGCAGGGAGCAGAGGACCTTGGGGGAGAAAAGAGAGAAACGGGAACAGTGGGACTTACGAGGCCCGGATAAAGGAACACAGTGGGGCTGGGGGGGGGGTGGGGTGGGGCTGGGGTTGCAGGGACAGGTGAACAGACAGGGACACAGGGACGCAATGATGGAGAACGAGGTTGGGGGCGCGCAGGCAACGTGGCCGGAGTGGCGTAGCCTGAGAGCGGGAGAGGCTGAGAGGCACACGGACAGAAACGGGGAAACGGAGGCAGAAAGCGTGAACGATGCGGCCGTACAGGTTTCAGTTGGTCGGCGGAGTGTGGGGGAGAAGGGCAGACAGACCTGCACCCCTTTATGTGTCGAGCGATCTCTCAGCAACACCTGGCCTTTCTCTTTTTCCTCTTTGATGGGACACCAAAGCTGGAAGGACACCAGCTAGACCTAAGGAAGAACTTCCCTGAGGAGTGGCGGGGCGATGGCGGCCGGGGGCGGGGGGTGGGGTGGGGTGGGGTGGTGGTTCCTGGTCACAGGCAGGAGCTGGGGCCTCCCGTCCCCATCAGCCCTAATTGCCAAGATGTCGTGGGGAGGGGAAGGGGATTAGGCAGGCGGGCGCCCCTCCCCCTCCCAGCCAATGTCACCTCCTGGCGCCCTGTCAAGTCCCCCACCCGGGGCCAGGATTACCCTCCGAGATCCAGGCCACCGCAAATGACATCACTCCCAGCCGGAGCTTAAAATCTCCCCATGTGAGGGGACCTGTTTCCTTCAGGCTTTGCCATCTGACAACTCCCGCCCAGGTCCCGGGCCACCGGGAGAGCCCCGTCCCTGTTTCGGAAGGTGTGTTGCAGGAGTGGCAGAGGGGAGAGGGGACGGAGGGAAGGGGAGCGAGGGGAGGGGGGACAGGGGGCAGAAATTGGGTTTGTTTTCTCCCCACCTGGGTTCTCAGCACCCGGTACAGGCGTGTGTGATGTGCGGTGCAGGGACCTGCGGGGAACAGAGGTTCAGTCCCCGCGTCCGGAGGTGCGGGGCGGGCTGTGAGCGCACCAGGAGGAACGAAGGGTGGACCGCGCGTGGGGGTGGGGTGGGGTGGGGCTCAGAGTGGCCTGTTGGTGACGTGTCCGGGGCTGGGGGCTTCTCGCTCCTGGTCCAAGGCAACTTCCTAGCCCATCGTCTTGTGTTTTCTTCGAAACGTGCACTGCCTGAAACTCTCTTCGTTGGTGCGTTTATTCACGGACAGCCCACCCGTCTCCCCGCTGCCCCCTTGGCTTCTCCCAGTGCCCGGGCGTGTGGCTGGGGTGCCTGGTTCTCTGTCGAGTGGGGGTTGAAAAAAATAAAATGCTAAGAGCCACATGCCGACAGCAGGAGGGAGGAAGTGTAGATTCTGGGATGGCCCCATGGGGCCAGGAATGCCGGGATTCTCGGGGATTCTCGGATCCCATGCTGGTGGAGTGATTACTAAGGTAGGGGCCTCCCTGCCCTAGAGACTCCTGCTTGTCCAACCTTGGTCATGAGCATGCACAGTTCAGCTCCTGTCGGACAGGGTGGCCGAGCGAATGGTGGCGGAGATCCAGCAAGGGAGGACCTGGAACGTGGCTGAGCTCGGGGAGTCTTGCCGGGGGCGGATGTGGGGCCACCTGAGTCTGGGCTTGAAGCCTCGCTGTGTGGCGTTGGGCCATTCACGTGACCTCTCTGGTCCTCTGTTTCCCCGTCTGCTATGCGGACGCGAGGATGGGGCGCCACGACGATGCAGTCGGATGAGCCATGGGGAGCCCGTGTCACAGGCTTGGAGACCCAGGAGAGGGAGCTGGCCTCATCCTGCTTTGGGGGATCTGGGGTAGATTTGGGGGTCAAGAGCAGGGGACTCTACTCCTCCCTGAGCCTCGGTTTCCTCCTCTGTGAAGCGAGGATCATACGAGCACCTACCTTGTGGGAAGTTTTCACAAGCTTATTGTTCCCCGAGATCTCAGTCCAGAGGCCCTCAGTGAAATGTCTGAGCTGTTTTGGGATCCCCGCTGGAAGTCCTCATGGCTGTCAAGAGGGGTGGGCACTTTCCTCTGCACCCCTCAGGCTCGGTCTCCCCACCTGTAGAATTACAGGGATTCTCTCTTTGACTACCCGCAAGGTGGGTGTGAGCCTTACCTGCTCCAGACGGGACCCTGGACCCTGTGGCCGCTGGACATCAGGGGCCCCGGGCGCCAGCCTCGGGTCCCACACGTTGGTCCCCGGGGCAGGGAGAAGGGTCCCCCTCAGCCCATCTTTGGGATCATGAGGCACCATTGCCTTGAAATTCACCAGGCAGGAGGGTGATAGGGGCGCGGTCCGGTTTCTCGAAAATTCTCAGCCAAAGGTAGTAGATGTTGTAGTTATTGCTGTCTGTGCTCCTGGGGAAGAAGCTCACGCGAAGAGCCTGTGCAGAGCGAGGACGTCCTGAGGTCGTGAGGTCCCTCGTTTCGTTGCCAAACACAGAGAAAAATGTCAGTGGGTGTCGATATTATCCCCATTATTATTCTTTGCTGCCATCTTGAACACAAGGCCCTTACTTGTTGGTTATCTGAGCAGCGGGCAAACCCTCAGTCCTGGGGGTCATTGTCACCATCAGCTCCTTGGTCTTGGGCGAGCACCTTCCTCACCCCAGGCTCGGATTTCCCCGTCTGGAGGCTGGATCATCCCCGTGCGAGAAGGCTGGGCTTTCCTGGAAGGCCAAGCTCTGAGCCTGGTTAAGCGGGGGGCACTGAGTCGGTGGGGAGGACAGTGACCTTGGATGCTCTCGTTCAGGCCCTGCACGTGGTCCCTGGCGGGGCGGTTCTTACGAGCCTCCCTGTTTCCAGGCTCTCCGGAACCTCTGGTGTAGCATCATGGCCCCGTGGGAGGACAGAGAGAAGGGACAGAGGGAGCCCCGGGCCGGGTGCTGGGAGAACAGCCTTCGGGAACCTCTGCCCCCCGGGCTGGAACCCCGAGTCCCTGCTGGCGGCCTGCGCATGACCCTGGGCCAGGAACCATGCCCGAGCCTCAAGATGTTCCCGTCTATGAAATGGGGGCATAGCAGTAACGCAGCGCCTGCCTCCCAGGGTTGTGCTGAGGACGTAAGGCTCGTGTGCGCTGAGTTCTCCACAGCTGTGTAACCAGTTACACTAACACTCGGCGGCTGAAAACAACACGCATTTACGGTCTCATACGGTCTCTGGGGGACAGGAATCCGGGGGGCCCCACTGGATGATTCTGGCTCAGGACGCTCGCGCTGATGTAGTCAGGGGTCGACCAGAAGGCTGAGTCATCTGCAGGCTCGTCCGAGGCTTTGGCCCTGACCTTCCCCCGGGGGGGGGGGGGGGGGGGGCGGTCCCGTGGCTTCCCCCAGAGCGGCAGCAGCCTTGGAGGCCACCCTGTCATTTCTGCGGTGCCCTTAGTGGCTGTGGGGACAACCCAAGGGGAGCGAATGCCAGGGTGAAGGTTACTGGGCGGGGAGGAGGGGGAGGGGGGTCTGGTTCTTCCGATTTAAAGTGGTTTCTGCTTTTGTTGAAACCGTTAGCCGTGAGCTTCCCCAACACCTTCCTGTCGGGTCCCACACCACCCGGTTCACTCTCCACCCGGACGGGCTCTGCTCCAGTCCCGCCGGCCCCTTGTTTCTCCTCCAACCAGGCAAAAACGATTTCAGCCTCCAGGCTTTGCAACCTCTGTTCCCTCTGCCTGGAGGCCCCTTCCCAAGTTGACTGAGCCTTCGCTTTTCAGCGCCAGGGTCACCCCCTCTTTTAAGTTTTTTTTTAAATGTTTATTTATTTATTTTGAGAGAGAGTGAGCCAGCCAGGGAGGGGGAGAGAGAGAGAGAATCCCAAGCGCAGTGCAGAGCCCGATGCGGGGCTCGAACCCATGAACCGTGAGATCGTGACCTGAGCTGAAATCCAGGGTCGGCCGCTTAACTGACTGAGCCACCCAGACGCCCCTCCGGGGTCACCTCCTTGCAGAGAGGTCTTCCCTGACCATCTAGATGAGAGGCCTCACCCTCACCCCAGATCCCGCCACCACCCCATTACCTTGTTTCATTTTCCCAGGAGTTCCATCCCGCGAGGCTGTAGGGCCCCAATTTATGGAAATAGAACACGGTCCCCCAAGTGGGGGACGAGAAGGACAGAGGGGAAGGAGCTAAAGCAAATGCCTTCTGGTGTGTTTGTTTTTTTAATTATTTTTTTAATGTTTGCTTATTTTTGAGAGAGAGAGAGAGAGAGAGCGTGAGCGAGGGAGGGGCGGAGAGAGGGAGACACAGAATCCGAAGCCTACACATCGCATATGTATATGCCGTACGATATGTATTAAATATACACTTCATTAATATACGATACGTAACCCACGCACGCTTCTACCGTCAAAGTGCAATTTTAACAAAATTAAAAGACGTGGTTCTCAGCCATATACGTAATAAGCACAGATCAAGGATTTTTTTTGTTTTTTAAGGCTTACTTAGGGGCATCTGGGTGGCTCTGTGGGTTAAGCGTCCGACTTCGGCTCAGGTCACGATCTCGCGGTCCGTGGGTTCGAGCCCCGAGTCGGGCTCTGTGCTGACGGCTCGGAGCCTGGAGCCAGCTTCGGATTCTGTGTCTCCCTCTCTCTCTGCCCCTCCCCTGCTCTGTGCTTTCTTTTTCTCTCAAAAATAAACATTAAAAAAAATTTATAAACAATATAAAAAAGTAAAAATGCTTTTTTATTTATTTTGTGTGTGAGAGAGAGGGGGAGTGCGTGCACGTGTGAGTGGGGGAGGAGCAGAGAGAGAGAGAGAGAGAGAGAGAGAATCTGAAGCAGGCTCCGTGCTGACAACACGGAGCCCAGTGCGGAGCTCAAGCTCATGAACCATGAGATCACGACCTGAGCTGAGATCAGGAGCCGGATGCTTAACCGAGGGAGCCACCCAGGAGCCCCAAGGATTTAAAAAAAATTTTTTTTAATGTTTATTTATTATTGAGAGACAGAGAAACAGCATGAGCAGAGGAGGGGCAGAGAGAGAGGGAGACACAGAATCCGCAGGCTCCAGGCTGTCGGCACAGAGTCGGTCGTGGGGCTCGAACTCGCGAACCGCGAGATCATGACCTGAGCCGAAGTCGGACGCTCAACCGACGGAGCCGCCCAGGCGCCCCTGAGAGGTTCTATTCAACACCCCAGGATGGGGCGCCTGGGCAGCTGTCAGCTGCGCGTGGGACTCTTGATCGCCGCTCAAGTCCTGATCCCAGGGTTGTGGGGTCGAGACCCCCGAATCGGGCTCCGCGGTGAGGGTGGAACCTGCTTCAGGTGCTCTCTGTCCCCGCCTGCCCCTCCTCTGCTTGCACTCTCTCTGTCTCAAAAAAAGAAAGAAATCCCAGCGTCCGGTCTCTGCAAACATGTCCCCGCAAATGACAGCGAGGGCCCAGAGCTGCGACCTACCGGGTACCGACTGTAACAGGTGCTAGTTTAAGGGGCTGACAGACGTCATGCATTTACCCTCACAACCACCTAACGACCTAAAGTCTCTTTTCATTCCCATTTTCCCATGAGGGGGACTGAGGCACCCCGAAGGCTGTGGCCCCCGGGGCAGGGGTGGGGTGGGAGGTTGGGGAGAGGGAAGATGGCATGTCGCTTTGATAGATGCTTCCTGTTTGTTCCACTGCCCGGGACATGGTGCGGAGCCTGCTCCTCCACGCCCGGGCCGCCACTGGGGTCACTAAGCCCACCAGACATGGGGCACCTGGGGGGGCTCAGCCGGTGAAGCGTCCGACTTCGGCTCAGGTCGCGATCTCGCGGTCCGTGAGTTCGAGCCCCGCGTCGTGCTCTGTGCGGACAGCTCGGAGCCTGGAGCCTGTTTCAGATTCTGTGTCTCCCTCTCTCTCTGTCCGCCCCCCGCACGCGCCCCCCCCCCAATACTCTGTCTCTGTGTCTCAAAAAATAAACGTCTAAAAAAATTTTTTTTTTTTTTTAAAGTAAGGCCACCAGACAGGTCGCATGTGGTCTTGGAGGGACGATCAGTCCTCCCTGTTGTTTCTGTCCTGCTATATCTGGGACTGTTCCAGGTTTTTGTGGGGAAAGGCCTGCGTCTCTAGAAACCTTTCTGTCCCCGAGCAGGCCGGGACAGCGGGTCACCCTGCGGTCGTCTGTGATTCTGTGCGAGGCTGCACATCTTTTCTGGGCTCATAGCGACAACAGCTGTGGGAGGGGAGCGGCAGCCAGGGTCTCAGTGAAGCTTTGCCCACTTTAAGCGGAGGGCCGTTGTACAGGTGTGGAAACTGAGGCCCGGAGAGATAAGTGCCCAAGGTCGCACACCTAAAGAGAGCCTGAGACAGAACTTGGACGTGGGCCTGCCTGTCACCACGCAGTCACCGGGGAATGCTTTTAAAGTTTAAAAAAAATTCGTGATGTTTATTTATTTTTGAGAGACAGAGCGCGAGTGGGGGAGGGGCAGAGAGAGAGAGAGGGAGACACAGAATCCGAAGCAGGTTCCGGGCTCCGAGCCCAGAGCCGGACGCGGGGCTCGAACTCACGAACCGCGAGATCGTGACCTGAGTCGAAGTCTGACGCTTCACCGACTGAGCCACTCAGGTGCGCCCCCCTCTTTTTTAACTGGGTGTGGGGGGGGAGTGTCTGAACGCCCCATCTCCTCTTGCAGGCCCGCCGACCTGGGCCGCAGTGTCCCCGGAGATCATGATGGCGTATATGAACCCGGGGCCCCACTACTCGGTCAATGCCTTGGCCCTGAGTGGTCCCAGTGTGGATCTGATGCACCAAGCTGTGTCCTACCCAAGTGAGTACGGTCCTTCTCCTGGCCAGCCCAGCTCTCGGTGGTCCCTGGGGTCCTTCGTCCTCAGGGAGAAGAAGATGGGGACTTCCCGGGGCGACCTCAGAGCCACGCATCAGCTGTCTGTGGTCATTTGCAAGCGCCAGACTTCGGGGCATCGGAGCCTGTTGGATGGTCATGGCATTTTCGGATGTGGCGCCCTCTAGCCCCACCTGACAGTTTTACACTCCCAAGTGGTGGAATGTTTTCCCTGAACGTGTCTCAGCGCATCGGAAATTTTGTTGTTTTATTTTATTATTATTAAATTTATTTATTAAATTTTATCATTTATTATTGTTAAATTGTTATTAACTTTTATATTTAATTTTATTATTTTTTAATTATTTTATTATTTTTATTCTTAAATTTAAAAAAAAAATTTTTTTTTTCAACGTTTATTTATTTTTGGGACAGAGAGAGACAGAGCATGAACGGGGGAGGGGCAGAGAGAGAGGGAGACACAGAATCAGAAACAGGCTCCAGGCTCTGAGCCATCAGCCCAGAGCCCGACACGGGGCTCGAACTCACGGACCGCGAGATCGTGACCTGGCTGAAGTCGGACGCTTAACCGACTGCGCCACCCAGGCGCCCCTATTCTTAAATTTTTTTAACGTTGATTTATTTTTGAGAAAGAAAGAGAGAGAGAGAAAGACACGCAGTGTGAGCAGGGGAGGGGCAGAGAGAGAGCCAGGGAGACCCGGAATCCGGAGCGGGCTCCAGGCTCCGAGCCCGACGCCGGGGCTCGAACCCACAGACCGTGAGACCGTGACCTGAGCTGGAGTCGGACGCTTCACGGACTGAGCCACCCGGGAGCCCCAGGGGCATGAGAAATGTTAGAAACGGGGATAAACCTCCTTCCAGGGCTACAGCCAGTTGTTGGGGTGAGGCAGGAGCCCCGAGATAACAGGCAAAGAGGAGCCCCATTTCCCCGGGGGGACGGAGTGAGGCCTACAAGGTCAGGGAATGGGCGCGCCTTTCTTTGGGCCAGACGAGCACCCAGAAAGGGCTTCTTGGCAGCCTCAGGGCCTCCCACAGGCGGACGAAGAGAACGGGGGCCCAGGTCACCTGACGGCCCCGCTGTCCCCTCTCGGCCGTAGGCGCCCCCAGAAAGCAGCGGCGGGAGCGGACCACCTTCACCCGGAGCCAGCTGGAGGAGCTGGAGGCCCTGTTTGCCAAGACTCAGTACCCGGATGTGTATGCTCGCGAGGAGGTGGCTCTGAAGATCAACCTGCCGGAGTCCAGGGTTCAGGTGGGATGTTCTGGCCGCCCCCCTCCCCCACCCCGAGCCCCAGCCCCTCCTGGGACCCAAGCGTGAAGGGAGAAGGGGGAGTCGGGGAGTCAAAGTCATAAGGAGCCCTCATAACCCCTCTCCCCATTTTTCTTACCCTTCCCTCCACCCTCCTTGCTGCTTCTTCCCCCAGCACTCCTGCCATGCACACTCTGGCCACAGGCCCTTTGCACCTGCTGTTCCCTCTACCTGGATTTTTTTTTTTTTAATGTTTATTTATTTTTGAGAGAGCGCGAGCCGGGGAGGGGCGGAGAGAGAGGGGGACAGAGGCTCCGGAGCAGGCTCCGTGCTGACAGCAGAGAGCCCGATGGGGGGCTCAAACTCACGAAGCGCGAGATGATGATCTGAGCTGAAACTGGACCCAGGTGCCCCCCCCCCCCCAACCTGGGAGGTTTCTTCCCCATCACTTTAAGTCTCTGCTTATCAACCAATCAGGTCACCACGTCTGTCAATGAGACCTAGACGGACTCTCGCATTTAAGGTTGCAATGTTTAGGGGCGCCTGGGTGGCTCACTTGGTTAAGCCTCCGGCTTCGGTTCAGGTCATGATGTCACAGTGTGTGAGTTCGAGCCCCGCGTCGGGCTCGGTGCCGACAGCTCGGAGCCTGGAGCCCGCTTCGGATCCTGTGTCTCCCTCTCTCGCTCTGCCCCTCCCCGCCGCTCACACTCTGTCTCTCTGTCTCCTAAAAATAAATAAACATTAAAAAAAAAAAAAGTAGGGGCGCCTGGGTGGCGCAGTCGGTTAAGCGTCCAGCTTCAGCCAGGTCACGATCTCGAGGTCTGTGAGTTCGAGCCCCGAGTCAGGCTCTGGGCTGATGGCTCAGAGCCTGGAGGCTGTTTTTCCGGTTCTGTGTCTCCCTCTCTCTCTGCCCCTCCCCTGCTCATGCTCTGTCTCTCTCTGTCCCAAAAATAAATAAACGTTGAAAAAAAAAAAAAGTAAACTCGCAATGTCCCTCACCCTCCCCGCGCTACTGTCCCCTCCTCCCGCTCAGTTGGTTCTTCCATAGTGTTTATCACCTTCTAGAAGGTTCTAGAATGCCATGCAATGTACTTACCTACTGTTTATTTATAATCTGTCACTCTCAACAAGAATGTCAGCTCCGCGGACGTATCCCCAAAGTTCACGCATGTTTGTGAATTGATGGAATGGATGGATGGATAAGTGCGTATGTGTGTGTTTGTACGATCGTGTGTGTGTGTGTGTGTGTGTGTGTGTGTGTGTGTGTGTGATTGGATGGACGGACAGACGGGCGGTCAGGTGGATGGATAGAGTGTCACAGCTACCGACCAAAACCGGGGGGTTGTGACTCTCCGGGGCTCCCCCCCACTCGCCCACCCCTTCTCCCCCTCCCCTCCCCCAGGTTTGGTTCAAGAACCGCAGGGCCAAATGCCGCCAGCAGCGTCAGCAACAGAAGCAGCAGCCGCAGCCCCCTGGGGCACAAACCAAGGCTCGTCCGGCCAAGCGGAAGGCAGGCATGTCGCCAAGATCCTCCTCGGACGTCTGTCCAGATCCCCTGGGCATCTCAGACTCCTACAGCCCCCCTCTACCCGGCCCCTCGGTCTCCCCCACCTCGGCCGTGGCCACGGTGTCCATCTGGAGCCCCGCCTCGGAGTCCCCTCTGCCCGAGGCCCAGCGGGCGGGGCTGGTGGCGGCCGGGCCCCCTCTGACCTCCGCGCCCTACGCCATGACCTACACCCCCGCCTCTGCTTTCTGCTCTTCCCCCTCGGCCTACGGGTCTCCGAGCTCCTATTTCAGTGGCCTGGATCCCTATCTTTCCCCCATGGTGCCCCAGCTGGGGGGCCCGGCCCTCAGCCCCCTCTCGGGCCCCTCCGTGGGCCCCTCCCTGGCCCAGTCCCCCACCTCCCTGTCAGGCCAGAGCTACGGTCCCTACAGCCCCGTGGACAGCTTGGAATTCAGGGACCCCACAGGCACCTGGAAATTCACCTACAACCCCACGGACCCCTTGGACTACAAGGATCAGAGTGCCTGGAAGTTTCAGATCTTGTAGAAGCCAGCTCTGTCTCCGCGCTTTGTCTGAACCGGCCCGGGAGGGTGTCCCTGGGGAAGCAGGGCGGAGCTTGGGGCCTCTGGCTTCGCGCGTGGGGCTCACTCACCACGGCCCACCCCCTCCTCCCGGGAGGGTCTCCTCGCTCTCCGGGGGCAGGGGTGGGGGCGAGGGGCACACTTCAGTAGGTCTTAGTAACCCTCAACCCAGCCCCGGCTTGCGTGGATTCTAGCTGCCTTTTGAAACCACGAGCCCCAGACTCCAGAAATTCTCTTGGTGAGAATTTCGCCCCCAGATGAAATTCAAACGCACTCAGCGGTTGATTTGGCAAGGGGGGCGGGGGAGGGGGGGGGACGGGTACTGGTGAGGTCAGAATCAAGAGGCCCGCGACCACCCAGGGAGGGAGGCTCAATTCTGTACCTTCCGTGTGGGACACTTCCTTAGCATATGGCTAGAGATCCTTCTAGAAAATCCAAAGACAGACTTTAAGAAGCCCCACCATGGAAGCTTAGGCCAGTCGTATGGTTAAATTAAAAATATCCACTGGGCAGATCTCACAAACCTGGGGTTTACATGGTAGGTTTAGGGGGCTGTTTGATCTATTGATCTATTTTTTTTCTTCTTAGTTTCTTAACTAATGACGACTGTGTCATTATTCGAATGGGCATATTTGGTGGGAGAATGGAAAGCAAGTCGCCTGTTTCCTGTCTCCTTTTAACCTTTTTGTTTTAGGATTTTTAAATTTTAGAGAGAGAGAGAGAGAGAGAGCAAGCGAGCAGGGGAGGGGCAGAGGGAAGGGGAGAGAGAGAGAGAATCCCAAGCCGGCTCTTTGTTCCCCGCGGGGCTTGGTCCCATCACCCTGGGATCGAGACCTGAGCCGAAACCAAGAGTCGGTCGCTCCGCTGACTGGGCCGCCCAGGCGGCCCTGTGTCAGGATTTTCTAAAGGTGACTTTCACCCAAACATCGGAGGAATTTTGGCATTGCCTGGGGTGTCCTAACTATAGCTGTGGGTGTTTCAGGAAGAAAGAGCAGGTGGCAGCTTCCCGTCTGTTAAACGTGGGGGGGGGGGGGGGGGAGAAACGGATTAGGAGGAAGTCCCACGTTTCAGATATACGGTCCCTTTCTTAGAGTCTGTTTGGGGCCCCGATTGCGGACCCGGACGAGAGAGCCTGGCCCGAGGAAGTTTTCCTGGGGCAGTGCTGCATTTCTTCCCGACCCACAGCGTCCGAGAGCAGCATTGGGAGGATTCTGAGAAGGAGTCAGGCGTTTTGACACTCGTGGGAGTTTGGCGCGTTGGCCTTGCTTCCTCAGTCCGAATTTCCCTTTCGTTTTTTTGGGGCCGGGGTGATCGGCAGCCACGAGCCTTTCACCCGGTTTCCGTGGTGTGAGTCCTCCCACTACGGCTGATTTCAAGGCGCCAGTGTGGGCCCGCGGACCCAGAGCGGGACGCATGCCATCTGGGCTCACGAGCCGGTAGGAGCTGGCCCCAGGCCCCTGGTGCAGGAAGGGGTGTCAGGAGGTGGGCACGGTGTGCAGAGAGGCTGGGGGGGGGCTCAGATGAGGTTTCTGGGTCCAGGCCAGGACAGGTGCGCACAGCCTAGACCCCCGAGACCCCTGCACACTGGGGTCACTAGAGGCCACAAAGCTGGTTTACTCAGCACGCCGTGTGAACGTCTCTCAGGGGCCTGGGCCACGCTGGCCTCTGGGCCATTAGACCCCCGGGAGTGGCTCAGAGTCCAGCCTGGGGCACAAAGGATACACAGAGGGGTAGGGGCTGGGGGCCACAGACACAGGCTAACCGGGGCTGAGAGGTCAGGAGGCCCCCTCATTCTGTATCCCTTTTTCCACTCACTGGAACTCCAGTCCCCTTCCCGAAAAGCCACTCACGGAGCGACAACAATTAAAATGTTGACTCTCGCTTGAAGTCTGGGTGATTTTTTAAAAAATTTCTGTGAAGGGGCAGGCGGCGTGGGGGGGGGGGGAGGTGGGGCGGTGGAGACAGGGGTTGCTCTGTCCTTTTCCTCTCTCCCTCACCTGTATCTCTGGGGTCATGGGTCCGTCCACGTGCTCTCTCGGTCTGGTCGCCGACTTTTCCTTGGTTTCTCCCTAAAGCCAATTAAGCGGGGATGTGGACTCCAGACGGTTAGCTTCTCCTTCCTGCTGTGACCTCCCTGGGCACCAACCCCCCCCATCCCCCTCTGCGAGGGAGGGGGGATGGCCACGCTTCCTGCCTTGGTGGCCCGTGTAAAGATTCCAGCCCTCCCTATCAGCCACCTTCAGGTCCCCCCCCCCGCCCCCCGCGCCAGCCACGTCCCTCTCATCTCTGCTTTTCTCTTTCTTTTATTTTTTGTCCCCGGCTTTCTGTCTCTCCAACTGTAAAACACCACTGTCTGCCCCTGTTCTCAATCCCTGAGCCCCAGGTTAGGATGTGTGTGTTGTGGGTCCCTGGGGAGGGGACCCAGGGTTGGTGGGGACAGACAGACTTGCCGTGCAAGCCGGGGTCAGCCACTTCTGGTCACGTGACCCTGGGCATTTCTCCCCGCCTCAGTTTCCCCGCCTGTAACACTGAGAAGACCTACCTCGAGAGAATGAGACGAGATCATTATATCAAGGACCTGGTGAGCGTCCAATAAACATTTATTTTTGTGCTAAAGTATCCCGCACATGAAACTGACCATCATTATCATCTTAAAAGTGTGCAGTTCGGTGGTTTTAAGTACATTCACAGAAGAGGCCGTGTAGACACAAGAGGCCACATATTGTACGATTCCGTTTATTTGTTTGTTCGTTTATTTATTTATAATGTTTATTATTTTTTTTTTAATTTTTTTTTCAACGTTTATTTATTTTTGGGACAGAGAGAGACAGAGCATGAACGGGGGAGGGGCAGAGAGAGAGGGAGACACAGAATCGGAAACAGGCTCCAGGCTCCGAGCCATCAGCCCAGAGCCTGACGCGGGGCTTGAACTCACGGACCGCGAGATCGTGACCTGAGCTGAAGTCGGACGCTTAACCGACTGCGCCACCCAGGCGCCCCTATAATGTTTATTTTTAGGAGAGACAGAGCATGAGTGGGAGAGGGGCAGAGAGAGAGGGAGACACAGACTCCGAAGCGGGCTCCAGGCTCTGAGCGGTCAGCGTAGAGCCCGGCAATGCTGGGGCTCGAACTCACCGACCGCGAGATCATGACCTGAGCCGAAGTCAGACGCTTAACCGACTGAGCCACCCAGGCGCCCCGGGGGAATATTCTACGTCTTGATAAGAGTAGTGGTTCCATGACTCTATAGGATGGCCCAAATGCCTCAAACCGTACTGTTAAAATGAGCCAATTTTATACCATATAAACGAGACGTCGATAAATTGGAAGGAAAAAGGAAAAACCCACTGAGCACACACTATGTGCCAGACCCCGGAGAAAGCCAGTCCAAACTCTTTTAATTCTCAGAGATGACCCACGCGAGAGGTGCTGTTCGTATCCGACGGTGCTGTGTCCATCCCCCTTTCACAGATGAGAAAACCGAGGCAGTGGGAGGTCAGGCGACCTGCCTAGGATCTCACAAATACGAAGAGGTAGGGCTGGGATTTATATTCATCTTGCTGGACCCTCTGGGACCCCCTGGCTTTTCTCCCCTCCCCTCCGACTGTGGTCCTCCCTCAGCCTTCCTTCTTCCGTCCCCTCAGGTATGTGTCTGCATCCTCTCCCCCCCAGCCCCCACCCCGGCCCTCCTGGTCTCCGGGCCCCTCCCTGGTTGTCTCCTCTGTCCCTGAACTGGACTAATTTAGCAAATGCTCCAATCTTCTTATGATGGTCCAGCCTCAGCAGAATGGCTGGGAATTAGCAGGGATTAGGTTCAGACACATGACCCTCCCCCCTCCCATCCCTGGGGGAGGCAGAGGAGGGGCGGAGCGCTCCGCGAAGACAAATGAGTTCTAACTACGGGACGCTTTCCTCCGTGGCAAATCACGCCTAGGACATGTGGTACTAATGAGATCACAACCAAACTCTCCAGTGGGCGCTTACCATGTGCCAGGAGCTGTTAGACACTTTCCTTGTATCTCTCCCTCCCTGAATCTTCATTCCAGCCTCATGCGGTGGGCGCCATCCCCCAGCTCCCCTATTTTATGGATGAGGATGGGCTAAGGAACCTTCCCAAGGCAAACAGGATCCAGTCTCAGCCTTCCCGGTGCTTCTCAGGGCAAACATGGATCAGAGGCTGGGAGGGGAGAATGGAATGGCTGGCCACACAGCGTGCAAGCATGACCTCTGCTAGGTGACTTCAGGGATGGTGCTTCAGCCCTTCAGAGTATGGAGGAGATGGGGGGGGGGGCATCCGGAGGAGGTGAACACGGAGAGTCAAGTGCACTGGGAAGAGGAATAGAAAGGACAGTGGGGGAGGGGATTAGGTAGGAAAAGAGAAGCCCAGACAGATGCTAGGAAGGGACTCTGTGCAAGTTGTGCTTCCTTCCTTAAGAAGGAGGTAGAATCTTTCAGTGAAGTCTATGGGGCTGGAGTTTTTGGGTAGGAAGGTTAACTATGCGCTTAGTTTATTCAGCAGATATATCATTGTTCATATTTTAAGATTTCTTCTTGGGTCAGCCTCAGAAAGTTGTATTTCTCAAGGAATCCGTCCATTCTATTTTTTTTTAAGTTTGTTTTTTTGTTTTTATTTATTTATTTTGAGAGAGGGTGCGCATAACCAGAGAAGGGACAGAGAGAGAGGGCGAAAGAGAGTCCCAAACAGGCTCCACACTGCCAGCACAGAGCCCGACGCGGGACCCGAACTCACGAACCGCGAGATCATGACCTGAGTGGAAATCAAGAGTCGGATGCTGAACTGACCAGGCGCCCCCCCAAATTGATCCATTCTTCTCTACATTGTCAAACGTGTTGGCATACATTTGTTCATGATCTTCTAATTTCCATTGGATTTGTCCGTAGCATTAAAGGATATATCAGGCCCAGATAGGAAGAAAGCCTAAAGCCAGCCACCTTTAATGTCATCTCAAGAAGTTAAAAATGAGGAAAGAAATAGTCAAGATGAGAGCAGAAGGGGCGCCTGGGTGGCTCGGTTGGTTAAGCGTCCGACTTTGGCTCAGGTCATGATCTCACGGTTTGTGAGTTCGAGCCCCACGTCGGGCTCTGTGCTGACAGCTCAGAGCCTGGAGCTTGCTTCAGATTCTGTGTCTCCCTCTCCCTCTGCCCCTCCCCTGCTCACTCTCTGACTCTCTCTTTCAATAATAAATAAACGTTAAAAAAAAAAAAGAAGAAGATGAGAGCAGAAATTAATAAAATAAAAAATACACAATAAAAAAAAGACATGAGATGTTTTGCTAAAGGCTATGGAAATCAGTACAAAAATACTCACAAAGATACCAAGAATGAACATGGGGCGTTATGAAGAGTCCTACATTAAGATATCAATGATCGGGGTGCCTGGGTGGCTCAGTCGGTTAAGCGTCCGACTTCATCTCAGGTCATGATCTCATGGTTCATTCATGAGTTCGAGGCCCGCGTCGGGCTCCGTGCTGACAGCTCGGAGTCTGGAGCCTGCTTTGGATTCTCTGTCCCCCTCTCTCTCTCTGCCCCTGCCTCTGCTCATGCTCTGTCTCTTTCTCTCTCAAAAATAAATAAATGTTAAAAAAATTTTTAAAAAAAGATATCAATGATCATGAAAGGATATTATGAACAACCGTGTGCCCAGAAATTTGAAAATTCAGATGACAAACTCCTAGCAAAACACAACTTACCAAAGCAAGCATGCACAAAAATGTAAAATCCGAATAGTCCTATTAAAGAATAATCCAGGGGTGCCCCCACTGGCTCAGTTGGTAGAGTGTATGACTCTTGGTATTGGGGTGGTGAGTTCGAGCCCCACATTGGGTGTAGACTTTACTTAAAAGTAAGTGAGTAAAAAATAAAACACAAGGGGGCACCTGGGTGGCTCAGTCGGTTGAGCGTCCCACTTCGGCTCAGGTCATGATCTCACGGTCTGTGAGTTTGAGCCCCGTGTCAGGCTCTGTGCTGACAGCTCAGAGCCTGGAGCTGCTTCGGATTGTGTGTCTCCCTCTCTCTCTGCCCCTCCCCTGCTCATGCTCTGTCCCTCTCTGTCTCAAAAATAAATAAACATTTTAAAAAAATTTAAAAAAACACAAGTACATTATTTATTTATATATAAAAAAGAAGAGGAATCCATAATTAACATTTTTCACACAAAGAACACACCATCCCCATTTGGCTTTATCAAGGAATTGCACATAACAGTCAAGGAAGAAATTAGGGTCACCTGGGTTGCAGTCAGTTAAGTGTCTGACTCTTGATCTCAGCTCAGGACTTGATCTCAGGGCTGTTGTTTCAAGCTCTACATTGGGCTCTGATGGGCATGAAGTATCTAACAAAATCTGTGCACGATGGCTACACAGAAAACTATACAATATAACATCAACCAAAAGGACTGAAACAGACCATCATGAATGGGCAAGGCGCTCAACTTCATTGGCCGTCAGAAAAATAAAAAATGAAGCCACAGTGATCTTTGTCTACCAACCCATTGGCGTGGCAAAAATTAAAAGACAATGCTAAGTTTGGGGAGGATATGGAAGAAACGGAAGTATAAACTGGTAAAATCACTTTGGAAATTGATCAAGCACAATCCACTGGAGCTGAGCTCAGGAAATTCCATGGCTGTATGGCTCAGAAATTCCACCCCTAGGAAGACACCAAAAGAAATGCACACGCCTGTGTGTCACAAGACACGCACAAGAATGTTCACAGTGTCAGTGTAATAACACAAAACTGGAACCAAACCAAATGCACACGGACGTGAGGATGGATAAACCAACCGTGTCATACCATGCAATGGAAAACCGCACAGACATCAGAATGCAGACAGACCATGGTCCACAGGCAATAGGCCAGGGCGGGGGAGGGGGGCTCTTGCAGACAATGATGAGCGACAGAAGGCAAATGCAAAAGAGGACACATTCTGTGATTCTATGCCTGTCAAGTTTAAAACCAGGCAAAACTAACCTGTAGGATCAGAAGACAAGATGGTGATTATCTTTGCTTGGTGGAGCATAGGGGAGCTCGGAGGTTGCTGGGAATATTCTGTTTCTCTCTGGGCAGCGAATGTAGGGGTGTTCTCTGTGATAACTTGTTGCATTTTTCTCAATGTTATATTCAGTGAAACGTTCCCTTTGATTTTTTTTTTTTTTAATGTTTCCCCTTAAAGAAGCTAAGGTCTGGGACCAAGGCCAGGGGTAGGGGCCCAGGTTGAGGAGGGAGGCATTCACCTACAGAGGTGGTCTCTGAATTGTCCCGATTCAGACCAGCTAAATCAGCATCATCTGGGAACTTGTCAGAAAGGCAAATTTGGGGTCCCACCCCCAGAACCCATTGAATCAGAAACTAGCCGGGAAGGGGGAGGCTTGGTAGTCTGGGTTTCAATAAACCCTTTAGGGGATTCTGATGCTGCATAGAATTTGAAAATCTCTGAGGAGAGGTGCTAGGGAGGGAGGCTGATTATTCAGGCAATTATAGTGTTTGATCTGTGTCACCTGCAGGGTGGAGACCTCGCAGACAACCAGTGGCTTTGCCCTGGGGACAAATCTGTAGGGACAGGAGTGGGATCTCCCAGGTTCTTTCCTGAGCAGATGTCAGCAGCATTCAGCTCTCATGCACGTGTAGACAGACCCTGGGATAGTCCCATTGTACAGGTGGGGAACATCAAGGCTGCGGGGGGAGGAGGTCTTTGCTCAAGGTCAGGCAACTGATGATGGTAAGGACCTCCGGGGATTCCCAACTGCTCAGTCACAGCATTTGGCATGTTGACTTCAAGGGATTTGCTAAATGGGGGAACTAGACAGGAGCTCCCAACAGCCGGGAGCTGGCCAGGTGCTCACAACCAAGACTTGGTTCCCTCCGGTTGCCTAGAAGGTCAGTCTTTGTGTTGAAGTGATCATGTCTCCGTAATCGTGTCTGATCGCTCAGAGAAACACGCACATGGTCCAAACCGCCAAAGAGACGATGTTCCCCATGCAGACTAACACGGGTGACATCATCCGTACAAATGCTGGCTCCAGTCTCTCCAACCTCCCCATCTTCTAGACGTGACAGCCAATCACAGAACAACCCCCGTCTCCTGACATCATCCAACCCGGAGCAAAGCCTCGCTTTTTTTTTTTTTTTTAATTTTTAACATTTATTTATTTTTGAGAGAGAGACAGAGAGAGACAGAGACGAGTGGGGGAGGGGCAGAGAGAGACACACACAGAATCCGAAGCAGGCTCCAGGCTCCGAGCCCTCAGCACAGAGCCCGACACGGGGTTCGAACCCACGAACAGTGAGATCATGACCTGAGCCCACGTCGGATGCTTAACCGACTGAGCCACCCAGGCGCATCCCCCCCCCACCTTTTTACCATTTTTTAAACGTACAAGTCAGTGGTGTTAACTCCATTCACGATTTGTGCAATTATCACCACTATCCATCTCTGGGGATTTTTCTATCATCCCAAACCGAAACTCTGTCCCCATTAAGCACTGAGTCCCCATTCCCTACTCTTGCCAGCCCCTGGAATCTGCTTTCTGTCTCCAGGCCTATGGGGATATGCTTATATGGGTACAGGTATGTGCTTGAGTCCCTGACTTCAATTCTTTTGTGCATAAAAATCACTTTTCTTGGAACCTTCCCCCAGATCATCTCATACAAGCCCTCGTCCTATATAGGTCCTCTCAAACATCCTCTTACTGAGATACCCCAGGGTTTCCAGGTGTGTGTCCCCGCTCCCTGCAATGGGATGCTAAACCCACATTAGCTCAACTCCTGGTGTCCTGATGGTCCTCAGCTGAGAGACATTGACTGCTATCATCAAGTCTGTTTCCAAAACCAGCCTACACCCCAAAAGCATGAGAAGGTCAGATTCTCTGTCCTCTTGTTACCGGACAGAGGACCCGTTCCAGACTCGGGTTCTGCTGCTTGCTGCTAGGAAGCCAGTACTCAACACACAAGTGTTGGTGGGAAAGGAAAAGGTTGCCTTATTGAGGAAGCCAGTGACCTGGAAAGATGGTGGGATAATATGTCAAAGAGCACTTTCCTCTGTCCAGGGGGAGCTGGAGGGTTTAAAGGGGAAGTGAGGGGCGCTTGGGTGGCTCAGTCGGTTAAGCGTCCAACTTCGGCTCAGGTCGTGATCTCACAGCTCGTGAGTTCGAGCCCCGCGTCGGGCTCTGTGCTGACAGCTCGGGGCCCGGAGCCTGCTTCGGATTCTGCGTCTCCCTCTCTCTCTGCCCCTCCCCCACTTGTGCTCTCCCTCAAAAACAAATAAACATTAAAAAAAAAGGAGAGGAAAAAGAAAGACCCACGTGAGCACCGTCACAATGCCACCGGCACACCCAGGCACGACCCCTCTTCTCGATCTGGGCCAATCTCATCAACAAAATGGTACATTTAATTTCTATTAAAAATGAGAGAGAAGGCGGCCTCTGGGCACATCGTAAAGACCAAGGACCTTGCTAGAGGATCCCTCGTTGACTGCAGAGCCCGCGACTTGGTGACCCCTGTGTTCCCACCTGCCCAAGAACGAGAAACGACGTCCAGTGAAGGCGGAACGTTGCCGGAAAGGAAGGAGCACGGAGGCGCACTGACGGTGTGATGGCACCGTGAGATGCTCGGGCCGTTCAGGAGAGCGAGGTCAACCTCGAACAACGCGATCCCTCTGCCACCTATGATTCGGTGCGCGATCGCCTAGTTAACCCTCATCTAGCACTGATGATCGTAAGAGGCCCCTCGCTGCCCGGGAACTGAGGCTTGTAAGCTGCGTGCTTCCCGGACTCGAGTCCTGAGCAGACCCCAGGCCAGCGAGGAGCTCAGCCTGAGGTCTAGATGCGGGTCTATGCAGCTGGGGTGGCGGGGGGGCTGGGCCCCTGTGACCCCAGCTCCTGAGTCCAGCACCTAAGGCAGCCCCAGCTCATGCATTCACAAAGACACGGGGGCAGCCATCCACCTGCTCCCCCATCGGCCTTCATCCCATAGGAAGACCGGCACGGACCCCGAACCATCACCGGGGCCACGTGTCTGAGCACCCGCCCCGTCCAGGACTTGGGGGGAGACTCGGAGAAGGGACCAGAGGGCGAGCGTGGTGTTGGGGGCCAGCGGGGAGGCTGCTGGACCGACCAGGCGGGAGAGGAGGGGGCTGGACAGGGAGGCGGGGGAGGGGCCCCCAGGACTGGGGGGAGGGGACGACGCCCGGGGCACTGGCTGGAGGGGCCCTTTCCTGGGCTGGGGACCCCCACAAGGGGCAATGCGGGGTTCCCTGGGCTAGAGCCCCCTGAGGGAGGGACCAAGGCTGTCTGGCCACTGAGGCCCCAGCCCCCAGGCCCCAGCGCAGGGCCTGGGTATCCAGAAGCTGCTCAGTAAGGAAAGGATTACTCCCTCCTGGGACTCCTCCGGGGGCGGGGCTGAGGGTGGGGAGAGAGGGAGAGTCCCAGGACCCTCAGGGTGTGTCTGGGTGGGCACGGCAGGCAGGTGGGATTTATGGCCCCGGTGGGGTGGGCAGGGCCCCACACGCAGGCGGCGGGCCAGCGGGCAGGATGCAAGAGCCAGGCTCCCCTGAGGGTGCGCCTGGGCCTGCGCCAGGGGCCGGGGCTGAGGCTGGGGAGGCCTCCTCTGGAGGCCCCCGGTGTTGGGGAGGGCGTCCCGCACCGGGCTGTGGGGACTTCGTGGGGCCGGGACGGAGGGCCTGGTGCACGGCCGCCCCCTGTGAGCAGCGTCAGGGTGGCTCTGGCCCTGGATGGGAGGGGCTGGGGGGGCCAGCCGAGGTGGGAGCCCGCCTGCCTGGGGCAGCGGCCTGGCTGGGCCTGGGGAGCTCAGCCTGCCTGCCTTCCGCGGCCGTGGGTGCTGGAATCACAAGACAGCCGTCACTGCGCCCATTTCAAAGATGTACCCGCTGAGGCCCCGACACAGGGCACAGAGACTTGGGCGGGACGGCGAGAGCCAGGGCCCGACCCCAGGGCGTCGGGTCCAGCTGCCACCTCTCATGCACAGCCGTGCCTCCCACCTGCTCGTCGGGGCCTGGCCCGGGCAGGGGGAGGGTCTTTGGGGGGCGGGGGGCCATCTGTGGGGCTTGTCTGAGCCCGTTTCTCCTCGGGTCAGGCCCCCCATCAGCCCGAACGCTCCCGAGGCCCCGGAAGAAGCGCACCGTGTACCTCAAGGAACAGCTGCAGGAGCTGGAGAAACACTTCTGGGCCAACCGGTACCCGAGCTACCAGGAACGCGTGGCCCTGGCAGCCGGGCTCAACCTGGACGAGCACCAAGTGCAGGTAGGACCCCCGCCCCCTCCGTCCCCACTGGCCACAGGGTCCACTAGGAAGGTGGCACTCCTCCGGCCGGACCACCTGCCGTCTGTCCCGGGCTACAGGGGAGAAGACAAGCCAGAGGGTCCGAGGGCTCCCCTGGGTCACAGGGCTAGCAAGGGGCCCCCTGTGGGGACTCAGGGCCGGACCCCAGGCTCACCGCCACCCTGTGCTGCGCGAACCAGCCGGCATGAGCCCGCCCAGACTGACGGTTGGCTGGGTGTCGGGGCACCAGAGCTCAGGGCCTCTGTGAAGGCGGGGGACCCTCTGAGGCAGGCCCCTTCCTGGCCCCGGGGCTCGCGGGTGTCCAAGCCCCACCCCACTGCCCCCTGCATCCTCGGGGGCCCTAGGGAGAGCTCTGCCGGCTGCCGTGTCTCCGGAGCCCTCCACACCTGGGACAGAGGCGGGGAGGTGCCCCTGCCTAGCCCGTTTACCCCTCCGCCTTGTCCCCTCGGTCCCTCCAGGTGTGGTTCAAGAACCGCCGGGCCAAGCACTCCAGGCTGCCCAAAGGGCGAGGTCGGGGAGCCAGCGCAGCGGCGCCCGGGGGCTGCGGAGCCGGCGTCCCCCAATGTGTCCCTGCCCCTCCCCCCGTCCTTGTTCCCCCCCATGTCCCTGAGCACGCCCCGGTCGGGGTCCCTGTCCCTGCTGGCCCCGCGTTCCCTGGGGGTCCAGGCGCCTGTCACCCCGCTCCGCACAGCCCCCGGAGGATCCCCACCGCGGCAGAGCCCGGCACCTGCAGCCTGAGCGCCGCCCCGCGGGCCCGGCAGGGCTCCCAGGGGTCCGTCCAGGCTGCACCAACCCCGGCTCCTGCCCCCGCCCGGCTTCAGGGATGCTCCGGCTCAGACATCTGGCCAGACGCCGGCTGCGTGCTAGCCCCCAATTTCACAGCGGTTGTCTCCCCCCAAGACCCCTTGGAGGGATCCCCTTTCCCCTTGATGGCCCTGTCCCAAGAGGGAGAAGACCCTGCAGAGGACAGAGACTCGGACTCTGCTACTGAATTTATAGGCGAATCTGTCTCCGAAAAGCCCTGCAGTTCCCACGGGGCCAGAGGGGACTAGGGTGTCGTCGGCTTGCGCGCCCACCGCGTCCACGTGGGTGGGGACCTGGCCGGCGGGGTTCGGGCTGCACATCGGATCATCAGTCCTCCTGTCATCCCACCTGTGGAGGCGGCATCTTGTGGTCACTGTGTGGCCACCGAACATCGCGCGGCTCAGGGGTCCCCGCATTTAGGGCGCACGTGGGCGTTTCGGTGGGTTCCCAGGTCTGGCGTGGAACTCCTTGCTCCCAGCGTCTGTTTCGCGGATGCTCGGAGCGCTTCCTCTGCAGGCCTGGGGCAACCTCATTGGGAATTTGATAGAAATCGCATCAAATCCATAAATGGTTTGAGGACGAACCGACATCTTTCCAACAGGGGGCTTTCCAACCTGAGCATAGAACTCAACTCGTTCATTTGGTGGTTTACAAAGACGCTCCGCGAAATGTTATTTAACCGCAGAGGTCTCCGGTGCATCTTTCTGGAGGGTGATTTTGTAGCATTTTTTATCTTCACGGATCCTGACTTTTCAGATGATATTTAAACGTTTGTTTTTAAATCCGTTTGTCCTGTATGTCGAATTCACTGCTTTAGTTACTTTGTATCCAGGCGCCTGGTTCGGTATTTTTAATCCTGATGATTTTCCAGGACCTTGTTTGTGGATTGATAATTTGGAAATTAATAAGGTTCATGGTCACCTTGGAAATGTTTTCCTGCAGAGCCGGCTGGTGTTATGCCCTTCTGTATACTGAAGCCCCCCCTCCCAACTCTCCCGGAGAAACCCCCTCACTCCTTCTTTCTGCCCCTGTCTCTTCCCTCTCCCTTCCACTTCTTCCGCCCCCCCCGTCCTGGCCCCGGGGGTCTCCCACAGCTGCTTCTCTGACCCCGTCCTGGTTCCATTTAGCAAATGCTCCAATCCTCTTAGGCCAGACCAGCCTGGGCAGAGCAGAGAGGGAATTAGATCAGATTTGGGGGAGGGGTGCTCCTGTGTCAGGCCCTGGAGGGGAGTGTGGGGGTCGTGGAGACCCGGGCCAGGATGTAGTGAAAACCCCTCCTTATCGGACACCGACACCCCAACCCAGTCGTCCCCGGACACAATGCAGGGAGAAATCTAACTTAGCGTCCATCCCAGCCCAGGGGGGAGCTGAGACTTCCTGAGAGTCCCTGAGGACTTCCCGAGGTGGGGGCGAGGGATGGAGGGGTAGGAGGAGTCAGGTAAGATTCAGACTCACCCACCGGGCAGGGGGAGGGAGGCTGGTGTCCCCCGGAGCCACCGATTGGCAACCGGATGCATTTCATAACAATGGAGACAGGCTGCTTTTGCCCGGACTGGCTGCCCAGAAAGTGAGTGGATTAAGAAACTCAGTTCCCTCCCGTCTTTACCTTGTCAATTCCCTTTCAGCTTTTATCTAAGCGGCCCCAGCGACCCTGCCCCCTCTGAAACCAGCGAACTTTGTCACCCCCCAAGGAAGTTTTCCCAGGCTCTACACATTCCCAGGCTGTGTGCAGCACCATCCCCAGTGGAAGCATCTGGACTTTCCGCTCAGCTAAGGAAGGAGAGGGGTGGGTGGTAACTTCTCAAAGGCGGGTCTTGGGACCTCCCTGTATCTATGTCCCCCAAGAAAGCGCCAGAGCAAGACTTTCTCTGTTTTCCTACCTATTGCAAAAAAACAAACAAACAAAAAAACAAAACAAAACAAAAAAAAAACAACAAAAAACAAAAAACCAAATTATGGCACTGTTAATCACTCCAATATATGGCTAGTTGGGGCGTCTGGTGATTGAGTGTCCTACTTGAGCTTCTGTCTTTGGGTCAGGTACGATCTCACCGTTGGTGAGTTGGAGCCCTGCATCTGGCTGGCTGCGCAGAGCCCGCTTCAGATCCTCTGTCCTGCCCGCCCACCCCCACCCCGGCCCCTCCCCTGCTTACTCTCTTTCTCAAAAATAAACATTAAAAATATTTGTCAGAATCAAAAAATGAAAAACCCTCCAACTATATGGCTAGTCAACACGGTTGATCTGTTGGGACCCATGGTGACCCCTAGGATCCCGAGTGATCCGTCTCTGGTGGTTTTCGTGGTGATCCTCACAAGGCCGTGGGTATTCGTGGCAAGGTAAGAACCTACTGTGTGTCTTACCCTGGAGAAGGTGAGACTTTGAGATTGAGCCGCAGCGTATGTAGGAAGAGAACTCAGGATGTATGAGTTCACTGTTTGTACCTTCCACAAATGGGTTGCGTTTAAGAGACTTCATTCTGTCCCTAGAGGGGGTGCAGGTAGACGGGTGTTTCTCTTGCGGGGACTGGAGGGAAGGGAGAAGGAAACCTGGCAAGATCTGGAAGGAGGGGGCCATTTGCCAGAAGGGACAGACGGGGGCTGGGGGAGGTCTGCATCAGCGGGCAAAGGGGTAACCCGGTTTGAGATATCCGGGAAAACGGCGCGGGATATAGTCAGCCCCAGAGACACAAGACGCCCCATTGTCCTGGACGAGCAAAGTGTGGGAAAGATGCAAAGAGCACAGCCACTGTCCGGGGGTCTGGAGGAAAGATCGCCAATGTCTAGTCTCGGTTTCCACGGAGCTCCATTTCTCCGATGAAAAGACAAGGAATCGGAGAAAAGAGAAGAGGGAACCCATTTCCCAGAGGGGACAAACTGAGTCTCCAAGGGGTGCTGAGGATGAGGCACTGCTTGAGTCGGACACAGTCGTCACCTGAGACCCGGGTGTGCTGGCTCCTCGTCCCAAGTGATGCTCACGCTTTGGGAACCACTGATCGAAATCATGGCTCTCAAACATTGCCACCCATTAGGGCCTCCTGGGACTTTTATTTTTTTTTTTTAATTTTTTTTTTAACGTTTATTTATTTTTGGGACAGAGAGAGACAGAGCATGAACGGGGGGAGGGGCCGAGAGAGAGGGAGACACAGAGTGGGAAGCAGGCTCCAGGCTCTGAGCCATCCGCCCAGAGCCCGACGCGGGGCTCGAACTCACGGACCGCGAGATCGTGACCTGGCTGAAGTCGGACGCTTAACTGACTGCGCCACCCAGGCGCCCCGAAGGGACTTTTAATGTTCCCATACCCCCCACCAATTAAGCAGTGTCTCTAGGGGTGGGACCCGGGCGCCCCTATATTTTAAAGCTCTCAGGGGAGAGGGGCCTGGGTGGCTCAGTCAGTTAAGCATCTGACTCTTGGTTTTGGCTTAGGTCATGATCTCATGGTTCGTGAGTTCAAGCCCCGCTTCGGGCTCTGTGCTATCAGTGCAGAGCCTGCTTGGGGTTCTCTCTCTCTCTCCCACTCTCTCTGCCCCTGTCCTGTTCATCCCCCTGCCTCTCAAAATCAATAAACTTAAAAAAAAAAAAAAAAGCTCTCAGGGGATTCTCATGTGCACAGCTTGAGATCTGTTCTCAGTCAAGTCCCTGCCCAGTAAACAGACTCAGGGAGTTGAAATATTGCCGTTATCATTAAGACCATACAGACTTTATTTCACTAAATGAAAATTCAAAGTGGCTGTATCTGGGGCGCCTGGGTGGCTCAGTTGGTTAAGTGTCTGACTTCAGTTCAGGTCACAACCCACAACCTCATGGTTCGTGGGTTCAAGCCCCGTGTCAGGCTCTGTGCTAGCAGCTGGGAGCCTGGAGCCTGCCTCAAATTCTGTCTGTCTGTCTCTCTCTCTCTCTGCCCTTCCCCCGCTGATGTGCTCTCTCTCTCTCAAAACTAGACATTAAAAAAAAATTAAAAACAAAGCAGAATGGCTGTATCTGACTGTCCCTTTTGCTAAAATCTAAAAAAAAAAAAAAAAAAAAAAAAATCAAGTGCCACAAAAATAAAGCTTTTTTCATGGTTGTTGTTTTTATAGTAAATGAACACAGTATCCGATTTTGCTTGGAATTTTTTTTTTAATTAAAACCATTTTTTTTTAACTCTTCACCTGAAATTCCTCGAAATAAAATGCCTAACAGGAAATAACTCTAAAGGAGAGCGGCTTTGAAGTCGTTGTTACGGTAAACCACAGGCGGAGAGACACAGGTCAAGTCAAACATGAGGTTCACTCAGGGGCGCCCTGGGGGACGGAGAGAAACGGGGTGCGCCCATACCTGTTGCAATGCCTGGAGGCCACCAGAGGGCGCCCCCACACCACCGCTTCCGAGTTGGACCTTGGGTTGGGACCTTGGGAGAGATGCACCATGTTCAATGGGAGAAAAGCCAGAGGTAACATAATGTCGTATTTGTTTTCATTAGTATGATTTAAAGCTAAAACCACACCGCTAGGAAATACTGATGTGGCAAGGATTTGGAACCATGGCTGGTGGGAACTTAAACCTGCTTTGCAAAACTGTGGACACACATCTTAGGGTCTGGCGATTCCAGCCCTCAGGTGTATACCCCACAGATACGTTCACCAGGAGATGTGCAAAAAGATACAGGCAAACGTGCGTTAAGAATTATAAACCTGGGGCACCACCTCCTGGGTGGCTCAGTCGGTTAAGCGTCCTCCTCTTGGTTTTGACTCAGGTCATGAGCTCATGGTTTGTGAGCCCAGGCCCCGCATCAGGCTCTGCGCTGGCAGCTCAGAGCCTGCTTGGGATTCTCTTTCTCCCCCCACCTCTCTCTGCTCCTCCCCCACTCGTGCTCCCCCCCCCCGCGCCCTGAAAAATAAACTTAAAAACCATACATACAAGGAAAAGAATTGCAAACCTAAACGAGAAGCTCCCCAAATGCCCGTCAGCAAGATAATGGATTAAATAAGTTGTGGTACATGCACCCAGTGAGATACTGTGCGTGAGCTGGAATCTCAGGAACGTGGTGATGAGCAAAGGGGGCCAGGCACAAAATGTTGCTTTGCCACTGAACTTCCGGAGAGCACAAAACTTGAGAAGAGGCTGCCCGCTTTCCAGAGTGACTTACAATGTTGCGTTTCTGCCAGTGCTATGGGCTGAAGTTTGCGCCTCTTTCAAATTCTTATGTGGGGAAAACCTAATGCCCACAGTGATGGGATTAGGAGGTAGGGCCTCTGGGAGGTGATGGGGTCTGGAGGGTGAAGGATTATGAATGGGCCCTTATGAAAGAGGCCCCAGAGAACTAGCTTCCCCTCTTCTGCCCTGTTCAGAGGCAAGCAGAAATCTGCCCCCGGGAAGGGGGTCCTCACCTGATCATGCTGGCGCCCTGATCTCAGACTTCCGGTCTCCATCTCAGACTTCCGGTATCCATCTCAGACTTCCGGTCTCCATCTCAGACTTCCGGTCTCCAGCACCGTGAGAAATAAATTTCTGTTTATAAGCCACCGCCATGTATGGGTCTATGGTGGTTTTTTTTTTTTTTATGTTTATTCCTTTTTGATAGAGTGTGAGCAGGGGAGGGGCAGACAGAGAGGAAGACACAGACTCCAAAGGAGGCTCCAGGCTCTGAGCCATCAGCACAGAGCCTGATGCAGGGCTCAAACTCGTGAGATTACGACCTGAGCCGCAGTCGGTCGCTCAACCGACTGAGCCACCCAGGCACCCGTGAAATGTTTTAGAGGTAGACAGAGGTGATGGTTGCACAACATTGTGATGGTGCTCAATGCCACTGAATTGTTCACGTTACAATGGGGGATGCTATGTCACAAATTTTACCTCAAAACGTTGCAAGTGTATGTTATACTTTAATTGAAAAATTGTATGAGAGGAAGCTTGAGTCTGAGAATTTACCTAATTTGCCATAGCTTCTACAATTAGCAGTTCACCAGGGTCTTGATTTGAGTGCCAGCTCTTCCCCACAAATGTCCTACCGGTTCCCCACCCCAGCACGGTCAGCGTGGTGCTGATTGCCATTGAGCGTTGACCCAGACTTTTTTCCCAACAAAAGTAGTCATCCACATGGAACAGACATCAAATCTTTATTGGTCACAACAATCCGGGAAAGGATATATTTTGAGAGGCAGTGGATGAAGCCTATAACTTCTGTGCCTTCAAGGACCAAGACTTATCTAAAGACTGTGGGAAAAAAACAAAAAACAAAAACCCAGAGATTAGGAGTGTATCACAGTCTGTCAGTCTCCAAGACAAGATCATTGGTTTCCTCTCGGATTGGAGATCTGGTCTACCCCTAGAAGCGAAATAGCATGAGTAGGTGGAACAGGATGGAGGAACGTTGCAGATTGGGAGCCTTAGGAGAGTTGAAGGCTTTCTCTCTCTCAAATTCAATGGGCCACTATTGGCCATTTTGATTTCTTGCTTATTTAACACAAGTCACATAGTCTGTTATTCGAAGAAAATATTAAATTGATAATTTTCAGTGTTCAGAAAGTTAAAAATGGGCAGTCGAATAATGTTGACGGAGGATAATTTGGAATAACCTAATGTGTAAAACACACACTTGAGATGTACATATCCTTTGACCCAGTGATTCCACTCCACTATTCTAATAACAATAATTTAAAAAAGCCAGCCCTTACTCACTTAAAAATCAATGTAGAAGGTACCCATAAAAGACGAGCAAATTATACTTAATTATTTTGTAAAGGTTATTTATTTATTTTGAGAGAGAGAGAGGGAGCACTTGAAAGTGTGAATGGGGGAGGGTCAGGGAAAGAGGGAGAGAGAGAGAGCCCCAAGCAGGCTCCATGCTGGCAGCACAGAGCCCAACATGGGGCTCAATCTCACCACCATGAGATCATGACCTGAGCCGAAATCAAGAGTTGGATGCTTAACCGACTGAGCCACCCAGGCGCCCCTCTGTGTTCTCCTTAAAAAAAAAAAAAAAGGTTGTTTTTTAATGTTTATTCTTTGAGAGAGAGAGAGCATGAACAGGGAAGGGGAGGAGAGAGGGAGACACAGAATCTGGAGCAAGCTCCAGGGTCGGAGCTGTCAGTATAGAGGCTGACATGGGTCTTGAACTCAAGAACCACGAGATCATGACCTGAGCCGAAGTTGGACGCTCAACTGACTGAGCCACCCAGCTGCCCCAACCTGTTCTCCTTTAATCTGTTAGTGCCAGAGAACCCTCCGTCCCACTCATCCTGCATATTTTTTTTTTACCTACTTGTAATTAGTATTATTTTACTTGGCCATGCACTCCATCTGAAATCTCTTTTTATATAAAAAAAAATTGGAAAGTAAGGGAAGGAGGGAACAAAGGAAAGACGGAAAAGAAAGAGAAATGGATGGAAAATACAAACACCCTCACTCTGTATTAGTCGTTGTTCCCAGTGCTTTGTACAATCCAAGTGATTTGACCTCCCTGCTTTCATAACCCCCTGCGAGGTAAGTCCAACGAGTATGCCCATCTCCATAACCACTGTGATTGGTGACGAATGGTTCTCCATTAAATGCACATTTGGTAAAATAAGAAAGCAGCCTGTACAATGCTAACTTTACCTCTTGCTGTCTTACTCTGAGTTTTCCTTGATTTTTAATCGATTAATTCTATTACTGTAAAGCCAGTTATTTTTGTTAGCTGTCTTAAACTTTCTGGACCACGGCAGTAAAAAAGGAAAGAAGGAGGGAGAAAAGAAGGGGGGGGGGGAGAGAGAGAGAGAGAGAGAGAGAGAGAGAGAGATGAAGCACCTGTTTCTGAGAACCCAACCTGTTATAGTCCCAGGAGTGGTCTCACAAAGCAGGTGTTAAATTAAGATGGGGATTTGGAGCCAGATCACTCGTAGCCCGGAATGCCGAGGAGACCCCCATCATTCGGTGGGGGTGAACAACATGTAGCCTCTGGTGCAAGGTGGTGGTCCGATTGTTAAAGTTCTCACTGGAGTTGAATTGGGATCGTATCCCAGTGGAGGGGCATACACTAGCTGGTTCATTGTGCCAGGAACTTGGAAAGACCCAGGAAGCAGCAATTATACAAACAATGGAATTGGATCGCTGTAGTACAACACTACTGATGTCCTATTATAAAGTCACCAAAAGCTGCGAGTGAGTAACAGGCAATTAAAAGCCAAGTGTGGAAACCACAGAGCCCTCCTGGCATCTTACCAAGAAGTGAAGCTATCGATGAACCTAGGAATTAAAAACTATTGGCCTAGCTCCCGAGAAGGTTCAAGGATCAGCAAAGTCGGTTGGGGGAAACAGCAGGATCTGTTGTGTGTATAGCACACAGCCACAACCCATACAGTTGCTGTGCGTGGGTCCTGAACAGGGCTGTGACTTTTCTGGAAGCCCAACAAGAAACATCAACCCAATCACTTACAAGCGTGACAACGTGGATAGGGAAAGAGCGATCGCTCAGCTTAGATTCCAATGGAGTGCCCCACATGGGTCTCCATCTGTGAGTCACTGGTGTTGTGGACAATGACCCCAAAGACAATTCCAAATTAATGGTTGTACACGTTTTGATAAAACCACGGAGCTGTGGGGTAGAAACGAATGCCGACTTTGGCCACCACGGAGTCCGGGCTAGGTTTGGGGCTTTATCTCTTACTAGTTGTTGGCTTGGGTGCCCAGGCTCTCAATGCCTGTTTCCACAACCATGAAATGGCAATTTTGATGGGGAAAGCTCATACCTGAGCGTATTGTAGGGGCTCATTTAATGGGACCAGTTAATAAGTGGTCTCTGCACAAAACTTCATTGAGATGATAGGATTTGACACTGTGTTTGGGTATAATTTAGCTGTTTAAGCCTTGGTTTCCTGGCTTCTCTGTGGGCCTAATGACACCTGTAATCACTCCTTGAGATCATTGCGAAGGTTAACTGAGATACTATTGGACACTCAATAAAACCCTCAGTGTAATTCAAGAGCACAGAGATGGGTGAACTCTTGGAGGTCTGTTGACCAGGCTTTTCTCCTCCCTGTGTCTTCTTTTCCATGGGCACCAGCCTCATTTCTTTATCCTCATGGGATGAAGGACAGATCGTTCAATCCAGGGGCCAGCAAGCTAGAGCTCAGAGGCCAAATCCAACCTGTCATCTGTTTTTATGACCTGTGAGCTATTGGTTTTCTTATTGTTAAGTGGTTGACTGAAAACAAACGTCAAAAGGCGACTGATACTTTGTGACACCTGAAAATTACACGAGCTTCAAATTCCAGGGTCTGTAAATAAAGTTTTATCGGCATACAGCTAAGTTCAGTTTTTTTTTTAATTGCCTGTGGCTGCTTTTGTGATACTTGGCAGAGTTGAGTATGTGAGAGACCGTAAGACCTGTGAAATCTAAAAAGTCTAAAATCCTTATGAATGGGCCCTTCACAGGAAGCGTTTGCTGACCCCCAATCTAAGCCATCACTGGAAAATGTAGACCCCGAGCTTCCCTTTTCATTAATCTAGAAGGCTCCCCACTTTCAGAGACCCCTCACCCCCACTCCTCCTTCTGCAGCCAACTTACTTGTGAGGAGAGCATTGCTTCCATTTTCCATCTTGGTTATAATTTTTCGTCAGTGAGCACCAGCTCCGATTCAAAATATAGCCCTCCTTGGTGCATTTGTGGAAGAGTTTTTTTCCGAAGAGGAAGGGGAAGGTGCATTTGGGGGGGTCTGCAGACAAAGGAAGGAGCGGGAGGGGACATACAAACATGGCAAGTTTTATCATCAATCATTGCTAACCTCCCCACTCATGCTTTTTCTACCGCCCTGAACTGTTTTCAGAGAGGTCGACACATGTAGGACAGTCCAGATTTGGACTCAGATTTATCCCAAACACCAGAAGCCACACAGTCTGCTACCGTGGGTCGCTTCGCGGGTTCTAGGCATCCAAGATAGCCCGTATGGTGGCGCTCACTCACCTTGCCCGGTGCAGTACCGCCATCTACCTTGGAATTTCCTGTCGAGAGAACACCAGGCATAATCGCTGTGCATGGAGATGCAGTTGTAGTGGATGACGTCACCATAAATAAATGGAAAGACACAGGTACTGTTGACAAACCCTGGAAGAGAGGAAACACGCCAGGTGTGGGGGGCGAGCTTGCAAAGGAAATTGGCCTTCTTAACGTCTGTCCCACCTCTCCACATGGCACTTGCCCACCTACCGCCCTGTGTCCACATGTGGTTGGGCTCGCGATCTGCCTTCCCCGGGTGTGGCACAAAATATAGGTGACCAGAGGTCCCACACCCCATCTCCTAAGCCGAAATTCTGGAGCCTTTCTTTCCTCTCTCCTAGAAAAGTGAATCTCTTAGCCCGAGTATCTCTCAAAGCTATCCGCTTCCCTCTGCACCTTTGTCATCCCCCCTAGATTTGCGCTTTGCCCTTGACTATGACAAAAGCATATTTCTGGATGCCTCCTCCAACCTATTTGTTCTGTCCGTTCTCCACACAGCAGGGAGAATGTTCCTTCTCAAATACTAGCCTGCCCCTGCCCCTAACCTATTAATATCCCACTGCTCTTGGATGAGAAGCAGCACTGAAAAGGCTTATGGCTCTTCTTGGGCTTGGACCGCAAGCCTCGCCTTGGACCCCCCTTCCAGTGTCCGCTCTTGCGCCAGCCTTGTTAGGTGTCTCGAATGTGTGGCCATCTTTCTCGTCTTGGGGACTTACTGACATGATTTCCTCTGCTTGCCAGCAATGCCACACATGCTTTGCTTAATGGCCCTCCTGTTAGGTTCTGCCTAGATGTGAATCTCCATGGAACTTTCTTGAACATGCAGACTGTGCTAGATCCAGTTATGTTGCACGTTCTTACAGGTTCCCATTTCTTCTAATTATTTAATGTATAATGACTTGCTCAGAGTCTTTCTCATTTGCCAAAAATGACCCCATGTATCTTGTTCAATGCTAGACCCATGATGTCCGCTGACAGGGACTGGCACATAGTAGAGACTTAGCAAGCAAATATTGCTTGGCCCTTCATAAGCCTGAAGTAATTTTGATACAAAATTCGCTTATCTTTATTATTTAGAAGTTATTTATTGATATATGTTATTTACATTTATTATTGAATACTGTGATCATATTTATTAACAATTACGTTAGCACTTGTATTATTTTATTATTTAACTATATTATTTGTAATTATGATATTCATCGTGTGATTATTTATTTATTTATTTATTTAGAGAGAGAGTGAGAGAGAGAGTGAGCAGGGGAGGGGCAGAGAGAGAGAGGGAGAGAGAGAGAGAGAGAGCATCCCAAGCAGGCTCAGCACAGAGCCTGACACGGAGCTCAAACCCACAGACTGTGAGATCATGACTTGAGCCAAAACCAAGAGTCGGGCGTTTACCCAACTCAGCCACGCAGGCATCCCTAGTATTTAATATTTTCAATTATTTAGCAATTTTTATTACTTAGCATTCATTACGATGTTGATTATTAATTCATTTTTGTTATTATTATGTATTTATATAAGATAGCTTACTCTCTGCTGAACATATTGTGCACAGTATACCAGCACTAATGCATTTAATGATATTCCTACATCAGTCCAGTGAACTGGGTTCTGTCATTAGGCTCCTGCTACAGTCAGGTCAGGTTTGGTCCTCAGCATGCAATCCGTACACACAGAGACCCTGCTGCCCACTACTCTGAGAATAACTTCCTTCTGACCCCAAAGCCAAGAGGGCTGAAGGGTCACATTTTCCAGCATATACTCCAGGCCATGTTGGTTCAACTCCCAAACAAGTGGTTGGCGATTGAAGCAGTTAGAAACAACAACAACAACAACAACAACATTTTGGGACTAAAATTTCCCTTTCATTGGCTTGACTAGCCTATGAAATGTTCCCACATCTCCATTTCTCTCCCAAAGCCCCCACTTTCATGAGGGCTGTAGGTTGAGATTGAAATTGAAAAATGCAGTTATCCACATGCAGACATGGCCCAACTCTTCCAAGAATTGAGACACTGCGGCAACGTTATCAATGGTGAGCATGTATGAGTTCTATGATTAACTTTCTAACTTAAAAACTAGGGGCAAAAGATCACATGTAGGATTCCATTGATATGAAATGTCTAGAAAATACCAATGTATAGACATGGAAAGTAGACTAGTGGTTGCCTGTCCCTGGGGATCAGAATAGACATAGCAAATGGATACAAGGAATCTCCCTAGGGAAATGAAAATGTCCTAGAACTGGATTGTGGTAATGTTTATATCCCTCTGTAAATTTACTAAAAATCATCGAAGGGTACACTTAAACTGGGGTGAATTTTATGATATGTAGGTTATGCCTCGACATGGAAATAAACAAGAGAACCCACAAATGCTGACGTTAGTTCCAATATAGAAGAGAGTTCTTTTCTGAAAGGGTGGGAGGAAATCTTGGGGGGTAGACTGAACCAGATCTTGAGATATATGATTTGGCTGTCATGACCAGGGAGAGCCTTTTGTGCAAAAGAACAGCAAAAGAACTATTGAGGAAGGCACCTGTTGGGATGAGCACTGGGTGTTGTATGGAAACCAATTTGACAATAAATTTCATATTAAAAAAAATTTAAAAAATTTAAAAAAGAAAGAGAAAAATGGCAGGAAGTGCGAGGAACTTCAGGAATATGATATTGTTTCATGGGTGTGGCTAACATTTGAGATGTTGACAAATAAAGACGTGTCTACCCACCTTGAATCGGATCATGCAAACGGGAAATAAATTCTGAAAGAGAAAAAAATGGGTAAAATTTAGACCACCTCCTAAAATACTCCATTCCTACACTAATGACTATTAAAAGTATCTTGAGGAAAAAAAAGGCCGGGGGGGGGGGGCGGTGCCTGGGTGGCTCAGTCGGTTGAGCCTCAGACTTCAGCTCGGGTCATGATCTCACAGTCTGTGGGTTCGAACCCCGTGTAGGGCTCAGTGCTGACAGCTCAGAGCCTGGAGCCTGCTTTGGATTCTGTGTCTGCCTCTCTTTCTGCCTCTCCCCAACTCGTGCTCTGTCTCTATCTCTCAAAAATAAACAAACGCAAAAGAAAAAAGTATCTTGAAGTACATCTAGCCAACTGTCCTCATGTCACCAAAAAACCCGTGCTGTCACATTTTGGATGCCTTACGATCACTTCTGATGGGAGCAGGCTGCCTCACATCTACCCAAGAAAGTCATGTATGAGCTCCTACTCTTTCCAAGGTCTTTCTTGGAGCAAGTTCCAGTAAATCGAGTATCACTCAACTTCCACGCATTAACCAAGGGGATTAACCAATGGGAATGAAATTCCACAAGTCTGAAGGCCAGAGGGAACCTTCTAGCTTTTGCCTACGTGTCAACATTTCAGGAAAACAAACAACCTGTGTGTTCAGTGCAGGCTTGGAAGTGATTTTGTTTTGTTGTGTTTCACTTCTTTGAAAATTTTGCTCTTGTATCAGCTCTGAGCCTGTTCTAGGGAGTGTGGGTCCCAGGAGCACCACCACCATAAAAGCCAGGTGAGATGTCATTAGAGGCTAGAAGGGAAATATGAAGCCTTGTTAACCAATAACATCGGCTGATGTCTAATGCTCCGTTGCTATGATCCAGTCACTGGATCCCGTGGAACAGCCTTAGGAGAGGTTATAATATGGAGCTCTCTCTTTCTCGCCATTCCCCCCAAAATTTACTGATGAGAAAACAGGAACAGAGAATCATGTGACCACCAACTGGTGGGAACCAGGTCCAAACTCCGAGAAATCTGACTTCGGAGGCTGTGTTCTGAACGTGCCATTATCTTGGGATCGTCACTTCCCTCTGCAAGTGACTTACCCCACAAGGCCCACTTTATTTCTGATACAACGATGCTAATTCGTGGGTTTGAGTGAGGCTCTGAATCGGGAGCCACTGTGTGGTGCGTCTGGCATCCGGGTTAGGGGATCGCGGCTCTGCTCTTCAGAAAGCAGTCAACAAGATGTCAACATTTTTGAGGGCGTGGGTTAAATAAATGGCTATTGGGGTGGCCTTTTAGGCACCCACTTTTCTACTTAGTGCCTTATGCCATTTATCTCACTGACACTGATGCTTACAGTGATCCTATGAGGTTGGGATTATTATATATTATATTTATTGGCTATCTATTGACGACGACCTCCATGTTGTAGATACGAGAAATGGAGGCTAAGAGAGGGAAATCACTTCCGAAGCCGCAAAAGTAAACAGTTCTGGTACTCAGGCTCCAGAAACTGAGCCTCTAAAATGATCCTGCCTCTGGGGGACCACTATTTCTGACCCCTGAAACCCTTTTAGGAGCTGCCACAAAGCTGCCCCCCACTCCGCGAGTGCTCTTGGTGAGTTAGGAAAATTGTGGGATAAAAAGACGGGTGCCGACATTTCGTTAGAAACGCCAGCTGCCGCTGGGTGAGTTTTCTGCTTCGTCCATCACCGTGCTCTTGGCTTTGCCAACGTGGTGGCCAATGTTCACCCACCTCTCCTCTCTGCTGTCTGTAATCCCCGCAGCCTTCTTATTTTACAGGTGAGAGAGCAGAGGGACACTTTCACCCAAACATTGTCCACAGTCAAGAATGGTTGCAGTCCGGGCTCACATCCAGCTCGGTCTGTGTCCAGGGAACAGGCTATTTCTTTCAGACCCTGGTGCCCCCAGAAATGGCTTTGCCCATTCTCATCCACCGATTCCGCCGAACACAACGAAGTCCTTACAGATCTGCTGTCATGGTGCTTTAGGTCATTGTCACATCTAACTCCGGCCAAATATTACTATTTTTACCATTTGATAAATGTTTTTGACCCCTCCTACCTCCCCCTTCCCCCTCCGCCTCCTCCTCCTCTCCCTGCAGCTCATGAGAAACCACCACCGACACTGACTGAAGGCCTGCAGTGTACCCACCATGTTCTAAGAAAGGAAAAACACAGTTGAAAACCTGAACACCCGCCCCCGACCCCCCTGGCTAAGCCATGTCACTCTCCTGCTGGACACAACCAGCTCCCAGAGTCACGACCTCAGACAGGCTTATTCTGGGATCTTGGGACAGTGGGATAAAGCAAGACCGCTGTGGAATTTCACGTAAGCACCGGCAAAATCAAGGCCACTGTGCCACAGATTACTAATTCCGCCTCCCCCTTGGCTCAAATGGCTGTGCTTTTTTAAGTTTACTTATTTATTTTGACACAGAGAGAGAGAGAGAAAGAGAGAGAGAATCCCAAGCAGGCTCCACGCTGTCATCGTGGAGCCCGAGGCGGGGGCTGGAGCCGACGAACTGTAGGGTTGTGACCTGAGCCGAAAGCAAGAGTGGGACGCTCACCCGACTGAGCCGGCCAGGCGCCCTGCGGATGCTGCTTCTCGTCCCACTATGCCTTCCTCCTCCTTCTGGTCTGCCTCCTCCACAGAGGGGGTTTGTGGACACCCAGGCACTGAGTCCCCCTCCCCTCCCCCGTGGCATTCAAAGGCGTTGTCTCCGGGTTCTCTGACCCAGCTCCCCCAAGTCTCCCAACCAGACCCCAAACCCTGGAGTGGGTTCCAGCTGGGTGGCTCAGTCAGTCGAGCATCTGCCTCTTAGGGGAATTGGGCTCCCTGCTGAGTGTGGAGCCGGCTGAAGATTCCCTCTCTCTCTCTCCTTCTACCCCTCCCCTCTGCTCACTCTCTCTCTCTCTCTCTCAAATAAAATTTAAAAAATTTAATGTTGAAAAAATAAGTGCCCTCTTTCTCTTCTTTCTGCCTTTTTAAAAAAAAATTTTTTTTAACGTTTATTTATTTTTGAGACAGAGAGACAGAGCATGAACGGGGGAGGGTCAGAGAGAGAGGGAGACACAGAATCAGAAATAGGTTCCAGGCTCCAAGCTGTTGGCACAGAGCCCGACGCGGGGCTCGAACTCACGGACCATGAGATCCTGACCTGAGCCGAAGTCAGATGCTTAACCGACCGAGCCACCCAGGCGCCCCTGCCTCTTTTTTTTTTTTTTTTTTTTTTAAAGAAAATCGTGGTAAGGACACTCTGCAATACATCTGCCTTCTGAACCCAAGTTTAAGTGCACAAGACAGGACGGCCCTCTGCAGGGAGAACACCCCCTTCCTGCACGACTCAAGCTTTGCCCCTGCTGAACAGTGAGTCCCCTCCGTCGCCTCCTCACCGCCCCCTTCCTGGCCCACAACCTGCCTCCTCCTGGGTCTCCCCTTCCTGCCGTGACCCCACTCCCCTCCGTCACCCACCTGGCCATCTCACCTGCTTTCAGTGCACTCATACAGACGGCCAGGGACAGCCAGCTCGCTAGAGTTTTCATCACCTCCGGTGACCCGCACACAGCCTGTCCCCCCCCAGCGAATGACACCTCTGATTTATACTCTCTGCTCCCGCTCCTCCCATGGGAGCTGCTCTCCTGGGGCACGAACTGGTTCCACAGCAGGCTCTCCCGTGCCCTAAATCACAGGGTGCATAGAAGCATCAGGAACATCCGTCCGAGAATACACTGCAACAGCGTTCCCAAAATGTGCTCCCTGCACTGGATTCCTCCACCCCCCGTCACCTGCACCTGAGTCAGAAATGCAAATCCTTAGGGACACCTTGGGGGGCTCAGTCTACTAAGCTTCTGACTTGGGCTTCGGTCATGATCTCACAGTTCATCAGTTCGAGCCTGGAGAGGGATTCTGTGCTGACGGCTCAGAGCCTGGAGCCTTTTTCTGATTCTGTGACTCCCTTTCTGTCTCTGCCCCTCTGCTGCTCACGCTCTTTCTCTCTCTGTCTCTCAGAAAAATAGATAAATGTTAAAAAAAATTTTTTTTTAAAAAGAAAAAAAAAAAAAGAAATTGAATCCTGGAGCCTGCTTCAGATTCTGTGACTCCCTCTCTCTCTCTGCCCCTACCCCGCTCACACTCACTCTCTCTCCCAAAAATAAATAAACCTTAAAAAAAAATTAAAAAAAAATCTTAACCCCCACACAAGACCCACTGAAACTCTGGAGATGGGACCAGCCCCCTGCGTTGTAACCGGCCTTCCAGGTGATCAGATGTCCCCTGAAGTTTGGGAACCCCTCCTCTGTAGCTTGCTTGATTTTTCCACATCCATTTCGTACCACTTACCCCCTTGATTTTTATTTTTGTTTTTGTTTTTGTTTTTTTTATTTTTTATTTTTATTTATTTTTTTTTTTAATTTTTTTTTCAATGTTTATTTATTTTTGCACAGAGAGAGACAGAGCATGAACGGGGGAGGGGCAGAGAGAGAGGGAGACACAGAATCGGAAACAGGCTCCAGGCTCTGAGCCATCAGCCCAGAGCCCGACGCGGGGCTCAAACTCACGGACCGCGAGATCGTGACCTGGCTGAAGTCGGACGCTTAACCAACTGCGCCACCCAGGTGCCCCTGTTTTTGTTTTTTTTAAATACAAGTCCAGGGAGATGGGCAAAGCCAGTTTTAGCCCCCTCGGGGTAGGTAAGGCTCAGAGAGGTCAAGCGTCACGCCTGTGGGCAGCCAGGACGTGTGAAGGTCAGATGTTAACCCCAGTTCCGAAGACGTGTGGGCTTGGCCCACTTTGCAATGCCTTTCCCAGCCACCATCTTGAAATGGAGCTGGGGAGTGTGGGAGAGGCGAGCGTACTTTATAAGAGAGGCAAATATGGCCCATTAGCAGACCCGTGGGGACCAGCTACTGGTTAGAAACACATCTGCCCTTTCCAAACAGAGACGAGGAAATGGAATTGGAGGCAGGCGAAGAAATTTTGATAAAAGCACAGAGCCTGGGGAAGTTGAGTTTCACCTCCCTGGCACGCAGCCTTTTGCTTTTTGTTATTTTGATGAAATAGAGGGATGTCAACCCAGCCTCTGGCCTCTCTGCAGAGAAGGAGGTCACCTGTCAGCCCCGAGGAAGCGACACGGCCGGCCCTCAGCTAGGAGGGGTCTCACACAGCTTCTTGTCGTGGGAATCCTGTCCCTGGCTTGACATCTGGGGAAACTGAGGCACGAGTGGAAGAGTGCAGGTTCACTCCAGGCAGCCCGACATGAAGCCTTCTTGTTCAACCCCGCCCTTTTAGCCAGCGAGGGCTCCTAGATGAAGAGAAGCCTGGTCTCTTCAGAGCCACACGGTTCAACACTTGCTCTCTCCTGGTCCAAAGGCAGAACTGGCTTTGTTTCTGACACTTGCTAGCTGAGTGACCCTGGAACTTACTTTTGCTTTCTGAGTTTGCACACCACATCTCTGAAATCTTGGGGCTACCTACATCCCATTGGAGAGCCCCGTGAGTAGTTCCTTCCTTCTTTCCTCCCTTCCTTTCTTTTTGACTTAATTCTAGTTAATTATTTACCATTGTTTCTGATCCATAACCATCACTATCCAGGACGCACGCAAACAAAATCAATGGGAATGTGAGACCAGTTCTCCATACCTCTTATTTAATAAGCTAACGTTTGTGGCAGATATTTGAGCTTTTGGTTCACCTTTGATTTGTTGCTCTCTTTTTGGGGGATACATTTTAAGAAATGCCCTTGGTTCTCATGATAACTTCTCCTGAAGGTCATGGAAAGTTATGTTCCTGAATATTCACGAGGTCACAGAGATGGTGATCAATACGTACAGTGCTCGTGAGGCACGTTCTGGAGAGTCACCTCACCCCACCCCCTAAAGGCATGTCCGGGACTCTCCGAGCGGGACCCAGAACACCTGACCCTCTGGAAGGGCCGGCATGGACATCAGAGGGGACCCATTATTCCTTTCTTGCTCAACTGAATTGTCATTATGCCCCAAGGCACTCAACCAACTGTGATAAAATATTTTTTAGGACCAGAGTTGGTATCTGGCCGATGGCGCCGGGAGGGTAGAGATGAGGAAAAGAAAAGGAAAGAAAAAAACAATAAACCCAAACCCACCAAGGTCCTGAACTTACCAAGTAGCCGAGGAAGACTTAAGATTCCAGTGCTTCCGTGTGAAACGCAGGCAAACGCAGAGAGAAATCGTTGATTCCAGCAGAAAGGGGATTATGTGGGGCTATTTTACCTTCTACAAAATCGGCCCCAGGTTTGGATTCAGAGGGTCTCCTTGCAACCCGAGCTCTAGTCTAGACCCAGCGGAGAATGTGTGGGCATTCATGTCGGATAGACTAACTTTCAAATCCTGGATTTCCCACTTATTAGTTGGGGACATTAGTGACAGGTTTCACTGCTGCACAGCACAGGATGGGTACCCAGTATTCACTCCTCCTCAGAATTTGTTGTTTCTGAGAGTTGAGTAATTGTAGACAAGATACCTGAATCTTCCTGCAACCCTGCAGGTTAACCCACAAGGGCTGCCGTAACAAAATACCCCGGAGTGGGTGGTGTAGACAACAGAAATGTCTTTTCAACAGTTCTGGAGACCAGAAGTCCATGAGTAAGGTGCTGGTTGACTAGATTTCTGGGTGAAGGCTCTTTTCATGGCTTGTAACTGACCGGCTTCTCACCGTGTCCTCACATGGCTTTTTCTTCGTGCTTGTATATAGACAAAGAGATCTCTGGTGTCTCCTCTCATGAAGACACCAGTCCTATTGGGATAACGTCCCAGATTTCTGACCTCACTTAACCTTTATCACCTCCTTATGGGTGCTATCCCCAGATACAGTCGCACTGGGTGTTAGGGCATCAATGCATAAATTTGCGGGGGCAGGGACACAACTCTGCCCATAACACCCTGACCTATCTCAGCAAAATGAGATTATGGCCTCAGCTGGTCTGAACCATAGGAAAATCTGAGATCACGGGCGTATGTTGAAAATCAACATAACAAGCAAAGAGGTCTCAATTCTTGGAAAAGTCGAACCGTATCTGCATGTAGACAACTGATACTTACCTTTAATTGGTAGCTCTCTGGGAGTGGTCAGTTTCGAGACAGAACCAGAGAAGGGGGGTGGCACGCAGGGAAGCACTAAAGAGAAAGAGGGTGAACTGCTTCCTTCTCTTCACACAGTAGCTAGAGCAAGATCATGTCGCTGCTGTGAGGGGAATCCCCCATGACCTCCATGACACGTAGGAAAAATGCCAAAGTCCCTTCTCTGTCTGCCCTTGGATGCTCCCCATCGCTCACCCAAACCTAGCAGCCTCTCTGCTATTTTCTCCACCACCCCAAACACAATGCTATCTCAGGCATTGACATTGTGTGTTTGTCTATGGAAACTCCATTCCTGGAAGACATCAGGTGGGACTCCCTCCCTCCCTTTCTTCAGGTCTCCGTGATTCAGTGTCAGCTGTTCCAGAAAGGCCGTTCTAAGTCACTCCCTCTAACTCAGTGACCCCCATAACTCTCTGTGTCTCCTTCTTACCCTGATATAATCTTTTATGCAGTGTTTCTCTCTCTCTGGCCCAATTTCCAGCATTCTTACCCATGTCTACACGCGTATCCGTTTCTATCAATGCGTGTGTTTGTGACTTTATTATCTTCCTCCCCTCTAGACTGCAGACTCTGGAGCCGTGACTTCTCCCGTTCATCGCTTTATCTCCAGCAAAACAAAACAGCGCCTGACAGATAGCACATGCTCAACGGCCATTGTTGGAGGACCACAGTGTGCCTCCCTCACAGGTCTGGTGTGAGGGTTCTAGGAAATAACGTGGGTAAAGCAGTGAGGCCAGAACATAGCACAAGCCACATAATCATGACAAGGGGTCATTGCCAACCCTATTAGCCTTGCTTTGTCGTCATTGGGAAGTCATTTCTGATGTTCAGGCTGGGCAGAGAGTAGACGAAAGTGATTCTCGAAGTCTTTTCCATGGCTCGCCATGGTAACTAAGGGTTTCGTGAGAGAACAGTATTTCTGCTTCTGAGGAGCAGAGAGCCGATGTCAGGCAGTTGTGACAACGTCCAGTGACCATCCCTGGCACCTTGCTTAAGGCAAGCAATGCCACGTGAGTGGGGGCTGCATGGCATCGTCAGCACACCTAAATGTTCTCATGTTCATGACAGGTGGGGGACATTGCATGAAAAAGCATACAGGTATTTATTTTAGACAGAAGCTATTTGATTTGGTGGGAAATACTGTGAATCCTCAAGTCAGGTAAATCTAGGTTTGATTCCCACTTCTGCTCCGGAGCAAAACCATCATCATTCATAACTACTGATGTTAGAAATGCTGTTGGTGAACGTCCAACGGCTCGATTCTACTTTGGGCTGTCCCACTTGCTAGCTCTGTGACCCTGATGCTTTGCACCGCACTTTCCTGATGTGTAAATCGGAGACACGGTTGCACTTGATTCGTAAGAGTGTCGGATCACATGGGTTGGTATGTGCAAAGCAATGAAAACAACCCCTTAGCACAGAGAAAGTGCCATATGTTTGCTTTCATCATGGCTGTTACCACCACAACTGTTACTACAGCTAATAATAAGAAAGTTTTTATTTTAGAATTATTATTATATTATATAACCCAGACAAAACCTCTATAAGGTAGGCCATGGCATGAGCCCAATTTGTGGATGGAGAAATCAAGGCCCCAAAAGTCTCACAGCTGGAAAAATGTGGGATGGAGTTCAAATTCCACGTTGTCGGATTCCAAAGCGCTCTCAGCCACCGTGTGACACAGCCTCTTTGGACAGGACCAAGTTCAGGGAATCAGGCTGTACTTCAAGCGTGTGGTTGATGACGTCCCCTGAGGTGGAACTTAATTTTATACACAGAGCTTCAACAAGGATGGGCTCAAGCCTGACCCCTAGTGGGTTCCTCAAGAAGAACATATGAGGGTCGGGTTTCCTCCACACCTTCACCAACGCTTGCTGTGTTTTGACGTTTTGACGATAGGCATCCCAACAAGTGTAAGAGGAGATCTCATTGTATTTTTTTTCATTTTTAATGTTTATTTTTATTTTTGAGAGACAGAGTGTGAGCGGGGAAGGGGCAGAGAGAGAGGGAGATGGGGGATCCGAAGAGGGTTCCACGCTGACAGCAGCAAGCCTGATGTGGGGCTCCAACTCACCAACTGTGAGATCATGATTCAAGCTGAAGTCAGACGCTCACCGACTGAGCCACCCAGGCACCCCTCATTGTGGTTTTGATTTGAATTTCCATAATTAGTGATGTTAAAACACCTTTTCATATACCCATTGGTATGGGTATGTCTTCTTTGGAAAAATGTGTATTCGGGCCGTTTGCCCATTGGTACAGCCATTGTGGAAAACAGTACGCAGTTTCTTCCAAAAAACTAAAACCAGAACTGCCATATGCTCCATCAATCCTACTTCTGGGTGTATATCTATTTTTTTAATGTTTATTTATTTTTGAGACAGAGGGAGACAGAGCACGAGTGGGGGAGGGGCAGAGAGAGAGAGAGGGAGACACAATCTGAAACAGGCTCCAGGCTCTGAGCTGTCAGCACAGAGCCCGATGCGGGGCTGGAACCCACAAACCGCGAGATCGTGACCTGAGCCGAAGTCGGATGCTTAACTGACTGAGCCACCCAGGCGCCCCAACTGGGTGTATATCTAAAGGAAATAAAGTCACCACCCCGAAAAGATATCTTCACCCCCATGTTCACTGGAGCGTTTTTCACAACAGCCAAAATACGGAGGCAACCAACGTGTGCATTGATGGATGAACGGACAAAGAAAATTTATATATAATGTACATATAGATAATGGACCGTTATCATCCTTGAAAAAGGAAGTCTTGCCATTTGTGACAACGTGAATCAACCCTGAGGACATTATGCTAAGCTAAATAAGCCGCGCATGGAAAAAAAGTGTATGAACACACTTACATGTGGAATCTAAAAGAGTTGAACTCACGGAAACAAGAATAGCAGGACAGCAAAAAGTGGGGAGATGTTGGCCAAAGGGTACAGCTTGAAGGATTACTATAAAGCCAATCAAGACAGGGTAATAGTAATGAAATAATAGACAAATAGACGAATGGGACAGAATAGAGCCCAGAAACAGACTCACAGAAATAGAGTCAACGAATCTGTGACAATGGAGCAGATGCAACTCAATGGAGAAAAGCTAGTGTTTTCAACAAATGGTGCTGGAACACCGTATATCTGCCAATGGACTGGTAACCAGACTGGACGGAGAACTCTTACAACTCAGCAGTAAGAAAAGAAACAACCCAATTTTAAAAATGAACAAAAGATCTGGACAGATATCTCACTAGAGAGATATACAGGCGACAACTAAGCTTACGGAAAACTGATCCATATCACATGTCACTAGGGAATTACAAATTAAGACAACGAAACACCACTACACTCTTATGAAGATGGCCCCAATCCAAACACCAACAACGTCAATGCTGGGGAAGGTATGGAGTGACAGGAGCTCTCATTCATTGCTGGTGGGAATGCAAAATGGTACGGCCACTTTAGGCGCTTGGCGGTCCCCTACAGAACTAAACACGCCCTTATCATATGACCCAGTATGACCCAAATGAGTTGGAAACTGATGTCCACACAAAAACTTGCACACAGAGGTTTACAGAAGCTTTATTCATAGCTGCCTAAACTTGGGAGCAACCGAGATGCCCTTCAGTAGGTCAGTAGATAAATACACTGGTGCATCCAGACAATGGAATATTATTCAGTGATAAAAGGAAATGAACTATCATGAGCCACATAAAAACCATCGGGGGAGCCTTTGATGCATGTTGCTAAGTGAGAGAAACCATTCCTAAAAAGCTACGTACTGTATGATCCAAACTATGTGATATTCTGGAAAAGGCAAAGCTACTTTGCAAAGTGGAAAACATCACTTCTGTAGGAGACAAGGGTAAAGCAGAAAGGAGAGATCTTTTGGAGGCTGGATGTTGATGAGAGAAAAGAGTGGCACACTTTAGGACACTGTAAAATAAAACAGACCCCCCCCCCGCCCGCCAAGTGGAAGAAACCATAAACCTTCCCACCATCAAGCACCCACCCATGTCCCCCCCCCCCCAAAAAGCCAGCCAGGAAAGAAACTGCCCCCCCCCCCACTACGTGGACGGCAGAGGGAGCCCTTGAGCTATGAATCCTAGAAACCATCAACCCTGGTCTGAGAAATGCTACAAGTATTTGGAGATAGGAAAACCATCTTGAATCAGAAATTCAAAAAGACAGGTCATGAACTCACAGTTTGTGCGTTCGAGCCCCGCGGCGGGCTCTGTGCTGACAGCTCAGAGCCTGGAGCCTGCTTCGAAGTCTGTGTCTCCCTCTCTCTCTCCCCCTCCTCCAGTCACTCTCTCTCTCTCTCTCTCAAAAATAAATAAACATTAAAAAAAACACGTTAAAAAATTTCAAAAAGAACTCCAATGATTTTTTTTAAATAGGGAAAAATAGAACAATACTGAGCTCAAGCAGGAAATGGAGAAAAAGTTTACAAGTATCCAAAGTGACAACTAAATTGAAATCTGGCCAAGGGAGAGAGTAGGCTCAAATGCAGACTCAAGAAGGGGCATCTGAGAAAGGCGCCAGGACATCCAGGAAGGTGAAAAGAAGATAAAAATTTCAAAGGAGTAATAGAGACTGTGATAGAAAGAAAGGAACCGCATATATGATGCCTGTCCCTGAAAAAGAATAACAAAACAAAGGAAGAAAAGCGATATTATACATATAGTCAGAGAAAACCTGCAAAAATAAAAGATCGGAATCTACATGGTCAAAGGACCCACCAGTTACCTGGAAAAACTTACCTGGAAATAATGATTGCTAGCGTATAGTCGTATAGTTTTTAGACTTTCAGGGTAGAGAAAATACCCTCAGAACACACAAAGCAAAAAAAAAAAAAAGAAATGATTTATTATTTATTTTTAACGTTTTAATTAATGTATTTATTTTTAAAAATATTTATTTTTGGGAGAGCACAAGTGGAGGAGGGGCAGAGAGAGGGGGACGGAGGGCCGAAAGCGGGCTCTGCGCTGACAGACTGAGAGCAGTGAGCCAGATGTGGGGCTCGAACTCACAGATTGCAAGATCATGACCTAAGCGGAAATCAAGAGGCGGACGCTCAACTGACTGAGCCACCCAGGTGCCCCTTAACGTTTTTATTTATTTTTGAGAAAGAGACAGAGCGTGAGTGGGGGAGGGGCAAAGACACACACACACACACACACACACACACACACACACAGAATCCGAAGCAGGCTCCAGGGTCCGAGCTGTCAGCACAGGACCCATGCAGGGCTTGAACTCAGGAACCCTGAGATCATGTCCTGAGCCGAAGTCAGAATTTCAACCAACTGGGCCACCCAGGCGCCATTTATTTATTTATTTATTTTTGAGAAAGAGAGAGGGTGCAAGTGAGCGAGAGGCAGAGAGAGAGAGGGAAAGAGAGAGAGAGAAGCAGGGCTCAAGCTCACCCGATACGGGTCTCAGACTCACCTGACGTGGGACGCGAACTGGCAAACCACGGGATCATGACTTGAGTCGAAATCAGATGCTTAATGACTGAGCCACCCAGGTGCCCGAGATCAAATAATTTAAAAGAGCAAGCTGGGGCGCCTAGTGGCTCAGTCAGTAGAGCTTGATCGCAGGGTTGCGAGTTCGAGCCCCACGCTGGTTGTAGCGATTGCTTAAAAGAAAGAGAGAAAGAAAGAAAGAAAGAAAGAAAGAAAGAAAGAAACATTTGGAAGACAAACAGAAGAGCAGGTTCATCAGGCTGGCCTCAAATTTCTCAAAGCAGTTGCAGAGCGAGACAGTGACAATGCAGCATTTTCGAGAAACTCAAACTGTATTTGCCAGCTTCTTCTGCAGTTAGATGGGGCCATGGAATGACATTATCAAAGTAGCTGCTTACTCAAGACCAGGGTGTCCAGTAATGAGATGTTTTTAGATGACTAGCTACCAGAGGAAAGCCCCTCTTGTAAAGGCTGACAGTCCAAGGGTGAGGGAATCAATGTGAATTGTGAGCCTTTCTGAAAATATTTACCCAAACCCTATCACTCCCGGGACCTGGGGACGTCATTACAAGGCGTGTTTGGTAGCACACTGAGCCAACAGCGAAGCAAACTTAAATCACGACTCTGTCTCATGTTTCTAGAATCTTCGACTAGGATTACTGGATCCCAGTGGTCAGTCTGAGTCCTTGAAACTCAATCTGCACTCAAAACCGGTATTCAGGAGCCCCTGGAAAGATCTGTGTATATCCCTTTCTCCCGAACACTGAGCGGTGTGCCCAGTTGGGGAAGTCTACCAAGAAGGCTGAGAGTGTATCCCCGTGGTGTTAGAGCAGCGTGTGGCTTCATGGTTGTCCAGCTTCCTCGTCATTCAAGGGACACTGAGGCTGTGAACCGACTCGTGCCTGGAAGTTGGATAGAAGGCTGGCGCTTTTAGCTCTTCCATGTAAAGAACAGCAAGCGAGGGGCGCCTGGGTGGCGCAGTCGGTTAAGCGTCCGACTTCAGCCAGGTCACGATCTCGCGGTCTGTGAGTTTGAGCCCCGCGTCGGGCTCTGGGCTGATGGCTCGGAGCCTGGAGCCTGTTTCCGATTCTGTGTCTCCCTCTCTCTCTGCCCCTCCCTCGTTCATGCTCTGTCTCTCTCTGTCCCAAAAATAAATAAACGTTAAAAAAAAAAAAAAGAACAGCAAGCGAGTTGATTTTCTTCCTGAGAAAACTACGATCCATTTATCACCACCTGGTCAACCACTGGTCTCTCTGGTCAACCTCTCCCAAGGATCTGATTAGTAAGTAATCCCCCGTATCTGGTGTCATAACCACGATCGCTTTGCACTTAGGGATTGCTTGCCACCACCCGAGCTCAGTCACAGCGGGTTCTGCTGCTCCCCCGAGACAAGTAAGCCCATTTCAGAGATAGTCCTTTCTACCAGCATTCAAAGACTAGAACGACAAGTCAAAAACGTTCTTTTTTAGATTTCCTATTTCTCATGAAAGATTACAATGAGCCTTCTGGGTTCAAAAGACAGTGCTTCTGAACTTTATTTTTTTGGGGGGGGGGGCGTGGTGCTGTGATCTACTGTAAGATTACATTTAACAATATGATTTGGCATATATATACATTTATTTATTTATTTATTTAACGTTTATTTATTTTTGAGACAGAGAGAAACAGAGCATGAACAGAGGAGGGGCAGAGAGAGAGGGAGACACAGAATCCAAACCAGGTTCCGGGCTCTGAGCCATCAGCACAGAGCCCGATGCAGGGCTTGAACTCATGGACTGTGAGATCATGACCTGAGCCGAATCTGGACGCTCAACCGACTGAACCCCCCAGGTGCCCCTATATATAGGTTTTGATTGAGTTATGTTGACATACAACCTTGTGCAATGTAACGATGGGACATTGTGTTCGCCGCAAAATGATCACCACAATGAGTCCAGGCACCACCCGTGACCATAAAAAGTTACAAAAAAGAAAATTTTTCTGACGATGTGAACTTTCAAGATTCACTCTTCACTCTTGCAGCAGCCTTCAAAAATGCACTAAGACACCATTGACTACAGTCCCCAGGCCACACACCACATCCCCGCGACCTATCCATGTACGTATCTGTATATGGGCATCCGTATCTATTTATAAAATCAGCTTGAACTATAAGAAATAATATATTGGATACACATACTATATACTCTGCGGTTTTCCTCCAATTCTGCAGCATTTAAAATTTTTAACAGTGCTGGTCATGCCCCACTGAATTGATGACTGTGACCCACAGCTTTAAAAACTCTCCTCAGAGGGGTGCCTGGGGGGCTCAGTCGGGTAGGTGTCTGACTTTGGCTCAGGTCAGGATCTCACGGTTCGTGGGTTCGAGCCCCGCGTCAGGCTCTGTGCCGACAGCTCAGAGCCTGGAGCCTGCTTCGGAATCTGTCTCCCTCTCTCTCTGCCCCTCCCCCACTCACGCTCTGTGTGTGTGTGTGTGTCTCTCTCTCTCAAACATAAATAAACTTTAAAAATAAATAGACATAAAAAAAATAAAATAGTTCACATATCCCAAGAGTTGTTTAGGCTTTTGCTATAATATTCTGTTTCAGGCTTATGAAAGCCTAAATGCACCTGGGCATAACGGATTTGGTTTGATGTAGATTTGCGTTAGCCCGACCAGGAAATTGTTGGGAAGGCAACCGGCAAATTGTTGGGAAGGCAACTTTCTTGGCACACTAAATAAGGAATATCTGGGTGATTCGTTTGACCCTTGGAGGCAAATTGCCTTTGTGGCAGGATTTCAACATTTTCTTAGGATCCTGAATGCTTAACTAGGAATAGATAAAGGAAAACAAAAAATGAGCTCATCTCAAAAATGTCCCCTAAAAAACTTGCAAGAAGCAAAAAGACCTATTATAAAGCAGTATCTGAACAGGCAAGGATCTGAAAATTCATCAAGGAGTGTTGTTTTTATTAATTTTTTTAAATGTTTATTTTTACTTATTTTTTATTATTTTTTTTAAATTTTTTTAACGTTTATTTATTTTTGAGACAGAGAGAGGCAGAGCATGAACGGGGGAGGGTCAGAGAGAGGGAGACACAGAATCTGAAACAGGCTCCAGGCTCTGAGTTGTCAGCACAGAGCCCGACGTGGGGCTCGAACTCACGGACCGGGAGATCATGACCTGAGCCGAAGCCGGATGCTTAACCGACTGAGCCACCCAGGCGCCCCTATTTTTACTTTTGACAGAGAGAGAGAGAGAGACAGAGCACGAGCAGGGGAGGGGCAGAGAGAGAGGGAGACACAGAATCAGAAGCAGGCTCCAGGCTCTGAGCTGTCAGCACAGAGCCTGACGCGAGGCTCGAACTCATGGACTGACTGAGAGATCAGGACCTGAACCGAAATCAGATGCTCAACCGACTGAGCCACCCAGGCGCCCCAGAGAGTGTTGTTTTTAATGTAAAGACATCTATTTTCCCTCTAAGGGACAATGATTTAGAATGACAAAGCAGGGGCGCCTGGGTGGTTCAGTCGGTTGAGCCCTTGACTCTTGATTCCGATTAGGTCATGATCCCAGGGTGGTGAGATTGAGCCCCAGGTCAGGGTCATGCTGAACATAGAGCCTGTTTGGGATTCTCTCTCTCTCTCTCTCTCTCTCTCTCTCTCTCAAAAAAAGGCCAAATTTAACCCAGTTAGTAAGTAAAAGTGCTGAGGCTACAATAGAAGTTTCCATATAAAAACCCCATCATCCATAATCCACGACCAAAACCCCGAGCTATTTACAGCCAGATCATAGCTCAGAAAAAAAAAAAAAAAAACAAGAACAAAAACAAAAAACGTTTTTAAGGAGAGTCCTACCTCTTCCTTTCACAAAAGAAACTGGACATTTATTTCCCCTGGGAACGATTAGACCCTCCGCATGCCCCTCCCAGAAAATGTCGCCATCAGTCACAATATTTCCAGACCTTGTCCTTGTTATAATTCTGGGTCAGCGAGCACCATTTTCTCCCAAACGCGTCCCCGTCTTCAGTGCATTCGCGGTAGATAAGGCGTCTGTACCAGAAGGGAAACGCGCATTTTGCAAAGTCTACAGAGGAGAGAAGCAATCGGGATAAGAAATCTTTCTGTTTTGTACCTCCTCTTTGCCGTCACACACACGCGTGCGCCCACACACACCATCCCGCTCGGCACCATCTACTCTGAAATATTGGTGGGGGGTTGGGGTTTTGCTAAACGTTTTCATTTCAAGGTAACGTGGCTGAAGCCCTCATCATATGTCTTGGGGGCCGTGTGACCTCCACACTGCCAGAGATCTGCACAAACCTTATTTTCGCAATGTAATTGACCGTGGACTCCCTTCTCAGGACCCTCTGGCCGGTCTCCCCGGACTTCAGCCCTGGAGACAAAAGATCACCGCCCTGAGGTGTGCAGAGGCAAGGTACTCACCTTCTTCAGAGCAATACTTCCAACGTCCTTGGTACGCCTTAGTTAGGGAGCACCACTTGTGTTTTGCCTTGAACTTGATGCAGTCATAGAATATCCCACCTTTGTACTGGAATGGAAAGATGCACTTGCCATCTAGAGAAAACAAAGATCCTTCGTCCCTCTCTGGGAGTGTTAGTTGAGATGTTACAAAATTACTTTCATCCTCCCTTGCTTGCGCCGGAATCAGAGCCCCTGCCTGAGGTTCTGGTGGGTCACGTAGTAGCAGAGCTGTTGAAACCCCTACCCCGTGTCCCACTTTTCTCCACGGTATAGACAGTGTTGGTGGTTTGCTTAGCATTTGACCCTAGTTCCAGAAGTCTATACTAAGGTTAGAAACATAAATTTGAGACTTATCTGTTAAACAATTTCCCCTCTTTTTTCTTTACCTTCTCACAGACGTGCGTACACACACACACACACACACACACACTGTATATAGCCTGATTTATCTCTATCCACACTTTTCTGCATGTATATATGGATTTTTCTGCATATATATATATATATATATATATATATCTCCATCCATCCATCCATCCATCCAACATATATATAACTATACATAATATATATGTAGGGGTACACATGCACAGATTTTTTGCTCCCTCCCCAAATGAGTCACACTTTATATCCATAATTTATTTTGAGAGAGAGAGAGTGCACGCACGAGTAGAGGAGGGGCAGAGAGAGAGCGAGAGAGAGAATCTGAAGCAGGCTCTGCACCCTCAGTGCAGACAGAGCCCAATACGGGACTCGAACTCACAAACCGTGAGATCATGACCTGACCTGAAATCAAGAGTCGGATGCTCAACTGACTGAGCCACCCAGATGTCCCCATAACCTGAGTTTCTAACTCAGCATATCACAAAAATCCTTTTCAACATATCCTCTCTCCCCCTTATTTTTAGAACTCCTGGCCTCCATTTAAGACAGCTTCCAGAACTTTATCTAGAATTGAACTTGCTCTCTTTCTTGCTTGCTTATATTTGCCCTCATGAATGACAGTCATTCTCTATCCACCCACTGACTCAAGCCAAAAATGTTATCCAACGTATCCTTTTCAAGCTTTGTAGCTCTAGCTCCTTTCTAATGCCAATTCAGAGTCTGTGATACGGATTTTGCCAAATTTATTCAATATTTCCCTTATTCAGATTATCATCTGTGTATGAAGCTGAGGCAAGCGTTCATATATGTAAATCCTTATGTATTGAAGCATCTGTTTCTACAGAATGTACTCCCCAAAGCAAGATTATTAGGTTAAAGCACATATGAATTGTTAACACTGCTGGGAGTTGTTTTCTCAAAAGGCAATAGCGACTCATCTTTCCTACCGATGTGCTCTTTTACCCGGATTTTCATTAGCAGGAGGCATTTGTACAATTTTAAAACACTTGACTTTAAAACAGATGATTCCTGTCTTCCTTTAAAACAGATGGTGCAGGGGCGCCTGGGTGGCGCAGTTGGTTAAACGGCCGACTTCAGCCAGGTCACGATCTCGCGGTCCGTGAGTTCGAGCCCCGCGTCAGGCTCTGGGCTGATGACTCGGAGCCTGGAGCCTGTTTCCGATTCTGTGTCTCCCTCTCTCTCTGCCCCTCCCCTGTTCATGCTCTGTCTCTCTCTGTCCCAAAAATAAATAAAAACGTTGGAAAAAAATTTTTTTAAATAAAACAGATGGTGCAGCTGGCGTGCCTCGATGGCTCAGTCAGTTGAGTGTCTGACTCTTGATTTTGGCTTAGGTCATGATCCCAGGGTCATGGGATTGAGCCCCGTGTCAGGCTCTGTACTAAGCGTGGAGCCTGCTTGAGATTCTCTCTCTCTCTCTCTCTCTCTCTCTCTCTCTCTCTCTGTCCCTCTGCCGTTCTCCCATGTGCTCCCGCCCACACTTAAATAAATAAATAAATAAATAAATAAATAAATAACAGATTAAAAAAATAAAATAGATGGTCCAGGGTAACATGAAAAAAATATGAAGCCAGGGAGCATCAGAAAAGATTACTTATTATTTGATGCATTCTAGGCTGACACCATGCTATTTATATGGCAATAATTGTGGTTTGTTTAAATATCTGATAATACAAGATGTTTCTCCAGCACTTTTTTGTGTATAATATTCCTCATTACTATTGGGCAGTTTTCCTCTGTGAATCTTTTTTTTTTAATTTTTTTTTTAACGTTTATTTATTTTTGAGACAGAGAGAGACAGAGCACGAACAGGGGAGGGTCAGAGAGAGGGAGACACAGAATCCGAAGCAGGCTCCAGGCTCTGAACTGTCAGCACAGAGCCCGACACGGGGCTCGAACTCACGGACCGCGTGATCATGACCTGAGCCAAAGTCGGACGCTTAACCGACCGAGCCACCCAGGCGCCCCATCCTCTGTGAATCTTAAAATCGGGTATTTTCTGTTATTTTGGCAGAAATTAAAGAGTAGTGCCAGTAAAATGCCAGTAAAGTTTGGGGTGACTCTATTTCTTGTTTTTGTTTCTGTTTACAAATTGCTTATATCAAATTTTATGAAAAGAGAAAAAAGAAATGTTATCAGGAAAAACCCCACTGCTTTCCCTGTTTTTATAAAATTATAAGGAAATGTACTTTCATTGCAAAAGTCTTCTGATCAACTTACCTTTGACTTCCGGAAAGTGAGTTACAGTGTCTGAAAAAGAAAATTTGAAGCTGACATTTATTTCCCAATTCTTATGCTTTCCAGTCAAAAACATGGCATGATTCTTCTATTTTTTACAACTCGCTTTGTGTTCTTCAATGTGATTTCATCATTTACTTTAAGTCCTGGAGATTTCTTGCTGATGTAACTCCAAAGTGCTTTTGGTCATTGATGTAAAATAGAGTGACTTCCTTTTCCACCAGTGTCTAGTTTGTTCTTACCAGTATAGAGAAGAACAACTTACTACTGTATATCTATCTTATATCCAGCCACTCTCTTCTTTTTTTTTTTTTTTTCAACGTTTATTTATTTTTGGGACAGAGAGAGACAGAGCATGAACGGGGGAGGGGCAGAGAGAGAGGGAGACACAGAATCAGAAACAGGCTCCAGGCTCCGAGCCATCAGCCCAGAGCCCGACGCGGGGCTCGAACTCACGGCTCGAACTCACGGACCGCGAGATCGTGACCTGGCTGAAGTCGGATGCTTAACCGACTGCGCCACCCAGGCGCCCCTGGCCACTCTCTTCTTGAAGCTAGTAATCTTTCCTAGTTTTCCTAGGCATTCCTATAAAGTACACATTCATATAAAATAAGTGTACTTGTTATTTTCTCTGGTTTATATATTATTTCCTTTTTGCAATGTCACATGTGTTAGATTCTATCATCCCCACAATGTTCACTAGCACTGGTCACAATAGGCACATCTGAGCTTTGGACAGGGGGAATGACATTGAGGTTAAGAATGTCCATTTCAGGGGCACCTGGGTGGCTCACTCAGTTAAGTGTCTGACTCTTGGTTTCTGCTCTGGTCATGATCTCATGTTTCATGGGATTGAGCCCCACACTGGGCTCTGTGCTGACAGCATGAAGCCTGCTTGGGATTCTCTCTCTCTCTCTCTTTCTCTCTCTCTCTCTCTCTCTCTGCCCTTCCCCTGCTCATTCTCTCTCTTTCTCAAAATGAATAAGTAAGACTTAAAAAAAAACCCAAAAGAATGTTTATTTCATCATGGTTGATAATAGCTCCACAAATAGAAATTAACCCAAAAGTACCAATCACTAAGGGAATTTAAAAATAAAATATAACTTTAGGGGCACCTGGGTGGTTCAGTCAGTTAAGTGTCTGACACTTGTTCTCAGCTCAGGTCTTGATCTCAGGGTCTTGAGTTCAAGCCCTGTATTGGGCTCCATGCTGAGCATGAAGCCCACTTAAAAAATTAAATTAAAATAAAATAAAATAAAATAAAATAAAATAAAATAAAATAAAACTTTATAATACCATGCAAGCATTAACAAAGATGAGCATAGAAACAGGTAGGAAAACATTTGTACTTCATCTTTAGGTGACAAAAGGCATTCTCTATTTCATTACATCCCTTAAGACTCTATTTTTCCAAAAAAGGAAATCACATTATGAAATTGTATGGGATGAAAACTCAAAAATATAAACAGTAAAATCAACAATAATATTATAATTGCTTTCCTCTTCTTTTTCCTTAACTATTACAACAGGTTTTTTTCATTTCATTTATTTTAGAGAGAGAGAGAGAAAGCATGCAAGCGAGAGAGAAGGGCAGAGGGAGAGAGACTCTTAAGCAGGCTCCATGCTCAGCCCATTTCCTTAACAATTTTTTTAAGTTTATTTATGTGTTTTTTGAGAGAGAGGGGCGCAGGGACAGAGGAGAGACAGAATCCCAAGTTGGCTCTGGGCCAGTAACAGGCTCTGAGCCACCAGCACAGAGCCTGATGCAGGGTGGGGCTCCATCCCATGAACTGTGGGATCATGACCTGAGTGGAAATCAAGAGTTAGATGCTTAATTGACTGAGCCACCAAGGTACCCCTCCTCAACTATTTTTAACATAAATTTTACTATATCTTTTTTTTTTTTTTTTTTTTTTTTTGTAGGCTTCATGCCCAACACAAATCCCAGCACAGGGCTCAGACTCACAACCTTGAGATCAAGGCCTGAGCTGAGATCAAGAGTTGGACCCTTAACTGACTGAGACACTCAGGCGCCCCATACTTTATCTTATATATAAAAACATAAGATAGTAGTTTTTCATGAAAAATATAGTCTCTCACCAGAAGAAGCATAATATTCAACGACTTTACATTTTATTGCCAAATTTCAAAAGAAACTCTAATAAAAGAATTTTTATCAACTCACCTATAGCTGGTAGATTGTCATCTGAAAGACACAATTGTAAACAAATATTTATTTCACTAGATTAACCTTTAAAATAAAACACAAATATTTTACTGAATTATATCCCTGTAAGGATAATATTTTGAAGGAGAGGCATCAAAATTTCAGTGATGCTTATTTTCAGTAGTGTCATTGTGGGTGATTTAAAAAACATTTTTAAAAAATGTTTATTTTTCAGAGAGAGACAGAGAGACAGAGCATGAGTTGGGGAGGGGCAGAGAGAGGGAGACACAGAATCTCAAGCAGGCTCCAGGCTCTGAGCTGTCAGCACAGAGCCCGATGGGGTGCTGAACTCACGGACTGTGAGATCATGACCTGAGCTGAATTCAGACGTTCAATTGACTGAGCCACTCAGGCGCCCCTTATTGTGGGTGATTTTAAATTTTTCCTTTTGCTTTAACTGTATTTTCCAAATAGTGTTAATGAACAAGAACAACAAAAACAATCTCTAAAACAAACAAACAAAGAATCAGGGGTGCCTGGGTGGCTCAGTCAGTTGAGCATCCAACTCTTGATTTTGGCTCAGGTCATGATCTCACCGTTTGTGGGTTTGAGCCCCGAGTTGGGCTCTGCACTGATAGCGTGCAGCCTGTTTGGGATTCTCCCTCTCTCTCTCTCTCTCTTTCTCAAAAATAAATAAAATAAAAATTAAAAAAATAAGTAGGCAAAAATAAATGACTTACTTTTTCCATACCTTCCTACAAAAATAAACCACAATATAGGAGGGAAAACATGTTTCACACCTTCACTGTTCTTTTCTGTTTTGTTTTATTCTATTTATTTTTATTAAAAAAATTTTTTTTAACGTTTATTTATTTTTGAGACAGAGAGAGACACAGCATGAACGGGGGAGGGGCAGAGAGAGAGGGAGACACAGAATTGGAAACAGGCTCCAGGCTCCGAGCCATCAGCCCAGAGCCTGACGCGGGGCTCGAACTCACGAACCGGGAGATCGTGACCTGAGCTGAAGTCGGACGCTCAACCCACTGAGCCACCCAGGCGCCCCTCTATTTCTGTTTAGTACTATCTGAAAGGTACCATTGGAAGCAAACATTTACTGATCTGCCCTTGGCTTTTAGAATAAGATCAGATTAGTTTTAGCATCTGTTAAGGAAAGGTCTTTTCAGGTCAAAGTCACAGGTTTGTCATGAGGGTTGAATAAAAACATACATCCGGGCTCTGCACAGTACATGGCAGATAGCAAGCATGTACCATACGGCAACTCTTTTATTGCAGAAAGGATTTCTTTCCTTACGATAATCATTATTATTTTCTCCCTGATGAGGTTCAAGTTTGCAATTAATTTTCACAAACAATAGAGAACTTCTATCCACTAGAAACTGCTCCAGAATTGCAGTTTAGGAGACTCTGGTATCGGGCAAGTATTGAAATTACAAGAAATCTCACAGAAAGTGCTAGGGCGTTCCATAATAAACGGATTGTCTGTTGTGCGCAGATCTTCAACTGCTCTTTTCTGAGATCAGAACAGAGACAGGATCTCAATGGATGTGTTTTTGCCTGTAACCGTTGAACTGGCAACCTGTATAAAACATGAAACTTTTTTTTTTTCTGGGAGCAGGAAACATGGCATAAAGAAGGCGATGAGAGATGACTTATTTTTTCACACCCATCACCAGGAAGGATTCCAGTTGGAGGACACATTCAGAATATAAATTGACAGTGAAGAGATGTGGCTAAAGAAATATGCTTTCTCAGAATCTCTAGCTCAGTTGTCCGCAGCGAGCTGTGTGACTCTGGGGACACGACTCAACCCCTCTGTGCCTCAGATTCTCTTCTATAAAATGAGGGTGCTAATTGTACCTACCTCATGGGCTTGTTATGAGGACCATATGTATTATGCATATCAAGCACCCAGCACACCATTCGGCTTAACACTAGAAATTCTGTCTGCCCTCCACGGGGGAGAGGACATTGACAGTTCTTTTGAGTCTGTGGGAACGTTTCCATAATACAACGGGTTAAAGGTTTTTAAAAGAAAACCTGACCTAATCATAACAGCAAAGAATTATGGAGAACTCGCGCTGGGAATGTAAAATAGTGCAGCTGCTATGGAAAATGGAAAACAGTAGGGAGGTTGCTCAAAAAATTAAAAATAGAATGGCCATGTGATCTCGCGATCTCATTTCTTTTTTTTTTTTTTTAAACGTTTATTTTTTGAGAGACAGAGAGAGGCAGAGCACAAGTGGGGGAGGGACAGAGAGAGAGAGGGAGACACAGACTCCAAAGCGGGCTCCGGGCTCTGAGCCATCAGTACAGAGCCCGATGCGCGGGACTTGGGACTCGGGACTTGAACCCATGACCTGAGCTGAGGCTGGGACTCGGGACTCGAACCCACGAGCCATGAGATCATGACCTGAGCTGAGGCTGGACCGTTAACCGACTGAGCCACCCAGGCACCCCAGGCAACCCCCTTCTCAACCTCGCCCATTCTGGGTGGCATCCCTGGAGTGTTGGGGGCAACAAGAATCATTCTCCTGTTCCAGAGCAGCTGAGGCTCAGAACCTTGTCTAAGGTCACAGATGAAACTCAGGCTGGAGCCAGAGAGGGCAAGTGGTGGTGGCGGGGTGGGGGTGGGGGGTGGTGGCGAGGGGGACTTTGGAGCCCCTTGCAGGAGGGAGGTAGAACACAGGAGGGTGGGAGGGTGCTCAGCCCTCAGCCAGTAGGGGGCCTCCAGGAGCGCCCGACTATCATTCCACCTCACCCCGATAAAATAATAAAGGCTCCCTTTATAATAATAATTTTATATTTATATTTGTATTTATATTTAATAAATAATTATAATAATAAATGCAAGATTCGTATTTTAGTGCAAACCTTTGCGAAGGGGCACCTGGGTGGCTCAGTCGGTTGAGCCTCCCACTCTTGGTTTCGGCTCAGGCCATGGTCTCACGGTTCCGTGGGTTGGAGCCCTGCATCAGGCTCTGTGCCGTCCTCCCAAAAGGGACCCCAGCGTCACCTAATCCCTGAGTGCACCCCAACAGCTCGTAACCGCGGGGAAATTACACTTCGTGCATGGCAAATTTCTAGTCCTGGAATAAGGTCACTCAACCGAGCCCTCTGTGAAGCCTCGCCAGGTCAATCACATCTCCGTTCTTGTGCGGGGCATGCGGGGAGTGGGGGGCGGGGTATGCTCGTAGGGCTCATCTGTCTCCTGTCTTTCCACTAGCCAGGACGCATGAATGGAGGCACTCCCGCCACTTAATGTCTGCACCACCCCGTGTGCCTGGCGGGATCCCAACCACCCATCTCATTCCTTCTAAGATGCTAAAACGCAATGCTTTTCCTGGTTCGTCTCTGGAATCAGAGCGCCCCCTATTTCCGATGGCATCTTGTCCGCAGGCCGGGTTGCCGTGGGGACGTGGTCATTGTGCCCACAGTAGCCAATGTGGGTCATTGTGCCTATGACAGTAGCCAAAGGGCAGCGTCCACACGTGTAGCCTGCGTGTCAGGGGCTCAAAAGAACCCCCTAGAGACAACCACGGGGCCCTCCTAGCCTCCGGGAAACAGATACTTGCGAAGGGAGATGGACAGTGTGAGTAAACATTTCCAAAGGCTCAGAAGTAGACTTAGCACCACGTTAAATGGAAAGACCAGCTAAGGTGCCCAGAACCAGTGGGTCTTCATTCTTATGTGCATTCTTCTGAGAAGTGTTACAATCACCAAGACTCTGGACGGCATCCAGACAGTGGGAAAATGTGATGTTGGTAATTCAGGAGGCCCGGCACCAAAAGGGGAGAAATTCTAGGACCGTCTTAGCCAGCTTCTTGTGCTTATGTTTTCTTTTTCTCATGTACTCACAAAAGTGATATCTCATAAAAAATCCACGTCTGAGACAAAAGTGTTATTTTCCCAGCAGCATAAAACGAACATTCTAACAGATAAGAAAGCAGTGGTGGGGGCCCCTGGGGTGGCTCAGTCGGTTGAGCATCTGACTTTGGCTCAGGTCATGATCTCGCGGTTCGTGCATTCGAACTCCACGTCGGGCTCTGTGTTGACAGCTCGGAGCCTGGGGCCTTGCTTTGGATTCTGTGTCTCCCTCTCTCTATCTCTCTCTCTGCACCTCCCCTGCTCGCTCTGTGTCTCTTTCTCTCAAAAATAAATAAAAACATTAAAAAGAAAAAAGAAAAGAAAGCAGTGGTCATGGTCACACTGAGGACATCTTGTTCTAAAAAAATATTTATCCATGCTGCATTTGATTTATGTTTCAGGGCAAAGATGTCCTGAAGAATACTTACAAATAGGACATACAACAACCATCATTTTTTTTTTTTTGCCATTTTGCAAAAACAAAAAAAAATTGTTTCACAACTACGTGTAACCCCCATGAAATGTGTAAGAAATGCATCCATAATGAAGTTTCTTATTGTGTTATTTACAACTGTCGAAGGCCACAGGATTTTGGTAAAGGGTTAAAACAGACTTGCCAAAACTCAGTTCCATTTTCAAAGACGCTAATAAGGCACTTAAAATATTTTAATGCTTATTTATTTTTGAGAGAGAGAGAGAGACAGAGCACGAGAAGGGGAGGGGCAGAGAGAGAGGGAGAGACAGAATCGGAAGTAGGCTCCAGGCTCTGAGCTGTCAGCACAGAGCCCAATGTGGGGCTCGAACCCACAAACTGTGAGATCATGACCTGAGCCAGTCGGGCGCCCAACCGACTGAGCCCCCCAGGCACCCCAAGACTTGGTTTTTAAATGTCCACCCCGATGCTGGAACATTGATACTCACCTTCATAGTCTTGACCAAACACACTGTGAAGCCAGCAGACCCAGAGCAGCAAAAACACCACGTGCAGGACCATGTTCCTCCTCTCAGGGACTGCTGGTTGACCAGCTCATCCTCAGGATTTTAGAGCCCCAACCACTGCTCGTCCCTCCTCCTTCTCCTCCCCCTCTTTTTCTCCAGCATTCCCAGACTCCTCCTTCTCTCCTCCTCTTCCTTAAATTTTTTTAAATGTTTATTTATTTTTTGACAGAGAGAGAGTGACAGAGCATGAGTGGGGGAGGGGCAGAGAGAGAGGAAGACACAGAATCCGAAGCAGGCTCCAGACTCTGAGCCATCAGCACAGAGCCTGACGCAGGGCTCGAACCCATGGGCAGCAAGATCATGACCCGAGCCAAAGTCAGATGCTCAACTGACTGAACCACCCAGGCGCCCCTCCTCTTCCTTGTCGTAAGGTCCCCTTCCCTTCTCAGCCCCCCTCCTCTTTCCCTCTCACTCTTCTTCACCTTCCCCCCCCACCTCTCTGCCTCGCATAGAAGGAAATGCAGAAAAAGAAATACACAAGGATTAGGAGAGTCACGACAAGGAATTTCAAGTTGTTTCCACAGCCACAACCATCCAGGACCCAGAAGCAGTATAGACTTATCCAAGTCTTGGATCTTACATGGGTCTTATATGGGTCTTTGAAAGCCAGGCCCAAGGACTCCACCGGAGAGGCCCAGGGAGGCTGTTTGGAGACGTAGATTTGCTTCCAGATACAAGCATCCCTGCGCATGCCCCATGAACCTTTGGTGTGGGATTCTGCTCTCTGGAGTCCCATGGAGATCCACCCAATGGGTCACAGGTGGCTTTGCAATTCCGAGGAATAAGCAACGCCACATGTATGGGTCCCCTACAGTTCACAGCTCTGAAAAGTAAGACTGAATTCTGAAACACAGGCTCCGGTAGTCTCTATTAATATCCTTTTTAGAAAATGTTTATATATTTATTTTTGAGAGAGAGAGAGAGAGAGAGAGAGAGAGAATGAACAGGGGAGGGACCAAGAGAGAGAATCCCAAGCAGGCTCCCAGCTGTCAGCACAGAGCCCAATGCGGGGCTTGAACTCACAAACCATGAGATCATGACCTGAGCTGAAACCAAGAGTCAGACTCACCAACTGAGCCAAGCAGGCACCCCTTCATTAATATTTTAAGTTGAAAGTACATCCATCATGTTGCCTCCTTTCTACTCATCAGTAAAGACGAGGATTTCCTTTGGAACCAATGACAAAAGAAAGGCTTGGCCTCAAATGACAGCCACCAAAATGTCAAGAGCCAGCAAATCAGAGGCTCTTAACTGGTGGCTTCTGCTGTTGCACAATAGATTTTATGTTCATTTCTCAAAAATTTTAAAGACTTTAAAAAAAAGTAATCTCTGCACCCAGTGTGGGGCTCCAACTCACAACCCTGAGGTCAAGAGTCACTCACTCCACCATCCGAGCCAACCAGGCTGCCCTGGGTGGCTCAGTCGGTTAAGCGTCCGACTTCAGCTCAGGTCATGATCTTGCTGTCCATGGGTTCGAGCCCTGCGTCGGGCTTTGTGCTGACAGCTCCGAGCCTTCAGCCTGCTTCGGATTCTGTGTCTCCCTCTCTCTCTGCCCCTCCCCCCGCTTGTGCTCTCTCACTCTCGCTCTCAAAAATACATAAACATTGGGGCGCCTGGGTGGCGCAGTCGGTTAAGCGTCCGACTTCAGCCAGGTCACGATCTCTCAGTCCGTGAGTTCGAGCCCCGCATCAGGCTCTGGGCTGATGGCTCAGAGCCTGGAGTCTGTTTCCGATTCTGTGTCTCCCTCTCTCTCTGCCCCTCCCCCGTTCATGCTCTGTCTCTCTCTGTCCCCAAAAAAAATAAATAAATAAACGTTGAAAAAAAATTTTTTTTAAAAATACATAAACATTAAAAAAAAATAAATGAAATAAAAACCTACTCAAGAGCTTTGAATTCCAATTCTAATTGGGAACAGTTGCTGCTTTTGCTTATTTCTAACACTGGTGTCTGCATACACTGCTTCCTACAGTCACTTGAGAAAGTTTATCCCCAAATCTTGGATCGACAGATGTTCCCATGGAACAATGCAGTTGGCATCTGGGGATTCCTATCGGCATCCACACACTTATTTCATGAAAACCACTCTCTCTTCTTCCTAGGACTTGAAACTGTACATTTCCCTCCAAGAAATACTTCCAATCTCGGAGCACAGCAATTTGTCACATCCTCGCCTCTGTTGTACCTGGATGACCGTCTCTGCAAGGTGGTGGCAGCCGTGGGTGGTTTTCCCTTTGTGATCCAGGGAGCCAGGAGATACTGTGTCCAGTGTCTTTGTTTTGTATGTAGCCTGCAAACGTGCAATAACCACTTCGTCTCCTTTTTGGAACATCTTTCAGCAAAATATGATAAGGCAGTTCTAGAATATGTTCCACAACATAGTGGTTGGTCTTTGGCACACTATTGTTTTGCTAAGAGAGTCGGTACTTAAAAAAAAATTTTATTATTATGTTTATTGATTTTGAGCGGGGTGGGCAGAGAGAGAGGGAGGCACAGAATCCGAAGCAGCCTCCAGGCTCCAAGCTGTCAGCACAGAGCCTGACACGGGGCTCGAACTCACAGACAGTGAGCTCATGCCCTGAGTCAAAGTCAGACGCTTAACTGAGTAAGCCACCCAGGCGCCCCTGAAAGTTCTTAATAACTAATTTTTTATACAAAACTAATGGCTTTCCAGATTCTTTCCCTCAGGTCTCTCTCTCTTCTCCACCCCTCTCATGCTCTCTCTCTCCCAAAAATAAATTAAAAAAAAAAACATTAAAAAAGAGGGTAGATCTCATGTTGAGTGTTCTTACACACAAAGCAAAAACACAAATACAAAAACAAACAGAAAGACACAGGAGGGAGCTTTTGGAGGTGATGTCATTACCTAGATTGTCGTGATGGTTTCCCAGGTGTATGCATATCTCCAAACTTGTAATCGCACAGTAAACTATGCCCAATTCTACCTCAATAAAGCTGTTAAAAAAATACAAATGCTAATAGGTCTAGGCTGGAACCGGGAGTCTGTATTCTTAAAAGCTCTCTGGTGATTCCAATACACATTCCTATTTTAAAATAAATAGGTTGAGGGGCGTCTGGGTGGCTCAACTGGTTGAGAGCCTGATTTTGGCTCTGGTCATGATCCCAGGGTTGCGGGATCGAGTGCCACGTTGGGCTGCATGGAGCCTGCTTCAGATTCTTTCTCTCTGCCCCTTTCCCCACCACTCATGCATGTGCTCTCTTTCTAAAAAAATAAAAGTTAAAGGGGCGGCTGGGTGGCTCAGTCGGTTGAGTTTCTGACTTTGGCTCAGGTCATGATCTCGTGGTCCGTGAGTTTGAGCCCTGCATTGGGCTCTGTGCTGACAGCTCAGAGCTTGGAGCCCGCTTCAGATTCTGTGTCTCCTTTCTCTACCCCGCCCCACTCATGCTTTTTCTTTCTCAAAAATAAACATTGAAAAAACTTAGAAAAAAATAAAAACATAAAAATTTAAAAAATAAGGAGTGGTTGAGGAAGAAAGAGAGGCAGGCTGATGGACTAAAAAAAAAAGAGAAAGAGGAGGGGCAGAGCCACATGCACATATTTATGGACACACATAGACACTAACACATACATGCCCATAAGTATATGCATATGTATGCATACATAGTGAGTCATCCAGGTCAGAATGACACACAGAGAGAGAACAAACCCAGAGACCCAGGGAGATAAAGAAGAGGAAAAAGCAGACAGGGTGGGAAGAAAAAGGGAGAGGGGGAAGAAAGATGGTACAAGAGGTTGGGAGAGAGTGGATCTCCAAGACACAGAGAAAGAAGGACAGATGGAGACAGAGACAGGAAGTAGATGACAGGAAGCAGGCAGAGACAGGAAGTAGATGATAGGAAGGAGGCAGAGACAGGAAGTAGATGACAGGAAGCAGGCAGAGACCGGAAGTAGATGATAGGAAGGAGGCTGCCAAGCCAGGAAACGAAGACCTCAAAGCCTCTTATCTAGAAAACTCCCAAACCTATGCAATGAGAAACTGACACCAAAATGACAATAAAATGAGACCCCAATCTCAGCTGCTCCAAGTCCCACTGTCCCCGCCTGCTTGCTATATGGCTTTTGGCAAGTCCCTGGGCACATCTGTGCCTCCATTTCCTCATCTGTAAAACCAAGGAGTCCTACCTGTGATCAATTGCAATATTTGGTAAATCTCTATGGTGTCAGTCCTGAAAGATACCAGGACAGGGCTGTGGACTTCTTACAGAGTTTTCAGAATGGTAGGATAGAATTTAAAAATGAGGAAAAATTAGGGGCACCTGGGTGGCTCAGTCGGTTAAGCGTCTAACTCTTGATTTTGGCTCAGGTCACGATCTCACCATTGGTGAGTTTGAGCCCCACATCAGGCTCCGCGCTGACAGTGCTTGAGATTCTCTCTCTCCCTCTCTCTCTGCCCCTCCCCTGTGCTCTCTCTCTCTCTCTCTCAAAATAAATAAATAAACTTTTAGAGACACCTGGATGGCTCAGTGGGTTGACTGACTTTGGCTCAGATCATGATCTCACTGTTTGTGAGTTCAAGCCCTGCATGGGGCTCTGTGCTGATAGCTCAGAACCTGGAGCCCACTTCAGATTCTGTGTCTCCCTCTCTGTCCGCCCCTCCCCCACTCACTCAAAAACAAATAAACATTAACACAAATAAAACATGAACAAATAAACTTCTTAAAAATGAGGAAAGATTAGACGACGTGTTTCAGAGAGCTGGTGTTTTTGATTCTCCCACGGTTCTTTCTCACTGGAAAATTCTAGGGCTCTTCGTTTTTCATTATTCAGGTAAAACCTGTCCACTTCCTGGTAGCCTCATATCCAGGGGCACTTTCTTCTCTGTTCATTAATATTCTTGCCCATGACCCCGTCCCTGAAAGATCCCATTAATAAACACATGATTGAATTTTATGGGCCTCATGGATATGCATGAGCTCATCTTGGGGCATCATTAACCATGGGGCTATTTCATCCAAATCACCCTGATTGTAATCACTTGCAGAAAACCCTCTTTGGGGAAGCTGCGGTGTCTTCCTACCGACAGGTTGGGGCCAGAACAGTCGGGCCAATCCCCAAATAATCCAGAGATTTGGTGAGCAGAACCTTAAAGAGGGCTCGTGGAGACAGCTAGGGCCAAGAAGGACTCTCTCAAAGGTACACCTCAACCTAGAAACTTGGGAGGGGTGTGAGAGGCGGGACCTGGGAGCTCCCACAGCAAGGAAGGAAGGTTTAGAACAGCATGGTCCCCTGGAGAAAATAAAACGTAAGCCATAAATATCATTGTAAGTTTCATAGTAGCCACATTAAAAAAAAGAGTAAGAACAGGTGCAGTTTATTTTAATGATGTATTTCGTTGAACCACGATAGCCAAAATACTATCATTTCACATATGATCAACACACAAAAAAATTAGTGAGATAATCACATTCTTTGCTTTTCCATACTTCATCTTCAGATCCCACTTTTTTATGCTTACAACATGGGGCAATGAGAACTCACCACATTTCCAGTGCTCAAGAGCCATAGTGGCTGGTGGCCGCCATACTGGAAGGTGCAGTTATGGAGCTCTGTGAAAGAAAGGCCAGGGAAAGTGGGGAAGGAGGCTGTGGGGGCAGATTCCTTTCCTTGTAGAAACTCAAAGGTGTAGGTGAAGCCAGACCGTCTGACTAATGTAATGTTATGGAAGGCTGCTTGTACCCCAACTTTGGGGGAAAAGAGATGGAAGAAAAGAGAACTAACCTGGACAAACTGCCTATTAAATTCCTGGTAGTCAGCTACTATCTTCATGGTCCCATGAATGTTTTTTGGCACCATTCCTCTAAGGTAAGGCTCACTCTGCCTGTTTCATGAAGGAGAAAGCTGAGATTCAGAGGTCCTTCCTGAGGTCCTGTCATTGCTCCCTCCAAAGACAGCCTGAATGCATAATAGAAGAGGTGCATTTGCATGTTTGTGAGGGGGTCTCACACTGAGGTTTTGTTTCACACTTGGAGACATCTGCTGCCAAGGAGCAGAAGGACTCAGTATTTTCAAGCCACACTAAACTCCAAATGCCTAGGCCCATGAGCTCCTATAATTCCCACAATAGCTTCCAAAGTTGGATTTTTATCTCCACTTAACAGATGAGAACTTGAAAACTGGAAATTGGAGAGGTGAAATGACCTTCCCAAGGCCACCCAGCAGATAAATGGGAGAGGTGGAGTTTGAACCTGGGTTGGTTGGGTGCCATTCTCTTCTCATGGCTCCATTGTGACATTTTTTTGCTGAAGAGAATCAGTGAGTTGAGGCTGTGGGCTAAGCTGCCTCCTGGTGACTCTCTCAGCACCTTCATACTACCTGGTGTGGCTGTTCTCACTTCCCATGTTGGGTGATAGATATTTGTGCCTATGTCCCATCTCTGACTGTTGAAGCCAAAAATAATGTCCACTTCCTCTTAGTAGTTGTCCCAGTTCTATATGGATGGCAAGGTTCTAGAATACTTATTGGATGGATAGACAAAAAGTGGATGGTGGAAGAATGGATGGATGGATGGATAGAAGGATGGAAGGCTGGATGAAAAGATGGATGATGGGTCAAAAGATGGATGAATGGATGGATGGACGGATGGATGGGTGGGTGACAGAAAGATAGATGAAAACAATATTAACAATGAAGAATATTATCAAGCAAGGAAAGCATTTACTAGAAGATAACATTTTCCGAAAAGTTTGGAGGACGATAAATAACAAAAAGTAAAGGAAAGAAGAAAATCAGAACATTTCCAAGATAAGTTTACTTAATGAATTAATTACTGAGAGCCTAGCATGGTGAAGAGAAGACTGGATGTTACTATCATCATCATCAATATTATCAGTCATCACCATCCTTAGCATTAATGGCCAACATTTATTGTGATCTTCCTTTATAGCAGACACCGTACTAAGTATTTTATATCTTTTGTTTAATTTGGTCCTTCCAACAAATGCGTGGAATAGGTATGATTCCCATTTTATGGATGAGTAAGCTGTTAAGCGCCTTGCATAATTATTGTTTTTAATTATGAAATCGTGTACACCTATGGAGAAAAATTCAAATAGGGAGTCTTGCAATTATCCTTGATTGTTCATTCCCACTTCTCAGAGATCTTACCAGCCAACAATCTTGTGACAGTGGCAGGATGCCAGCCCCAACTACCCCACGGCCCAGGACAAAAGGTCCTCCACAGCATTTGAATGTGCCAGTGATCAAGGAATGACTTGGTCCTCACTTGAATGTTCCAGACGTGGGTGTCTGGCTGTTGAGGCTCACTTCACAGTTCAGTCATTGTCTTGAACCACCCCCAAATATTTTCTATTAATATCCATGGCTTGATCCAAGTAGGCTCATTAACATTCCAGAATATCGGTCCTTATCAACTTCTTACATTTGCACGGTGTCCTTCGTGGCACAAAGAAGCAAACCATGTAGATACCTGGGGGGAAGCATCCAGGTGGAGGGAAGAGCAAGTGTAAAGGCCCTGAGGTGTAAGTTAGCTCAGCCTGTGCTGGAAACAGCGAAGAGCCTAATGCAGCTGGGGCAGATCAAGGGAGAACAGAGTGATAAGGAATGAGTTTGGAGGGGAAGTCCGTGGTATGGACTGTGGATTGTGTTATAAAAGTGACAGAGAAGTGTGTGGGAGTTAATGGATGCCACTTGTCCCCATTTTGATCTCTCCAGTGGCTTCTGTTTGCGTTTAGAATCTAAGGAAGGCTCTGTAGGGGTCCAGCACCATCTGCCTCACCAAGTACTTCTTGGGCCTCGCTCCTCCCTGCTCGCACCTGTTCTGGTTGTTGTTTAAATACATGTCAGCTTTTTCTCTCATCTTGCCTCTCCTGCCCAGATGAGCCACCAAACCCCCTCCCCTGGTTCCCCTCACGCCTACATCCCACTCTTCCTGAGGGTCTGTTTACAAGTCATTTGCTTGGAAGAGCCTCGCCGGCCTCTTATCACCTTGCCCCTGTTACTCTTTGTCTGTAGCCTTGGTCCTTCCCCTTCGTCACCATGATCATGAGTAAGAGGCACATGCTTGTCTCTGGTTTATTCCCTTCCTGTCTGTCTCCTTTGCAGGCAGCCCAGCCCCATGAAGGCAGGGGCAAGGCCTGTCTCCCACTCTGCTGTCTCTCATCCCCTAACCCTGCAGCCCACGCATTGTACAGGCTCAGGAAATATTTGTTTCTGAATGAATGCTTGAAAGGAAACACCAAGACCCCTGTGGACAGGACAGGGGAGAGCCTGGAGGCCAGGACATCGGTGATGGAAAGTGACAACCATCTGGGGGATAGAAGGTGAAAGCCCGAGTTTGCAGGAGCAGGAGAGACAGAGAGAAGGTGATGCGTTCACGAAGCCATTCGGGAAGCAGAAGCCACAGGGTTTGATGACTGATAGGACGTTAGGGAGGAGAAAGCTTTACTGTTGGGGTGACAACTTGAGGGGTGGGGAAGAGCATTGTCTTAGCATTTATTTTTCGTGGTTCTGAAGGCTGGGAAGTCCAAGACTGTGGTACCCACAGATTCAGGGTCTGGTAAAAACCCACTTCCTGGTAGACAACCATCTTCTCACTGTGTCCTCACGTGGCGGAAGGGGCGAGGGGGCTCTTTGAGGTCTCTTTTACAAGGGCACTAGCCCCACTCATAATGTGTCACCCTCATAACCTAATCACTCCCAAAGACCCCACCTCCTAATGCCAATACCTTGGAGGTTAGGATTCCAACATATGAATTTGGGGGAGACACTTGAGCATCTGCCTCTTGATTTCAGCTCAGGTCATGATCCCAGGGTCATGGGATCGAGTCCCTTGTTGGGCTCTGCGCTGAGTGTGGAGCCTGCTTAAGATTCTCTCTCTCCCTCTTCCTGTGTTCCCAGCTCTCACTTTCTCTCTCTCTCAAATAAAAAAAAGGGGGAGAATAAAATAGAATTTGACATTCAGAAGTTTGCCTGGAGAGTTCTGGTATGAACAAGGATTTGGGTGGGCATTTCTGGACTACTTAGACAGTGTCCCACAGCAGCTGAGAGCCCAGTCTCTGGTGTTGGGTTGTTGGGGTTCAGCTAAAAGCCCCAGCACTTATGAAGTTTGTGATCCTCAGCAAGATGCTTAAGCTTTCTGTGCCTCAACTTCCCCAAATTCGTAATGGGGGTTATATTAGTACCTCCCTCTTTGGGCTACTGTCAGGATCATAACGAATTTAGAATAGTGTATAGCACTCAATGAGTATTACCTGTTATTGTTTATGATCTCAGTTAATCATCATCACAAGCCTAAGTGGTAAGTAAGGTTAGCACCCCCATTTTTTTAGAGGAGGAAGCTGAGGCTTGGAGAACTTAAGTAACTTCCCAAGGTCACCCAGGTGGTAAATGGTGGAGTCAGGATTTCAATCAGGACCAGCTAGTTTCTGCAGTCAGAGGTGGGTCCAATTCTAGAGTCTGAACCACCAGCCAGAGTGAGAGCCATGAGTAGGTGGGCAGTGAATGAATGAGATATCACTCAGGAAAAAGCAAGTTTAGGGCTTGGTGCTGTGGTTAAGAATAACAGAAATCAGAAAGGCATTCCAATGTGTAACAGGAAGGCAAGTGAGAGAGTGTGTTCTGAGACCCAGGTGCTCAGTAATGCCACCTACCTGTTCAAGGACCTGAATCGATGGCTTTGGGATTTTCTTCCCAATGGACCATTCAGATTTGTTATTAAGAATTGGGGCCATCTGATGTCTTTCCTGAGCTGCCTTATCTTTGCCTTAATTACTCATAAACCCAACTAACAATTTACAATGGAAATGCCCTTTCACATCAGTATCTCATTGGACCCTCACAGCCTCTCCCGGAGGCAGGAATTATTAACCTACACTTCTGCAGGCGAGGGAACAAAGGCCCATAGGAGGGAAGCGGTTTATGAAGCTTGAGGACTCTGAAACTTGTGTAGACAGGTCTACAGTGGAACCCGAGATCTGTCCCTTACCATCTGTGGTGTTTGGGCAAGTTACTTCCCAAACCGTGTTTTCACTCTACTGTAAAGCAAAAATAATCACCCCTGCTCCTTAGGTTGTTAGAAGTGGCATACAGTAGGCACTTAATAATTTGTAGCCAGGGGCACCTGGGTGGCTCAGTCGGTTCAGCATCCGACTTCAGCTCAGGTCATGATCTCACAGTCTGTGAGTTCAAGCCCCGCGTCAGGCTCTGTGCTGACAGCTCAGAGCCTGGAGCCTGCTTCGGATTCTGCGTCCCCCCCACCCCGTCCCTCCCCTGCTCATGCTCTGTCTCTCTCTGTCTCAAAAATAAATAAAAACTTAAAAAATATATTTAAAAAAAATTCGTAGCCAGCAGTAGAAGCAGTGATAGAAGCAGAACCTCAAGACAAAACCAGGTCACCAGTTCCAGCCCTGGGTTGTTGTTTTTCTGGAGAACAGCACATCTTTCTTTCCTGTAAGAGGGAGTTACTCTTCACTGCCCTCTGGGGATAGAAAGTGAAAGGGCATGACACCAAACCTGGCAGTTAGTGGAAGAGGAAGGGGCCCCGTGGTAGCAAAATTTTTGTTTTCCTTCAGTCCAGAAAGAAGAGGCCAGTTGCGATGAATCGATGGTCCGGTTACCTGCTGGGATGGATGACCTTCCTCTACATCTGGGAGACAAGTGGAGGTGAGCGTACTGGGCAATGTTGGGGAGGATTTGGAAACCGGAAAGAACGAAAGGGCCAAAGTAAAGATTCCTGGATTCAGGTAGGGAGGAGATAGAGAGTCATCTGCTTCTGGACTACCTTGAGCGCGGATAACTGAAACCATGGAAAGAGAGACCGTGGATAAGCCGGGGACTGCTCTTCCCAGGACACAAGCACCTTTTGAGATGCTCAGCACATGGTAGGGAAATGTGAATACGTTAATTGAAAGGGGGGGGGGGCTCCATAATTCCAATGGACTGAGTCCTCAGACTGCAACTTGGACCCTCCCTTTCCACTCTTTTTCTTAAATCGAGGTAAAATGCACAGAACATAAAATTTCCCCTCTTAACCGTTTTGAAGTGCACAGTTCAGGAGAAGTACACCCACAGCGTTGTACAACCAATAGCCATGATACATCACCTGTACTCAAACAATGCACATTTTCCCCGCCCCCAGCCCCTGGAAACCACCAACCTGCTTTCTGACACCATGAATTTGACTGTTCTACATACCCCACGAAAGTGGAATCAAACAATACTTGTCCTTTTGTGACTTTTATGTCCCTTAGCATAACGTCCTCAAGATTCATCCATCCATTGTGTGGCCTGTGTCAGAATTTCCTTTCCTTCTAAGGCTGAATAAATATTCCACTGTGTGTGTGATACATACTATGGACGTACCACGTTTCGTTTATCCATTCATCCATGGATGGACGTGGATTGTTTCTACCTCTTGGCTGTTGTGACCAATGCTGCTGTAAACATTGGGTGTTACAAATACTTCGCGGGATATAACGAGGAGTGGAATTGTTGGGTCACACGGCAATTCTACGTTTATTTTATTTTATTTTATTTTATTTTTTGAGGAACTGCCATACTATTTTCCAAAGCAGCTGCACCATTTTGTATTCCCATCTACAGTGCACAAGGGTTCCAATGTCTCCACATCCTGTTTAAAAGAAAAAAAGTAGGGGCTCCTGGTCGGCTCAGTCGGTACAGCGTGTGACTCTTGGTCTCGAGCTTGTGAGTTCGAGCTCCACGTTGGGTGTAGAGATTACTTAAAAATAAAATCTTTAAAAATTTTTTAAATATTTTTTTTTTGAGACAGAGAGAGACAGAGCATGAGCTGGGGAGGGGCAGAGAGAGAGGGAGACACAGAATCCGAAGCAGGTTCCAGGCTCCGAGCTGTCACCCCAGAACCCGACGCGGGGCTCAAACCCACGAACCGTGAGATCATGACCTGAGCCCAAGTCAGACGCTTGCCCGACTGAGCCACCCAGGTGCCCCTTAAAAATAAAATCTTTAAAAAAAAAAAGTAGCCATTCTAGTGGATGGGAGCCTACGTTCTCAATACATCTAGGAATCTAAATTAACCACCTCAAGATGGTATGGTAAACATGGAAGGAGAACAGACACCCTGTGTCATAGTTCACTTAAGCTATGGCGAAACATTCTCCACAATTAAAATCCTTTTCTGCCTGATGAGCCCTCTCCCTTCAATAAGGCTCAAAAAACACTTGTTTTCATGCCCTTTAATTCCATGAAGTCCTTTTTGAATGACCACATTCTGCATTCCAGAAATTCCTAAGCTGAGGTCACTGGGTTAGCACTAGAGTTCATGAAACCCTGGCTCCGTATTTCAAAGGGTGTGTATTTATCAGGGTAGTGAGGATAGCTATTGTAACAGAGAAGCTCCAAACTATTAGCAGCTTAACACAAAACATTTTATTTCTTGTTCCTACAAAGTCCAATGGGGGAGCATCTGGTTAGCAGGGATCCATGCGCCTTCCACCGTGGGGCTCCACCATCCCCTAGGGTTCCAGGGTCCTCTGTGGATTCTTTGCATGGAGCTGGTAGGCGAGGATCAAGAGTCTTATGACCTTGAAGGAGAAGGGTTTTCCTTTTTTTCTGGGCCAGGAAGCGATACCCATCATTTCCTCCCACTTCCATTGGCCAGAACTCACAGGGTGCTTAGCTGCAAGGGAGTCTGGGAAATGTAGTTTTTAGCAGTACCTTTGAGAGGAAGATGAAGCTGGTTTTGAACACACAGCAGTCTCTGCCACAGGGATGTATGGACATTTTCCTAGAGAGAAGATCTGGGTTCTCAAAAGAACTGACAAGTCCTGAAAAGGCTAAGAAGCCACACTTTATTCAGACAAGAAACAATGCCAGCTTTTCCAGTTAGTGTCTCCTTCTGGTCATACCTTCCTGAGACCACACCCGTATTCCTGTGGTGAAACTTGGTATCCCTAAGTCTCCTCTGCACATAGTTACGGACTAATTTATTCAACACACGTTTGCCGAGTGGTTCCCGAGTGCCAGGCACGGTGCTATGGGCCAGAAACATAGCAATAAATAAAACTCATGCCCTGCTCTCGGGAGAGCTCACAGCAAATGGGAGTGATAGACACATAAGCAGATAATTATATTCTTTAAACATTCGGTAAGTACATTTATAGAGATCATCTCAGAGTATTATAAGAATGTGGAAGAGTATTAATCCAGGCTGAACCAAGTCGTATGGATGAGAAGCAGGGAGTAAAGCTAGGGACAAAGAAAAGAGCAGGATGAAGGGCATGAGCCAAACGCTGAAGACGAGAAAGAACGTGGAGGAAGGTCGAGGAAATGTTAATCAGGCAGTGAGAACAGAGAGGTCAGCAGGGCCCGGATTATGGAGGATTTTAACCCAGTTAAGAAGATCAGACCATCTGCTGGATTACTTTGCAGATGGCTAATAGTATCTATTATGTGTTGGTTTGTACTAATAAGTCCCAAGGATAATCTTAATCCTGTGTACAGGGGCATCTGTCTGCCCTCCCCTCACCACCAGCATCACACATACTGGTGGTGCCCATGACTGAGCATTATTGATGACGATGGTGATGGTGATGGTGATGATGACAGTTAACGTTGGTCGAGGAGCAGCCATGTTCCGGGTCCACTTCTAAACACTTTCCAGATATTAACTGCTTTCAACTTGGTCTTCAACCAAGACCACACAGTTCTGAGAGCCAGGGGTGGACAACGCAATGTGACTTAAGGACCTCCACTTGCCTCAGCCCATTGGAGAAGCTCAAAGATGGCAGTCTGCCTTTTCTGCTGTCTCCCAGCCTCACCTCTGTGATGGCCCAGGTCAGATTATACAGGATAAGAATCTGATCCAGAGCAAGAGATGGAGATTCCAGGTTGAAGACAGAGATGATGTCTGGTTCATCCGTATTAGTAATAGACTGACTATCCCTAAATGTCAGTGGCTGAACTCAGTAGGGTTCATGTCATCTAGAACTTCAGTGTGGATGTTTCATGGGAAGCCACTTGTGTTGTGATTCAGAGACACAGACCCCTTCTGTACTGGGGCTCCACCATCCCACAGGGCCTCAGCATACTTTGCAGGGTCCTCTTTCTCAGACTTTCTCAACCTGGGCACTGTTGACATTTGGGACCAGATGACCTGGTTCTGGGACGCGTGCATGGTAAGGTGTTTAGCAACATCTCCAGCCTCTACCCAGTAGGAACCAGTGGTGCAGCTTCCAGGTCACCCCGCTCCCAGTTGTAACAACCCGAAATGTCTCCAAACATTGTCTAATGTCTCCTCCACTGAGAACCACTGCTCTATGTCCAGCTGGAAGAGGAAGTAGGGAGCATAGGGTTCACCGGGGACTTTTCTGGGCGAGGAGCTGGAGATCATTTCTACCCACATTGCATGAGTTGCAACTGAGTCACGTGGCCCCACCTATTAGAGAGGCCAGAAAATGGGTTCATTTCTACCCACATTCCATGAGTTGCAACTGAGTCACATGGCCCCACCTAACTATTCAGCAGAAAAATGGGTTCTCGCTAGAAGTCCAGAAAGAAAAAAGAAGATAGGTTTGGTGAGTCCATGGAAGCTTTGCCTCACCATCTTTGGAACATGAACACACACACACATGCACACACGTGTATGCACGCACATCAATAACCTATCAGAATATCTTAGTCATAGTATCCATAATTATGTCTTTGAGGGAGGGAGAAAAGGAGGGAAGGAGGGAATGACATGATGAAGGCAGGGAGAAAAGCTGTGATCCTGGACCAGTAGATAAAAAAATGCTGGTTCTCATCCCAGTTCTCAAAAATCAAAAAAAGGGGGAAAAAAGGTATTAAGTTGAAATGATTCCTTATCTTACATGGGTATTCACTTTCTCCTCCACAATGTGGGCTAGAATAGCATTTCTTTCCCTTTTTTTTTTTTTAATGTTTTATCTATTTTTCAGACAGAGGAGGGGCAGAGAGAGAGGGAGACACAGAATCTGAAGTAGGATCCAGGCTCCCACCCGTCAGCACAGAGCCCGACGCAGGGCTCGAACTCACAAACTGCGAGATCATGACCTGAGCGTAAATCGGACACTTAACAAACTGAGCCACCCAGGCGCCCCACTTTTCCTTTTTTTTTTTAAAGTTTATTTATTTATTTTGAGAGAGAGAGAGAGGGAGGGGCAGAGAGAGAAAGAGAGAGAGAGAGACTCTCAAGCAGGCTCCACACTGTCAGTAAGGAGCCCGATTTGGGGCTCGAACTCACGAACCAAGAGATCATGATCTGAGCCGAAGTCTGATGCTTAACCAACTGAGCCACCCAAGCACCTGTAGAATAACATTTCTTAAGATGTGTTTCAGGGAGGGGGACCTGGGTGGCTCAGTCGGTTAAGCGCTGGCTTCGGCTCAGGTCATGATCTCACGGTTCATGAGTTCAAGCCCTGTGCCAGGCTCTGTGCTGACAGCTCAGAGCCTGGAGCCTGCTTTGGATTCTGTGTCTCCCTCTCTCTCCACTCCTTCCCCACTTGTGCTCTGTCTCTCTCTGTCTCTCAAAAATAAATAAACATAAAAAAAAAAGGTGTGTTTCAGGGACCATTATTCTCCAGCACTATTGAGGAGTGGGGGGAAAGGACAATTCAATATAATCCATACACCTCCTGCTAATTCAACACTCATCTGCATGCTGACCCTTCTGATGAGTCCTTTGTTAAAGAAACGGGTTTAGCTTTCTTTCACGTGGCATTTTCCGAGCTCATTCCATTCTGTCAGTTCTTTCTGAAGCATCTACTATGAGCAAGTCACAGTTCTAGGTTCTGAGGATACGTTGTGTGTCAAAGACAAAGTCCTGTCCTCACACAGAGGAATACAAAAAGTACCCCTCAGTATTTGCCACATCTGCACGCCACCAGCACTCTCATTTACCCAACCTTCTTGAAATGTACTCTTTGACACCTTTATCTTCACTTTAACACCTTTATCTTTAAAGAATAGTTAACATTAGCTCTGTAATCTGTAAGCGTTACTAACTTGCCGTAAATAGAAATTGCACACAAAAGTGAATGCTATGAAAAGGAAATCTTATTCCTAAGTTCTATTGGGCGCAACAATAAGACTTTGAGCCTGGGTCCTGCCCTGTTTGTTGTTGTTGTTGTTGTTGTTAAAAAGGAGATTATTAAAAAGTAGAGGCATGGTAGAGAAATACTCGCATTAAATTGAAGTCTTCTCTTTTGTGTAATCAGAAGGATTGAAAAAAGCATTGAAATGTGAAATTGTTTTCTGGTCTGTGTTGCAGCATTATTTGACGCGTGTCGCTCCATTACCTACTGCGATGTCATGACCCCAGAGTGTCTGGTGTGACATTGACAGTGCTCTAATGGTCTGGAGGAAAACTTAATTCCAGTTGCCTTTATGATTTATGAGACTCTTTCCCTGTGCTCTTGGTCTCCACGTAAACTGGACACACCCTTATTTGTCACAAGAAAGTTGGATGCCAACACTGCATGTGTCACCTTCAGAACCGCCCGCGAGAACCAAAGCAAGACTCACCCTTGGCTCATTCATTTGTGATGAAACCCTTCTATTTGTCTCTCTGTCCTCCAGGTCAGAAGGATTCATGCGTGTTTCCCTTCGTCTACAAGGGGTCTACTTACTTCTCTTGTATCAAAACCAACAGCCTGTCCCCTTGGTGTTCAACAAAAGCCGTTTACGATGGGCAGTGGAAGTACTGTATGGAGGAGGGTGAGTGATGCTGTCCCCTCAGCCGACCTCCTCAAATGATGGATTATAAAAGAGAATGTGTGGATGTGTAGAATGTGATCATATTTTTGAAGACGAGTTACAACATCTGTGTGTGTGCACAGAAAGTGCGGAGGCCACATATGGGATGCTAACAATGGCTAATAATATGACAATGATAGTGTTAAAAATGGTGCTTTCTGAATGAAAGAGAGGTTACAGGGCCACAGGGAACCACTGTATTCTTTGTCTCTTTCTTAATTTTCTAAATTAATAAGGAAAAACAGACAACAAAGTGTAACAGAGAAGGGATCTGACAGACTCTGTTTGCTGCTTCTCAAAGCCCAAGACATTTTTGACAATTAGATGATTTCTAATTTTTGTGCACAGGACAAAAGGCATTTTGTTTGTTTTAACCAATATCCTGTTGTTGGACATTTTAATTGTTCCACAACCCTTTTACTATCCTGAAATAAAATGTATACATAACGTTACCTATTCCAAATTCATAATTTCAGAATAAATCAACACAATCCCTTAGCTGCAAAATTAGACAGAAATTAAACAAAGTAAATTGATAGTAAAAAGCACCATGATCATAACTAACCTAAAAAGATATTAAAAGGTGGCCAGAGGCTCATACCTCCAAGCGGAATCTCTTTGATTATAAGAGCTAAAAATGACTACAAAGAAGCCCCATTACACTGGGGGGTGGGGTGGGGAACAAAAAAACAACAATAAAAACAAAAACCCAAACTTGGAAGCAATACCACCTCTAGTTGAAAATATCACTCTAGTTTAAATGATGCAAATCAGGATTTACTGGTTGAAATTGAATCCGAAAATTAGAAACAAACTTTTTTTTTTTAATTTCTAGAAAAGAGGTCCCCAAACATGCTTAAGACACACAAGAGGAGACAAAACTCTGCCCAAAGTGCGGATACAGACACTATCAGGGCCTAGAGATTTAACAACCTGCATCTGATTAAACCTCTTTCAGCCAATCACAGAGGATGGTTTGCCATTGGCATCGCCTCCCTCAGCCCTGGCTTCTGAACTAAGAACTGCTCTTTGGACCCCTAGTGGTGGGTTTCTCACCACCTGTGAACAGCCCCAATTCTTTCCCTCCCACCCCTCATGTAATCCACCAATTAGCCTGTTGGTTCTACCTTCAAAAATCGATTCTAGCTTCATTTTCTGGGAAGGAGCTGCCTCCACTGCTCCCATCCTTCTCCAAATCACCATCAGTTCTCCCCCCACCCCAAATTTGTTAACTGGGCTCCTCAAATCCCCCCCACCTCCCTCCAAATCAATTCCCCACACATCAGTCAAAGTAACCTTTTCGGAATGTGAAATCATGCAACGCTACTCCCCTGCTTGTGCCCCTGCATGGCTCACCAGCACACTTAGAAGGATATCCTGAGCCCGAAGAGCCAACACAACCCTGAGAAAGGAAAACAAAGCAGGAAGCATCACACTTCAGACTATATTACAAGTTATAGTAATAAAAACAGTATGGTATTGGCATAAAAACAGACACATAGATTAATGGAGCAGATTGAGAGCCCAGAAATAAACCCATGCATATATGGTCAATTAATTTATGACAAAGGAGCCAAGAATGTGCAATGGGGAAAGAATGGTCTCTTCAATAAGTGGTGTTGATAAAACTGGACAGCCGCATACAAAAGAATGGAACTGGACCCCTCTCTTATGCCATACACAAGGGTCAACTCAAAATTATTAAAGACTTGAATCATAAGATGCAAAACCCCAGAACTCCGACAAGAAAACATGGGGCTAAGCTGGAAGACATCAGTCTTAGTGACGATTGTTTGGGTTTGACACCAAAATCAAAAGCAAAAATAAACAAGTGGCACTACATCAAACTACGAAGCTTCTGTGTAGCAAAAGAAGCCATCAATAAAATGATAAGGCAACGCAAGGAAGGGAAGAAAATATTTGCAAATAATATACCTGATAAGGGGTTAATATCTGGAACGTCCAAAAGAACTACACCTTGAGGAGAGGAGAAGAAGGAGAAGAAGAAGAAGAAGAAGAAGAAGAAGAAGAAGAAGAGAGAAGAAAGAAGGAGGAGGAGGAGGAGGGGGAGGAGGAGGAGGGGGGTGGAGGGAGAGGAAGGGAAGAAGAAGGAGAAGGAGACACCTCACCTTGGTCTGCAAAGCTCTACAAGAACTTGCCCTTCTCTGTCCTCACCTTCTTCCACTCCCTTCCTTGCCTGATGAGCTCCAGCTACACTGGCTGTCATGCTTCTTGAATATTCTGAACTCCTTCCTGTCTTGAACCCTTCCCACTTTTATTCCCTCTATCTGGACCTCAATTCCTCCCAATTTTTTCATGGCTGGCTTCTCCACATTGTGCAAGCTTCTGCTCAAGTGCCACCTGCTCAAGGAAGACTTCCCTCATCCCTTCATCTATGACAACCCCTCCATCACCTCCAAATGACCCTGATTCCCTCACTGAGTGTGAGTAAATCCCCCCACTATAAACATAATGTCCAAAACGATATTTGTTGTACTATTTGTGGTGGGAAATTCAATCTATGAAAGTTGCAATAAGGCACCAGCACCTGGATGATAATGTTACTATATTTTACTTCACTGATATTTGACTTTTTTTCAGTAATGGCAACTTTTTTCTTTTTTTTTTTTTTTGTATGCCAAGATCTTGACTTCACCTGTTGGTCGTAAACCATCAAAATTCTTTGTCTTGACTTGATTCCTACAGGTCTGTTGGTGATTCTAAGAGATTCATTTTTAAGACACTGAAGTATATTAAGTTTGTTCAGCAGGTTGGGGGGTGGTGTTGTTGAGGTTGGGAGCCCTGTTGGGGAAGCTTTGAGCATGAAAGTACACAAGTAGGCTTTCTTTACAACATGCTTAATAAAGTGAATGAATAAAATATCTTTAAAACTTGATGCTTGTCCTGTATTTTGATGGCTGACGGATGGATGGATGGATAGATCAATGGATGAATGCATGGATGGATGATTGAGTGACTGTCCTGTGAATGACTAGAGAAAGTCAAACCACTCACAGACTCCTTTCCATACAGATTACCCACGATGCATCTTCCCCTTCATCTATCGAGGAAGGTACCATAACAACTGCATCACGGAGGGTGGCTTCTTCAGGAAGCTGTGGTGTTCCGTCACCTCCAGTTTTGATGAGAAGCAGCAGTGGAAATACTGTGAAACAAATGGTAAGGCACTGGAGCAGGGATGGGGGTTTTGGTGGGGAGGCGGGTGGGGGAGAGCAATGATCATTCTGAGGGGGTGGTGGCATGGGGGAGAGCAGAGCATTGAGAGCAATACTTCTAGGAACTAAGTGTGTTCTTGGAGAATACATTAGGACAACCACAGGAGACAGGAATGTCCTAAGGCCATGTTCCCCCAAGTGCCTAATGTCAGCATGGAAAATCTAGTTGTCCTAAGAACCAGTACCATGGGCTGCAGTCCTGACATTGGTTTTCAACTATTTCTATTGCTAGACTTGGCAATACGTGGATTCACCCAGTGCTGGACCCTACCTGCATTTCAAAGTGGCTTCAGATTTCATCTTAATTCTATGCCTATTCTTATTCTTTAAAAAAATTTTTAATGTTTATTTATTTTTGAGAGACACAGAGAGAGAGAGACAGAGTGTGAGCAGAGGAGGGGCAGAGAGAGAGGGAGACACAGAATCCAAATCAGGCTCTAGGCTCTGAGCTGTCAGCACAGAGCCTGATGTGGGGCTTGAACTCACGAACTGTGAGATCATGACCTGAGCCGAAGTCGGGTGCTTAACCAACTGAGCCACTCAGGTGCCCCTTAACTTATTCTTTTTAAAAATGTTTATTTTGAGAGAGAGAGAATGAGCATGAGTGAGGGAGGAGCATAGAGAGAGGAGAGAGAGAGTATCTCAAGCAGCCTCCATGCTATCAGTGCAGAGCCCGATGCAGGGCTGGATTCCATGAATTGTGAGATCATGGCCTGAGCTGAAATCAAGAGTCAGATGCATAACTGAGTGAGCCACCCAGGCATCCCTACTCTTAACTCTTTTTTTTTAATTTTTAATGTTTATTTTATTTTTGAGACAGAGAGAAACAGAGCATGAGTAGGGGAGGTGCAGAGAGAGAGAGAGAGACACAGAATCCAAAGCAGGCTCCAGGCTCTGAGCTGTCAGCACAGAGCCTGATGCGGGGCTTGAACCCACCAACTATGAGATCATGACCTGAGCCGAAGTCGGATGCTTAACCGACTGAGCCACCCAGGTGTCCCTACTCTTAACTTCTTAATGACCTCCATTCATTCTGGAACCCTCTCTGTATTAGACTCTATATACCACATCCCATTGAATGTTTCCATAGAAGCCCTACGAGATGCTATTTTTTCCACATTTAATAAGTGGTTGCAGTAAAATTAAATCCTGTCCAAGGTCACACTCCTAGGTGATGTCAGAGTTAGGATTTGAATGCAAGTCCATATGGCTCTGATGCCCCTGCTCCCTCACCAAGCAGCGTTGCCTCCATTGAGATGAAAATTCACATGAGGCACCTATCCATGAGCACACTTATTCCTGCTAAAGCCTTATTTATGTTTATCCCTTAGCACTCAAAAAACCATAATGCCATATAAAACCTTGAATTTTATCTTTGTCGTAGCCATCCATCACTTGTATCCTTAACCCTAAACCAACGTTAACCTTAGATCTCACGATAACTCTGTTGATGAAGCCTGCAGAGCAACTCTGTTGTAAATGGTGTGGTTGTTGATGGCTTGGGTTCTCACTTACACGCAAAGTGGATGGAAATAATAACATCACCAGGAACTGAACTGGAGCATGTTCAATGTCGTGTTGCCTTTCCTGAGATAAAGCATGGCGCCTACTTGATGCATGATACATGGAAGCTCTTTTTGTTATCTCTTCTTGTCCCTGTGACTTTTCCATCATTATTTTCAGAGTATGGGGGAAATTCTTTCAGCAAGCCCTGTGTCTTCCCCTCCGTCTACAGAAATAGCATGATCTTTGAATGCATTGAGAGTGAAAGCAACAGACTGTGGTGCCCGACCACGGAGAACATGGATGAGGACGGGAAGTGGAGCCTCTGTGCCGACACTAGTAATACGGGGAAGGGGGCTGGGTGGACATAGGCAGACTCCTTCACTCAATTACCCAGAAAACACTGACTCCAGCCCTACTACGTGCCAGCCACTGTGCTGGGCGGTGGGCATGTGGTGATGAGTAAGATGGAGTCCCACCCTCGTGGATATCTGATGAGCAAATAGCATGAAAAATACGACAGCATGATGGGCAAGATGCGGGCTGCTTAAGATCCACGAGAAAGGGGTCAATATAAGGTTTTCAAAATGTGAAACACCTAAGTACTTGCTTGCACAAACATAGAGTAAATCCACGCTAAGATTTAAAAAAAAATTGCTAATAAGGGAATAACAAGGATAGTGAAGCCAATTCGAGGGACGTTTTAAGAACTACATAAAGTCGGTGAAAAGAATGTTGAGCTGAAGCAAGATTGTTAAGTTAGCCACCCAATCTGGTAACACCTAAAGGGCAATCAAGGGACGCCTGGCTGGCTCAGTTGGTGGAGAATCCAACTCTTGGTCTCAGGGTCATGAGTTTGAGCCCCACGTTGGATATGGAGCCTACTTAAATACATACATACATACATACGTATGTAAATACATAAATAAAAATAAAATAACACAAAGGGCAATCAAACCTTTGGGGTTGTCTACCAGACAGAAATTATCTGCATCTCTACCAAAGAAAAATCATTCACAATGTATCAATCTTTTACAAGTTACAGAGTTGGGGCCTCCAATCAATAGCAGGTAGTAAGTCAGATAAAGTTCTATTTCCCTAGAGCAGGGGCCTGCAAACTCTCTCCTGCCTATGAGCTAAGTCTGGGCCAATGTTTCTCTTGCCCCCCAACCCAACTTTCTACACAGTCGAAAAAAGTCCAAAGAAGGATCCTATTTTGTGACGGGCAAAAATTATACGAAATTCAAATCCCAGGGCCCACATATAAAGACCGAGGCTGTATGAGGCACGAAGCTAAAAATAACTACCATCTGGCCCTTTTTAGAAAAAGTTTGCTGACACTGAGCTAGAGAACCAGATGGCCCTTAGGGACTGTTTAGACAGTGCTTTAGGAGGACATAAGGTCAGGATCTTTTGACCCCAATTGTGTGTTTTGGATAATTTTGTTAACAAAGGAAAACAAGTGTACATTTGGTGGGTGATAAGGGAAGAAGCCCACGAGGAAGAAAAATAGAACATTTCTCTGTAAATGTAACCCGATGGGTCCCCATAAAGGACATCCCAGGCGGCCTGGGCTCCAGGACCCTGGACAGCTCTTCAGCACTCGACGCGTTTTGCTCGAGAGCTGCGCCGCACAAGCCCGGCCAGTATTGATTTGGGTTCCAAATCCACTTCAGCGAGTGGAGAATTCGCACATTCAGGATCTGTGAATGAAGACGACTCCCTGTAAGATGTCCTCTCCGCGCTTCCCGCTTGCCTCCCTGGCTCCCCTGCTGACATGACGCTGTCCTCCTCTCTCCCACTGCCAGGACCCCTTGTGCCCCACGCTGCCCTTGTGCCCCATTTCCACACCCCACAGAGCTAAACTCAAATAGCTTCCCAGGGAAGAAAACCCCTCTGGCATTTAGGATTAAGTCAGTATTTCCTTCCTCTAATGGGAGTCTCTGAGCAGACCCATGGACCATGTGGACCCAGTTTTTATTTAAAATTTTTTTAATGTTTATTTATTTTTGAGAGAGAGAGAGAGAGAGCGAGAGAGCGAGAGAGAGAGAGAGAGAGAGAGAGAGCACTCACCCGCGAGCAAGCGGGGGAGGGGCAGAGAGAGCCGGAGACACAGAATCTGAAGCAGGCTCCAGGCTCCACACTCTCAGCTCAGAGCCCGACACGGGGCTCGAACCCACGAACTGTGAGATCATGACCGGAGCCAAAGTCAGACACTTAACCGACTGAGCCACCCAGGTGCCCCGACCCAGTTTTGATTTTAGAGGGGGCTTTGAAGTCTAAGACTTCACCACAGCGTCAAGGCACGGGGGTAACCACTTTCCTATCCCCTCCCACTCCCTAGGAATTTCTTCACTGGTTCCTGGCTTTCCCTGCCACTTCCCATTCAACTACAAAAACAAGAATTATTTTAACTGTACCAGCAAAGGATCGAAGCACAACCTTACGTGGTGTGCAACCTCTTACAACTATGACCAGGACCACACCTGGGTGTACTGCTGATGCAAAGGTGAGGTGCATAGCATACCTGGGCAATGCCGCTGTGAAGGTGACATCCGTCCCTTCCAGCACGATTCGCTGGGGTTGCCAGCAAGGTGAGCTCCCTGTCCCAGAGATGAGGTGAAGTGGGGGTGGGGGAGGGACGGGGACAGCTTCCCAGATTAGTAAGAGGTGGATGAACCATTTTGGACCCAGAAAGGTGCCATGCCAAGTGTTAGGTCGGGGAAGCCTTGGGTGTGCAAAGTAGGAGAATGGAATTTCTCAAACTGGGGCGTGAGAAGGAAAGATGACCTTGAAAGGAGATGACCAGGACTTCACTGGGCCCCAAAAGCCATGCACCAGGTTATTGACCTGCTACCCACTGAGTAGCCAACAGAGAAAAAGGTAGGGTTCAGTTCTCCTCCTCGTTGCATGGGTCCTTCCCCCACCTCTGCACGCAAGTCCTCAACTCTCCCCACAGGACCAACCTCTCTCTCCCTTCCAGTCTTTTCTTCTGATTTCAGTATTCTCCCCAGACCCCCTGTGTGGGTCCACTGACCTAATCACTCAGGATGTCTGGGATTTAACAAACAGAACCCTTTCATCAGATATGTGGATGGCTCTGGTGTTTCTGGCTATATTTGCCCTTATGATGCACGTGGCTTAGGGATGACACCAAACTTAGTGATTCCTCCCGAATTTTGCCTTGGCCATCAAAACCATCTTCCTGGAACAGAAGAGAGGCAACGGAATAGGTCTGGGGCTCTGGGTACCATCTTAACAGGGTGGCTATTAAAAATCACCCACAAGTCGTCCCCAGGCTTGGCTAGAATGAAGAACATTCTTAGTGCCCAGCCTCTGACTTTTGTCCACCAGAGCACAACTCTCTCCTTTGGGTCCCTATTTCAGCAAGTCTAATACAGTAGAGGTGAGGTTAAGGTGCTCAGGGTTCAGTGGCTTATCAGCCGCCATGAGCCAGGTGAGGGGCAGGGGTAGGTCTAACCACTCTTGGCTCGGCCACCTCCTCTTCTGACTCAGTCTTGGAAGCCAATGCAATACTTTTTTATTCATATCACACTTTGAGTCAGTGCACACTTGTCACCTGAATGCTGGCTTTTGATTCTATTTTCAAGGAGAGGAGAAACATCTTCAGAGGAAGACGGACATACCAAGTGTGGAACCTGTTTCGTCTTTTCCTTTCGAGCTTAATCACCTTTAGAAATACCTTGTCCGCCATTTTGCTTAATCACTTGGTCCTTTGTGAAGAACAGAGGGGGGAAATGTGGCCTAAACACCAGTAAGGGAGCCCACAGTTAATCCCCCAGGGGGCTGCCTTTGTGCTTCCTGGAATGGGATTCGGTGAGGGACCTGGAATGTATGGTGAATCTCCTGGTAGGAGGTCAGATTCTCAGCCCAGGGGCCCTTTGGAAGGAACTGCATCCTGCTATCTCTTTCCTGGAAACCATAGATTTGGGTGGAGCATTTTTAGGTACTTACAAAATCATTAATAAATAAATTAGTAGATAAACATAGGGTAGAAAGTTCATTGCAAGGGGGCCCCTGGGTGGCTCAGTCAGTTAGGGGTCCGACTTCAGCTCCAGTCATGATCTTGCGGTCGGTGAGTTCGAGCCCCGCATCGGGCTCTGTGCAGATAGCTCAGATTTGGATTCTGTGTCTCCCTCCCTCTCTGCCCCTCCCCACTCACACTCTGTCTTTCTCTCTCTAAAAAATAAATAAACATTTAAAAAGTAAAAAAAAAAAAAAAAGGAAAAGAAAATTCATTGCAAGACTACCTCAACTATTCCTTCCCCATGCCCATGGCAGACATGAGTAATTGATTACAGAATCTGCTTCCCTGTGAGCCCAGATGCATCCTTGTGTTATTATTGTTCGTTTCCCCTCCCCTCCCCCCCCCCCCCTCCTCTTTCATGAAACCCTCTGAGCAACTGCTACCCCTATCCCACACTGCATGCAGACATCAGGAATAGATTTTCACCATTCAGCCTCATTGGGTACCAATCTGATTGGCTGAAACGAGGTTGCAGAGACATTCGAGAAGCCTGAAGACCCCATGGCAGATCTTTTCCACTGTAGATCAAGACCAACCAGATGACCCATCCTTCCTTAATCACATACAAACAGGCCACAGGAAACCTGGTTCTCCTGCCCCCAGCTGCCACACAAGACTTCAGAGACAGACAGACATACTTCCCTTCCCTCACAAACTTTCCACCTCTGCCCCCTCAACCCAGGCACAGCCCTGTTCTCGAAGCTACCACGCTGACTCCAGCCTCGGTGCCTTGCTTGTGTGGAATCCCCCTTCCCTGGTCTCTGCTGAGCCACTCAGTGTTGGAGATGGAGGTGTGTCCCCGGATCCCCCTTCTGCAGAGGACCTGCCCAGCTCTGGCCAATGCTGTCTGCAGGCAGCCATCAGCCATCAGTCCCAAATCAGGGATGTCCTCAGCTATGGAGTAACCTCCCTCGTGCAAGGTCATGCTCTTCCCAGGGCAGTCTGTGTGCAAGTGTTGACTGAGGGCAGGTTAAAAGTTCAGCCAGTTCAACCCCAGGGGGACAAGTCAGAAGAGCTAGGTCAGGAGTTTCCGTGGGCTCAGCTGCAATGTGTGAGTTTGCATTCCGGTTCCTTCCCCAGGTACCGAGCCTAAGGACACTCCTTGATAAACCTCCTGCATACTCAGAGGAGGGACGCTGGGAACCCAACCTGAGATAGCCCATCATTAAGAAATGTCATTTCTGGGGGTGTCTGCCTGGCTTGGTTGGTAGAGCATGTGATGCTTGATCTTGGGGCCATGAGTTCAAGCCCCATGTTGGGAGTAGAGATTACTTAGAAAAAACAAGAACTTAATAGTCATGGGGACCCTGGGTGGCTCAGTCAGTTAAGCATCCGGCTCTGGCTCAGGTCATGATCTCACTGCTCGTGAGTTTGAGCCACGTGTCAGGCTCTGTGCTGACAGCTCGGAGCCTGGAGCCTGCTTCCGATTCTGTCTCTGTCTCTCTCTGCTCCTCCCCTGCTCATTCTCTCTCTCTCTCTCTCTCTCTCTCTCTCTCTCTCTCTCTCGTATAAAATAAAAAAACATAAAAATATTAAAACAAACAAAAAACCTTAATAGCCACAGGTGGTGAGGGGCTCCCGAATGGACAGTGCAGATCTAGAACATTCCATCATCATGGAAGATCCCAGGGGATTGCGTGCCTCTAGAATACAAGCTCCTTGAGGTCAGGTACCTTTTCATTGCTGTATTTCCATCACCTGGAACAATGCCAGGCATATAGCAGGGACTCAGCAAATATCACATTGAATAGGTGGGTGGGATGGACAGGTGTATAGATGGAAGGGGATAGAGCTGAGACAGGAGGCAGAAACCGTATTTTAAAGGGTGATCTGGATTATGTCACTCCTCTGTTTAAAACCCTCCAAGGCCCTCAAACGCCTCTAAAAACACACACGGTTTAACCTCTGACGGTTCGGACTCCTTACCACCTACCCCCCTCCAGCCACCACGACCTCTTGCTATCCCTCCAACAGGCCAGCTACATTCCCGCCTCAGGGCCTTTGCATTCACCCAACACTGCATTTGAGGTGCTCTTCCCCTCCATATGCCCCTGGTGCTCAGTAGACTCCTTGCCCCTGCCGGGACTGGGGACTCCTCCTCATTCCCAGATCCCTTAATCACCTTCCTGCTCCATTTTTCTCCATATCTCTTTCCATCTTCTGCCATACTAACTAGGATTATATTTACTCATGTATTTTGTTCCGTGTCTGTCTCTTCCCTTCATAATGTAAGCTCCTCGTGGGGGGGGGGGGAGGTGGCGGTGGGGATCTGTGTATTTCATTCACTGAGACAGAGCTATTCTTGGAAGAGGGCCTTGTATGCAGCAAGCACTTCATACATCACTACTGAATAAATGAAGTGCCAGAAGGGAAGGGAGGGAGAGGGAGGGAGGGAGGGAGGGAGGAAGGAAGAAAGGAAGGAAGGAAGGAAGGGCAAAAGGGAAGTGGCCACAGCGAGAAGTTAGGAAATACATTATTCTGGTTCCACTCTTTTAAATTTAAATTCTATAAAGCGAGGCTATTGAGCCCCGATGACCCATTGCATACAACTGCTTAGTGGGTTTCGAAAGTGAAATAAACTCAGTGGAAGGACATGACACGAATCCTGTACTTTGGGGACCTTGCATTACTGGGGCGTCCTGCCCACGGGCAGAGGTGAGGAGGAAATGACCCTCTGGTTTCAGGGTGCAGGTCAGCGTAGGGTGTGAGGGCTGGCCCGACTCCCCACCTACCAGAGGCAATCGCCCTGAACACCCAGGGCAGACAGACACGGGGAGGGCGGGGCAGGGAGCTTCTAGGAACAGTTTCCACACCACCTGGCCGAGCTGAGGATTTGAGAATTCCCCCATCCTCTTTCTCGTTTGCGCGATGACATTTTGCAGGGGATTAATTCCCCGGGGATCAGCTTGCCCTAAACCTCCGTAATCCAGATTTATGGTTTAATTCAGTGGCCTGAGTATCTTACCCAAGTTATCTTACACCACGAAGTAGGAGGCAGGAGGGTGAAAAAAAACAACAACCACCAGACTGTGCTTCCAGGAAATCAAGAAAACGGACTAAGCTCACTTTGGAAGCCTCTTTAATGGAACCATTTCCAAGCCCGGTCTTCCCAGGAATCCTGTTTGTAGCCCCAAGATTGTCATGCCTCCCTCTTACCGACAGAAAGAAACCGAGGAAATCTGAAGCAGCTGAAGCAAGAAGGGGGAAGGGTGGACCATGGGCTGAGCTTTTTGAGAGTCTGACCCAAGAGGACACCAGGGAAGAGACTCTGCTGGGGTGTAGGCATTGGGGGTTACATGAAGTCGAGAGGTCATTAACCTCTGGAATTGGTGGGGTGGCGCTGACCTTGGTCCTGATCTCATTTCTAGCTTCTTATCTCATTCTAGAGAGGTTCCCCCTCACCCCGCCCGCCATCCGGGCAAAGCCATCACTTTTGGTCCAGCCTCGACTCATACAATGCAAGGCCAGTCACCACGCACCCTCCCACCCTCTCTCCTGGACGGGCCCGAGGGGATCTGGTCTTCCACAAGTGCGGGGTCCATGCCTGCCTGGTGGGGAGAGACCGGGGGCTTCCAGAACCTCCTCAGCGAGACATCATCTTCACAAACTCTGCAAAGAAAAGCCCCTGGTAAGGCGCCGATTTGTAAGAGCACTTTTTGAGCCCTTTACTATGTGTCAGGAACCCAGGGTGATCTTTGGGAAACCCTCTGCTCCTCAGTTTCTTCGTCTCCCAAATGGGAATCACAGGATCGCCATATACCTTACACAAGTTTTCCAGACGGTTAAACGATAGAATGCTTACAAGACCCATGAAGCGTTACACAATCGTTATGACTATCTTATTTCATCTTTCCAACCGATCCTGGAGGCGTAACTACCATTTCCCAGATAAGCAAACGGAGGCCAGTGAGGTTGACCAACGCGCCTGAGGCCACGTGGACGGTGAATGGAAAACCTCAGAAGGAACGCACTGACTCTGTGGTGACTCCATGCCCCATGAACTTCTGGGCCCCACCCAGGTCTTGAGGTCCATCTGTCCTTCCCCTGCGCGGGGCTGGACCGAGGATCTGTCTCTTAGCTCGTCCAGACTTTCAGTGATGCCCCCCGTACACCTGAGCCTGGCGAGACCCAGCGGGCATCCCGCCAAGATTTCCTCAGTTACAGCCAGGCCATAAATGCCTCCTGAGTTTCCCTACTGGGAATTACAAGCTGATGGGTCAGAGAACATCCCTGACCGGCCTCCAGGATTTGACATCCCAGGAGGCCAACACAACTCAAGGCAGCGAGGTCTGCGGCGATTACGTCCTTTGAAGGGAGGGGGACAGGGAGGCCTTTGTAGGGCCACAGATATGGGGGATACAGCCAGCTGAGGACGAAGGGACGCTTCATGGCAGAGACCGAGCTGCGCCGATTCCTGAGGGATGGAGAACACCGGGGAAGGTACCAGAAGCGGAAGGGACGTCAGAGAGGGAGAAACAGGATTTAGAGAACACAGAGCAGGCACCCAGTGTGCACCAGAGCGCAGCGACCCAGAGAGTGGGGACAGAAGTGCGGCCGGGGGTGGGGGTCACACCAGGGATGCACCTGAGTATCAGACCGAGAACTCAGCTTTTGTCCCCCGGCAGCAGTTAGATGCTGGGGCGCCTGAACTAGAGTCACCATGATGAGACTCTGACCCTCCCTGTTAGGTCTCCCACGAAAATGGTCTCCACTCCCATCCGCACAGGATTGCCACGGGTTCCCTTCCGCCCATCCCTCAGTACACGTGGGACGAGCTCTGTGCCAGGACCGGGGTGTGTAGGGAAGAAGGGTTCAGTCCGGGGCCTCCTCGGGAGGAAACAGGCGAGGCGCTATTACGAGCTCGGGTGATGTCACCCTCAGCGCTGCGGCGGAGGCACAAGGGGGCGCCGAGAGGAGGGGTGGGAGCACCTTCCGGTGGCGTAACTGAAACTGGGCCAGCGGGAAGGGGCAAGGGCGTTCCCGCCCGGAACGAGCAGCAGCGTCACGCGTGACTTCCCTGGGTGGCTAGGACAGGTAAGAGACGACCTTGAATTTGAACCCCGTGCATCTGACCCCAGAGCCCCAGCTGGTGACCGGTCCACTCTCCCGACGGGACAGTTCGTTCTCGACAAAGGCGCCCCGTGAGCCAGGGAGGGACAGGCACGGGGGAGGTAGGAGCGAGCCCTGGCTCAGAAAGCCACCCGCGCGGCGGCTGCCCCCTCGCGACGTCACCTTCAAAGTCGACCGTGCCGTCTCCGTTCACGTCTGCCTCCTGCACGACCTCCGAGATCTCGCGAGGGGTGAGCTTCTCTCCCAGAAGCCTCTGCATGGCCTGCTGCAGCTCCCCGAGGGTGATCTCCCCGTCCCCGTTGGTGTCAAACTGCTCGGGGCAGAGGCGCGGTGTTGGCAAGGACCGTGACCACAACCACGGCGGTCGGGAGCTAAGCTAAGCGCCCGTCGTGCACTCGAAAATGTCCTCAGCTCCCGGAGGGCGGGTCATTTTCACGGTCGTGTTCACCGCCCCGTGGCAGGTCCCCCAAACGGTGCCTTCCCCACGGTGCAATATTAGTTAAATTAATGAACTATTTTCAAACCTCCTTGCTGCACACCCCTAACCAACCCGCACAGAAAGTCTCGTCCGGGCCATCTCCCCAGCGTGGGGGGCGTGGGGGTGGGGTGGGGTGGGGGGTGGGGGCAGCTAACCATCCTCGTCTAGCCGCGCTGATGCTAACCCGGCTGAAGCCACAATCGTCTCTTGCCTGGACCGTCATGACGGTCCCCTGATTGGTCCTCTGGATCCCATGGTGGTCCACATCTCAGGATCTCCTGTTCCTGTTCACTTAAGACAGAAATCAGGGGCCCCTGGGTGGCTCAGTCGGTTAAGCATCTGACTTTGGCTCAGGCCATGATCTCCACGTTCGTGAGGTCGAGCCCGGCATCCGGCTCTGTGCTGACAGCTCAGAGCCTGGAGCCTGTTTCGGATTCTGTGTCTCCCTCTCTCTGCTCCTCCCCCACTCATGCTCTGTCTCTCTCTCTCTCTCTCTCTCTTCCTCTGTCTCGAGAATAAAAAAACATAAAAAAAAAAAAAATTAAACAGAACTCAGGGGCACCTGGGTGGCTCAGTCGGTTAAGCATCCCACTCCCGATCTCAAGGTTCACGAGTTTGAGCCCCGCATTGGGCTCCGCGCTAACAGCACAGAGCCTGCTTTGGATTCTCTCTCTCTCTCTCTGTCTCAAAAATAAACTTTAAAAAATAACAAAAAAAAAAAATAAATAACAACGTAAAACAGAAATCAGCATCCCCTGCTGAAAATCGTCCAGTGGCTTCCTCATCCCCCTCCATGATATCCTGGCTCCTTCCAAGACGCACAGACTCCTACGAGGTTGACCCTGCTTCCGCCAACTCTGACCCTTGTTGATCGCCTGCTACTTTCTCTCCGGCTCGGGACTCCAAGCTCCAAGATCTTGCCCACATCTGTCTTCCTGCCTTCCAGCGTCCGTCCACACCTGCTGCTTGCTTCCTCAGCCTGGAACATGATCCCCCCCCAGAGCAGTGCCGTCCAGGAGAAATACAGTGCGAACTGCATGACTGATTTAAAATTTGCTAGTAGCCACGTTTTTAAAAAAAAAACGGTGAAAGAGAACAGCGAAGTTTTTAAGTAGACCTCACACCCCGTGTGGAGCCCAACGCAGGGCTTGAACTCATGACCCTGAGATCATGACCCGCGAGGAGATCAAGAATCAGACGCGTAAGCAACTGGGCCACCCAGGCGTCGCACACGTAGATGTGTGGCAGAGCCTGATCTCCGGGTCGTGAGGTCAAGCCCCATATTGGGTGTAGAGATTACTTAAAAATAAAATCTTGAGGGGTGCCTGGGTGGCTCAGTCAGTTAAGCAAGCGTCCGCCTTCGGCTCGGGTCACGATCTAGCAGTTCGTGAGTTTGAGCCCCGCATCAGGTTCTGTGCTGACAGCTGGGAGCCTGGAGCCTGCTTCGGATTCTGTGTCTCTCTCTCTCTGCTCCTTCCCTGTTCGTGCTCTGTCTCTCTCTCTCTCAAAAATAAATAAACATTAAAAAAATTTTTTTTAGTAAAATCTTTAAAAATTATTGAGCTATATTACATTTTTTAATTCGCACTGGATTTCGGAAGACTTAGCATACTACCATAGTAAGTACTTATACTTAGCGTGATTAGTTAATGTGCTCAGTGCACACGTATACTTAAGCCAAGGATACTAAGTCTTAATCCAGGTGTATTTTACCACCGATAGTGCCTCTCAATTCAAACACCAAATAGTACAGGAAATACTTGACCTGTATGCACCTTGCATACAATTTAGAGTTGAAAGGGTAGATCTACATGCCCAAGTTTTTCCAAACAAAATGTTTCCCAATAACTGAATTGAATATTTGTTTTTGTTTTATTTTACTTTACTATTTTATTTGTTTTATTTATTTATTTTATTTTATTTATTTTACATTTTTTATATTTTATTTATTTATTTATTTATTTATTTATTTAATTTTATTTTTTAATTTTATTTTATTATTTTATTTTTATTTTATTTTATTTTATTTATTTATATATTTTTTGTATTTTATTTTATTTATTTATTTTATTTTGCATTTTTTATATTTTATTTTATTTTATTTTTTATTTTTTATTTATTTTATTTTATTTTATTTTATTATTTTATTTTATTATTTTATTTTATTTTTTCATTTTATTTTATTATTTTATTTTATTTATTTTATTTATTCTATTCTATTCTATTCTATTTTATTTTATTTATGTAGGCTTCACACCCAGCACAGAGCCCAATGCAGGCTTGAACTCACGACCCTGAGATCAAGACCTGAGCTGAGATCAAGAGTCAGACCCTTAGCTGACTGAGCCGCCCAGGTGCCCTGTGTATTCCTTTTTAAAATTCAAACAAATTGAATTTATATTCTGTTGAATGTCAAAGGAAATTAAATAAATAATCGAACTGAAACTAACCAAAATTAGAGAAAATGAACAAATCAGTTCCTCAAGTCATACTGGCCATGTGTCAAGGGCTTGGCAGCCACAGGTGGCCAGTGGCTACCATTTTGGACAGAGCGTTCCTTTCTTTCTTTTTAAAAAAATTTTTTAATGTTTATTTATTATTGAGACAGAGAGAGACAGAGCTTGAGCACGGGAGGGGCAGAGAGAGGGGGAGACACAGAATCCAAAACAGGCTCCAGGCCCTGAGCCGTCAGCACAGAGCCCGACACGGGGCTCGAACTCACGAGCCACGAGATCATGACCTGAGCCGAAGTCAGACGCTCAACCGACTGAGCCACCCAGGGGCCCTGGACAGAGCGTTTCTGAGATCACAGGCAGCTCTGTCGGACGATGCAATTCTAGATCTTTATGTGAAGCTGGGGCAGAAAAATCACACAGCTGAAAGGGGGAGATCTTCCTGGGATTGGGAACCCACGTTTGCACAGCTCCAAAGTCTTTCCTTCCAAACGCCATGCTGTTCTTTACTTTCGCCGCCTGTATTGAAAGCTCTGAGAAAAGCGTTTTATCGGGGGACGAGCGCATTTCAGCCAACGCCTCACCCTCCCTGGGTCTCATGTGTTAAGCATCTGGGTTAAACCAGATTATCTCTCTGCGTTCCCCTCTGGGATCTCAAGTTATTGGATTCCTTCTTCCCATTACAGACAGCGAGATGAGAGGTCCTAACATGGGCTAGGGGACTGCAGGACCTTGGGTAAGATTTAGTAAATTCCACGAGCCTCAGTTTCCCCATACGCATGACTGAGATAAGGGGCTGCTTACTCCCACCGTTATTTGCGATGATTAAAAAAAAAAAAATCGGTGTGGGTGGGTTCTGTCCCCGCTTAAAGCCCAATCGTAGACCCCTGGGCTTTCTTCAACTACCCCTAGCATCGCGAAACTCTCAACTCACTTCCTTGAAGGCATCGCGCATCTCCTGGACGCCGATCATCCCCGCCGTTTCCTCAAGCAATTTGGGGGTCATCAGCTCCACAAAGTCGTCAAAGTCTACACGGCCACCCACTGGGGACAGAAGAGGCAGGTCTAAGTGAGATTCCGTGTGCCTAAGCCACCATTGCCTTCAAGGTCTGTTCGAGGTAGACCTGTTCTGATCTCTCTACCTTCTGAGAACCTTCCCTCTCGGCCAACCCGGGCCCCAGGGTCCCTCTAATCCAAACCGGGGCGGATGGGGTGCACAGGGTGGCAGTAAGCAGCTGTCCGTGTGACCTCGAGCAAATCTCTTAATTGATTCAGATCTACATTCGCTCCTCTGTTGGTCTGTGCGCGGGGGAGTGCGAATTAAACGGGAGCCACGTCCCTTCCAGATAGGAACACGATCCTGTCCTGGCGTTCGACCTCCTTTCCTCCGTGACGTGCCCAGAAGCAAACCTCAGAGCGATTCTGGCCCGGCTTCCTTCTCGAAAAGCCGGTGGTGGTGGCAGTAAACCTACATCCCTAACCAAGAGCCTGACCTGCGTCACCTCCTTTGTCGCAATCGCACAAGGAGTGACATCATTTCTGCCTGACAGGTGGGGAAACGGAGACTCAAGAGTGGGGGTTGACTCCACTTTTCAAAAGGGGCCACAGTCGGGGCGCCTGGGGGGGCTCAGTCGGTTGAGCGTCCGACTTTGGCTCAGGTCACGATCTCACGGTTCGTGGGTTCGAGCCCCACGTCGCTCTCTCTCCCCCAAAATAAATAAATTAAAAAAAAAAACCCACAATCAGTAAATGATAGAAATGGGCCTTGAGTCCAGATCCTGCCTCTAAGGTCACCGTTTTTATTCACTTCTAAACGCTGCCTCCCCGAGTACAGCCTGAGCTGCTCGGACTCCCAGTGGCTTCCGGACTCCCAGGGCCGCCTACCCTCTTCCTTACCTGCCGCTCAGCCTCCACATCCTTCCCGATTCCCCCCACCAGCCCGCCCCCCGCCCCAGTCCTTCTTCCCGCCCCCGGCCTCACGGTTCATGCGGATTTGCTGGCCCAGTTCAGTCAGCTCCATCTCTGTGGGCATGTAGCCCATCGTCCTCATGAGATTCCCCAAATCCTTACAAGAGATGAACCCATCTCTGTCCTTGTCGAACTCAAGAAATGCTTCCCGAAGCTCTGGAAGTGAAGAGAGAAGAACTTTGGGGGGGACTTGAAACGGTGAATGGGGCAGACGGGCTGGGGAGACTTGAAACAGTCAATGGGGCAGACTGGCATCCCTTGAAACCATCAGGGAGGTGCCCACTAGAGACTTCTCGAGGAACACGTCTTTGAAAACCAAAATTGCGAAAAGGGGTGACGTACAAAATGTGGATGGAGATGTCAGCGTGCAAGTGGAATCGGTTCGTGAGACCGCAAAGGGATGGCCCCGGAGTCTCAGATTCTGGGGGTGAAGTTATGGGAAACTTCAAAACCACCAGAAGAAAAACCAATAGGTTTTGATTCACCTTAAACGTCATGCATATGGACGGGCGCCTGGGTGGCTCAGTCGGTCGACTTTCCGACTTCGGCTCAGGTCACGGTCTCGCCGTTCGTGGGTTCGAGCCCCGTGTCGAGCTCTGTGCTAACAAACAGCTCAGAGCCTGGAGCTCGCTTCGGATTCTGTATCCCTCTCTCTCTCCCCCTCCCCTGCTCATGCTCTGCCTCTCTCTGTCTCTCAAAAATAAATGTTAAAAAAAAAAAAAAAAGTCAGGCATATGGGGCACCTGAGTGGCTCAGTTGGTTGAGCGTCCGACTCCTGATTTTGGCTTACTCAGGTCATGATCTCACGGGTCATGAGATCGAGACCCATGCCGGGCTCTGCGCCGACAGCATGGAGCCCGCTTGGGACTCTCTCTCTCTCTCTCTCTCTCTCTCTCTCTCAAAATAAACTCATGCACGTGTCACTCCTGGATCTCCGAGACACTTGGGGATGGGTTTTGCCTTCTAAACACTTTGGGAGGTGCCTAAAGGACCATGAGTTCCACAAATCATGGCTAAGTGGGAGGAGAGGGAGGTGGGACGGAAGGGTCTACACGGAGATGCACAGAGAGCAGCTTAGTGGCAGACGACCATGGGGTGTCTTCTGGGGACAGAGGTTACCTTCGATCTCATCCTGTCCCAGCGGTCTTCCCTGGAAAGGAATGCAGGGAGAGGGAATTTGGAGAGGGTCAGGGACCCAGCATCCACTTCTCCAACCACGTCCCCTCCCTCCTCTGAGCAACCCCTCTCCTTTCCTGTTTCTCCTCCGTTCTTGCTCGTTCCACCCACCCCTTCCTTCCTTCCTTCCTTCCTTCCTTCCTTCCTTCCTTCCTTCCTTCCTTCCCTTCCTTTGCTCACCTCCTGCCTCCCACCCACGGCTCTTGCTCATCCTTCGCACTTCCTCTCTCCTGTCCTGGAATCTTGATCTCTCTCCCTCTGCCCTTCCCGAACGGACACATCCATCCCACTGTGCTGAACGGGGGCCTTGGATGCCATGGAATCCAGGCCCCTCCTTGTCCAGAAGAAGACAGTGAGGCTGAGAATCAGAGCAAACGTGCTCAGAGTGCCAGTCCCTTCATTTAAACCTCAGAACCACCCGGTGCAGGGTAGGACCAAATAAATAGCGTTCCCGTCTTTATAAAAGAGGAAGCGGAGGAACAGAGAGGTTAAGGAAACTGCCTGAGGTCACACAGCTCCTAGGGGCAGAGCCCCTCCCAAGGCGGGGAGACTTTAAAGCGTTCCCTCCAGGCTGTGCAGCAGGGCGCCTGAGATCTGAGTTCTGAGTCCGAATTCTTCCCGCCACACCCCCTGGATTCTTACCCCACCCACCCCATTCTTTCTCCCGAGGCTCAGAATCCCTTTTGTGGGGACCAGCGTTCAGCGACGGCGGGGCCGGAGGATCCGTGCCCCCCTCGACCGGTTCCTAAACCGGCTAAGAATTTCCAATCACCATTGCCGCCCCCGTATCTGGGACACCGCGAGGGTCAGGCTTGGGCCGTCGCACCCGACCTGGGAAATCCCACCGAGTCGCTGCTCATCTGAAAGCCTGACAGTTAAAAGCGTGCTGCCGCCTCACCCGCTGTTTCTCGGCGATGCCTTTTCTCAGGAAGATGCAGGCGGGGCCCACGGGGACCTGCATGGAGGGACGGGGCGGCTCGGCAGGCACCAGGCTCAAGTCGGCTCCCCCTCCTTCCCGTCTCGGTCACTCCTCCGCCAACTCTTCCTGCCTCTCCCTCGGCCCCTGGTGTCCGAGAGCTGTGACAGCTGGATCAGAAATCTCTACTGGGGTTGGGGAGGGGATCAGAGCTGTGTCTGCCTCCCCATCTGGCTCCAGTGAGACGGGCGGGGATGGGGCGGGCGGAGTGGGGGGAGGCCAGTCTCAGGCTCTGACCTTTCATCCCCAGAGTAGGACTGGAAAGATCATTGCAAAACTGGGGATTAGAGCCCAGGGCAGCCCTTCATTCACGTTCCGGGCGCTCACCGCAGGCCGGGCCTCTGCTGGCCTCTGGGTGGGTGAAGACGTAGAGGGCACGGCCCTGGCCGCCGGGACCCGTGTGCCACCCGCGAGGGCCAGCTGGCGGATGCAGGAACCCAGGGACTGGGTCAGAACCCTGGCTTCAGGAAGCGGGCACGCATCGCGACCGACGGGGTGCTGTCTGGGCTGTTTCTGCTCGTCTCTCTCTTCCGTCTCCCTAAATGATTTGGGGGAGGGGAGGGGAGGAACGAGGTGGGCATCCATACTGGCGAGGGGGAGAAGTCATAGCCACGTGTCACCGCCCAAGGAGGCAATGAGGGTCTCTACCCCCGGGGGTCGGGAGGGGATCCAAATAGGAGGAGGTGCCCGCAGAGAGGCGGCATGGCCCAGGGTGCCGGGTGGGAACGTGAGCGTGAGTGGAGAGAGGCGGCATCTACATGACATCTAGCGTCTGGGGCTTGACTTCTAAATAGCATTCTGCACTCAAAGGAACCGAGACCGGGAGACGCGGCTGCTCCCAAGACTGGAACAGGACCAGCAGGCAGATGCGCCTAGAAACAAATCTTGGGCCGTGAGGCCAGCACAGCGTTGTGGGGTCACAGCAAAGGAACACGGACGCCAGCCTGAACAAGAATCCAAAGAAAGAACAACAGACTACATAGCATAACACAGGACACCAGGAGTCCCCACAGACAGGAACAAAAAGGGCCAAGCTTGACCACATTTATTTACGCGGCACAAAGTATCCCCTTACAACGTACTAACTGCACGGGAGAGTCGCTCTGTAGGGGGGACACCGAGCAGACACCATCTCGATCAAATGATTAAGACGAACATCTCCCGGGGCGCCCGGGGGGGCTCAGTCAGTTAAGCGTCCGACTTCAGCTCAGGTCATGATCTTGTGGTTCATGAGTTTGAGCCCCGCATCGGGCTCTGTGCTGACAGCTCGGAGCCTGGAGCCCGCTTCTGATTCTGTGTCTCCCCCCTCTCTCTGCCCCTCCCCCCTTTCACTCTCTCTCTCTCAAAAATAAACATTAAATTTTTTTTTTAATTAGGGGCACCTGGGTGGCTCAATCGGTTAAGCATCTGACTTCAGCTCAAGTCATGATCTCACAGTCCGTGAGTTCGAGCCCCGCGTCGGGCTCTGTGCCGACAGCTCGGAGCCAGGAGCCTGCTTCGGATTCTGTGTCTCCCCCTCTCTCTGCCCCTCCCCTGCTCATGCTCCATCTCTCTCTGCCTCAAAAATAAATAAAAACGTTAAAAAAAATTTTTTTTTTAATTTTGTTTTAAATTAAAAATAAATAAATAAAATGAACATCACCAGCGGGGCACGTGGGTGGCTCCGCCGGTTAAGCATCCGACTGCTGGTTTTGGTCCTGGTCGTGATCTCACAGTTTCGTGGGTTTGAGCCCCACCTCCGGCTCTGCACGGACAAGCGAGGAGTCTGCTTGGGATTCTCTCTCTCCCTCTCTCTCTCTGCCCCTCCCCTGCTTGCACAGTTTCTATCTCTCTCAAAATAAACAAATAAATAAATAAATATAAATCGATCAATCAATCAATCAATCCTTCAGTTACACTGGCTACATTTCAAGGGCTCGGCGGCCGCGTGCGGATAAAGGACATTTCCAGCCCTGCGGATAATCCCACCGGAAGGTGCTGGTTCGGACGGTTCCCATCCATCCCCCGCCGTCCACGTGGGAGCTCCAGGAGCCGCGCCCCCAGCACCCAACACAGACTCTGACACCACGGTGGGGGTTCAATAATTATTTATTGAAAACACAAACGACTGGCGAAATCCCGGATCCCAACTTAAACTGTCCCCGCGCGCGCGCACACACACATGACGCTCAAAACCCACTCGACTGTGACACCGGATTTGCTGAACAACAGAGGTGATGCCCCCGCTGTCCCGGGGAGGGTGGGAGCCTAGTAGAAATCTTCCGGGTCGGAGTCTAAGTCCGCGCCCTGCTGGTTCTGAATGTGACTCTGCTTCTTATACAGAGAGGCCACCTGAGGACAGCGGGTGGGAGCGGGCGATCAGAAGCCCCGGGGGGTACCCCTCCCCCCCCACTCCAGAACCCACCGCTGAGAAGCCGGCCTGGCCAGGCAAGCCCACCCGGGCCAAGGCCTCACCTGGGCACTGGTGGTAGCCTCCTCCGGCTTCTTGTCTTCGCGGACGCGAATAAACCGGGGGAAACGGAGGGAGATCCCCTTCTCGCTATCCACCTGGGGGAGGGGGCGATGATGGGAGACGCTCCCGGGGTCTAGCCCACAGGCCACCTACGCCAGCGGTTTCCTATCCAGTCTCCTCTGCGCTCCCTCCCCTCCGGCCTCAGCTTCCTCGTCCACACAGTGGGGCCAAGCAACAGGTTATAAAAAGTAAATAAGGCAACAAAGTGCTTAGTTAGGACCATACCTGGAGCGTAATAGGTGCTTAAGAAACACCAGCTACCACAGCTGTTACTATATTATTATTCTTAGGGCCGAGAGGCAGGATAGCAGAGATGGGGTGTAGGTTCTAGAACCAGAGGCAGGGTGCGAATCCCAGCTCCCAAGTCAGGAGCTGCGTGACCCCGGGCCAGTGACCTCCGCTCCCGGGGCTCTATTTCCCCAGCTGCACACTGGGGATGTTCAGTGTCGTGAGGACAGGACGCGTGCGTGTGAGTGCCGAGCCTGTGAGCACAGTGCCCGCTTCGCACAGACGTTCCACAAACGCCGCTCCTGTCACTTGTCACCGGGGCACCCTGCCTGTCTAGGGTGGAGTCTGAGTGAGAATTTTCAAAAAAGAAAGTCGATTTAAAAATAGGAGTCCCGGGGCGCCTGGGTGGCGCAGTCGGTTAAGCGTCCGACTTCAGCCAGGTCACGATCTCGCGGTCCGTGAGTTCGAGCCCCGCGTCAGGCTCTGGGCTGATGGCTCAGAGCCTGGAGCCTGTTTCCGATTCTGTGTCTCCCTCTCTCTCTGCCCCTTCCCCGTTCATGCTCTGTCTCTCTCTGTCCCAAAAATAAATAAACTTGAAAAAAAATTTTTTTTTAAATAAATAAATAAAAATAGGAGTCCCAGGGCGCCTGGGTGGCTCAGCTGGTTGAGCGTCTGACTTCGGCCTAGGTCATGATCTCGTGGTTCATGAGTTCGAGCCCCGCATCAGGCTCTGTGATGACGGCTCAGAGCCTGGAGCCTGTTTGGGATTCTGTGTGTCCCCCTCTCTCTGCCCCTCCCCGCTCACGCTCACTCGCTTGCTCTCTCTCTCAAAAATAAACATTTAAAATGAGTAAATAAAGAAATAATAACAATAAAAACAGGGGGTCCCACTACCAAAACTGAAACAGGAAGAAATAGAAAATTTGAACAGACCCATCACCAGTAAGGAAATCAAATTAGTAATCAAAAATCTCCCAGAAAACAAGAGTCCAGGGTCAGATGGCTTTCCAGGGGAATCCTACCAAACATTTAAGGAAGAGTTAACACCTATTCTCTTGAAGCTGTTCCAAAAAAATAGAAATGGAAGGAAAACTTCCAAACTCTTTCTATGAAGCCAGCATTACCTTGATTCCAGAACCAGAGAGAGACCCCACTAAAAAGGAGAATGACCGACCAATTTCCCCAATGAATCCCCAACAAGATATCAGCCAACCAGCTCCAACAATAGATTAAGAAAATTATTCACCACAACCAAGTGGGATTTATACCTGGGATGCAGGGCTGGTTCATATTTACAAAACCATTGACGTGATTCATCACATCAATAAAAGAAAGGACAAGAACCATATGATCCTCTCAATAGATGCAGAGAAAGCACTTGACAAAATACAGCATCCTTTCTTGATAAAAACGCTCAAGAAAGTAGGCATAGAAGGAGCATACCTCGAGATCATAAAAGCCATATAGGAACGACCCAACGCTAATATCGATGGGGAAAAACTGAGAGCTTTCCCCCTAAGATCAGGAACAAGACAGGGATGTCCACTCTCACCACGGTTATTCAACATAGTATTGGAAGTCTCAGCCTCTGCAATCAGACAACACAAAGAAATACAAGGCATCCAAATCGGCCAGGAGGAGGTCAAACTTTCACTCTTTGCAGATGACATGATACTGTATATGGAAAACCCTAAAGATTCCACCAAAAAAACTGCTAGAACTGAGTCATGAATTCAGCAAAGTGGCAGGATATAAAATCAATGCACAGAAATCGGTTGCATTCCTATACACCAACAATGAAGCAACACAAAGAGAAATCAAGGAATCGATCCCACGTACGGTTGCACCAAAAACCATAAAATACCTAGGAATAATCTAACCAAGGAGGTGAAAAATCTATATACTGAAAACTATAGAAAGCTTATGAAAGAAATTGAAGACACAAAAACATGGAAAAAGATTCCATGCTCCTGGAGAGGAAGAACAAATATTGTTAAAATGTCGATACTAGGGGCACCCGGGTGGCTCAGTCGGTTGAGCGTCCGATTTCGGCTCAGGTCATGATCTCACAACTCGTGAGTTCGAGCCCCGCGTCGGGCTCTGTGCTGACAGCTCAGAGCCTGGAGCCTGCTTCTGCTTCTGTATCTCTTTCTCTCTCTGCCCCTAACCCCCTCGCATTCTGTCTCTGTCTCTGTCAAAAATAAATAAACGTTAAAAAAAAAAATTTTTTTTTTAAATGTTGATACTACCCAAAGCAATCTACATATTCAATGTAATCCCTATCAAAATAACACCAGCGTTCTTCACAGAGCTAGAACAAATAATCCTAAAATTTGTATGGAACCAGAAAAGACCCCGAATAGCCAAAGCGATCTTGAAAAAGAAAACCAAAGCAGGAGGCATCACAATCCCAGACTTCAAGCTATACTACAAAGCTGTAATCATCAAGACAGTATGGTACTGGCACAAGAACAAACACTCAGATCAATGGAACAGAACAGAGAACCCAGAAATGGACCCACAAACGTATGGCCAACTCATCTTTGACAAAGCAGGAAAGAATATCCAATGGAATAAAGACAGTCTCTTCAGCAAGTGGTGCTGGGAAAACTGGACAGCGACGTGCAGAAGAATGAACCTGGACCGCTTTCTTACACCAGACACAAAAATAAACTCAAAATGGATAAAAGACCTAAACATAAGACAGGAAGCCATCGAAATCCTCGAGGAGAAAGCAGGCAAAAACCTCTTTGATCTCGGCCGCAGCAACTTCTTACTCAACACGTCTCCGGAGGCGAGGGAGACAAAAGCAAAAACGAACTACTGGGACCTCATCAAAATTAAAAGAGAAGGAAACAATCAGCAAAACTAAAAGGCAACTGACGGAATGGGAGAAGATATTTGCAAATGACACATCAGATAAGGGTTAGTATCCAAAATCTATAAAGAACTTCTCAAACGCCACACCCAAGAAAACAAAGAATCCAGTGAAGAAATGGGCAAAAGACATGAACAGACACTTCTCCAAAGAAGAGATCCAGATGGGCAACCGACACATGAAAAAATGCTCAACATCATCATCAACAGGGAAAGACAAATCCAAACCACAATGAGATACCACCTCACACCTGTCAGAATGGCTAACATCGGGCTCTACTCTTGACAGTGTGGAGCCTGCCTGGGACTCTCTCTCCCTCTCTCTCTGCCCCTCCCCTGCTCTTGCTCTCTCTCAAACTTAAAAAAATAAAAATAAAAATAGGAGTTCGCCTTTAAATGGAAGTCCACGCCCAATCATAAAAGCATACGCTGGCTACATTTTTGAAGGACCAGAAGAAATCACAAAAGAAACCCATTTTTAACTCAAGATTTCTGGAGGGGAAAGCAAAGAGCGACCCCAGCGCCAGCCACAGGGTAGCGTGTCCCCCGTACGCTGACCCTTGAGAGCTGGTGTTGAGGACTGAGCCACGGGTGACAGAAATCAGCCCGGGGAATTTTAAACCTCGGTAGCGAGAAAATGGATTGAAGGAAGTGAAAAAGTGCCATAAGCTTTTACCCAAAAGAACCGTGTTTTTAAAACTCACTGAAGAGCCAAAGGTGAGATAATTATATTAAAGGAAACAATTTCACGGTTTACTTTCTAAACCTGGGGAATTGCTTAAAAAAAAAAAAAAAAAAGAAAGAAAGAAAAAGAGAGACTTTGACCCTGTTTCTGACACCCAAATAAAACCTAAGCTCAAGCTTTCCTGGCTATTAGCAGCCTGGAAGCACAGGTGTGGGCTCCGTGATCCCCTGCCCATCCCCCATCTGGAAAGGTGACCCCCAGGTCCCTCCCGCTGCACCGCAGCGACTCACCAGGCCCCGGGCAGCGGGGTAGATGGGGGACAGGGACAGATCGGCGCATTTCACCTCCCACACGGCACTGGGGTCCAGCCAGTGATCGGGGGCCACGGCGCCGTCGGCCCGGACGTAGGAGCGTGGGGTGGGCAGCACCAGGGCCTGTGGGGAACAGCAGCAGATGGGAGGAAGAGAGGGTCTTGGATCTCAAAGTCAAGGCGAGGAAATGCACAAAAGGGATAGACGGAGACACAGACAGGCCTTAACGTAAAAGCCTGGGTGGGGACAGGGGGGCAAAGGTGAAGGGAAGAAATGAAGGACAGAGGCCCTGGGACCTGAGTTAAGACATTAAAGACAGGGGTGCCTGGGGGGCTCAGTCGGTTAAGCGTCCGACTTCGGCTCAGGTCATGATCTCACGGCTCATGAGTTCGAGCCCCATATCAGGCTCTGTGCTGACAGCTCAGAGCCTGGAGCCTGCTTCGGATTCTGTGTCTCCCTCTCTCTCTGCCCCTCCCCTGCTCACGCTCTGTCTCTGTCTCTCTCAAAAATAAATAAACATTAAAAAAAAAATTTTTTTTTAAAGACATTAAAGATAAAAGGCGCAAAGACAGGGACAGAGACCCAGAGAGAGAGAAGCGAGAATGTCACAGAGGCAGAGACACCAGCACACCGGAAAGGGAGTCTACCCCAAGATGCCTGTGACCATGACAACAAACAGTCCCAATTACATCACCAGGGGCTTACGCAGCCCCGCAGGGATCCGCTCAGGGCCAACTCGGGCACCCCTGCGGTAGCGCCCGCCCCGCGGCTCATCCCCCATCAGCGGGGGCAGGAGCGGGGAAGGTGGTGGAGACCCCATGACCCATCCCGTCGGCCGGCCGAGCTGGGACTCGAACCTGGACGCGAGGGGCTCCCAAGCCAGCTCCACCGCCCGCTGCCCCCCTCCCAGCGCCCCGCCCCCACCCAGAGGGTGCAGGGAGAGGAGACGAGGCCCCGCTGCCCACCTGGAGGCTCTGGAAATGGTCCTCTAGCTCCTCGTCACTGAAGCCAGTTCCAAGCTGCGGGGGGGACGGCGGAGGTGAGAGGCGAGCACGCAGGGCAGGCGGCCAGGCACTGCCCCCTGCTCCTGCCCCTGAGACCCGGCGACCTGCGCCTAGCGGCGGCCCCGCCCTCCTCCGGCCTAGCCGGCACCCACGAAAGCGCAGAGGAAGCTGCAGGGGGGAGCCGGGTGCAGACCCCGGAGCGGGGATGCCCTCTCCCTGCTCTGTTCCTTCTGCCCACCTGCTGCCCTTCGCCTTGTGGAGAAACCCTTGTTCCTTCCACCCGGCCTCCCGGGCCCTGGGGCCGCTCCCCCCCCCCGGGGCTCCCCTCCCGGCCCCACCGGCCCCACAACCGGATGTCCTCTCCAATCTCAGCACAGCCAAAGCAGAACTCGCTGCCCGCGAATGTAGCCAGACAGCCGGCTTCAAACCGCACGTAGAAAACTTCCCCGCCGGGAGGCCCGTTTGGGGGTCGAGAGCCTGAAACAGCTTCCTACCTGCTGTCCGACAATAGCTCTTTCGGAAAACTGTGCTAGGTGCGTTCACGCAGGGTGGTGGCGGGTTGGGGCCCTGAGATAATCGGCCAACTGTAAAGCCGCTTCGGCCACGGGTCACCCGGGCTGAGCATCGGTTTAGCGGACAGAACAAAGCCGGCCCCACCGTAGCCGGCCGACTACAGGGAGTTCGTTCCGCAAACGGGGGCGCGTGTTGAAAACTCAGCCGCAAGCGTTTGTCAACAGTCACGGGCCATGTCGCTGAAGCAGAGTCAGCGGCTAGTCTAGGGAGGACCCCTCCCCCAAAGTCAATGACAGACCCCCGGGTGTCAGTTACAGGCCCCAACAGAATCCCCGACAGGGAAGAGCCATCAATTACAGGCCCCCAGAGGGAAAGAGGGAGTCTGCATCCTAGAAGCCGTGACCGACCGCCCCCAGCAACTCAGCCAGTGAGAACCTGTCACCCCCCCCCCCCCCCCCCCCGCCAAACGGACGCTTTTTTCCCCAATGGGTTTTTGTTCAGAACAACCCCTCCCAACTTCCCCCTCCTTCTCCAAAGAATTACATTCCTCTCCTTCGTGGGACCAGCTGTGGTTCTGCCATTGTCTGCGTGTCCCAAGCTGCAACGCTCTGCTGCTTCTGAATAAACCCGTTTTCAAATAACCGTTTTGTTTTTATTTTTAGGATTATATTAGCCCATTCAAGTCGTGTTTATAAAAGTCCTGGGGACAAGTGCAAACACCCTAATATTTTTTTATCCCTATGATACTGAAGCGTATCTGACGGTATTTAAAATGGTACTTAGAGGGGCGCCTGGGTGGCTCAGTCGGTTAAGTATCTGACTTCGGCTCCGGTCATGATCTCACCTCGTGAGTTCGAGCCCCGCGTCCAGGCTCTGTGCTGACAGCTCAGAGCCTGGAGCCTGCTTTGGATTGTGTCTCCCTCTCTCTCTGCCCCTCCCCCACTCATCCTCTGTCTCAGTCGCTCAGAAATAAATGGTAAAGAAATAATAAAAAAGCAAAAAAAAAAAAAAAAAAAAAGGTCCTTAGTGGGTAAAAAGTGCAAAAAAAAAAAAAACCTCATATGCAGAGATTACAACTTTGAAAAAGTGGAAATAAGACGTTCCCTCAAATATTAGTAATTGTTACCTCGAGGCACTGGAATTATGGGTAAGTCTATTCTGTTTCTGTGGCAAAAGCCTCACATTTGTTGGGTCAACGACGTGTGTGGCTTTAAACAAAAACAGAAGCCACTGCATTTGCTAAGCTCCCTTGTGGATGACGTTGGGAGCAAAATTCTGACCAATGCCACTTAAACAGAAGTTGCTTGGTGGTTGAGGCTGACACAGGTGGAACATCCCTTTGCTCAGGGGCCTTTCCCCTTCCTGCTGCTTGGAGCGTGGCCGTGATGGCTGGAGCTCCTGCAGCCGCATTAGGAAGGTGAGATTGGAAGCACACGACAAAGCCACTGTGCGGGGCGAGAGAAGCTGGGTCCCCCAATGACCTCGGAGAGCTGCCTGCCCCCCCTCTAGATTTCTCATTCTGTGGGAGAAAAACAAATCTCTCTGAAGCCATCACTATCTGTAGCTGAGCTCAGATATAGCTCATTCCTAACCTGATGTAGCTTCCTTACATCTTTCTACGCTAGTGTATTTTTCTACACAAAGCAAGAGTTCCTTGTGGGATCAGAAACAGCAAATAAAAACTAGGAAAAAACATAACACTTCACAGGGAGGCCACGAGAGCCTCTTGGTTCAGGCCCCCACCACGTTGAGTTGAATCGACTTCCCTCCAGCCTCCCGGTACCTTGCATATGGCCTGGAGCTCCTCACTCTCCTCGTCATAGGCCGCCAGCAGGAAACCCCCGTAGCGGCCGGCCCGCTTCCCACGGCCCAGGTAGGCGCCGATCACCACGAGGTCCAGGGTGTCACCCACGCCATCGAGGTAGTCCTTCTTCAGCTGGGGAGGGAAGGGAGGAGGTGAGAGGGCGCGAGGCACGGACCTCGCTGCCGGAGGCTCATGGGTGGGTGGGAGGGGGGAGTTTCAGGAGAGCTCCCGGGAGAAGACCACGGATGGCCACCAGGCCGGGGCTGGACACAGGCCGAGCTGCTAGACTTCCCGAGTGAATGGGAAAGAGGTGACCAAACTAGGAAGGGCTAGCAGAACTGAGGACAGGTCAGAGACCTCGGGGGTTCCCATGGGTCCCCCCTTTCCGTTGGGACGAGGCGCATTCCGCTCTTTCACACGGAGAACATTTGCCATTTGTTCCAGGAACATTAACTCAGTGCCAGGCAGGGGCTCAGCCTTGGGCATGCGGCAGCAACAGTAAATGTTCCTCCCCTCCCAGTCTGGGGCGGGGGGGGGGGGGGGGGTGCAGAGGGACCACGGGCTGCTAACAAACCCACGGGGCGATCCAGCCGGCCGCCCTCCAGCTGGCCTCCTGCTGTAGTCCTCCCGCCCCTCTCCAGGCAAGCCTCCTGCTCGCCGGCTCCCGTTCTGCCCAGCACCCCCCACCCACCCCCCCACCCGCCGTGCCATCCACCATTCACGGCCAGCCAGATGTCCTGTGCAAAATGACAACCAGATCACGGGGCTTCCTGCCTAAAACCACCACTGGCTTCTCAAAACCCTTAGCGGAAAACCCAGCGTATTTTACAGCGACCCCCAACATGCTGTGTGATCGGGGGTCTGCTCTCCACCTCGACCTCACCTCACACCTTGATCGCCGTGCTCCCTGCACGCGCCGAGCTTGTTCCTACCTCAGGGCCTTTGCACTGGCTGCCCCCGCCCTCCTGCCCCGCCCACCCTGCTCTGTTCCCAGATCTCCATGTGGCTGACCCTTTCCTGTCGTCCACGTCTCCACACAAGCGTCACCTCGGGAGAGGCCTTTCCCAATCACCCAGAGCACGGCCAGATCCTCGCTGGCCCCAGCTCAACTTGCTCTCTTCACAGTGCTCACTGCCCCCAACGTCGGCTCATTTATGTCCTGGCTGACTCCCTTCCCGCTGGCCCCACTCACTAAGCCCACAAACTTCATCCAGCTTCCGCGGCGCTCAGGCTCATGGTGCTGGGAGGCAGCGGGGACCGAGGAAAGGTGCCTGTGCTCAAACAGGGTGCGGTGTGGATCGGAAACCTGGAAGGCAAGATTTCCAGGCTTGGGAAGGGCAGCCGGGGCGGCTCACCTTGAGCCAGTTGTGTGATCTCTTGGCGATCTCGTAGGTGGCGTCGACGTCCAGGGTCTTTACCATCAGCCCCTCGCAGGAGTCTGAAGGAGACAGGGAAGCGTGGCCTTCGTGAAGCCCCGGGCTCAGGACGGTCAGCTGGCTTCCACCAGGGCAATCGTCCGGGGCAGGGCGGACACACGGCGGCCGGCCCCAGGCCCCCTCACCTTTCACGGACTGCTCCAAGAACTCGGCGATCTGGTCTGTGTCCTTGGTGTCCAGAGAGGTGGCGAAGACGAACTCGCCCTCCGTCTGCACGAAGTTCTCCCGGAGCAGCTGTCGGCGCCGGGAAAGGGGCTCGCGTACCAGGGACTGAGGGGGCAGGAAGGGAGAGGAAGGGGCGTCACCGTGGGAGTAGAGAGAGGATAAATCTGACTGGGGGGAGACGGGAAGGCTGTGTCACACAAGCCACCACGCAGGCTACGACGATCGCCCTGGGAGGGAGGAGCCACACCAGCCCAGATCGCCCTGGGAGGGAGGAGCCACACCGGCCCAAGGACGCGAACCAATTTCAAGTAGAGGTCAAGAACACCAAGGGGGCCGGAGGCCATTCAGTCCTGTGCCCTCAGGTGCGTAAGACAGGGCCCCGGCCCTGCTGGAGCCGGAACGGACTGTTGTCATTGTGACTACAGTTCATTGTTTTGTTTTGTTTTTTAATGTTTATTTACTTGAGAGAGAGAGAGAGAGAGAGAGCAGGGGAAGGACTGAGAGAGACCATCCCAAGCAGGCTCTGCACAGTCAGCACAGAGCCTGATGCAGGGCTCGATCTCGTGAACCGTGAGATCACGACCTGAACTGAAACCAAGAGCCAGACGCTTAACCCACAGAGCCACCCGGGCGCTCCCAAACGCTATCTTTCACATGCATCGTAAAAGTGGGTGGTTCAGGCACCGGCCGGCGTTCAGCATCAGGACCTCGCCTGGCTTCCTCCGTCGAGGCAAAGGGCGAACCGGCCTCCGGGGGAAGGAACTCTGCAGACTGACAAGACAGTAACAAGAAGCCGCCAGACCGGTAAGTCACAGAAAGGCTGAAAAGATGCTCCGGTTCGTGAGTCGAGTGCAAGCGGTCGCCGTTCGGCTGCCAGATCGCCAAAGGCTAATTGCCTATAGGATGATGGTGGTGATGGCGATGCATTTCATAGAATAAACACCGGTAAGCGTCAGCCACCACGCCTGGGTCCCACGGCTGTCTGTCCCGAAGCAGGCGGGGCAAGGAGCTACTGTGAGCTCTTTATCATGGACGAGGAAGCTGAGACTCAGAGGTTGAATCACTTGTCTGCGGCCCCACAGCCAGGGAGGGAGAGCTGGGCTGTGGGTGACAGCAGGTGGCCCGGCTCCAGATTCTTAACCCGTGCCCTGGAGCAGCGGTGCTCAAACGTTCCGGTCTCAGCATCCCCTCAGCATGCTTTTTTTAAAATATCTTATTTTTAAGCACTCTCTACGCCGGGTGTGAGGCTTGAACCTACAACCCCAGGATCAAGAGTCGCCAGCTCTCCTGACTGGGCCAGCCGGCGCCCCACCGACCTCACACCCTTGGAGTTTACTGAGGACTCACTCCAGAGAGCTTTTGTGTCCAAAAAAAACGGTTACTCTCCCTGATATTTACCATAGAAGTGATACAGTATCAGCTACTATGGCCCATGTTAACGCAGTTGCCGTATTAAAGTGGGAAACCTTAACATTTATTAATTCACTTCCGGGGCACCTGGGTGGCTCAGTCGGTTAAGCGTCCGACTTCAGCTCAGATCGCGATCTCGCCGTTCCAGAGTTCAAGCCCTGCATCGGGCTCTGCGCTCAGAGCCTGTGGCCTGTTTCAAATTCTGTGTCTCCCTCCCGCTCTCGCTCTGTCTCTCTCAAAAAAATAGAACTCCAGGGCGCCTGTGTGGTTTAGTCAGTTAAGTGTCTGACTCTTGATTTCAGTTCAGGTCACGACCTGTTTGTGAGTTCGAGCCCCTGCGTTGGGCTCTGTGCCGACAGCTCAGAGCCTGGAGTCTGGTTCGGATTCTGTGTCTCCCTCTCTCTCTCCCCCTACCCCTGCTCCCACTCTGTCTCTCTCTCTCAAAAAAAAAGTAAAAAAAAAAAGTAAAAAAGTAAAAAAAAAAAAAACAACCCCAATATGTTAACCCAACAACATGCTTTTATGAAATGTGCCTATATTAGAAAAAAAACGAATGAGAAGAGGGGCATTACTTTACATGTTTGCAAATTCTTTAAAGTCGGGCTTTTTTTTTTTTATGTTTGTTTATTTTTGAGACAGAGAGAGACAGAGCATGAACGGGTGAGGGTCAGAGAGAGAGGGAGACACAGAATGTGAAGCAGGCCCCAGGCCCCGAGCAGTCAGCACAGAGCCCGACGCAGGGCTCGAACTCACGGACCGTGAGATCATTAAAGTCGGGCCTTTGACGGAGCCGGACTCCCGTGTGTTCACCTGCTGTGTACAAGGAGGGCACGCGGCCAGAGACGGCTGTGACGTGTCGCTCTGGCCGCAGGGCAGGAAGAGGATCTGCCTCCCCCAGCTGTGGAGCCGGGAAGGCAGGCAGGGTCTCACGCTTCCCCAGAGAGGGCCTCGGAGACCCTCAGGGGTGCTCAGACCACACCCTGAGAGCCGTGACCTGTGTGTGGCCTCCCAGCTCGGGGACGTGGAGGTCAGGAGGGAAATTCAGACCACCGGCTCCCGAGCTCCCACGCCGCCGCCCGTCACCCCCCAGGCATGCAGCCGGAACTCACCTCTCCATTGAGGTAGATGAGGTCGAAGGCATATAGACAAACCTGGACCTGGATGTCTGCTGCGTCCACCTCCTGGGTTGGGGCGGGATGGAGAGCAAGGGCGGAGGGGGGCCGGTGAGACGGGGCCCGGTTGGTTTGCCTCCCGTCATGCCTGAGGCCGACACCTGTCACTGTCTTCCCTTCTCTCCAGCCAATGGGCCACACCCGCCCTGAGGGTGACCATGCTGCTGGCCCCAGGCTCTGCAGCGTGATGGCTCTCAGCTCATCCCAACAACCTCATTCCCCTCTGCCAGGTATCTGCCCTCCCAGCCTCCCCTGCAGCTGACGGTGGTGACAGGACACAATTCTGGCCAATGAGAGGAAAGAAGTTTGCTGGGGTACAGGTGGTGGGCGGGCTCCTGGAACAGATCTTCCAGAATGAAACAGAGACACAGGAAAGGGGCTCTTCCCCCTTTGTACTTTAGCATGCTGGGATGAGAACGCAATGGCTGGAGCTGGGGCAGCCACCCTGCCAAAGGCCGCAAGAACCGCATCACGACTGACACTCCGCCCTCCTGGGGACGGGGCGGGGCTGGGAGGAAGAGAAAGCGGGGGACCACGGCAGGCAGCTCAGGGCGACCGGGGCTACCTTGCGTTTGCGGGTGGTGAGCACTTGGAACGGCTGGATCTGCTTCTTTTCCCGGTCCCAAGCCACGGCTTCCGTGTCCAGGATGAAGGATGTGACTGATGGCAGTTTAATCTGAAAGGTGGAGGGGGAGACCCCGGGCTGCTGAGAGGTACGGGGTGAGGCCAAAAGGCAGACGCAAGGACACAAATGGCCTTTCCCTGTTTTAGCTCCCAAGATGCGCCGACATACTGATGCCAACTCACGGACACGCATACGAGCACAGACCCTCTCTTCTCGAAGAAGGAAAAAGCGAACTTTTCTAAGACTTCCTACTTGGTGCCATAAGCTGGGAACCCAGCGGCCCTTGTCAGGTCCCCGTGAACCTGTCCATTTCCCTTCGGAAATCTCTAAGCCGCCCATGGGCCACCCCCTCACTGAGCCCAGTCCGGCCTAGGCCACGTCATCCTACCGGTCTCCTTGCTCCCGCACGGACCCGCGCCTAACCCTCATGGCACTCGGTGGACTGTTAGCAGATGCCAAAACAGGTCGCAGTGTATCCCTGCTAAAACCCACAGCTGTCCCCGTCAGTCCCCGGCCCCCCCTCACCTCACCCGGCCCCCCTCAGGCCCCGCACCCCAGCACACTAGCTCCTCTGTTTTGTGGATGGGCTACGTTCCTTTAGCCACCAGGCCTTTGCACATGCCGATCACCGTAGCGTGCTTGTCCCTGTCCTTCACCTCCACTGGGAGGGCTTCTTTTCTCCCAGAGGAACGCTCCGTACCACTCCAGGTGGCCCCATTCATCCTGCAGCCTGGGGCCCTGTGCGCGGTGGTGGCCTGCCTCACTGACACCGGGCCTAGGTCAAGTCTGACTCTTACAGAGGCTCCCAGAATGGCGGTCCTTTCCTTCAGAGCCCAGGTCTCCACACAGAACTACGGGGCCAAGAGCAGGACGCTCTGATAAGATCTGCCTGCCCCGTGAGGCCTAAGCTCGGTGGAAGAGGAGACTTAATGGGCCCGTCCACGCTACTAGGCCCCCAGCTGCCAGCACAGGGCTCAGGACAGAGCAGACGCCTGGTAAACCCTGGCTGAGGGAACAGGAAAAGGAGCCCCGAACTGTAGCGGCTCCATCCAAACACTCCCAGGAAGCTCCGACATAGACAACGCCACCTGAGCCGACAAAAAGGCGCATCGGTGGCTGTTGCTTCTGGGAGACGGATGGGGGCGCGGCTTGGCACGGGACACAGGGAAGCGATACGGAGCGATGCTTACATGGAAAGGTTTTTTTATGTTTACGTGGGTGTGTATAACCTTACCCGAACTCACCAAGCCAGATACGCTAAGATCGGAACCTTTCATAGGAACTATGTCTAGTTGGGGCGCCTGGGTGGCTCAGTCGGTTGAGCGTCCGACTTCGGCTCAGGTCACGATCTCGCGGTCCGTGAGTTCGAGCCCCGCGTCGGGCTCTGGGCTGACCGCTCGGAGCCTGGAGCCTGCTTCTGATTCTGTGTCTCCCTCTCTCTCTGCCCCTCCCCTGCTCATGCTCTGTCTCTGTCTGTCTCTCAAAAATGAATGTTAAAAGAAAAAAAAAAAAAAAAGAAAAGAAAAGAAACTACATCTAGTAAAACGGGTTAGAAAATCCAGGGCTTGGCAGCTAACAAGGGCTCCGCCCGTGCCTGTGAATCTGTTAGGTCAGTCCTCGCTGCTCTGGGAAAGTGCCAACGTCCTGATTAACTAGGGGCAGGCAGGAAGGGCTGTTTGACCAAGGGCTCCCAAAGCAGGCCCAAGAAGCCCCAGAAGCAGAGAAGCCCTTGCTCCGGGGCCCTCAAGGCCCAGCCATATTCTGACGGTGGGGCTGATGTGCGGGCCGGCTCCCTCTGCCCTCGTCCCGGCCACCTCTCCCTGTCAGAGTGAGATTCCGGTTTTCCCGGCCTCTGTTGCGCCACGGGGCCCAGTGCGGGACAGCAACCCCAAGCCAGAGTCGGCCGGGGGTGGTGGGAGGTATCCCGAAAACGTGAACTTTCCTCTGGAGAGGGGAACAGTGGGAAGCCAGAACCCCCTGCCCGTCTTTCTGTCCGGAAGCATGGCAGGTATCTAGGGGCGGTCAGGGCACGAGTGTTGGGGTGAAGAGCCAACCAGCGAAGGACAGCAGAGGACAGAGACAGAAATGAGCCGGATTCTGGAGGGCTTTGGTGCACAGCTGAGCCTGGGTAGGGCCGCCCACCCCGATCTCCCCGAGAAAAGAAAAAAATCACATCTGCCTAAGCCTCTGGGAGTCAGGCGTTCCGTTATTTGCAGCCAAACACATCCCCATCTCCTTGTAATAAACCCCCACCGCTCCCCGCTGCTCCCCTGCCCCCCGTAACTGCAGCCCCTGCCAGAGGGGAAGCGGGTGGCAGACGCCCACCTTGGGGATGCGGCTGATGATGTCCGGGTACTTTCCAGTATTGTCTTCCTGATTCCTGCTGAAGATCTTTACCTCCCCACCTTCCAGGACATGGATCTGTGGCAGCAGGGGACGGGAGAGGGACTCAGAGCCCGGCCCCTCCCCGCCTCCCCGTGGCCCCTCTTTTCTCTTCTGACCCCACCTTCATCGGCAGAAGGTTCCAGGAGCTCTGGAGGAGGAACTGGTACAGAGACCAGAGTAAATCATCTCCTCCATCCAAACAGCGACTCCCACCCGTTTGTGGAAGCCCCCCCGCCCCGTGCCCCCTGGACCCCGCCATCACCTTCCTCATCCTCCCTATCCAACCCCCACCCAGATGCCGAAGTGTCTTGCTATGTCTAAGAGGATTTGCCTGGTCTCAAGCCGTAAATATCATTCTGATTTTATGGTTAATTCATTTTAAAACAGCCTGGTCACGGTCCACATGTGCCGCCTTAAACGTACGTCATCTCGACAGCTGTGTGGGCGTGGGCTGTAACGTACAGGACTTAAAAATACGCACGTATCTTAAAAATCACGGTCACTACCGTAAAATCCTTTGCTCTCTTATCTTTTCTCAGCAGCCTACAGTAAAACCTTGGATTGCGAGTGACTTGTTCTGCCAATGTTCCGCAAGACGAGCAAACACTTCTCGTCAGTTTCAACTTGGTAAACGAGCGATGTTTCCAGCACGAGCACACTCCGTGACGCCGAATGTCCCATGAGCACAACTAAGCCAATGGTTCTTTGTCTCTCTCTCTCCCTTTCTCTGTGGGACTGTGATCGTCTCCCATGCTCGGGTGCTTGGTCTCAAGCCACGGTGTTCGGCAGAAATCAGTGGTTTTTCAGAATATTGGAAGGTGCCCACGGCTGGCATTGGTGTATTTTTTGTCATTCCGAAGCACCTGTGGACAGTCCTTTACTTTTCCGTACAAGGGTAAGCTTAGAGGAGCGCCTCGGTGGCTCAGTCGGTGAAGCATCTGACTTTGGCTCAGGTCAGGATCTCACAGATCGTGAGTTTAAGCCGCGAGTCGGGTTCTGTGCTGACGGCTCAGAGCCTGGAGCCTGCTTCTGATGCTGTGTCTCCCTCTCTCTCTCTCTCTCTCTCTCTCTGCCCCCTTCCCCACTCATGCTCTCTCTCTCCTTCAAAAATAAACATTAAAACAAAACAAAAGAATAAGCTTAGGAATGCTTTGCTTCATTCTAGGTCGGGCTGCCTGCGAATATAGACCCTTTCCTCTGCTGCCTTATTGTCAGTTACGTGAAATACAATATACGACCGTTTATCACTACTGTACCGTAGTGAAGAGGGGTGTATACGACGGCCCCCACGCAGAAAAAGGCTGAAAAGAAAGGCAGGAAGAAGGACGTGATTACGCTGGAAGTTAAGAAGGAAATCATGGCAAAGTACGAACGAGGCAGGCGAGTGACTGAAATTCCAAGATTTCATAAGAAGTCTACATCTCGTCTCCAGAGGAGGAGAAAAGGGTGGAGGAATCCTTCACTTCAGATGAGATCCATGGAGCCCATAGACAGCAGTGACTAGTGACAGTGAAAGTGACAGTGACAGTGAAAGGCGTCCTACACAAGAACCCTCCCCTCTCTCGTCTCCCTCACACCAGCCACAGAGGTTTTCAAAGGTAAGCGCAGGTTAATTTGTTTTTCTTTATATTCTGTATTTTCCTTGCTATTTTGTGTTACGTTGCAGTATCGTAATCTTTTTTTTTATTTATTTTTGAAGGAGAGAGAGACAGAGCATGAGCAGGGGAGGGGCAGAGAGAGAGGGAGACACAGAATCGGAAGCAGGCTCCAGGCTCCGAGCCATCAGCCCAGAGCCCAACGCGGGGCTCGAACCCACAAACTGTGAGATCATGACCTGAGCCGAAGTCGGACGCTCAACCGACAGAGCCACCCAGGCGCCCCCGTAATCATTTTTATATGAATGTTTTTGGGTCACGGAACAAATCACCTGAGTTTCCATTATTTCTTATGGGGAAATTCGCTTTGATATACAAGCGACGAGGCCTACAAGCAAGTTTCCGGAACGAATTATGCTCGAAAACCGAGGTTTTACTGTATTTTGAAGATCGATGATGCTGACTCTCCAAGTTCACTGCTTGTTAAGCACCGCACGGTGTCAGCCCGACACCTGCTCATCCATCCAGGCGACAAACGCTGGCTGGCCCCGGCTGGCCCCGCCAGGACAGAAGAGACCCAAGAAGCGACCTTACAGACCCAACCAAGGGCCCACGGGTGTGCCTGGCGCTGGGTCACACGACACGTGCTTACATCACCGCACCGAAGGCTGTATAGATGCCTCCCGTGATGGCTGTTACACTGACCCCCCCGCCAGCCGGGCACGTGCAAAGCCGGCATTTCTCGAACGCCCACTGCAGGGGGGTCGGCAATGTTGATGGTTTAATCGAATAAAATCGGCTTTCAGATACACGGGGGAGGTGGGTGTTAACACACCCTCTACGTGAAGGTGGAAGTCCCCCCCCAGGCCCCGGCTCTCTGGCATTTTCCCTTCTGCCGAGGGAACGCGTCCACCCCCCTACCTGTGCCCTCTGCCCGTCGTATTTGTACTCGCAGGTGAAAGCCGCCTCCTCAAAGCGTTTCAGGACCTCGCTGACACCGCGGGTGGGGTGTGCCAGCATCGGTTTCAGGGGGACCCCTGGGAGGGGAGGAGCGAGAGTTAGGGTGCCCTGGGGGAGGGCCAACCCCGGGTCAGGGAGGGGTCTGTGGCACAGACAGCCCGTTGTGCCCCAGGGCCCATTCTCCTTTCCCCCCGCGAAGAGAACACGCCCTCCCGGGGCAGGAGAGGGGGGTGGCCTCCCAGCTTTGGGACATTCCCAGACTCCCTTGCAGCTAGGTAAGGCCACGTGATTAGGATGCGTGTGGTAACAATATGCGCGCCTTCTGGGTCACATCCTCACCCCTCTTCTCTCTCTCCCTCCCTCTTCTCGTTATCTAGAAATCCAAGCCATCCCTGGTCACGCACGTTAGGGTGAAAACCTCTGGGAAACGAAGTGACAAGACAGAAACCTAGGTCCCCGGGGGCCCCTGGGGGTCCGTGGAGCCCAGCCACGCATCCTCCCTGATCCCTGCCCTCCTCTGGACTCTTACAGGGTGGGAAGAAGAGGCTGTGTGGCCAGACCCACTGCCTTTTGGGGGATCTCTTGTTACGGCAGATTCCCCCACGCTCCTCCTGATACAGATGGGGCCTCCAAACAAACAGATGGGCTTCAGCATGGGGAATGGGATTCAATTTTGGTGCTGAGAGGAACCTACAGGTTCTCAGGGGGACGATGAAAGCTAAGGCTGGGAGGAGGGAGTGGGGCCCACAGGAGGGCCGGCCCCGAGCTCCGTGGCCCCACGGCCGGCTCTGCCCAGGGAGGGGCTGCGGCCTCTCCTGAGGGCCCTGTACCTGGGCTCAGCCTGCAGTGCTCCGGGAGGTGCTCCAGGCCGTGCTCCAGCAGCACAGGGATGATCCGGTCCAGGTCGGGCACCTCGCTGGGGCGGGGGCAAGAATGAGCAGGTGTCCTTCCAGAACTCCCGCAGCCTGGAAACCCTGTTCTCTGGCTCTGAGATGCGCCGCTGTGAGTCTGTCACCCTGTTTGTTCCCTCCCATCCCCGACTCCCCTGGTCCCAACTCTCACGGTCTCTGTCCCGATCCTCCCTCAGTGTCACTACACATCCCTCTGTTCCCCTCGGCTTGGGCCTGCCGTCAGCCCTGTCGTCGTGAGACCAGCGGCTCTCCGCCTGAGCCACACGTAAAAGGCACTCGGGGATGGAGTAAAAAGTTCAAGGCCGGGCTCCGCCTCCGGAGATTCTGATGTGGGAGTGGGGGGCAGGGTAGAGACGGCTGTCCTGGCCCGCGGTTCTGCAGGGTTCACGGCTGTGTGCCCGAGTGGGTGCCCCCAGGGTTTCCGTGCAGACGCTCTCGGGCCCTCCTGCCACTGTCACCAGGCAGTCACGGTCCTGCTGTGGCCAGGTCCTCCAGGCGGCCCTCCCCGGAGCCCTTGCTGTCACTCCATGGATGTGCTAACGCCCCGCTGCGTGTCAGTCACAGGATCCCTCACCGTTTGCCACCTTCCTAATCTCTGTCCCCAGTCCCGTCCGGATGGTCACTAGCGCTCACTAGCCACCGGCCCCTCCCACGTCGCCAGCAGCCCTCGGTGCCGAGCCTCCCGCCCCTCCAGCTCCCCCCACCCCCCACCCCCGCCCTCGGCCCTTGGCCCCAGATCTCACCAGAACGTCTGCTTCAGGATCATGCCCTGTTCCTCCAGCCACGTCTTCCGGGCCTCCGCTGTCCGGCCCTTCCCAGCGTCCACGACAGCCGGGGGGAAATCTAAGACCAGAGCCACCAGCGGAGGCTTTGGGATGGGCCCGACCCCTCGGCTCCCCCAGGGCGGGCGGTGCTGGAGACAAGGCTGCTAGGGAAGGAAGGGGCCTGGAAAAGAGCTGGGGCGTGGACTTCGGGAAGGGAGGGCAGCCCGGGCCAACCCGAGCGCCAGGCGGAGACAGCCGCGGGGCCTCACCTTGGCCGGGGGGCGTGAGGCTCACGGCCTGGGCGAGGGCGGCCAGCACCGACTGCTCTGCCAGCCCGAGGCGTAGCCGTCCGCTCAGGGCTCTGTGGGGGAGAGCGGGCGAGAGGGCTTGTCAGCACCACCTTGCCCTCTACCCGATGCGCCTGCCTCCTCCGGTCTCCCAGAACCCTCTGGAACCCTCTGGAACCCTCTCCTCAAAGCCAGAACAATCTTCAGGGCTGGAAGGGACCTGAGGGGTCACACAGCCCCAGTGAACAGACAAGGAAACTGAGGCCAGCCCGTAGCAGCCATGGCCGCTGGTGTTCTCTGGGGCAGAACAAAGTGCCTCCCGGGGGGCCTTTGCGGCTCACCTCAGATGCCCTCTGGGGAAGCAGTGAAGCTCGGGGAGGGCGAGCCGGGGCAGAGCGGGACACAGACTGTGATGGGCAAGGTGTCCCCCACACAGGCCTCGCTCTGAGCCGGGGGTCTCGGGCGCGAGGCTTATCCTCCTTGGGCCTCCCCTCCCGCAGACCAGGCTGAGGGTAACAAGGCCTGCCCGGCAGGGCCGCGGGGAGGAAGTGATGCACTGACACATGCCACACCGGGGACCCGAGAAACACCGCACGATGGGGGACGACTACGATTTTGTTTTCACTGTCGTGGCGACCGCTTGGCTCCCGGCCCGTCCTGCACCCGCCGAGGCCACGGCAGACACGGCTGATCAATCACCGCACCTTTTACCCACGAGCCCCGGGACGACGCGAGGAGAAGAGCCTAGTGGGGACGCCCGTGGCCAGTCCCCCGCTCCTGCCGCCTCCCCCAGCCTCCCGGGCCCATGCCCACCTGGCGATGAATCGGGCTTCTGAGTGACGGCAGGCGACAAAGAGGCCTTTGATGACGTCCATCTTCTTGGCTGTGGACTGAGGCGGGGCAGGCCAGTGGGTGTCTGCGGCGCGGGGTGAGGACCCCGCCTCCTCCTGGCCCGCGAGCCGCCCCCACCTCTCCCCACCTCTCCCCACTCCCAGCGCCCGGTCGCGCTCTGACACAGCGAGGAAGGCGGCGTCCGGCTCCCCTCCGGCCCCACCTTGATTCGGCCAGTGTCTACTGTCCCGTCACGTGGTAGGAACAGAGCAGGTGTCGAAGGGCAAGGGGAGACCCCCCTGCCCCTCCCGAGCGTCCCCACAAGCAGGACTGAAGCGACCCGGCCGCCAGAAGCCCCCCTGTCGCCACCCGCCCGCCGTGTCTCCGGGTCCCCAGGGTCTGGGGCCCGGGGTGGCCGCCTTGCCCACTCACAGCGCTGCCGGCGAGCCCGGCGATGTCTCGGAACTTGGCGAAGACCCCGGCGGCCGTGAGAGCGGGCGGGGGCAGCATGAGTCTCTGGGTGCTGCGGCTGTTCTCGGCCACCAGCCCCACGTCGCCCTTCTCGGCCGCCTCGGCCTTGACGGACTCCAGCTGCCGCCCTTGGGGTGCAGGGAGCCGGGGCTGAGGGGGCCGCACCGGGCCGCGGGTCCCCACAGGACCCACCCTGCCCCTCGGCGGCTCCCCCGCATGCACGCCGAGCCCCGGGGGCCCCGCCCACGTCGCTCTCCCCACATCTGACGCTTCCCTGGGCACCTGCTCCCTCCACACCTTCTTCCCAGCCTCTCCTCCCAACCCCGCGGCCCCGCCTCCAGCCCCGCCTCCCTCACCGGAACCAGCGCCCCACCAGTCTGTCCCATCCATCCGGCTCTCTTCCCCACCTCCAGAGTCCCCTCTCCCATCCCTCACGCGCTCCCCACCTCTCCCCCTTCTCCCTCTGAGACCCCTACGCTCCAACGGCCACCACACGCCCTGCTTACCCGTGGCCTGGGCCACCGCCTTGAGGAGGACCCCGTCCCCGACGCCAAGCTCCAGGCCCTGCTGGGGCGGCCCGAGGCGGTTGAGGCTGAGGTAGAGGATGGGGAGCAGGTCTGGGGGGGACAGGGCCACCACGGAGCGCAGCAAGTTGCTCAGTGTCTCCACCATCCGGAGCCTGGGGGGGGGGGGGGGTATGGGGGGTGAGCCGCTGGCAGGTTAGGGTCAGAGCTGGGGGGGTGGGGGAAAGGACCCGGGAGAGGAGAAGACAAAGGGCTTGAGCCCAGGCCCCGGCACAGTCACAGGCTGCTGGTAGGAGGGTGAGCCCGGTCCCTGCTTACGACGGAGACGGGGAGGACCATCCACAGAGGATGATGGGAGCACGGAGTGCTGTCTAGGTGCCGGGGGCCGCTTCCAAGCATCTGTGCGTTTCCGCTCACTGAAATCTCACGGCTCCCCCATCACACAGACGCTCCTATCACCCCCACTGCACAGATGAGGAAACTGAGGCGTAGAGCCACCATGGAACTCGCCCGAGGTCACAGAGCCCGTGCGACTCAAGCCGAGAGGTGACCCGAGGCCGTCTGCTCCAGGACCCGCGCTCCCAGCCACTAAGCTGCGCTGGCTCTAGAAGCACGACCACGTTAGGGACGCCCGGGCGGCTCCGTGGGTTCAGCGTCCCATTCCTCACTTCGGCGCAGGCCATGATCTCCCGGGCTCGCGAGTTCGGTCCCCGCATCAGGCTCTGTGCGGACAGCGTGGAGCCTGCTTGGGATTCTCTCTCCCTCTCTCTCTCTCTCTCTGCACCTCCCCTGCTTGTGCTCTCTCTCTCTCTCCCTCTCTCAAAATAAGCTTTAAAAAAAAAACAAGTAAAAGTACCACGCCTCTGTCCGTGTCACGAAGTCTGTACGAACGTGTGCACGTTCGTTAAGCGCACACCCAGGCAGCCTAATTGGACAGAGGAGCTCAGTCTATTCCCATGGAGGAGACACCGGAGGACCACGAAGCCCGCCGAGCAGACCCCCCAGACGTGACCGTCACGGGCGGACCCACCAGTGGCTCCAATGCTGGCGGAACGGCTTGCCCCCCAAACTGAGGTCTACCCGGAGCCTCACGATGGGACTTTACTTGCCAGTTAGAAAATAGTGCGGTAACGATTTCAGGAGTAGAATCCTCAACTTCCTTTTTTTTTTTTTTAAAGTTGATCTTTCTTGAGAGAAAGAGAGAGTGGGGGATGGAGAGAAGGAGGGAGAGAGAGAGTCCTAAGCAGGTGCCACAATGTCAGCAAGGAGCCCAACACGGGGCTCAAAGCCAACAAACCGTGAGATCACGACCTGGGCCGGAAGCAAGAGTCGCACGTTCACTTGACTGAGCCCCCCAGGCGCCCCGCCTGAATCAGCTCTCGAGGAAACGTCACACAGACCCAAAGTGAGACTTCTGCAAGGTCCCCGGACTCGTCGAAAGCGCCACAGCGGGGAGGCTGGACCAAGAAAGACCGAGGAGCCGTGGAGGATGGAGACAAGGAGACGGGGTGACCACGCACCACAGGCAGGGGTCAGGGTCAGGGCGAGGGTCCAGGGTGGGTCCCGGCCTAGCAAAGCCAACGCAAAGGGGGAAACCAGCCAGACACAAATGACGTCTGCGCGTCGCATAACAGCCCGCGCTAACGCTGACATCGCGGTCTCGGTAACCATCCCCCTGCCGGCGTAAACACGTCAACGTTAGAGAAAGCTGATCACGGGTACGTGGGGGCTCGCTGTGCCATTTCTACGATTTTCCTCGAAGTTTACAGTTATTTCTAAAGCGCCTAAAAAAAAGGTGTAAAACCCTCCAACTGGGGATCATGGGGACTGGACAGTCACCCACAGTCCTCCTGAACTCAGTGACTGCCAACAGCACCTCCTAAAAGTACTTACTAGGCACCTCGCTGTGCCACTCTGGCACCCCCTCCGAGCAAACCCGAGACGGATGATCTTCACTTTCCTTACGCAGAGGCCGAAGCTCAGAGAGGTCAGGCCACCCGCCCACGGTCACACAGCCAGGAAGCAGCCGGGACGGGGCCCACTCCCAGACCTGTCTGCGCCCGGGGCTGGGCACTGGCTCCACTGCCCACAGGTCTGGCCTTCCCGGCCCTTCCCGCACCCTCTGGGCCCCAGAGGAGGCGCCTCCCGTGTTCACAAAGACACACGCTGAAGCACTGGGAAGAGCCTAAACACTCCGCGATGTACAAAAATGAAAGAATCCCACGGCGCGGCTAAAAGGGGTGAGACCTACTTAAAGCAGCATGGAAAGATCTGGAAACAATGCTGATGGAGCATCGGGGACCAGAATGACGTGGGCCCCCTGACAACACCGATTGAATACACAGGGATGGGGGGGGGGGGGGGCGCAGGATGGGGTGGAACAGGGACCAGGCCCAGGCAGCCCAAGGCCCCAAGGGCCCTTGCAGTGCTCACTGGGAGTGGGGTTCTCACTGTACCCAACACCCGGACCTCCTCACGGGAAGGGCGAGGAAATCAGCCGGGCTGCGGCGACTTCTCACCAAATGCGGGTAGACGGAGCTCATGTCATAGGGAGGAGGCGGTGTCCCCACCCCAGGGATCTGGGTTCTCTCCCCTACCACGTCTCGTTCTGATCAACAGAAACAGACAGAAGCACGGGGCAGGGGCCTTCCGAGCCTGGGGCCCAAGAGGCCTCGCAGCTGCTCCCAGGGCCATGGCCATGAGAGGGAGGGAGGGTGAAGGGACCAGGCAACAGGAGGCGTCCCTCCCCCCCCCACCCCCCCCACAGGGGGGTCCGACAGATTACCGAGCAGAAACCTCCTCAATCTTCTCAAATGTCCGGGCCACAGCCAGGTAAGGGACCCTGGGGGAGGAAGAGAGACACGGGGCAGTGCATACAACCCACGCCGTCCATCGTCTGTCCACCTGCCTCCCCACGCTTTCCACGCTGCTGCCTGTGTCCCCTGAACGTGGACACGAGGGACGCGGCAGTTCCCTCCAACGGAGGCCTCCAGGGAGAGGCACCCGGCGACAGGGGGCGAGGAAGGCAGTCGGGGGCGGGAGAAGCCTCACTTCTGGCCCGGCTTCCAGCAGGCGTCGTCGACGGGATGGTAGTTGTTCTTGGCCGGGTTGTAGCCGGAGGGGTCCAGGGGTCTGTGGAGGCAAAGGGGAGATCAGACACCTGGGGCAGAGCAGAGCCGCTCCTTCAACTAACACTTTCTGGAGCACCTGCTGTGCACCCGACACCGTTCTAGGCACGAGGGCACACAAAGGAACGAAAACAAAGTTGGTGAACCTGGAGCTCCCGCTCTAGTGGGAGCGTCAGGGGCAACAAGACAAAACAAAACACAGAAGCAAACGATTTCGCTATTACGAAATATGTAAAACCAAGTGGTGGGGGGCACAGTGGGATAGAAGGTGCTAGATCTGAGGAAAAGGTGGGGAAGGAGAGGTTTGGGCAGAATAACCTGAGGCGTGAGCAGACTGGGTATCGGGGAGAAGAGCACGCCAGGCAGGGGCAACAGCCAGTGAACCCATGAAACGTGAGCTCACGACCTGAGCCGAAATCAAGAGTCACATACCTAGCTGACGGACCCACCCAGGCGCCCCTGCGGGGGAGCGTGTTTAAAATGACCCGGACTCCCCAGCCTCAGGCCTGTATCTACCTCAAAACTGGGGAGGCACAAGAGGGTGGGCGAGAAGACTCGGGAATTTTTCCAGCTCTTGTGCGGACTCTGATGCACAGACGGGGCTGTGCGGCTGAGCCGGACGGGGCGTGCGTGCGGCTCCGCAGGGGAAGCGTTTCCTAGGTGGTGGTCGTCCCGGTCGACCGTACTGTTCTTATGAGAGACAGCACAGCAGTTAAGAAATCCTACAGCCGGGCCGCCTGGTTCAAATCTCAGCGCGCGGGCCTCACTCCCCACCCGTGACCTACGCGAGGCACCGACGGTAAATTAATACTAACAGGAACAACAGTAGCAGCTACAACCTGCTGAGCTTGGCAGCGGCCAGGCCCTAGCCAAATGTTTCCAACCCTCAGGAGGAAACTGGCACAGAAAGGCTAAGGCACTTCCCCAAGGTCACACAGCTGGCCGAGGAGGAGCTGGGGCTTCTCACCACTCCACGATACCGTCCTGCCTTCAGGCCTCACCTTCCTCGTCTGTGAAATGGGGATACCGACAGAACCTACGCACCGTGACCGCTGGATGAAAGCGAGTGCGGTCCCCGGTACGTCCCCATTTCCGAGGTGAGAAAAAGTGGACGTCCCGAACGTTTGTCTGTCTCCTGGAGGCAGCCATCGGAGATGGACGAGTAATCAGGCTTGGAATGGAGTCGGAAGAATGATCTCGGTATCACGTGAAATAGGTAACAGGACGGGGGCGCCAGGGTGGTTCAGTCGGTTAAGAGTCCGACTCTTGGTTTCGGCTCAGGTCAGGAGCTCACGGTTCGTGGGCTCGAGCCCCTGCATCTGACACCACGCAGAGCCTGCTTGGGATTCTCTCTTTCCCTCTCTGCATGCCCCTCCCCCAACCCCACGCACATGCTTTCTCTCTCTCCAAATAAACTTTAGGAAAGACAAAACCAGCCAGGATACAAAGCCTTGCAGGCAGTAGGCCACCGATTTCATCAGAGAAACTTTTTTCTGGACGCATAAGCACACGCACGTACCCAGAAGGCCAGACGGGCCAGAACTGAGGAGGAGCACGCCCAGGATTCAGGGGGCACCCAAGTCCTAGGCCCGGCCCTACCCCCGTCTTCCTGCGTGACCCAGGGAAGCTAACGCAGCCTCTCTGGGCTAATGGTTCCAATGCCTATAAAATGGCTAAAATGCTCTCTTCTGCCACAAGAGTCCTGCAAGATGAGGTACAACAGCATAAAAGAAACCTTTAGCGCTCTACCCGACGCATAGTAGGTGTTCAAGAGGAGCCAGCGGTTCCCATAGCGATGTCGCGTGCTGAAACGGTGCCCTTTACCCCCGCCAACAACGTCTCAACTGGGGCACAAAACTGCTGTTAAGACTCCCCAAAACATTTTTATCGGAACAGTTCACCGGACGGAGCCTGCGGGGCTCCGTCGGTTGAGCGCCCGACTCCTGACTTCCTCCCGGGTCGTGATCTCGCAGTTTGGGAGATGGAGCCCCCATCCGGCTCTGCATTGGCAAGTGCGGAGCCTGCCTGGGATTCTCTCTCTCCCTCTGTCTCTGCCCCTCCCTTGGTCGTGCACGCCCGTGCGTGCACTCTCTCAAAATTGACAAATAAACTTTAAAAAAAAAAAAAAGAAGAATTAACTGTAATCACAGCTTTGCTTTTTTTTTTCAACGTTTATTTATTTTTGGGACAGAGAGAGACAGAGCATGAACAGGGGAGGGGCAGAGAGAGAGGGAGACACAGAATCGGAAACAGGCTCCAGGCTCTGAGCCATTAGCCCAGAGCCTGACGCGGGGCTCGAACTCACGGACTGCGAGATCGTGACCTGGCTGAAGTCGGACGCTTAACCGACTGCGCCACCCAGGCGCCCCAATCACAGCTTTTCAAAAAATTCTTTGCGTGTTTTTTTTTTTTATTTTATTTTTGAGAGAGAGAAAGGGTGCAAGCGGGGAGGGGCAGAGAGAGAGAGGGAGACACAGAATCCGAAGCGGGCTCCAGGCTCCGAGCTGTCAGCGCAGAGCCCGACACGGGGCTCGAACCCACAGACTGCGAGATCGTGACGCGAGCCAAAGTCGGACGCCCAAACCGGCGGAGTCCTCCAGGCCCTACCGTAATCACAGATTTTTAAAGCTAAAAGAATTTTTGGTGATTATCGGTCTCGTCTTTACAGGGATAAGACCAAGAGAATTCGGACCCACTGCGCTACTCCCTTTAATGCCCTGTCCTCGCTACTCGACAGTCGATATCAACTCACCCTTTGGCCTCCTCCTTTCTAGGGGTGCCAGGTCCCTCTTCTTTCCCTTCTTTCTTGGTCGCCGGCTTCCGGGGGGCTGGGAATGAAGTCAGGAAACTGTGGGCCCTTCCTCCTGAGAGCCCCCACTGCCCAACTCCTCTCGCCCCATCAGGCCAGGAGAGAGGGGTCAGGCCTTCCGTAGGGCAGGGGTAGGGCAGGGCGTGCTCCGGAGAAAGGCCCACCGGCCTCCTCCCCGCGCGGCTGGGAGCTGATGGGCGGGAGACACTCACCGAAGAAACTGCTGACCGTCTTGGGAGCTCTGGGGGGAGGCTTAGCCTGGTCCCCCTCCCGTGCTTCCTGCTTTCCGGCCACCGCAGGCTCTGAGGTGCTGTCTGTCGGGGGCTCGGCTGCTAAAGCGAGACACAGGGTCAGCTGGAGACGCCAACATCCAACCCGAAACCTCATTTGTAACCCCAGGTCATTCTGACGCCCCAGGCGGAAAACGGCCCCCTTTCTGCCCCTTTTCTCTCCGCGTGTAAGTTTGGAGCCTCTTGGGCCTGAAGCTTTTGCGGCAAGTACTAAGGGTTCCGCTCGGCATCTGGCCTGAAACTGGAGACGTGATGCGAACGGCGGTAAAAAGAAATCTCAGCACGATTAGAAGAAAACACTCCCACTTCTCCTGCCGTTGCAGCAAATCGGATGCGATTTGTGTCCTCAGAATGAGCCCATGGTGTCCTTTCTCACACAGGAGTCTCACGGACGCCCAGCTGCGGGCTTGGGGTCTGGCCTGTGAGGGTAACTATACTGTCTGACTTCATAAATTCCCGCTCAGTGAGCAGCACTTAGTACCTGTGATTTCGCAGAGATACAAATATCTTATCGGAGGACGCCCAGCTCTTTTTTCTTTACCCACACACACAGGGGGGAGATTATAACCGTAAGATCGGTAATAAAACCTACGACTCCCCTAGAATTTGCATCTTTTTTTATGTTTATTCATGTTTGAAAGACAGAGCACGAGCAGCGGTGGGGCGGAGAGGGAGGGGGACACAGAATCTGAAGCGGGCTCCAGGCTCTGAGCCGTCAACACAGAGCCCGACACGGGGCTCGAACTCACGAACCGCGAGATCGCGACCTGAGCCGAAGTCGGACGTTCAACCGACGGAGCCACCCAGGCGCCCCTCCTAGAATTTGCATTTAAACAACACATTTGAGGAGCTATGTCATGTTGAAAATTAACTGGCCTCCGAAGACATCCGACCCAAAGCCAGAGAGCCAGGGCGGGCTGGGGGCAGAGGACTGGAGACTCACGGGAGGTCTCTAAGTGCTCAGCGGGCGTCGTGGGCCGGTCGCCTTCTGCTTCCTCCTTTTGGGCCAATTCAGGCTCTGTGAGGCTTTCTGTTGGGGTCTCTGCTTTGGATAACAGACAGAAAAGTCAGATGGCAAAAAAGAATCACTCTGGGGCACCTGGGTGGCGCAGTCGGTTAAGCGTCCGACTTCAGCCAGGTCACGATCTCGCGGTCCGCGAGTTCGAGCCCCGCGTCAGGCTCTGGGCTGATGGCTCGGAGCCTGGAGCCTGTTTCCAATTCTGTGTCTCCCTCTCTCTCTGCCCCTCCCCGGTTCATGCTCTGTCTCTCTCTGTCCCAAAAATAAATAAACGTTGAAAAAAAAAAAATTTAAAAAAAAGAATCACTCTGACTCCCCCAAGGACATTTCAAGTCCCGAGACGGTCAGCCCCCCGCTACTCCTGTGTGCCAGTCAAGCATATCTGTAAAGTGATAGGAGGTGTGACAGTCCGTTCTTGGTCAGCCCCAAGCACGGCAGGACCCCCAACACAATCCAAACCCTGTGTTCCTTTGCCTGGGCAACCAGACCTGGACACAAACAGCCAGTACCGTCTTAGCAACTTTTAGAATTATTCACCGCAAAATACCACCAGAAAGAGTCCCAAACGCATGTGATAACCTGATATGGGTAAAAAGTAAAAATTTTTTAAACTGATGGGGCGCCTGGGTGGCTCAGTCGGTTGAGCGACCGACTTCGGCTCAGGTCACGATCTCACAGTTTGCGAGTTTGAGCCCCGTGTCGGGCTCTGCGCCGACAGCTCAGAGCCTGGAGTCTGCTTCTGATTCTGTGTCTCCCTCTCTCTGACCCTCCCCTGTTCATGCTCTGTCTCTGTCTCAGAAATAAATGAACAATAAAAAAAAAAAAAAAAAAAAAGCATGTGAACTTGAGAAAAACGTGCCTTAGTATCAAGAAGCTACCCGCCCTCCGGTGACCCCACGCACTAATGCTGGCTAAAAACGCACAATTCACACTACGAATGGATACCGACTAAAAATGGCCAACAGGAAGTCACGTGTGCCCCGGGGAAGTTGAGCCTAACAAACACTGGCAGTGGCAAAGGCTATAACTGGTAGAATCTCACACGGTCCCCCAAATGACCAATGGATCAGATCTTTACGGTGGCATTCCCCCCCCCCCATTTCATATGCACAGAGCTGCAAGTCCCCCCCCCCACCACCACAAGGTAGGATGGTTTAAGGTTCCAAGGGGAAATGGCGACATCTGGTGGACACTTCAGGAACTACTAGCTCGAGGTATCAGATTCCAGTATCCTTTGACCTCTATCCTTGGATTACCTTTCTGCAAAGCTGGGCTTTCATTGGTGGCCGTGGTAAAAAAAACAAAAACAAAACACAATAACAACAACGAAAAACTGCACAAAAATCAATGTGGAACAGGAAACCAGGGGGGCAGTCTTCAATCGGATTCCACAGTTTGAGAAATTGTGCGGAGGCCAGGAGACATCCTATTTAGTCACTGATCGTGACTAAGGACGGACCAAAAAAATAACTGCTTTCCCTTTCGATGTGCGCGCACCATTCTCTCCAACGCCCAGGTTTCTAGAACATAAACAGTCGTCTGGACGTAACTACTTAACGGACGGAGCCACTGAGGTCGTGGCCTGGTTGCGGGGGGGGGGGGGGGGGGGGGGCGGGGGGGCCAGAAAAAAAAAATCACTGAGACACTAAGGGCGCTGTGAGAGGCTGGGGATCTCTGCTTCCTGATAAAATCTCTCAGGAAAAAGACGTGATAGAGAGGAAACGATTTTCCATCAAAACAAACAGAAGATAAAAATGGGCCAAACTGTGTACAAATTAACACTAAACTGAAGAGGCCCAAGGAATGGATTTCAAAATGCTCTGACAACAGTGATGCCTATGCTGGGGGTGGGGGGGTCAGGTTCTGACGGCCACATCTGGATCCAGGGACACAGGCATCAAATCGGGGATCCTAACACCTCGTCCCATCGGAGAGGCCCCCACCCTTCCAGATTCCCGCCATATACACACTCTCTCCCTCTCTCTCCCTCCTCCTGGTGACTCACCTTCTTCCTTCTTCCTCTTTGCCTCTCTGTCCTCATCCTTGCTCTGTTCTTCCAGGATATCCTGAATCGGCCGTTTAGGAAGCTGCTTCCGAGCTGGGAAGGAAAAGGGCACGGTAGGGCTGACCTCGCCGGCCTATCTGCCCCCCTCCCCAGTGAGCTCAGGCCCATCGGTGATGGGGGCCCCTGGAGAAGTCTCTGGAACCGCCCCCCCTTCTGCCCCGAGGCGGGCCTCATCCTTCAAGCTGTGCTGCCTCCTGGCTGTGTGACCCGGAGCAAGTTACTTAATTTCTCTGTGCCTCGCTCGTCTGCCTGTGCAGAGTGAAAACAACCCCCAAAAGTTAGTGACGCGGTGATGTGCTCGGCTCAGGACCCAGGGAGGACTCTAGCAGACCCCCTCAGTGCCCTGCCTGCACCCCTAAGACCTGACCATCAGTGCGTGTCCCGGATGGCTCTTCCGGGGCCTCAGACGTGTGCGAGAGGCCAGGAAGCAACGGGTCCCGCGACGGGCCCTCGCTAGTGACTCCTGTAGACGGAAGGAGCCACCATGAACGCCCATCTTCTCCCGGCTGGGCCGCCTTCCCTGAATCCCTCGCGGTCTGCGTTCTCTGTGCTTCCCAAAACAAACGACTCGCATTTGCACTCTTGTTCTGGAACTTCTGAGGCCGCTTCTAGAAGACCCCAAGCGGATGCTCAAGCGCGGTGAGGAATTCACCGAAAAGGCAACTGCAGTCTTTTTTATCGCCGTCTGTCACCTTCTCCCCGGCCTCCTGGACCCGGTGGCTCCTGCGCATGGCCGCAGAGGGACCTGCCCTCAGCGGCCGGCACAGTCCTCCTCCTCGCTCAGAAAGCCGCCCGTGTCTCCCCACCAGCCATTGAAGGACAGAGTCTTTGGATGTGGGCCCCTGTCCTACCTCACCTCTCTCCGGCTGACCTTCTAACTCCTCCCACGCCACATAACCCTTTCTTCCCACCCCCGCCCCCCGCCCCTGCCACCGAACTGCTGCTGTTCCCAGACACGCCACGCTGTGTCACGACTCCGGGCCCTGGCACGTGCTGCTGCTCGGTGGCCCTCTGGGGCAAAGTTCAGAGGTCATTACCTCTAAAAAGAATTCTCCAACCCCCCCTCCCCCCAACCCAGGGCCGATCTCGGCGTCAGCCCTGAGCCACTCAGCTGTGTCGTCATGACCCCCCACTCCCGCAGCCCTCCCGTGGCGCCCCAGCACCCCCAGGATGGGCCCCGGGCCCCTGGCCCAGCACGTGCGGGCCTCCGCGAGCCAGCCCCGCTCTCCTGTCTCCCCGTGCACTGCCTTCAAGGTCTCCCTGCTCCCCGAAGTGCGTTTCATTCTCCAGAAACATTCCAGGGTGTGCGATCCCCGGAGCGCCCTCCCGAGGCCTCCGTACAGGCTGCTCTTGGCCGCGTGGCGCAGTCAGCACCAATCCCTTTCCAAGGCTCAGCTCAAGGTGTCACTCCCCCCGCGCTGGCTCAGTTCTGAGCGCCCACGTACGTACAGTGCCCTATTCCCACCGCTATTGTTTTTCTTTTTTTTTTTTTCGTTAAAAAAAAATTGGGAGGGAGCCTGGGTGGCTCAGTCGGTTGGGCAACCAACTTCGGCTCAGGTCACGATCTCGCGGTTCATGAGTTCGAGCCCCGCGTCGGGCTCGCTGCTATCAGCACACGGCCTGCTTCAGATCCTCTGTCCCCCTGCCCCCAACCTGCCCCTCCCCGCTCGTGCTCACTCTCTCTCTCTCAAAAATAAAAACAAACATAAAATTATTTAAGGCTTTTGTACGCGAGTGTAATTAACATACGGTCTGTTAGTTTCATGTGTCACAACTGCGACACCCGTCGTCTGCCATCACACGAGGGTCTCTCACCTGTGCTCCCCCTGTACGAGACCTTCCTGATCCCTCAGGGGACACAGGTGCCCCTCCACAGGCCGGCTTCCCATGGACCTTCTCCAGTGTCCCTGCTCGGTGTCCCCAACCCTGTGCACTGAGCTCCAGCACGCCAGGGCATCGGTGCCCTGAAGGGCCTTCCCGCCGCCTCCTTCCGTTAACTCTCTTCCCTCCCCGTTCCCTGCTTGTTTTTCCGTGTCCTTCAGGGCTCGGCTTGGGGAATCTCTCTTCCACAAGCCTCCCTTGCGTCGTGGCCCCGGCCCCGTGCTCCCGCCGTGAGCTGCGCTGCCTCCACGATGGCGCGTCGCCACGGTTAGAATAACCAACACTTCCTGAGTCCTCACTACGGGCCAGGCCCAATTCCAAGCACTTTACGCCTATTTCCTCTGAACCTCTGTAGGGTAAATGCCCAGTTATGGTCATCTCTGTCCTACAGATAAAGCAATTGACGCTCAGAGAAGGTAAGTCATTTACCCGAGGTCACACAGCCCATGCTCTCAACCACAACATTAAGATCAGAGCTGGGACGAGGGTGGCCGCCTGGTGCAGAAACCCTCGCGTGCACAAAGAAGAGCCACGGAAGGGGCATCCTTCCTGTGTGTCCTTACCTGTGCGCCGCTTCGGGATCCCCGTTGGGGAGAGGCCCGCAGGAGAGGTGTTGGAGAGGGGAGGGCTGCCCTCGGGAAATGTGACAGGGCTGGGAGGGGAGACCTGTGGAGAGCCTGGGGCCGGCTTCTGGAAGGCAAAAGAAAGAGCAATTCTACAGTGAGGGGAGAAATAGGGGCCACCTCCTCGTCGAGGGTTCAGGCCCAGTTCAGGCCTCCTCCTCTCTTACCTGGGCCTCACTCCACCCTCCTGTGAAATTTCATGGTACCTGACTCTCCCCATCACGGACACTAATTTTTCTAAATGGACTCTTTTTTTTCTCAAGTAGCGGAACTTTTGACTTTTAGCTAGGCATGTGATGGTCCAACTAAAAACCCCATTTCCCAGCCTCCCTTGCAGCTAGTGTGTCAGGAGTGTGAGAACCTCGCTTCCCAGCCTCCCTTGCGGCTAGGTCTGGTCAGGAGTGTGAAAACCTCACTTCCCAGCCTCCCTTGCGGCTAGGTCTGGTCAGGAGCCTGGGAACCTCACTTCCCAGCCTCCCTTGCAGCTAGGTCTGGTCAGGAGTCTGAGAACTACACTTCCCAGCCTCCCTTGCAGCTAGGTGTGGCCAGGAGCCTCACTTCTACACAAGGCAACATAAGGGAAAATGATGCACACTTCCCAAGGAACGTCTTGCCCTCCTCACTGGCTGAATATCGACATTCACTTGGACAAGAGCATCCAGGGATAAAAGTAATGGTATAGACGCAGCCCGGGTCTTCGACACGGAGAGACTGGCACACTCATCCTGGACTTTCTGTGCTCATTAGAAAGAAATTCCTACCTCGTATCTTGGTTTCAAGTGCTGCTCTACTCATCTTACAGGGCCCCCTGCCAGTTATTAAGTGATCGCCCCTCAGCTCTCAGCCTACCCCGTCCCCTCTCCCTCACGACGCGGGGACTCTGAGAACCCCCTTCCCACTCTGCTGTGGCGCTGTGCATCACGCGGTGCCGGAACGGGGCCCGCGCCAGCGGGATCCAACTGACGGTGTTTCCGCCGCTCACGGGGCCTGCGACGTGACGCCCCACAGACACCAGCCCCCTCTGCCCGGTGCCCCTTCCTCAAAGATCTGACCAGGCCTTCAGGGCACCACCTGTAAGCTCAGAGACCCCGGCACCCGCCAGCCAGCGTCTGAAGGTCTGAACTTCAGCTCTCCGCTTCCAGGCGTGGTGGCTGCATCCTGCGGTGACTACCCCCACGCTGCCTGAAGGAGTTCTCCCTTCACCCCTGCAGTCACCCACTTGAAAACCGCATTCCCGGTTGGCCATTCTCTGTATTAAACTCTCCGTTCAAACCCCTCGTGTGGTCTCCCGCTCCTCTTTGGACCCTCATGGATACGGGCCCCAAAGGAGTGTCGTGAAGGCTGCCAGTGACCCAACACCTCTTGCGTCTCTCTCCTGCTCAGAACCGGTCCAAGGATCCCCAGCAGCCCCAGGACAAAGTCCAAGCTCCTGAAGGTGCCCCCGCTACTCCCTGGACCCCGTGAATATACTCAGGGATGTGGCAAAGGGCCATTCAGGCCGCAGAGGGAATTAAGGTTACTAATCAGCTGCCCGTTAAGTGACTTTTTTTTTTTTAACGTTTTATTTTTGAGAGAGAGAGAGCGAGCGTGAGTCGGGGAGAGGCAGAGAGAGAGAGAGAGAGACGGAGGATCCGAAGCAGGCTCCGCGCTGACAGCACAGAGCTCCGCGCGGGGCTAGAATTCACGAACCGCGAGATCGCGACCTGAGCCAAAGTCAGTTGCGCAACCGACTGAGCCACCCGGGCGCCCCCCCCTTAAGTGACTTTTAAGCAAGGGAGGGACGGAAGCAAATGTCTTTGGAAAAGACGAAAAGCCCTCTGACCTGCGGAGAGACCGCACGTCTGTTTTTGAGCCCTTAGTCTGTATCGTGTGTTACTCTCAGATCTGTATGTGAACAGACCCCTCTTTACGCACAAGCCCTGGGGGGCAGGCGCCACCGGGAGCTGATGGGAATTATGGCTCCTCCCAGAAACAGCGGGGAGGCTAGCGGGGGGGGGGGGGGGGGGGACCTACCTGGCCTTTGGAGGGCGTGAGGGCTTCATCCTCCTCCTCCCCTTCACTGCCCAGGACCCGGGCCGCCTTCCGCCCTGGCCTCTTCACTGGAGAATCGTTCTCAGGCACCTCTCCGTTCCGTTCCTTCAGCGCCACCCTGGAGGGTGGGAAAATGGAGGCGTTCCAGCAGGCAGAGAGGGGGTATACTGCCCTGAACGTTCCAGCGCCTTCCCTAAGTTTCATGCCCTCCCTTTCCTTTCAAGCATTTAACGGGCTTCTTCTGGAGGCCTCCTTCCCTACACTCTTCATCATCCATCCATCGACCACATCCTACGTGCCCACCTCCTGTGATGAGCGATGCTGGGGAGCGGACGGGAGTCCCTGCTGAGAGCAGAGAAGGCCTCCCTTCTTCAGTCACACAAGCCCCTGGGATGTGGCGAAGGCCATGGCCTCTCGGCTAGAGACTATACTTCCCAGCCTCCCCTGCAGCTAGGCGCGGCCCTGTGACGGGTTCTGACCAACAGGATGTAAGGGGTAGGACTGATGCACGCAACCCGCTCCCGACTGCTCGTCCCCACGTTGTCTTACTGCTGGGACTCTCGGACTTGCCAACCGCCTTAACAACCCTGAGGTCCTGGATCCGGCCATGCCTGAAACCGGACCTACCTTTGGACTTCCCAGTTATCAGAGCCAAAAAAAATTCCCTTTAGGGCTCCAAGACATTCTGAGCGGGGCTCGAAACACTTAGAGCCAAGAGGGTCCTGATTGAGAGGAACAAATTCACCACGTCCTAGCCCCGATACCTACTTTGGAGGTGGCTCTGTCTCTCTGCTGGAGGTCTCTTTCTCCGGCTTTTTCGCTTTGCCCTCCTTCTTGGGGTGGAAAAATGACCTAGAGGAACACAGGAGGAGGGGAAAACGGGAATGAATACAGCACAAATGGGTCCTCGGATCGGGGCCCCGTTCTATTGCTTCCGACGCGGACTGCCGTCCCAGCACGCGACAACTCCCTTCGATAAGGAAAGTGACGCTCTGCCTGGGGGGGGGGGCAGGGGCGGGGCAACGCTCTGCTTATATTTCCCATCCTGACACCCGACAGCCATGACGCATCCCAATTTTCCTTCAACAAGTACCAGCTAAGCACCTCCTAGGTGCCGGGGACCTGGCCGGGCCCCGGAGATTCGGCGGAGACCCAGACACAAAGCCCCCACCCCCGAGGGGTCGACACCCAGTAAAAGAGGCGATATTAAGTCGCTAAATATAAAATGTCAGGAGGCGGGAAGTGCTCTTATGAAGACAAACAAGGCAGGGCGCCTGGGTGGCGCAGTCGGTTAAGCGTCCGACTTCAGCCAGGTCACGATCTCGCGGTCCGGGAGTTCACGATCTCGCGAGATCTCGAGTGATCTCGCGTGAGTTCGAGCCCCCCGTCGGCTCTGGGCTGACGCCTCGGAGCCTGGAGCCTGTTTCCGATTCTGTGTCTCCCTCTCTCTCTGCCCCTCCCCCGTTCATGCTCTGTCTCTCTCTGTCCCAAAAATAAATAAATGTTGAAGACAAACAAGGCAAGGCGTCCCCTCTCCACTTGAGACTGGCTCGCCCGAGTGGCTGGCTTCCGGAGACCGGAGTCCTGAGCAGGGATGGTGGGAAGCTATTGGTGCAGGCACCTCGCCCACGCTCTGCCGACCGGGTGAGGGAGGCCAGTGTCACTGGGGATGTCCCGTGCCCCCTCCTACAGGGTGATGCCAGGCTGCTGCATGTCACTGCCCGTGACCCCAGTGACAACAACATCGGACAAATTTGGGGACCGTCTGCAGGCATCCTGACAAAGTCGGAGAAACCGTCCCCCAGAGTGACACCAAAGGGAACGGGGGAGGCATGACAACAAAAGGGAATATGGGACTCTGAAACGCAGCCTGGAACAGAAAAAAGCGTTAAGGGATAAACCGTTGAAACCCGAACATGGCGTGGAGCATAGTCAACAGTAATGTCCCAGAGCCGGCTCCTTCCTGTGGCCGACGGACCAGGCACACGAGGCGTCAACGGTGGAAACCCGGGGCGCCGTGTGCAGGAACCATTCTAGAAGCGCCTGGGTGGCTCCGCCGGTTAAGCGTCCGACTTCGGCTCAGGTCATGATCTCGCGGCTCGTGAGTTCGAGGCCCGCGCCCGGTCCTCTGCTGACAGTGCGGAGCCTAGAACCTGCTTCGGATGCTGTGTCTCCCTCCCTCTCTGCCCCACCCCGGCTTGTGTTCGTTCTCTCTCTCTCTCTCTCTCTCTCTCTCTCTCTCTCTCTCAAAGTAAAACAAATAAACACTTAAAAAAATAAATAAATAAAAATAAAACCCGTTCCAGAATGGCTGACTTTAAAGCAGCCAATCAGTCAGCCGATCCAGCCAAGAAAGCCATCAGACACACTGTCCGCCCAGGACAGGCTACGCCCCAGATTTGTCGTCATGTGAGAAGAACGGAGCCTGTGATCTGTGACCTCCCAGGTCTCCGGGCTGGGGGTCCAGGACTGGGTCAGCCTAGAACCCATCCACTCCTTTTGGGAGGGGCCCCTCCACACACTCTCCGACTGGGACACCCCCCTCAGAGTCCCAGTGAGAGAGTTGGGGCTGCTGGGTCCAACCGAGCGGTTTCAACTCCACAAGCCGAGGTCTTCCCCTTCTCGTTCCCCCGAGGCCGGCCTGCATCAGGACAGGGTTTCCCAACCTGGGCGCTACTGATGTTTCAGGCCGCCCGTTCTTGGTGGCGGGGGCTGCCCTGTGCACTGTCGTCCAGCAGCGTGCCTGGCCCTTCTCCAGTAGATGCTGATGAGAAGCGCCCCCTCTCTTCCCCCTAGTTACGACGCTGCCGGCTGTTCCCTGGGGGGCCGAACCACCGACTGCAAAACACTGGGTCAGCACTTCTGAACCCCGTGGCTCAAAACTCTCAGTGGACACACTCACTGTCCTACGCATCGCGCTCCCCGTGTTACCTCCTGACTCTTGGAAATTCCAATTTGAAGAGTGACTTGTGTTCTTCCAGGAAAAGGCACAGAAAGAGAGAGAGAGAAGAAAGAGCAGAGACCTTTAGAGAGTGTAGGACAGGGCGGGGTGGGGGAGTTGTTTCTTTACATGATACTCCGCTGCATGGTGACGTCCGAATTCCCTCTCCCCCCTCTCCTCCTCCTCTTCTCCGGCCAGATGTTCCTGAAACAGAAATCCCAATAGTTGGTGAGAATACGGGTCGTGCAGAGACCGAAACACCCGGCCCTCCTTCTTCCAGAGAGAAGAAAACCCCACAAAGTCAGAAACATGAGTTCGTCCACCGAGATGAAACTCCCGTTTTTATGGACCAAAATGACTGGCTGGTGGGATTTATTAGCGAAGATAAAGTTCCGGAGGCACCTGGGGGGCTCAGTCGGTTACGCATCTGACTCTTGATTTGGGCTCAGGTCATGATCTCCCGGTCGTGGGATCGAGCCCCGAGTTGGGCTCCGTGCGGAGTGTGGAAACTGCTTAAGATGCTCCGTCTCCTTCTCCCTCTGCCCCTCCCCTGCTCGCACTCTCTCTCTCAAAACAAAAAAAAAAAAAAAAAGCTCCAAGTCAGAACAAGATAAGAAGGCTCCTCGACGGAAGAGAGCTTTCTTCTTATCTAATATGAACACATACTTAAGATCTACAGTTTGTTGTTGTTTTTATTTCAGTTTCCTTTGGGTCTTTTTTTTTGCAGGGGAGTTATGTTTTAAAATCAGGGGAAAAAAACTGTTTTGAGGTGATTATCTAATATCCGAAACGGCCCTGAAACGTGGAAGTCCGTTAAATTATATCCACTGGCGTATATAAACCAGCCGCTGAGCAGTTTCTAAGGTATACTGCTCACAGAAACCAGGAGCAAAATATCAGGCAGAGAATACCGATCTCAGAAAGTTCTGCACTGGGGCGCCTGGGGGGGCTCAGTCGTTTGAGCGTCTGACTCCTGATCTCAGCTCAGGTCTTGATCTCGGGGTCCTGAGCTCAAGCCCCGTGTTGGGCGTGGAGCCTCCCAACAACAACAACAACAAAACAAAAACAAAAAAGAGAAGAAAAGAAAGGAAGTTGTGGACTGTACTATTCCATTTACACAACGTTCTCCAAATGACAAAACTCAGGATGGAGAAGAGATCAGGTGGGGAGCGGCTATAAGGGGCAGCACAGTGAGTGCCTTTGTGGAGCTTTTCCACACCCAGACCGTGGTTGTGGTTACACAGATTTACACGTGGGTTGAAAATGCACGCGCGCGCGCACACACACACCCCCACCCCGGACAAACTCCGTGGTCTAGTTCCCGGTACTGTCCCCTGCCAACTTCCTGGTTTTGATATTGGACTCTGGGTATATGTCACCCCTGGGGGAAGACAGGGGTACTGGCTTTACAACTTCCTGTAAGTCTATAGAATTCTTTCAATTAAAAAAAAAAAAAAAGAATGAAGATACTCTCTACCTGCCGATGTAAAGAGAAGTTCTAGGTATGTATATATGTATATATATACATTTTTTTAATTTTTTTTGTTTTATTTATTTAAGAGAGAGAGAGCATGAACAAGGGAGGGGCAGAGAAAGGGACAGAGAGAATCCCAAGCAGGCTCTGTGCTGTCAGCGTGGAGCCGGATGTGGGGCTCGAACTCGTGAATTTTGAGATCATGACCTGAGCCAAGACCAAGAAGTTGGTCGCTCCACCGACTGAGCCACCCAGACGCCCCAGGATACGTATACATATTTTTAAATGTTTGTTTGTTTGTTTGTTTTGAGGTGGGGGAGGGGCAGAGAGAGAAGGAGAGAATTTCCAGCAGGCTCCACACGGTCAGTGCAGAGCCTGACGCAGGACTCAACCCCACAAGCCGTGAGATCGTGACCTGAGTCACGTGATCGAGTCCCTAGGAATACTTAAGTCACACTTGAAACAATAATAATAAATAAGAAAGAGGCAGAACGGTATACGTAATATGCTCCTAATTTTGTAAAACAGGAGAAAATACGATCCTGTTTATTCTTTCGTATTGCTTTTATTTGCCACATAGAAACTACGGAAGGATAATCAAGAGGCCAACAGGTGTGGCTGGGGGCACCCAAGGCGGCTGGGAGGAAGGGTGGGAACCAGACCTGTCATACCTCTGTCCCGGTTTCATGTGAAACCCTGCGTATCTATTACCTGTTCAATTTCTAGGCCCCATGTAATTATTCAAATGTCATTATCCAGGGGCGCCTGGGCGGCTCAGTCGGTTCCGTGGCCAACTTTGACACAGGTCACGATCTCACGGTTCGTCAGTTCGAGCCCCGCGTCGGGCTCTGTGCTGACAGCTCGGAGCCTGGAGCCTGCTTTGGATTCTGTGTCTCCCCGTCTCTCTCTCTGCCCCTCCCCCGCTCACACTCTCAAAATTAAACATTGACATATTAAAAAAAAAAAGAAAAAGAAAAAATTGTACTTACCCAGCCTCCCACTCCCTCTGGGAAATGCCCTCCCTGCCCCCCCAGCAGCCAGGCGCCCTGCCTGGCTCTGAGCACTGGATGAAAGTGATTTTACAAATGAGGCGAGAGAAGCAGAGAGGTCGAGTAATTTGCCCAAAGTCACACAGCCTGAAGGGTTGCAAAGCCAGGACCCGAAGACAGGTATCTGGCTCCAAAGTCCGTGTCCTTAACTGCTACCTATTCTTCTTTTTTTTTTTTCTTAATTTTTTGAACGTTTATTTATTTTTGAGAGAGAGACAGAGCGCAAGCAGGGGAGGGGCAGAGAGAGAGGGAGACACAGAATCCGAAGCAGGCTCCAGGCTGTTAGCACAGAGCCCGACGCGGGGCTGGAAACTATGAACCATGAAATCATGACCTGAGCCGAAGTCCGACGCTTGACCGACGGAGCCACCCAGGCCCCCCGAAACCGTGCCGTGTGTTGAGCGCAGTGATCGTCACGTAATTCGACATGTTTCAAAACCGGCAGAACCATACGCGAAAAAGAGGAAGTTGACTCTACGCAATTTTTTTAATATTAAGGAAAACAAAACAACCACCACCAACTCTTGGAGTTACCAACGACTCAACCTCTTTCTCTCACGCCCAAACTCATCAACCCATAAATCCCACTGGTGCCGTCTCCAAAAGATCCCCCACAGTCAATCCCGCTGCCACGAATGCTGTCCTAACCCCTCCCTCTTACCCTTCCCAGTATTTAGCACAACCGGACCTTATAGATTAGAATTTGCCCCACTCTCTAGAGCAGTGCTTCTAACACAATTTTCTGCACAATAGAAACGTTCTGTACCCACGTAGTCCAAAAAGCTCACTCTATCCACATGGGGTTTCAAGCATTTGAAACGCAGCTAGTGGGGCTGAGGAGTTTCTCATTTGTTTCTAATTTAAATTAAAAAACGTACATGTGGCAGGTGCCTGGCGGGGGGGGGGGGGGGGGGGGGGGCTCAGTCGGTTAAGCATCAGACCCTTGGTTTTGGCTCAGGTCATGATCTCACAGCTGGTGGGTTCGAGACCCCGTGTAGGGCTCTGTGCTGACAGTGCAGAATCTGCTTGGGATTCTCTCTCTCCCTTTCTCGCAGCCCCTCCCCCGATCACTTTCTTGCACACTCTCTCTCAAAACAAATAAATAGATACAATATTTATATGTGGCTAGTTGCTACTCTATTCAGCAGTGCAGAGCTAAAATGCTGAGTTCCATAAAGGTAAGGATTTTGTCTACTTTGTTCAGATTATGGCCACAGGACCTAAACCAAGTGCCTGGTCCTGAATGCATTGGCCCACACATATGCCTTTATTTAAAAAATCAGGGTAACAAAAAACATCATTACTGAAGAATTACTAAGCAGGATCTTTCGATCTTTCAAAAACCTGGAGGCCACAGGGCAAGGAGTGAAATATAAAAGGGTCTTTAAACAGTTTAGTCTTTCTCTTCTTGTTAATGAAAGCTCACATCTCCTGACCTGTCTGCTCCCCTGACCACCCCCCCTTCCACCCACGGAAAATATTTTACACCGTTCCCCTAAATCCGCTACTCTCTCTCATCCTCTGAGGCTTAGAACAGCTCAACGTCCCCCAAAGACGACTGGGGAAGCTGAGACAGGAGAAGGAAAGTGACTTTTTGCTCAGGGCCACATAGCCAGCCAATGATGGATACCAGGAATGGAGAGTGCCAACTCCACGAACCGCCTGGGATTATGTTTACAATACCCCAGCCCACTGAATCAGAAGTTCTGGAAATGGAAGACGGGGGCGGGGGGGGGGGGAGGGGGGGGGATCTGCAAGCCTAGCAAACTCCCAGAGAATCCTAAGACAAAAGGATATTAAGGAAGTCTCACTTAGACTCCACTGGCTTTTCCTTCATGCCTCCCTCTGGCTAACAGGTGAGAGATTCAAACGGGCTGAAATGGGGACGGGGGGGGGGGGGGGGGGAGGGGGGGGAGCCAAGAAGTGATGTCCTTGATCCCATTCCCTACCGTCTCTCCTCAATGGTTCCCCGCAGCTTTCAGATGCCAGCTCCCCTTTCCAAAGGCTCATCTCTACCAGCCACGTGCGCCCCTGCCTCGCCTTACCCTTCAAGCCGCTCCCTCACCTAAGGTCATCAACATCCTTCTCTCTCTGCTCCCCAGGCTCCTCTGACCCTCCCTCCACCCCTTCGGGCAACAATAAACCCAATACACCGAGACATTTGATTTACTCTCTCCAGGGACCCCTCCCTTCCCTGGCCTCGGCGAACCCCACCTCGGCTCCGCTCCCTCATCAGGCATCCACAAAGCCAGACCTCTCCTTACACAGAAGGTTCCCGACCCTTCGTTTGCCCTTTGCCTAGACCTGGACCCTTCCACTAATCTCTCTCTCTGCCCCACCTCCCTCCAGCGGGATTCCCTCCCCACTTAAAGCCGACTCCACCTCTCCTGGAACCTTTTCACTGGCCCCGCCCGCTAGCATCTGGCCCCGCCCAGTAACAAACTTTTCCCCTCCCCCTTCCCCACCCCCTTCCAGGTGGGCCCGCCTCCCCGGCCATTCAATCTCCACGGCCCCGCCCACCAAGCATTTCCGCCCCCCTCGCCCCTCCCCTCGAGCGTCTACGACCACGCCCCCCCGCGGAGGCACCGCCCCTCCAGGCCTCTCCTCAAACTCCGTCCGGTCCTGCGGACTCCGGCCCTCGTCTACCCTCTACCTGGCCCTCTCTCTCCCGCGGACGCCCCCCGCCCCCTCAAGCGACCCGCTGCGGGCGCTCTCCCTTCCCTGCCACGCTCTGGGCCCCCTGAGCATCTCCCACGCCGGCTCCTCTGCAGCCGACCGACCCCGCGGAGCCGTGGGCCCCGAGCGTACGGCACGCGCTACGCCCCCCAGTCTCCCAGCCCCGCGTCGGCAGCTCCACTTGCCTCGCGCCGGCCCCGCGCGCCGCTGTCTCGCGCGTCACACCCGGAACCGCTCGGCGCTCGACTGCAGTCCTCAATTGGCGCCACGGAATTCGCGCGCAGACTTGGGCGGGCGGGGGCGGGGCCGCGCCGGGGGGCGGGGCCCGGGCGTCGTCCCCTCCGCCGCTGCCGCCCGGGGGACGCTGGGAGTTGTAGTCTCCCCGACCGGAGGCTACTAGGAAAAGGGGTGAAGTGGGGTGAGCCCTCCCGCAGAGCACGACGGGAAACGGCCCGCGCTTTCCCTCGCTCGGGGTGGGCGGGTGTAGCTGTGGGTCCGAGAAGTGACTGACGGGGAAAGGAGATTCAGGGCAAGCCGCTGCGCGTGGCACGGCGGGAAGAGAGGCGGGAGACCGCGCGGGGCATCCCGGGAGCAAGGGCCGGGCCTGGCCCCGGCGCGGAGCATTGTGGGAGGTGGACGCCGCTCCGGGGCGGGTAGGTGAGTGGGGAGGGGCTGGAAGGGTGCACATCTGGGGGAGGGGAGAGGCACAGCTGGGTGGGACAGCGGAGATGGGAGGGCCCGCGGCAGGAGGGGCTGGGAGGGCTTGGGGAGACAGAGGCGGGCTGGGAGGGGCTGCACCCGGTGGGGAGGCGCAGCTGGACGTGGGGGAGCATCTGGGGTGATGAAGCCCATCTGAAGACCAGGGGCCATGTCTAGGACCAGGATGCACATCTGGGGAGTAGGATAGCTGCGAATGGGAGGAGGGAACCACAGCTGGACTTGGGGGAGCGTCTGGGCAGGAGGGACCACAGACAAATATCGGTGACACTTGTGAGAATTGGCCACAAGTGAATGGGGCACACACCTGTGGGCGCAAAGTACGTACTGGATGTGGAGAGGACATCTGGATATGGGAGCATCTCGGAGGCAGGGGCTACAGCTGGATGTGGCGACCCATGGGGTCACCTCTGGGAGAGGGGCAGCGGCTGCATATCGGAGATACATCCCGGGAGGAGGGAGCCACAGGTGCGTGAAGAATATGACCGGGGTTGCGGGGTCCGTGACTGGACGTCGGAGCACATCTGGAGATGGAACATCTTTAGAAGAGGGCACAGGTGGATGTGGGTTAGGGCCAAGAGGAGACAGAAGGGGGCGTTTCGTAAGAATGGGGGCGCTAGAGGTGGCGGCCAAGTGGAGGAGAGACATCAGGAGGGGGAGGAGGTCTTAAATGGAAGGAGGGAACACATTTGAGGAGGTGTCCACCACGGAACTTAAGAGTCCCATTTTGGGAGAGGGACCCCAGCTGTACCCAGGGGCACATCTACAGAGGAAGGGGCCAGAGCTGAAATCAGGGACCAGGATGACCGGCTCCAGTTGTCCCAAGGAATAATGCAGGGATGGGAGAAAGCCCAAGGTGGAGCGTAGATTCATATATAAATATTAATGGGAGTGCATCCCGCCGTGGGCCCCACCTGGAAAGAGGCGCCAGCACCAAAGAGGCGGGCGGAAAACGGAGGAGGTGGGGTACGCTGATGGGGACGACCCTGATATCCACGTGTCCCCTCTTCCCCTCAGGCGCCCCAGGATGGAGTCCCCACCCAGCACGGCAGGCCAGGAGGAGCAGGAGCTGCGGGAGCGGGCCTTCTTCTCGTGGGCCGAGTTCAGCCGCTTCTTCGACGCGTGGTGCCAGCAGCGGCTGGCACTCTTCTTCGTCAAGAGCTCCATGCACCTGGCGCGCTGCCGCTGGGCCAGCGCGCCCCCGCTCTACACGCTCATCGACGTGCTCAAGTACAGCTACGTGCGGCTCGTGTGCAAGGACGTGCGCGCGCCCAGCCGGCCCACCGTGGGGTGCGTGAGCTGAGCTGCCCCTTGCTGGGTGCTGGGGGGCGGGGGGCGGGGCGGGTGGGGGGGGAAGGGCGGAGGGAAGCAACGGGGAGGAGTAGGCAGTGAGCCCCTGCGGAGAGAGACCCGGAGGGACTCATGCCCGCTAAAACTGCTAAATGCATACACCTTGCAGAGAGGCCGAGAGTAAGGGAGAAAGGGAGACAGCCAGTCTGCTGGCCGGACAAAGGCGCACACACAGTGAGTGACAGGGTGGGCTCCAATTACAGACTTTTTTTTTTTTTACCTTTATTTATTTTTGAGAGACAGAGCACAGCAGGGGTGGGGCGGAGAGAGAGGGAGACACAGGAATACAAAGCAGGCTCCAGGCGCTGAGCCATCAGCACAGAGCCCCGTGCAGGGCTTGAACTCACTGACGGCCAGACGGAGACCTGAGCCAAAGTTGGCCATTTAACTGACTGAACCACCCAGGCGCCCAGACTTACATTTTTTTTAACGTATTTATTTTTGAGGGGTAGAGAGAGTGTGTGTGTGCAAGCAGGGGAGGGGCAGAGAGAGAGGGAGACACAGAATCCAAAGCAGGCCCCAGGCTCCGAGCTGTCAGTGCAGAGCCCCACGCGGGGCTCAAACTCACAAACCGTGAGATCATGACCCAAGCCAAAGTCAGAAAACTAGGTGAGAGCCAGGTTTGGGACACACAGAAAGAGACCAGAGCCAGACTGAGCTGCAGAGAAAGCCACAGGACAAAGAGAAAAAGATTCATCCACGCTTTGCGTAAATACGGGGCCAGGTCCCACACAGGGGCTAGCGATACCTCACTGGGGAGAGCAGGGGTTGAGCGGGACAGACACATCCCCTCCCCTCATGGAACTTTCAGGCAAGACAGGGAGACTGACACATTATATGAACAAGCTCACAGTTTCCTATAAACATAATGTCACAAGGGGCAAGCGAAACACCCAAAAGAGAGCCGGGAGACTCACCTGGGTGGCCAAGGGTGTTTCAATCGACCCCACTTATAAATCAGAGCATTCCCCATAAAATGTTTGGTTTCCGGCTTTTCTGGAAACACAGGAAGAGGCTGAGCCCACCTTCCTGCGAGGCAGACGGCCACTCCAGTTAGACTGGGTGATGGCGTTCAGGTTTGCCCCAGACCCCACCGCTCTCCATTGCCTCATACGTGGCCCCCGCCGCTTGTGTGTTTCACCCGCCTGGTCCCTGTGGGTGCATAAGTTTGAGACCCTTGGCTGGAGAGCCATGGGCAAGGGCGGGGCACTTAAAGACAGGCTCCGTATTACAGGGCTGTTGTGAGGTTACCGTGAGACCAAGATGGGGGAAGGCACTTACCTGGTACCTGGAACATGGGCGGCCTGGTAAACGACAGCTATTCTAGAAGTCAAAGAGCACAGCCTCAAGCCAGCAGCCTAGCCTCCGACCCCCCAGGCCTGCTGCAGTTAGCCAGCGACACCGAGCAAGTGACGTCACCCTTCTGGGTCTCAGTCTCCTGCCTTGGAAAGTGGAGGAAGTCGTGGCATCGATCTCCTAGGTTTTGTGAGGATTAAATGAGCTAATGCAGGCACGTCGCTCAAAAGACGACGTGAGCACCTTCTGACAGCGATTCTGACCGTAGTTATTTAAACATTTATTGGGAGTTTACTGTTCTCGGTAGTTTACTCACTGCCTACGTAGAAGCAGAGACCCAGAAGCAGAGCAGCGTCAAACACCCATCATCACAGAGAACTCTAGAACACCAGAGTTTGCGAGTGGCTTGGGCCCAATCCTGGAATCTCTCTTCGTTAACAGAACCCAATTCCAAGTAACAAACACTTATTGAGCACCAACTGAGTGCACGCTCTTTGCTGGGCACTTTGCTCAGCGCTTGAGCAGCTGAGTACCTAATGGAGGAGACAAAGACCCCCCCCCCAAAATGTTATTTTTAAAGGAAATGAGGGCAGTTGTGAGAGAGAAGAAGTTGAAGGGGGGTGAGGGGGATAACAGAGGAGTGGGCAGCTCCATCCGAGAGCTTATGGGGTGCTCCTGGAAGCCTTCCTGGAAGAGGTGACCAGTAAATGAAAACTCGAAGGGCTCTCTCTGTTTATACACTTATGGATGTATGTATGTGACTTCAACACACAGCGCTTGCTGTGCACAGGCACTGTCCCCAGTGCTCTGCAAATATCACAGGGAGCCAGGGGACAGGAGGGGCAGGGCTGGGGATTGACAGGCTGGTGGTGGCTTTGGGGAGACAGCAGGATGGTCCCGGGATGGGGAGCCCAGGAGGAAGGGGGGATTAGCAAGCCAGTTCAGGGATGATGACTGGGGGCCCACGGTTTCTGAGACCCTCTCTTCCCCCAACTGCTCAGGCAGCACCTGTCCGGTGTCACAACCCAGGAGCAGCCCATAGGCCAGGGTGCTATAGGGGGCGTCTGGTGTGTGACGGGGCAGCAGATGTGGGGGGAATGGTGTCAGGGTCTTGCCCGGCGGGGCTGAGTCCAGGGGCCAGGACTCATCTTGGGGGAGCCCTGGGAGGGCTGTGAGCAGGGGCAGCTCTGGGTTTAGGATGATCCCTCCGGGGGCCACGGGGGAGGGGGGGACGGACCGGAGGAGAGAGACGGGAGGCCAGGGAGGAGGCTGGGACTGAGGGTCCCAAGAACACACATCAGGACTTTGTCTCCTTGGCCACTCTGTCCCCCTTTCCCAGAGGATGGTCAGAGAAGTCTTCCTGGAGGAGGGGACACTGAGTCTGAGCCGTGAAGGATGCGTAGGAGGTAACTAGGTGCAAAGGAGGACGAACAAGGAAAGAACCGAGTAGACCGGTGGCAGTGGGGATGGGGGAAAGTGGATGGTTGGACGAGGTTAGAAGGCACCATAGGCAGGACTTGGTGCTGGGTGGCTTGATGTAACGAGCGGACTGCCCGGGTACCGGGGGGTTCGTACAGCAGGATTCCATCATTCCACGTCATTTATTTACGGAGCGCCTCCCCGGCATTCTGGCATTCTCGGTGCTGGGAAGGTAGCGGTTTGCAAAACAAAGATTCCTGCCCCCTTGGAGTTCACATTCAGAGGTGGGGGGCATTATCCCCCCCCCCCCGCCAGGTGTGAAGTAAAGAAAGTGCAAAACTAGCATCTGGAGGCTTCAGTAGCCAGTCCTGGGAGGTCCTGGAACCCCAGAGGGGACGTGCTGTTCTCGGGCGAGATGCACAGCCTCACGGAAGTGTGACCTCTCTTGAGCGGGGGAGGCTTGTTCTCGGGGCTGAAACACTCAGGCCACAAGACGCCAGACCAGAGAGTTTCACGAAAAGCCCGTGAGGTTTCCAGGGGGAAACGTGTCGGGTTAAGAGCCCCACGAACTGGCCGTTTTGGTCAATCAAAAATGACCGCACGTCGGAAACTTCCTTCAGTCCCTCCCGGCACCACACCACTGTGGTGGCTGGACATTTTTGTGTCTTGTGTGTAACGACTGTGTGCTTACAGGTTTTCCAAACTCGTGTTATTTTTGTTACTTTAAATAAGGCAAAGCGTCTCACGCGTCTTTGGCAGACTTTTACAATCTAGCAGGCTCCCTGGGTTTTGACCTCCTGAGCAGAGAAGGAAAGGAACGTGTCGAGAGTCCCCCTTCTGGTTTAACGGAGACAGTTCTGAAATATTTACCCTGGCTGCTGAGGAGCCTCACCCTTCTCAGGGGCCATTTGGAAACAATCTGGGAGCGTTTTAGGGAGCGCGCCTGGCATTTACGGCTTGGGAGTCAGGCTTCGTAATGACTCGCCAAGCCCTGGACAGCCTGTGTCACCGGGGTCGACAGACTACAAGGCCCTTGGCCAGGTGCACCCTGCAGCTGTTTTTCGTAAATAAAGTTTTATTGGAACCCAGCCAGGCCCATGCATTTACATGGGCTCTATGGCCGTGTTCACCAAATAGAGGCTATTTACTGTCTGGCCTTTTGCAGAAAAAGCGCGACCAGTCCCTGGTCTGCAAACATAAAAACCCCCTACGAAAAAGGCTGCTAGCATCCCTCGTGGAATAAAAACACGGAGCCTCCTTTCCAAAAGCAGATGTCAGTTTTAAGTATTATTATCAGGGAAATACACCCTGATTGTCCCCCAGGCCCGCCATTTCTCTTTCATTTTTCACAACGCTGGTTGTACCCCCTAAATCAATTTCAGCTTCGGGGCCAGGCCCTGCAGTCTGAGGACCATTGTCCTAGACAGACAGGCTCTTTCCGCACACGGGCGGGTGAGAGAGTTGGGTGTCCTCAAAGCGTTGTTTGTAAGAAGAGTTAGAACCAGAATTAGAACTAGAGGGGCGCCTGGCCGGTCAGTTGGAGCGTGCGACTCTCGATCTCGGGGTTGTGAGTTCGAGCCCCACGGTGGGTGTAGAGATTATATGAAAATAAAAATCAAACAAACAAACCAACCAACCACCCCAACGTAGAGCTGGAAGAATTGTGAGTGGAATGCTCTCTCTCTCTCTCTCTCTCTCTCTCTCTCATTTGCTTCTCTTGCTTCTCTCTTCCCCTTACAAAGACCCTTGTCAGTACACAGGACCCACCTGGATAAGCCAGGATCACGTCCCCATCGCAAGACCCTTAATTTCATCACATGTTTAAAAAAGCACACGCAGCGTATGTATGCAACCCAGTGAATTTCCCGGAAATAAGATGCATATGTAACCAGTACCCAGAACGAGGGAATACACGCGTCCAGTGCCAAGAACCCCCTCACACTGCCCCCTCTTAGGGTTAACCACTCGAGGTCGTGACCTCTCTCTGATCTCTCCGCAGCAGACTCTGGCTTTCCTCTTGGAATTTCTTTTTTTTTTTTTTAAAGTTTATTTTTGAGACAGAGAGAGACAAAGCATGAACGGGGGAGGGTCAGAGAGAGAGAGGGAGACACAGAATCTGAAACAGGCTCCAGGCTCTGAGCTGTCAGCACAGAGCCCGACGCGGGGCTCGAACTCACGGACCGCGAGATCGTGACCTGAGCCGAAGTCAGCCGTTTGACCGACTGAGCCACCCGGGCGCCCCTCTTTTTTTTTTTTTTTTTTTTTTAATGTTTACTTTTTGAGAGAGAGAGACTGAGAGAAAGACAAGGAGCGGGGAAGGGGCAGAGAGAGAGGGAGACCGAGGATCTGAAGCAGGCTCCCCTCTAATAGCAGAAAGCCTGAGGTGGGGCTCGAACTCACGAACCTAAGAGATCACGCCCTGAGCCGAAATCAAGAGTCGCACGCCTACCCACCTGAGCCACCCAGGCGCCCCTGAACTCGCGATAAACGGGACGCGTGGTGCTTTATCACCCTTCACGTCGGGCTTCCTTCGCTCGGCGGGTAGGGGAGATGATCCACGTTGCCGGGGACGGTAACGATTTGGTCCCTCTTACTGTTGGTTAGTGCTGCGTTTGAGGAATATATCCCTGCTTACTTCCCCAGGCTTGAGTGGAAATCCTGGGTCCCGGAGGGGCACATCCGTGATCAGCGTTAGCAGATCGTGTCACGCAGTGCCCCACAAGTGACTTAGGTTTTACGCGCCCGTGGTCTAGAAGTACGAATCGGGCCTGCCCCGCCTCCTGGCCCACGTTTATTTCGTCCTTCGGGCAGCGTGTAGTGGCATGTCCTTGGGGGTTGCTGTTTGCATTCCCTCGATGCCTGGTGAGCTGGAGCGCCTCGTCACGTAGACAAAGTTTCCGAACCTAAGAACCTACCTCCTGCTGCTTACGGGTACCTAAAAACATACGCAGGAAGGCAAAATACCCACTTTGGGAGGTGGCTACTTTGGGGGGCAGAGGAGGGAGGGGTCCTTTTTGGGGGAGGGCAGGTGCACAGGGGCCCTGCACTCGCGATGTTGTTACCGCTAAATGGGAAATGGCAGTGTTTTCTTTCTTAAAATTGAGATAAAGATGAGAAGCTAAATCGCTCTCGAGGTGCCGTGGTAGGTAAAGAGCCGCGGCAAACCCTGAGCGCACGGGAAGCCAAGAGCTTTCCACACATCAACTCTTTCAACCCTGACAACAAGGCTAGGAGACAG